>NC_087353.1:71842729-72467729 GCF_030014295.1 Loxodonta africana | reverse complement strand
CCTGACTCCTGAAACCTTTTCTTCATATGACCCTTGACAATTGTAAATCTCCTCACTCCTAACCTCTTTGAACATTCCCTTCACTTTCTTGCTCTAACTCGGGGTTCTTAGCCTCGGCACTACTGACGTTTTGGGGCCCGATAATTCTCTGTTGTGCAGGCGGTCCTGTGCACTGTAGGATGCTTGGCAGCATCCCTGGTCTCTACCCGCTAGATGCCAGTAGCACCTCTCCACCAGTTGTGACAACAAAAATGTCTCCAGACACTCAAATGTCCCCTTGGCGGCAGTCACCTGCAGTTAAGAACCTGCTCCAACTGGAGCAGGGCTGTTACCTCTCCCCAAACCTCAGAGTTCTGGGCCTAAAGGATGGCAGGTAGCCACCTTGCTCCTCAGTGCTGCTTCCACCCACCCTTCCTTGTCGCAGGAGGTTTTAGGTCCTAGTTCCTACCACTCTTCTACTCTAGTCCTCACGCTATTCTTGGTGATTTCAACGTCAGCAGGCAACCCAACCTCTCTGTTCCTTGTTCTTTTCTCCTCCATGAACCTGCTACTCCGAGGGCTTTACCAGTAACTCTAAGCCGTCAGTAATTTTAACATTGAGTGTCTCATCTGGTTCCCTGGGGCTTTCAGCCCACCAAGCTCTCATCCCCCCTCACCATCTTTACCAGCTTCAAGCCATGGTTAGTCATGCTAATGACTCCTTCCACCCAACCTTCACTCCCTAGCCCTTCTCTTGTTTGGTTGTACTCATTTGGTTAAATTAAAACCAAGCCCACTGCTGCTGAGTCAATTCCAACTCGTAGTGACCCTACAGGACACAGGAGAACTTCCCCACAGGGTTTCCAAGGAGTGGCTGGTGGATTCGAAATGTCGACCTTTTGGTTAGCAGCTGTAGCACTTATCCACTGTGCCACCAGGGCTTCTTGGTTAAACCACAACCCCAATTAAATCATTTGCTGGTTCCTCTTTTTTTTTTTTTACATGTCAAAACTGTCCACCTTCTCCACGCTGGCTGCTGAAAGGGGCAAGAGAAAAACAGACAACTACATTCCCACTCTGCCCCTTGACCACTAACATCGCGCAGACTTCCCTGCTGCTGCTGCCCCCCTCCCCGATCCTCAAGCTCTCCCCCTCTCCTGTTGTGTGTCATGGATTCTAACTCACAGTGACTCTATAGGACAGAGAACTGCCCCACAGGGTTTCCAAGGCTGCAATCTCTACGGAAGCAGATCGCCATATCTTTTTCCCGAGGAGTGGCTGGTGGGTTCAAACTGCGGACCTTTCGGTTAGTAACCGAGCACTTAACCACTGCACCACCAAGGCTCCTTTCCCCTCTCCTAGAGATCTCCTTTTTACTACTCGCCTCATCCTCACTGTAGCTGATGACCTTACCTCCTGTTTAACTGAAAAATAGAAATGATCAGAAAAGTACACAACTCCCACTACCCATCTCCCCATGAGATGTTCCACTTTTTTCCCTGTTTCTGTGGCTGAACTGTTCAGAAACAAGGCCAACACCTCTTTAGACCCACCAATGGTTTACTCCAGAAATTCTTACCTCTCTCTTTTGCAACGTTTTCCCTCTTACTAAATCATCCCATCAGCTTAAAAAACCTTAGTCCTGCGTCCCTGATAAACCCGATCTAAGCAAAACCGTAAGGAAAGAGTTGCTGTTTCCAGCTCTCCTCCTTGCTCTCTAAAACCCACACCAGTCAGGCTACAGGCCCAGTGGCTTCAGCATGGAGAGACGCCAGGCTCCGTCCTCATCTGACTCAGCAGCAGCCCTGGATACACTTTCCTCACTGGGCTTCTGGACACCACCCCTACCTGGTTTCCCTCCTACCTTTCTGGCTGTCTCTTTCCATCTCCTTTGCTGGTACCTCTCATTTCAAAACACCCTTGGCACTGGACTGCCAGGGCACCATCTTGGTCCTCTTTTCATCTCTCTCCTCTGCTCACTCCCTGTGATTTCAACTAGTTTCATGGGTCAGCAAAAAAAGAGGGAGACCCTCAATGACACAGTGGCTGCAACGGTGGGCTCAGACACAGTAATCAGTGTGAGGATGGTGCTGGACCAGGCAATGGTTATATAAGGTTGCTATGAGTCAGAGCCGACTTGAGGGCACCTAACAACATGGCTTTAAAACACCATCTGCAGCTGATGAATTCCAAGTTTCTATCTCCAGCCCAAGCTTCTTCCCTGAACTCTGGACCATCTTGGCATTTCCACTCAGATGTCTAACAGGCATCTAACATACCCCACCCTGAGCCTGGATGGAACCCCTCCACCCCACCCCAAAGCCAGCATCTCCAACATCCTCCCCAGCTCAGCACCTGAGATGAAGAACCTGCTATTAACTCAGACCAAAACCCTGTGGTCCTCCTTTCTTCTTCTCTCTCCCTTACATTCCGCATCCAGACTGTCAGAAAATCTGGTCAACTTTACCTTACCAATCCGGCACATCTGCATCCAACCACTGCTTGCTACCTTGGTGCAAGCCACCTGTCACCTCTCATCTAGTCACTTTCACAGGCTCCGACTGAGTCTCCTGCTTCCACACTGCCCCCTATAATCTGTTCTCAACACAGTGGCCAGAGGGATCCTGGTTTAATGACAGTCAGACCACACCCCTCCTTTGCTCCAGAACTTCCACCTCACTCAGAGCCTAACCACAGGCTTTACAAAGATAAGTCTCAGTAAAAACAAAAACCCAGTGCTATGTCTCGAGTCTCGGTAGGCCCTACCTAATCTGTGTCCGCTGCCCCTGAATTACCTGTCTGACCTCTTCACACACTGCCTCAGGGCCCTTGCACCAGCTGTTTCCTCTGCCTGGAATGATCTTCCCCCAGACAACTGCAGAGCTCCCTCCCTCCCTCCCTTCTGGTTTTTACTCAGATGTCACTCTGTCTAAAATCCCAGCCTCACTCCCTATAGATCCCCTCTGCTTCCCTGCTGTGTCTTTTTCTCCTAAGCCACATGTTACGTGGTATTTATTTTACTCGCTTGTCTCATTTATGGTCCATCTTCCCTTTAGGCCTGTAAGCTCTGTGAGTACAGAGGTTTGGTCTTTACTCCCAATGTCTATCATAGTGCTGGGCAGGGTAAACCTTCAATAAATGAGTTATGGATGACGTCTCTTCAGCTTCATTCTCAAACCACCTCCTCCATTTTGCCCTGGCCTCTCACTACCTCTGCTGTTGTTCACTTGATATCTGCTGTTTTAATCCTACATACATGTATTTGCAAATAAAACTCACCACCCCTAGATTGTTAAACCAGCACCACCTGCGTTAACAGATCACAATGAAATTAAATACAGCAAAAGAAAACAGAGTTCTAGCCATGTGTCCTCCTGGTGACTCTGACCCCAAGACCTGCATCTCAGTTAGAAAGGGACAGGACGTCAGCACCAAGCAGACTCTGACACAATCAGATGTTATTTAAAGAGACTTGAAAAGGAATTACCTTTCTCACTGTGCAAGCCAGTGGCGTGCTCTGGAATCACCTAAAATCACCAGGCATATCGATCAACTCCACACACTTTGGGAGCCATGGCCATGGGACAAGGGAAAATCCAACCTCAGTGGGGAGAAGGGAGTGGCTGGTTCAGGGCACCAGGGCAGGAAAGGGGAGGGAGGCTGTGTATCCTGCTACAATGGGATGGAAATAGACCTAATGCTTAGTGGTGCAGCAGGGTCCGGGAGCAGCTCCCCTGAGAGCTGTCAGAGGAGGAGATACCCCCTACAGAATGAGGGTCTACTGGTGGCTCGGTACCCCGCCCTCCTTAGTGGCTGGGCCGAGTGGTAGGGAGACAGTCAGCCACTCCAATCCTTGCAGCCCCTGCTGTCTTGCTCCCTGAGCTTGGGCCTGATTCCACTGGCACACACTGAACATCCCCTGTGGGGTTTGGCCCAGACAACAGACCTTTCTTCTAGGTAATGCAAGTCAATGCTGCACAAACCATTGCTGCCAGTCCTAATACGAACTTACAATTAATGCAGGCTGTAGACGTGTCATACCTCTTCTGCCCTGTCCGAGTCTCAGGTGCACAAAATCAAGTTCTAGGGCTTTGAATGAAGTTGGCAAGCTCAGCCAGCTCCACATTGAGCAAGGAATTGCAAAGCCAAGTTTCACACTATTTTATCAGCCAGATAAATGTCAACACCAAAACCAAACCAGCTGCCATCAAATTGATCCCAACTCATGGTGACCCCACATGTTGCAGATAAAAGTGCGCTCCACAGTGTTTTCAAGGCTATGATCTTTTGGAAGGAGATTGCCAGGCCTTTCTTCCAAGGAGCCTCTGGGGTGGGTTTGAACTGCCAACACATCAGTTAACAGTTCAGTGGTTAACAGTTTGCGCCACCCAGGGACTCCTAAATCTCCACACAGGCCCTTTTTAAAGCCTGACCAACATACGTATCATTTGCCACGGGGCCAATCATCTCCAACACGAGCTACAGAAGGTATCCATCTTTACGTCCTTGCTAGAGGTATAAAAGGTTGAAGGCCAAATAATAATAAAGATGGCACTGCAGGGGCCTGGCCTGGCACTTTTCAGCTTCTGTTCCAGGACTTGCTTACCCAAATGCCTTTCCCTTCTGGAACAGGTATGCATAATGGGAGGAAACATCCTGCCTTCTTAAAAGGAGTTCTGAAGTATAGACATTTTCTTATTAATTAAAAAAAAAAAACTACACTCTTTTTATGTGTCAGTCTTTCAGACTTCTTGACCTCAGCGGCCTAGACGCAAAGTTGATTTAAAAGTGCTTTTAGTTATTTAGCTGAAGCAAATGCCTTTAATTATTAAAAACGTACTTAAATGGGTGCCTTCGTTTTGCTGCTGGTAACCACTAGGGACTCTCTCTCTGTTTCAGAGGCCCCCTCCCCCAGGAAACTCCGCAATGACTCACCAGGTATCATGCCTTCAGCTTTGCAGCTCATGTGTGTTGCGCTCAGTTTCCATTTTCTTCCTGCCCAGCGTGCCCCAGCCCTTTTTTTTTTTTGGGCCCTTGCAAATTTTTGTGAGATTCCTACAAAATCTGAGGGCCTGGGTATCTTAGTTCAAAACTGTCTTGAATCAAAACCAAGGTAAATGTGACTGTAAGACCTCATCACTCGACCCATTTTCCTTCCCCTCTTCTGGACAGCGCTTTGGCAGACAACACGGCACTGAACAACAGGACCTTATCACCGTGTTTTGAAACTTTAGAGGCTGTATGTTGCTGGGGTTTTTCTTACCTGCATGGTGAGGGCCTCTCACACTGTTAGGATGCTCGGCTCTCTTCCCTTATACAGTTAAGACACACCACTGAGTGGATATGACAATTCCACTATTGAGGTACATGCCTGGAGAATGTACTTGATTTTGATCTGGCTGGTCTGGTTCACAAATTAGACATAAGAGGGCACACAGGTCCATGATAACCACAGCCCAGCAACTTGTCCTCCCAGTCAAGCTTTCACAAACTTGCCTGCAAAGGAAATGAACACTTGCTGTGATGGTTTTACAAATGCCAGGATTGCACAAGGCTTGAGCAAGATGTAGCTGCTTACTGCATCATCAGGGCAAGAGGGGGGAAGCCTGGCACTGCAAAAACAAGCGCTGGCAGAGCCTTGTCCAGAGGCCTCACGGGCACGTTCCAGGACGGGAATGGACACTCAAGACTCAAGGAAGCCCACAGGGCCCTTCCCGAGAGAGTGAAGAGGTCTCTACTTCTCTGGATTGTAACAGCTTTTTTGATGTGAAGTTAGGCACCTGGGGCCTGGTTTCCCTCTCCCCACCCCTTGAGAGGCCAAACAAGCCCTAGCTATGTCCATCTTTTCTTCTGGAGACTCTCAGCTTTGCTGTTGCTACCCAAATACTTAAAGCTGGAAGAGGCCTTGGCAAGAGCTTTCGTGTCGGTTTCACAGGGGAGCAAATACATCTGTAGGACTCATAGCTTTCGAGCAACTCCAATTGGAATCATAGGAGTAAGCTAAAGTTGAGGGTAGGATGGAGGGAAGGACAATAGTTGGGGCGAAACTGAGTCCTTGCAAAGCAGCAGGGTGCTTACCCTCTTGTACTTAGATCTGGTGTGCCAACAGTGCCCTGGAGAAGTTGAGTCCACGAATAGCATCCGAATTCTCCAGGATCAGACTCTGTAAGAAAACCTTTAAAGGGGTCCCTTACTTCTGTAGCAAATGTGGCCAGGGGCAGTCCTTGCCTAGGGTTTGAAACCTAGCTCTTCTGAGAGGCATCTGAGCCAGAATGTTCCCTGTGGAATGGCATCCCAGGAGGGCTTACAACAGCCCAGGGCACAATTTACTTCTTAGATCAGGGGAGCAAACTTATCCGTTGAACTCTCTTCTAGTTAGCAAATACTGATTCTCCCAAGAGGCAAAACCAAGCTCCCTGGAGCCGTGAAGCTCAGGCTTGGAACTATTTCCTAGTCCGAGGGAATCCTGCTGGGAAGGCCTTTCTCCTCCCTGCTTCTCACTGGTTTTGAACCTGGAGGGCTGAGGTGGAAGGAGCTATATAGACATACAGGCAACAGTGCAAATGACTGTTGATCCTGCTCTTTCCACCCCTCATTTTGGGACCCTTCTGTTGGACTCAAGTTCTTGGAAAACCTACTGTTAAAGAAAAAAGCTTTTATAAGTCACTTCTAGAGAGAGAGAGCAATGGAAAGTTAGTTCTCAGGGAGATGGAGCCTAGAAGCTTCCCTCCGAAGTGAGTGGAACTGGCCTGAGACTCTCTGGTTGGGGTGGCTACAACTTTAAGTATTTATTCCTGATCGCTGTACCTCGGGAAGCACCACCCCCTGAACCTGGGTGGGCTTTACCAGCTCTGGGATCCTCACCTTCTCTTGTCTCCAAAAGGCTCACGTCAGAATTCCTCTTCTCAGCGATCATGAATCTCTGGGCCTTGCTTATGCCTCTAGTCTTACTTGTCTGAATCGTTTCTTTTGACTAAAGAGTGGGTAACTGGGGTGGGCTTACCCTCGTGGCTTCTCTGTCCAGCCTTTGGGTGATGAGCAGGTCATTTTCCTGACAAAAAGTTTGCTTTCTTCTGAGACATCCTAAAATGAGTTAAGGCCTGTGCTCCAATTCAGGTCAAACAGGGCCAGGTGGCCAGAGCCCAACAGTGATTACTTGTTGTGATCCTGAAAATACTGCTAACGTCTCTTCCAAACAGCAAAGGTTAGCTGCAGGTGGGTCTGGCATTTCCTCCTCCTGGCCACCTCAGCTCCATACCCCCCACCCAAAATCTCACTTCACATGACCAGCCCTTCCTATGGAAGCAGGTCAGGCCTGGGTGGTAACTTGAGACAGCATCTGGCAGGACCAGAGAAAAGACGGAGGGGAGAGCTAATGACAGAGAGAAGGGTGCCCTACTAGCTAAAGCTAAAATATACCTCAATTATTACTACATGTAAATTATTTTTCTAACAAATATTCACTGAGCACCTATCCCCACACAGTACCTACCACAGTAAGGCATAAAAAAATAGGCATAATCCCGCCCTGGTGGAACTCAGTCCAAGAAGCTCCACACCAGCAAGGGGCGATGACTTGTTCTTTAGCCAAGGAGCACCCTCTGTCCCACTCCTTAGCTCACTTTCCCTGGCTAGGAACCACTGGGGGGCCCTTGCCCACACGGGATGAATAAAAAACAAAGGGAAGCATAAATCTCCATCTTTTTTTTTTCTTTTTTAAATGGAAGGCCCCAGATCAGAATCCTGTGAGCCATTGAATGGTTGAGCCAAACATTTTTTTTGAAAAGACTAAATCCTCCCATTTCAGCTGATTAAATGCCTTATGACAGGTCAGAATTTGCTGACTTCAACCTGAACATTTGCGTATGATTTGTTTTGAGTTTGTGTTTGGTTTTGTCCCTTATTAAGAAATTTATTCCAATTTTCGGGGAGCCTTTTTTTTTTTTTTACTAAGGAAACGTGTGTTTTTCTTAAAACCCACAGGCGAGGAAACGAGACCTCTTTTGTTCCCTCTAGAAGGTCTGGAGGACGTAGAGTTATTGAAAACGCAGATGGTTCTGATGAGGAAATGGACACACGAGATGCAGACTTCAATGGAACCAAAGCCAGTGAATAAGCCACTGGCCAGTTTTGCACCTCAGCAGGAAAAAAACAGAACAAGACGAAACCCAGCGGACGGTACTTAGCACTGTCAAAATCCATGTTCAAATTCCAAACACCACAGACACCCATCACAACGAATATAAAACCACCACCCTGTATTCGGGGTATAAATTTAAGTTTCATGCTGTACCAGATGAGAAAAAGCCAAGAGGAAACACATGCCCTCCTCTCCCTGTACCAATAAATTGTGCAGAGATTTTGAGTTTAGAAAAATACATCACAGTAACCAGTCACTGACAACCTAGTTTTCATGAAATTGGGAGAAAGTTACCAAAATGGGTGCCAGTGCCCCCCACTCCCAAATCATCCCCTATCCTGTGTACCCTTCAAACTCCTTCAGTTGGCCCTTGTTTGAGAATTCTTTATTTCCCTCCTGGTTACCACACCTCTGATGCACACAGCTCACCAAGACCAAGTGCCTTCTTTAGTCACGAGAATTAAAAAAAAAAAGACACTCTGCTCAGATGGGCAAGAGCAGGAATGTTACACTGTTTTATATGCACCCCGATTGTACTTAAGGACACCTTCACTAATAAAAGGTTATAAATCACTAGAATGTAGTGGGCTTTTCTGTTGCGTGATCTTCTATAGAGCAAAGAGAGGGCGTGGTGGGGGGGGTTCTCATTTAATCCTCGCAACAACCTTACGAAGTCAGGGTTGTTATTTCTTCAGTGGGGAAACCGAGGCCCAGGGAGGTAGACTAAGTTGCCCAAGATCCAACAGACCTCTTCTCACAGACGATCTCAAGATCTTCTCTCAAGGAGAGAGAGATGCAAAGCGAGACGTCTGAGAGGACTTTTCCAGCCAGGATGTGGGTGGCTTGAGGCCAGAGGCGCACGATGATGTGCTGGGATCAGCACAGCACCACCTCCTGGACCGTCCACTGATGACCCGGAAGAACATTTTTATCAACTGAAACTGATACGTACACAGTATGAGGAGTATAAAATGTCCCTGGAATTTTTAAGTGGAAACAGAAGATTTCTACTACTGGCCTCTTTCACCCAGCAGAGGCCAACAAGCTTTCTGTAAAGGCTGGATAGTAAGTTTTTTAGGTTTTGCAGGCTAAATATGGTCTCTGCCGTATATTCTTCTTCCCCCCCCCTTTTTTTAATAACCCCTTAAAAATGTAAAAAAAACATTCCTTGCTTGAGGGCTGTACAGGCACAGGCTGCGGGCCCTTTTCCTTCTTCAGCTTGAGTGTCTCAGTGGAGATCTGTTCGCCACGGTTCTGTTCAGCACAAACCATTCCATACACTAACCCAGTGGGATAAAACAGACTGGAGAAGAGAGGAAATACGGAAACTAAAAAAGACTCAACCGAATGACCAAATGCCTTTAGCAGTACACAAACATATCCCAAACACATTCCTAAAAAGCTAACTTGAATGGAATTTTTTTAAAACATTCAATTTTTGTCACATTTAGTTACATGGTTAAAAATAAAAGATAAAACCGTTTCCCACCACCACGCGTGCACACAGAAGTACAAACGTATGCTTCGGTATTGATTGAACACCACCACCAGGTGAACAGTGATTTCTCTTGATTTTTATTGTTCTTTTAAAAAAATAAAAGCACATCTTTTACTGATACAGGTTAAGGAGGTCTCTTAGGGTAACAAACCCGGCACTGCAGTTTAATTCTTCTGGGGCTTTCAGTAGCACTTAAAAAGTTCTATTTTTAATCAAAGACATTTTTGCTTTATTTTTGGAAAATAACTTAGTAACCAAAGGAAAGTCATTAAGGGACAAGCATGCTCCTGAAATTAGTGTGCTTTAACTGGAGTCTGAAAGTGTGAGAAAGCAGTCCTAACAAGCAGTGCTAAGGACGGATACACACCATCGAGGGCTGGAAATCCCGTGTTCATTTCCTTGTTTAAAAAGGACACTTCCAACAACAACCCTTCTTGTGTTTTCATCTTATTTGAAGGTCACCCCATTAATTTATCATGGCTTTGAATGAAGTCCTGTTCTCAGGGACTGCACTGCCAAGGCCACTCTGCCCCATGACCCCAGGGCCCGGAAGCTGAGGTCACCCCTATATGGGGGGGCGTGCAAGAGAACAGACAGTCAGGACTTGCCTACAGAGGACACAGATTTTCCCCTGACCCTGGGCTGATGCGACATTTACTCTAACACTTCACCTCACCTGTGAAAGCCTCAAGGAGAGGTTACAATGTCTCAGAGGTGCACTACCACTGTTTAAAAAAGGCACGTGCCTAGTCCATTCGTCCTTAGTGTGCTTTCATAAAGCACTGGAGATTTTGTTCTGGAAAATTCCAGTTGGGTGGGGGTTGGGCATTGGGGGTGAGTGCTTGAAAAGGCAGACGTGAGCCTCTGCGACGGGCTCAGAGACACATTTATGGAGTCTCCAGGCATTAAAAACACCCCTCCAGACCACTTGGGATTCTTGGGTTAGCATTAACCCTAGTCTCATCACCACACCTTAGAGCTCTTCCCAGAGGGTCCAGTCTGTCCCTGTCCCTTTGCCACACACAACAGTGGGGCCTGGGGGCCATGAGACAACCTTCCACCGGGACAAGCACCACGGGCTATTGTGACGGCCTCAAGTCATGAGTTTGGGCCACAGAGCACAAAGCTAACTATGATTACTGCTAGCTATTTTTTTTTTTCAAACTAATTTAAAATTAACAACAACAAAAAAACCCAACTAGTTTAAAGAGTGGAAGAAAGGTAACAACTTCTGAACAAACACCAGGGCTTCAGCTTCCGTGGTTTTCCTAAAGCAACATCTTGACTACACCCTGGGCTGACGGCAGCGATGGCGAAGAAATATTTGAAGGCGACTTCCCAAATTCCAGGCGTTTTCCCAACCTTCAGACAGAGCAAACCAAATTAAGCTGATATGACAGCTGTTAGCTAGCATCAGGGCACACAAGTTATAAGAAGGAATATCAAAAGGGTCAGGAGCAGTGTTTCACCACGCCTCAAATTTCTCTCCTGTGAAATGAAGACAAGCACACTGCTATCTATCTTGGGCATTCCCAAGGCTGCACAAAAGTCCAGGCTCAGAAGCCCCTCTAACGAGCCTGCTTCTAAAGGTCTGGAAGTCATGTGCACATCAGGGAAAATGGTTCTGAATTTTCTGTCACTGGTCTGCCACAGGAAACCCCGGTGGTGTAATGGTTAAGAGTTTGGCTGCTAACCAAAAGGTTGGCAGTTCAAGTCCACCAGGTGCTCCTTGGAAACCCTACGGGGCAGTTCTAGTCTGTTCTATAGAGTTGCCATGAGTCAGAACAGACTCAGTGGCAACAGGTTTGGTTTTTTTTTGTTTTTGATCTGCCACAAAGGAGCCCTGGTGGCCCAGTGGTTAAGCGCTTGGCTGCTAACTGAAAGGTCAGTGGTTTGAATCTACCAGCTGCTCTGCAGGAAAAAGATGTGGCAGTCTGCTTCCATCAAGATTATAGCCTTGGAAACCCTATGGGGCAGTTCTACTCTGTCCTACAGTGTTGCCATGAGTCAGAATTGACGAGACAGCAACAGGTTTGGTTTTGGTTTTGGCTGGTCTGCCACAGACCCACGACACTTATGTGGCTGGGGGAGATGGTGGGCATGTTTTACAAAACTGCCAAATTTGGAAGCTTCTCTGGATTTACTTTATGCACGAAAATAAATGACACTGCTAGAGGTGAGATCTGTTTTCTCCAATAGGGTGAATGGCTAGAATTTAGTGCCAGTTTCCTGAAGGTTCTAAAGATCAAAAAATAAATAAATAAAAAATAATCCTGCTCTGGAAGAAGCAAGGCAGTGTTTGCAGTTCAGCTCCCAAACAAGTGATTTCTATAGGACATGCTCACAGCATGATTAGAAGTCGGGGCTGCAGAATAAAAATAAAACCAACTCTTTCCTTGGCTGTTTACCGAAACCAAAAGACATCACCCAATTCTGTCTCAAGAGAGGAGGTAGACAATAAGATATGCTGACATAATCCTACAACTTTTAAAAAATGGCTATGGGGTTAGAGTCTCCCATCTGGAAAGGCCAGACCCTCACTATTGAGCAAGTATATCAATCAAAAGGTACTAACCCTTTATCACCCAAAGGCACGCTGGTGCTGCTGGCCCGTTTGTCGCCACCATCTCTGTTCTTGCTCCCCCGCCCTGAGGACGGGCCACTTGTTCGGTTTGGAGACTGATCATACACGAAGTTCCGACAGGAAGCAAGCTTGGATTCCAGTGCCTGGAGAGAAATACGCTGTGATGGTTAACTTTAAGTGTCAACTATGGTTTTATGCTAGGCTATGATTCCCAGTGGTCTTGCCAACACGAGACTAGTCGTTGTTCCATAATGTAATGCAATCTAATATTATCACCTTCCATAATGTCGTCCATTGATCAGTTGAAATGGGAGTTTCTTAGGGTGTGGTCTGTGTCAGACTATGGAGATGTATTTTGGCAGAACTCACTCTCTCTTTCGATTCTGCACCCTGCCTACTGCCTGACCTACAGATCTTGGGATGCAACCCCACAGAAGTCTCCAGCCTGCCACCTGACCTAGGGATTTTGGACCTGTCAACCCCCTTCAATCCCATAAGCCAGCAGGAATCTCCTGCCTGCTGCCTGATCTATCGACATTGGACTTTCTAGCCCCTACAACTGCACGAGCCAATCCCTTGAAGTAAATCAATCTCTCCCTCTTTGTATGTATATGTACATGTACACACGTACACACACACCCCCACCCCGGTAGTGCAGTGGTTCAGTTTCAGCTGCTAACCAAAAGGTCGGCAATTCAAATCCACCGGCCACTCCTTGGGAGCCCTATGGTGCAGTTCTACTCTGTCAGTATAAGTCAGAATCAACTTGACAGCCAACGGGTTTTTGGTTTTTATTATCCAACTCTGTCTACAGGAAACACAAAATCACTGATTGTTTTGTTTACCTTGTTAACATGCACAGGGACTTTGCCTTGCTGTAAACAGACCCTGCAGAAACCAAAAGGGCAATGAGACCACCCAGTGTCTCTACACTGTAAATCTGCTAAGTATTATCACGAAGACCTGTTTATACAACAGACAACTTGAAAGCCAAAAGTAAAAACATAAGAAATGAGTTACAAGCTTCTATTAAGTTATAGTTGTCAAAGATGAGCTGACAGGGTTTAAATTATGTGGTCTTCCAGGCACCATTTTTTAAAATAAAGGAGACAGCTATAAAAGAATGCCTATGTTATTTCTTCAGCACAAAAGAACCCCTCTCTGTAATTAATATAAAACCTGTGACGTCAAGTTCCTTGCTGTATCCTTTCAAGATTCTCTCTTAAACTCCCTGAGAAACACAGAGAGACGAATTCTAAATGCCCCTCAGTTTTTTCAAATTAAGAAAAAACAGATGCCATCCTAATTTCCCAAGTGGCCTAAAGAAAAAATTATACAAGTAAAGAAAGAGACCAGGGATCCAAAGGGAAGATCAGATTCCCACAAGAAACTCTCTCCGCCTCCCTACAGGCGCATATTACACAAACACACACACACACACACACCCTCGCACTGGGTCTGTGTCTCTAGGGAACCCTAAGACATAGGCATTCATCTCTCATAATAAAGAGAAGAACTACTTAGCTTTAATGATTCTAAGGAACTCTAAAGAATGAGAGCCACATGAGAGCTCTCTTAAAGGGGGGAATGGGCGAGTAAAATTAACCCTCCCAAATATCCCGAAAGACAGGCCAAGAAGCCACACCGAACCCCAGGAGGGCACTGGTCTTACCCCTACTTTCCGCAGCAGGTCTCCCACAATGTTGAGGGCAGATATCCGGGCTGCGGGTGTGAGAGGGGTCCCGCCAGTGGAGTCATCCAGACCTGGGATGTGCGAAGGGGGAGCGCACATGATGTCAGCCCACAGTGATCATTCATACCAACATCTAAGAATGAAGAAGCTGATGTGTTCCCTTCCCTTAGATTTTGGATGCCGACCTCTCTTATCCATTAGCGCACTGTGTAACACACCACGAGTCTATCTGATGACCAATTTTTCAAGTCCTTTTAATGGCTATGTTAAACATTTATTTTTTACATGTTGTTATTTTTAAACAAAATCAAAACAAGTCCTCTTGAAATTCTACAAATTTCACATAGTTCATTAATGTTAGCAGCATCTGTGATGAGTGCAACAACTAGAGAGAAAGCGAGTGAGCCACATTTATAAGGGTCATACCCTACTCAAAGTGTGGTCCAAGGACCAACAGCATCAGTGTCACCTGGGCACTTGTTAGAGACGTAGACTCTCAGGCCCCACCCCATAACTCCTGAACTGTGGTGCATTTTAACAAGATCCCGTGGTAAATCACCTGCATAAATAGCATGGGAAAAATACTGCTTTAGACTGGGATTCTGGGAATCTCACCAGTCTCTGGTCTCTTCATCCCCAGGGAACAAGTTAAGATTAAGGCCCATTACCCAGTTGCCGTTGAGTCACTTTCAACTCATAGCAACCTTAGAGGACAGAATAGAGCTACCCACAGGGTTCTCTAGGCTGTAATCTTTATGGGAGCAGATTGCCATGTCTTTCTCCCACAGAGCTGCTGGTGGGTTCAACTGCCAATCTTTTGGTTAGCAGCTGAGTGTTTAACCACTGTGCCACCAGAGCTCCTCAAGGGGTAAGGCAGTATATGGTATATAAGGCAGTATAAGCTCTGGAACTAGCCTGCCTGGATTTGAACCCCAGCTCTGCCATTTACTAGTTGTGTGACTGCATGCAAGTTCCTCAACCTCAGCACTTCCATCTCTTCGCCCCCAAACGGGGATAAGAGATCCCTGCATCATGGAGCTGCAGTGAGGATGCAGTGAGGCCACACGTGCAACGCGTCCGAAGCACAGTGCGTGGCACATAGTGAGCACTCAACAATTTTTCCCTTAGGGTTATCTGCCGTCAAGTGGCCTGATCAGAGTCTCAGAGTTCATCAGTCAGCAGAGGGGCTGGGGTGAGAACTTGAATTTCTTGGATTTGACCACACAGCACAGCTTACAATCTGGGGCCCAAAGGCTAGAGCCAGTCTCTAGGTGGATTCATTGCTAGGCCCACAAAATGCTTTCTAAAATTTTTATTTAGTTACTGACACTTTACATTTGGGGGATTTGATACTCAAAAGAGTATTTCTAGCTTCTCGTGAAGGATGAACAATCTGCTAATGCTGGGCCCATGTTCCTTGTGGTCGAGGAGAGGGGCGGCACAGACTCCACAGCCCCCCATAGCCTCATACCCAGAATGCGTTTCTCTTTTACCTCGATGCTGCCCTGCAGGCATCCCAATTTGCTCCCCCGCTGGGCGGCCTGGTCCAAATCGTCTCTCACCAGGACTCATCAGGAAAGCTTCATGAAACAAAAACACCAATCTTGCCAGTTCCACTTCTACTTACCACGTCTGAAGGTCCCTGGTGTGTTGAAGCTGGAGCTGGGTCCTCGATGGACTATGGGTGTGGACGGAATGGAGCCAGTGGCCTGGACAGCGGTGTCTGTCCTTTCAGCTTCCACTGCACTGGGCATGGGGGTCCGGGGCTTCTCCTGCTTCTGCTGCACAGCCAATTCCTGCCGCAAATCTAAGCCAGAAAAAGTATTCAGGAAGGTCGGTCCCTTTTCGGGTGAAGTCCTTGCTTTGGGAAGTGGGGGTGGAGGTGAACAGTAGACCAGTCGTGAAAAGACCTACCAAGATGAAGAACTCGAGAGGAAAACTAAATAAAGTAAAACCCACGGGCCCTAACCAAACCAAAACCGAACCTGTTGCTGTTGGGTTGATCCTGACCCATAGCAACCCTACAGAACAGAGAACAACTGCTCCATAGAGTTTCCAGGGAGCGCCTGGTGGATTCGAACTGCCAACTTTTTGGTTAGCAGCCGTAGCACTTAACCACTACGCCATCAGGGTTTCCAGGCCTAAGAGACTTGTAGAAACTACAAGATTTTTCTGCTGAATAAAAAAAGTTTTAAACTTAAAAAAAAAAAAGAACAAAAAACTATGATAATGAGACACTAATACCTGTACTTTTTTTTTTTTTTAAGGAATTCCAACGAAGCAGTGTATATAGAATACTAAATAAAAGTACTGTTCTCCCAACTCACCCCAAAATGTCCCTCCTCGTACATTCGCCATAGTCACTGCTTAACATTTGGTAGGTCCTTTTGATCCTTTTTCTCTGCCTTTTCATACTTACAGTTTGTATGTATGCGTAAATTTACTAAGTATATAATATGAATATGAATAATTCTTATTAGGCATAAATGGAAACACAGAGCACCTACTGTCCGGTTTCCCCTTCAATGGTATGTCATGGCAATCTTTCCATGACTGCATTTATATTGTTACCGTGTTCATTTTAGCAACTGTTTAACATTCCACAATATAAATTTTTGTGATTTACGTAACCACTTTACTACTGACCAGTACTTAGGAATAACTATCTTTTAAAATGATTAAGTTCTTTCCTTTTAATCCCCCATCAACTGGCTATACATTAAATATCAAATTAATGATATAAACAATTAATTAGGCACCCAACGTGGACGATTTACTAATGTCTCATTAGTTTGGAAGATCTACTGCTGGAACTGCCAACCTCTAAAGAGCAAATACTGATGAGGTGTCAGAGGTCCAAGACAAACACACTGTTGTCATTAAGTCACAAAAATAAGATCCTAGCTAGCAATTCCACCAAGAGAACTGTTCTCCCACAAAACTCTGGTGCTCCCACTGAGTACAAGGCCCATGGAGCACACGCATGAAGTACAGACCAGGAAGATCTCTCCTGAAGTGATTCTGCTGCCGCAGAAACCTGTGACCTCCAAAACTGCATCCATAAACGCCCACAAGGGCCCTCACAGGGTTGGGTGTCTTAGCCCTGGGTCCCCCTGCCCAGCATGCCCCACATCCTCTGACCAAACGCCTGTGTGCAGGGCAGAGGGCAGGTTTCCAGGAAAGGTCACACCGGTTGCGCGATGGGACAAGGTACTCTGAGGTGGGCTGAGGAGACAACGCTAGTGAAGAAACTCTGACCAATGCCGAACGCCTCCTGACCTCTGGCTTCATCCTTCAGTCGCTGGACAGATTCCAGGAGATTCTCCTTCTCATCAAGTTCGCTCTCCAGGAAAGCATTTCTTTCAATGGCTTGATTCAAGCGCTGCTCAAAGTCTTCCAGAGACATGATTGTGGCTCTGAGTAAAAGAAAAGCAAGGTTATACCAGAGAGCCAACAGCAGCATCCACCTGGTGCCTGCAGACCTGGGAGATAAGACGACCATGGGGCTCTAAGGTCGGATATCCCTGGGCACAAGTCCTGCACTGGGCACGTCCTAGATGCCGCAGGCCTGCCGGGCAAGTCACTAGGCCTCTGTGGGACTCGGACTCATCATCTGCAGAAGAGGAATCATCACAGTTTATGTGGTGTATGAGGTAGTCCTGAAGATTAAACATGGTAATGTATACATGGCACTTAGCGATGACCTAGATCTTACTCAAAAATGCATTGCCGTCAAGTCAATTCTGACTCATAGCTACCCTATGTGACACAGTAGAACTGCCCCATAGGGTTTCCAATGTGGTAAATCCTCACGGAAGCAAACTGCTATATCTTTCTTCTGCAGAGTGGCTGGTGGGTTCGGATAATCAACCTTTCGGGTAGCAGCCAAGCGGCTAACCACAGAGCAAGGCTCCTTTACTAGGATTACATATATGGTCCAATCACTTGAGAAAAGCAGCATACTCCTTTATTCTCTTGAATAGTCACAACACAAACTCGTATTCAGAATGTGCTAATAAAATGCACATACAGTTTAACAACACATATTTCAACAGGTAAAAGAGTCCGCCTTTACTGTCTCAGTTACCCTGAGGTTTAAAAAGTTCAAACTTCCCACCTCCCCAGCCCAGCTGCCCTGCTAACAACGACCTCCAAGCAGCATTCTTCTCGTCAACTGCGTACACATTTCATTGGAACGCTGTGCTAAAGGCACTGGGAAGTGCTGTAATAAAGAAACAGATGTCAATCTGTAAATGACGATAACATCAAAATGATAAAAGGGTATAGATATAGAACTTTCAAATGGAGAACTCAAGGAGATAAGTAATAAAAGACTGGTTCAAACTTAGGAAGATAAGGGTAAACTGCAAGGTAACCACAAAGAACAAACCTACTTCTCAAAATAAAAGAGAAAAACATAAAGACTCAGTAAACATAAAATCTATAATAGCAAAAGAAAAGAAAATCCACAAACAAAAGGAACTCAGCACACATGAGTAAAAGGAACAAAGAAAACGTCAGCACCACAAAAAAAGTACTATAAAATGACAGCAATAAACCCACACCTATCGATAATCACACTGAATATAAATGGCTTCAATGCACCCATAAAGAGACAGAGAGTAGCAGAATGGATAAGAAAACATGACTCATCAATATGCTGTCTATAAGAGACACACCTTAGACATGAAGACATAAATGTATTAAAAATCAAAGGATGGAAAAAAATGTATCAAGCGAAGAATAACCAAAAAAGAACAGGAATGGCAATACTAATCTCAGATAAAATAGACTTAAGGCAAAATCGACCATAAAAGACAAGGAAGGACATTATATAATGATTAAAGGTACAATCCACCATGAGGACATAACTATAGTAAACATCCATACACTCAATGACAGGGCTCCAAGATACATAAAACAAACTCTAACAGCACTGAAAAGATATAGACAGTTCCACAATAATAGGAGACTTCAACGTACTATTCACAGTAAAGGACAGACCATCTAGAAAGAAACTCAAGAAAGATACAGAAGATTCAAAGGCCACAATTAACCAACATGACCTCACAGACATACAGAACACTCCACCCAACAGCAAAAAACTATATATTCTTTTCTACTGTACATGGAACACTCTCCAGAAGAGACCACATTTTAGGCCACAAAGCAAGCCTCAATAAAATCCAAAACATTGAAAAACCATTCTCTCTGATCACAATGCCATCAAAGTAGAAATCAATCACAGAAAAGACCAAGGGAAAAAAAATCAAATACATGGAAACTGAATAACACCTTGCTTAAAAACAACTGGGTAACAGAAAAAATCAAAGAGGGGATAAAAAAATTCCTAGAATCAAATGAGAATGAAAACATATCATACCAAAATCTTTGGGACACAGCAAAGACAGTGCTCAGAGGTCAGTTTATAGCAATAGATGTGTACATCAAAAAAACAGGCCAAAATCAAAACATTAGTCCTACAACTTGAACAAATAGAAACAGAAGAGCAAAAGAAGCCCACAGGCACCAGAAGAAAGGAAATAATAAAAATTAGAGCAGAAATAAATGAAATAGAGAACAGAAAAACAACAGAATCAACAAGACCAAAAGTTGGTTCTTTGAAAATATCAACAAAATCGACAAACTCTTGGCCAAACAACAAAAGAGAAACAGGTGAGAAAGGAAATAGCCCAAGTAAGAGATGAAATGGGGGACATTACCATAGTTCCTACTAAAATAAAAAGGATCATAACAGAGCACTATGAAAAACTACACTCTAACCAATTTGAAAACCTAAAGGAAATGGTCTCATTTCTAGAAAAACACTACCTACCTAAACTAACACAAAGTGAGGTAGAAAATCTGAACTGACCCATGGCAACAGAAGAGATTGAAAAGGTTATTTTAAAAGACTCCCAACAAAAAAAGCCCTGGCCCAGATGGCTTCACTGGAGAAGTCTACCAAACATTCAGAGAAGGGCTTATACTGGTACTACTCAAACTATTTCAGTACACAGAAAAGGAAGGGATACTTTCAAATTCATTCTACGAAGCCAGCATACCTTGACACCAAAACCAGGCAAAGATACCACAGAAAAAGAAAATTACAGACCAATTATCTCTCACGAAGATAGACGCAAAAATTCTCAATAAATTTCTAGCCAATAGAATTCAACATCATATAAAAAAAAATAATACACCACAACCAATGGGATTCATACTGGGTTTGCAAGGATGGTTCAATATTAGAATATCAGTCAACATAATCCACCACGTAAATAAATCACGTGAACATTTCAATTGACGCAGAAAAGGCATTCAATAAAGTCCAACACCCATTCCTGATAAAAATTCTCAATAAAATAGGAATAGAAGGTAAAGTCCTCAACATAATAAAGGGCATCAATACAAAACTAACAGCCAACACTGTTCTCATGGAGAGAGGCTGAAAACGTTCCGCCTGAGAACAGGAACATGGCAAGGATGCCCTTTATCATCGTTCCTATTTAACACTGTGCTAAGTCCTAGCTAGAGCAATAAGGCAAGAAAAAGAAATAAAGGGCATCCAAATTGGCAAGGAAGAAGTGAAACTATCCCTATTCACAGATGGTATGATCCTATACATTGAAAACCCCAAAGATTCCACAAGAAAACTACTGGAACTAATAGAAAGATTCAGCAGAGTAACAGAATACAAGACCAACATACAAAAATCAGTTGGATTCCTATACACCAACGAAGAGAACTTTGAAAAGAAATTTAGGAAAACGATATCATTTGTAACAGCCTCTAAAAAGATGCAATACTTAAGAATAAACCTAACCAGGGACGTAATAGGCTTATACAAAGAAAACTAAAAAAGCACTGTTGCAAGACACCAAAAGAGATCTACATAAGTGGAAAAATATACTATGCTCATGGACAGGAAGACTCAACATTGTGATAATGTCAATTCTACCCAAAGCGATCTGCACATATAATGCAATCCCGATCCAAATACCAACAGCATTCTCTAACAAGATGGAAAAACTAATCACCAACTTTATATGGAAAGGAAAAGAGGCTCTGGATAAACAAAGCATTATTGAAGAAGAACTAAGTGGGAGGCCTCACGCTACCTAATCTCAGAACCTAGTATACAGCCATGGTAGTCAAAACAGCCTGGTATAGCTACAACAACAGACACACTGACCAATGGGACAGAATCGAGAATCCAGATGTAAACCCATCAGCTGATCTTTGACAAAGGTCCAAAGTCCATCAAATGGGGAAAAGACAGTCTTTTTAACAAAAATTACCTAAAACTCGATGTCTTGGGGGAAAAAAAAACCTATACCTCACACCATACACAAAAACTAACTGAAAATGGATCAAAGACCTAAATATAAAATATAAAATGATAAAGATCATGAAGAAAAAATATGGACAATGCTGGGGCGCTAAAACATGGCATAAATACAATATACACCATAACTAACAATATATAAACATAAGAAGATGAACTAGATAACTCGGAGCTCCTAAAAATTAAAACACTTATGCTCATCAAAAGATTTCACTGAAAGACTAAAAAGAGAACCTTGCAGACAAAACACTTTTGGTTACAACATATTCGACAAGGGCCTAATCTCTAAAACCTACAGAAAACTTCAATACTTCAACAACAAAAAGACAAATAATCCAATTAAAAAATGGGCAAAGGATATGAAGACACTTTACCAAAGAAAGTATTCAGGCAGCTAACAGGCACATGAAGAAATGCTCGTGATCATTAGCCATGAGAGAAATGCAAATCAAAACAACAGTGAGATACTATCTCACCCTGACATTACTGACACTAAAAAAAAAAATAAAGTAAAATAAACAGAAAATAACAAATCCTGGAAAGGTTATGGGAAGATTGGAGCTCTTATGCACTACTGGTGGGAATGCAAAATGATACATTCACTATAGAAAGAAACACCATACGATCCAGCAATCCAACTCCTAGGAAAAAGTGCGTCACACGAATAGACATATGCACACCCATGTTCACTGCAGCATTAGTCACAATAACAAAAAGATGGAAACAACCTAAGTGCCCATCAACAAATGAATGGATGAACAAATTACGGTAAATAAATACAATGAAATACTCGGCAATGGTAAAGAACCATGATGAATCTGTGAAACATCTCACAACAGGAATTAATCTGGAAGGCATTATGCTGAGTGAAAGAATTCAATCACAATAGGTCAAATATTGTATGAGACCACTATCACAAAAACTCAAGAAAAAGTTTACACACAGAAAAAAACAATTTTTAATGGTTAAGAGCAAGAGAAGGGGTGGGGAGGAGAAATCACTAACTAGACAGTAGACAAGTGTTAAACGTGGTGAAGGAAAAGACAACACAATATAGGAGAAGTCAACGCACTTGACTAAGGCAAAGTCATAGATGTTGAAGAATACTGACTATACCATGGACTGCCAGAAGAACAAACAAATCTGTCTTGGAAGAAGTACAGCCAGAATGCTACTTAGAAGCAAGGATAGTGAGACTCTGTCTCACTCACTTTGGACATATTATCAGGAAGGACCAGTCCCTGGAAAAGGACATCAATCATGTCTGGTACAGTAGAGGGTCAGCAAAAAAGAGGACGACCCTCAATGAGATGGACTGACACAGTGGCTGCAACAATGGGCTCAAACATAGCAATGACTGTGAGGATGGGGCAGGACCGGGCAGTGTTTCATTCTGTTGTACACAGGATCAGACTCATGTTATACATGAGTCAGAGCCAACTCAATGGCACCTAACAACAACAACTGTATCTCACAGTGGTTAGAGGTATATGTTTGGAGTAAAACCTAAGTGTTGACACCCAGGTCCTCCATGTAAGAACAGCTGGCTGTTCTAGGGCAACATAACCTCTCTGAGCCCCAGTTTCTTCAATTGCAAAAGTGGGGACTGACTTATTAATTTATTCAACTTATCCTACTATGTCCAGATTGAGCAATAATTACCTACTCTAAAGGGATTTTAGAAAAAGTTAAATAGGATAAAGTTAACAAAAGTGCCTGATTAAAAATAGTAACAACAATAACAAGGGTTGAGACTTTGGAGTTCAATGCTGGAATCAGATAAAATGACCCTAAGACTGACCTGTCAAACAACAACAACAACAAAGTAAAATACCTAGGAGTTCAGTAACAACACGTATGTTAAGACTTTATGTTAGGGCACAGAAGGCTTGTAAAAATGCTGACAGATCAAGTTCACGAAGAGGAAGATCCAGGGTCATAAAGAAATCAAGTCTCTACAAGTTAACTAATAAATTTAACACCATCCTAATAAAAATACTGAAAGACCAAACAATAGTTTAGTTCAGCTAGTAAAGAATAATCTGCCTTGAGCATCGTGCTCTTTTAAGATCTATTCCATATGGGATCCAACTGACAATAGCAACTTGAAAGATTAGGTAGGAACCTTACGGGGCAGTGAGTTTATGTTAATGGGGGAGGAACAACTCAGAAAAGGTGAGAATGGGTGCACAACTTGAAGAATATAATCCGTCACTGAAATGGACATGTAGAAACTGTTGAATTGATATGTTTTGCTGTGTATAGTCTCAATAACACCAACAAAATAAATAAAACAAAAAATATATATACTCACAGGTTTTTATGGGGAAGGAGGCAGGGGGAATGGATTTGAAAGATCATGTGGCAAAAAGATCAGTGGGTTGGGTGGGTGTGGCAATGAAATAAGAATGGCCAGAAGAACTCGGATAAAGAAGAGATCGGGGAAACTAGTGCTACAGGTATAAAGAACAGACTATTATAAAGCCTCAAAAATTAATGCAGAATGGGCTTGGTTATAAGAGCAGACAGACCAGAGGATCCAAACGTCCACAAACAGACTCAAAGACACAAGAGAATTTGATTTATGGTCTCAAATCATTGGTGAAAAGGTGGTCCGTTCAATAGCTGGTTTGGGGACCACTGGGTAGCCACCTGGAAAAAAATAATGTTGGATCCATGCCTCATACTGTACCCCAAGACATATTCCAGCTGGATAAAAAACTTAAACTCACTATTGGATCAACACCTACAGGCAGTCCTGCAGTTACAAATGAGATCCACTCCTGTGTTGAGTGTTTAAGTAGACTCTGCAGCCAAGCTGGAACAGGCGCAAGCAGTTCTTATTTCGCCTTACTTTAGTGCAAGAAAAGGCTCTAACCCTAACGAGCCTTCTCAATGATTTAAAAACTGCACGTGCAGCAAGGAAGGGTGACTGTGATGAATTTGTTGCAAGTAGGGGTTGGTTTGGAGCCCTGGTGGCACAGTGGTTAAGTGATCAGCTGCTAACCAAAAAGTCAGTTCAAATCCACTAGCTGCTCCTTGGAAATCCTATGGGGCAGTTCTACTCTGTCCTACGGGGTCACTATGAGTTGGAATCAACTAGACGGCAAGCGTTCAATGGTTTCAAAGTGAGGGCAAATTTATGTAACATTAAAGGGCAAGTACGGGTTGTCCAGTGAGTCAGGCATTCGTAATCTGGGGACAGCCTGTATTTTTCTTCAAGAATGGCAGAGAATGAAGGCCAACTTCAGTGGTATTTCTGGCATTCCTGAAACTGTGGATCCAGGAGAGTGTGACTGTGGAGGTCATCGTTACATATCATTACCGTAACGGTGTCAGTAATACCAGCTTGTTACTATCTGAATGTTTATTTGTTTTCAAGTATAAGAAAACATCCTAGTAGTAACCTGAGTGAAAACTGCTTTATATGTTGAAATTCTGTTCACTGATATATAAAACCATATTTATTCTTGTAAGAATAAAATGCTACAATTTATTAATGACTGTGAAACCTATTAATCTCATGTATTACTAACTGAAAAGCTGGCCATTCCGATCCGTCCGGCAGTGCCATGAAAGGAAGGCCTGGCGATCTACTTCTCCGTAACATTACAGCCATTGCATTGAGTTTATTTTAATGGTGGTGGAATGATTTGGAAAAGGATAGAAAGAATGCTGCACAATCCAAAGAATACAACTAACGTAACTGAATTGTGTATGTAGAAATTGTTGCTAGCAAATGTTTTGCATGTATATTTTCGTCTCAATAAAAAAAAAAAAAAACCCCAGAATGCAAAAAAAAAAAAAGACAAAAACGGATTACAGCCACTGAAAACCCTATGGAATCCAGCTTTTCCAGAGTCATGAAGGCCGAATGAACCCCCGAAACTATTGCCCTAAGATAATCTTTAAAACTAAAATCAAAAATATCCTGAGAAGCCAGTGCAACTTGACCAAGGCAAAGTCAAAGAAGCTTCACAGACACAACCAAACTCCCATTGGGATCGAGTTACTGGGCTGAGGGCTGGGGACCACGGTTTTGGGGGACATCTAGCTCAATTGGCATAACACAGTTTATAAGGAAAACGTTCTACATCCTACTTTGATGAGTAGCTTCTGGGGTCTTAAAAGCTTGTGAGTGCCCATCTAAGATACGTCTCCTGGTCACACTGCATATGGAGCAAGGAAGAATGATGAAAACCAAAGACACAAGGAAAAAGATTAGTCCAAAGGACTAATGGAGGAACACAAGCACCACAGCCTCCACCAGACTGAGTCCAGCACAACTAGATGGTGCCCAGTTACCACCACCGACTGCTCTGACAGGGATCACAAAAAAGGATCTTAAACAGAGCTACAGAAAAATGTAGAACAAAATTCTAACTCACAAAAAAAAGACCAGACTTAGTGATCTGACAGAGATTTGAGAAACTCTTTGAGAATATGGCCCCCAGATACCGTTTTAACTCAGTACTGAAGTCAGTCCTGAGGTTCACCCTTCAGCCAAAGATTAGACAGGCCCACAAAACAATAATATACATGTAGCTTAACCATGTATACAAGATTAAATGGGCACACCAGCCCAGGAGCAAGGATGAGAAAGCAGGAGGGAACAGTAAAGCTGGACAAATGGAAATGGGGAACCCAAGGTCGAGAAGGGGAGAGTGCTGATACATCACGGGGTTGGCAACTAATGTCACAATGCAGTATGTGTATTAACTGTTTAACGAGAAACTAATTTGCTCTGTAAACCTTCACCTAAAGTACAAAAAAAAAAACTTACTGATGATCCTGAAAAAAAAAAAATCCTCCCACAGTCTCAAGGACTTCTAGATCAACTGGCATAACATAGTTCATAAAACAAATGTTCTACGTAGTACTTTGGTAAGTAACATCTGGGGTCTCAAAAGCTTGTGAGCAACCATCAAAAATACACCTATTAGTCCCATCATGTTCAGAGCAAAGGAGAATGAAGAAAACCTAAGACACTAGGAAAATATGAATCCAAAGGACTAATGGACCATATGAACCACATCCTCCACCAACCTGAGCCCAGAAGAGCTAGATGGTGCCCAGCTACCAACACTAACCACTCTGACAGGGATTTCAATGGAGGGTCCTGGACAGAGTGGGAGAAAAATGTAGAACAAAATGCAAACTCACAAAAAAGACCAGACGTACTGGTCTGATAGAGACTGGACGAACCCCAAAATGATGGCCCTTGTACACACTGCTAACTCAGAACTGAAACCACTCCCGAAGTCCACCTTTCAGCCAAAGATTAGACAGGCCTATAAAACAAACAATAACACACGTGAGGAACCTGCTTCTTAGTTCGAGTATAGGAGACCTAAAGGGCAACACCTTCCCAAAGGCAAAAACGAGAAGGCAAGAAGGGACAGGAAACCTGGACAAATGGACATGGGGGACCTGGGGTTTAAAGGGAAAGGCAGAGAGTGCTGACACACTGTGGAGATTGCAACCAATGTCACAAAACAATTTGTGTATAAATTTTTGAATGAGAAAAAAAAAAATTCCCTGAAGTCTTCTTAAAACAGAACAACAGTTTATCTTAACTAGTAAAAAATGTCTGCCTTGAGCATTATGCTCTTTTAAGATCTATATGGAATCGAGTTAACAACAGCTACTCAAAAGGTTAGGTAGGAACCTTAAGGGGCAGTGAGTTTATGTTAACGCGGAGGAACAACTCAGAAGAAGAGGGTGAGAACAGTTGCAAAACTAGAAGAATGTAATTGATGTCACTAAAATGTACATGTAGAAACTTGAACTGGTATTATGTTTTTGCTATGTATATTTCTGACAACAATAAATTTTAAAAAAGAAGAGAAAACCATACGGAACACAGTTCTACTCTGAAACGTGGGGTTGTCATGAGTCAGGTTCGACTTGATGGCAAAGGATTCAGTTTTTTGGTTTTTATAGTTATTAAGAACTTGAAAATAGCTACACAGAGGAATAATTTTCAGTAAACATGAATAGTTAAAAGAAGATATTAGTTATATAACCAAGAACATATCCTTTTTGAGCCAATAAATGCTTTTAAAATCTACATAACAATATATAGAAAAACTATAGATTAAATCAATTTTAATCTTATAGAACTTTTTAGTTTCTTAGCATTCATATATTGAACAAAATAAGCTTTGAGAAATGTATTTAATTTTTAGTTACTTACTTTCCATTAAGCTGAGTCTTTCCAAACTCCTCCCTTGCTCATCAACCTGCTCGACTGAAGGTGAGTCTATTTAGTGTTACAAATACCCAATGTAAGAGCCATAAGAGCAATCACACAGCTGGTGGTGCTGAAAAATTACTGTTCTTGCAGTAGATTGCCAAATATTCCAAGTACAACTACCAAAATTTTATAATAAAATTGTAGTAACTGAAAATTCTTTTATGAAACTTCTGTACTCCAGACGTCCACTCATTCTCATTCCATCATGGTGATGTAAGCCCCTACCCTCATCTGATTTTAACACTCAATCAACTACTCAGCATTTGGCCAAAATGTGAATTAAATGCATCTTTAGAAAGAAAAAAAAGGAATTAAGAAAGGAAGGAATAAGAAAAAGAAGGAAAAGAAAACATGATACTAGAAGAAAAACTTGTTTCAAAAACCTCTGAGTGGAGAAAGCCCTTCTAACTATGACTGAAGCCTTTTAGAATCCATAAAAGAAAATGGATATATTTGTCTACATAGAAATAAAGTAACTTCTGCACAGTAAAACACATGACAGGCAAAGCTGGAAGATAAATCATAAATCGAGAAAATGTTTTCAACTCAAATCACAAACACATAAAGATTCTCCAGAACTCAGTGAAACAAAACCCCAATCGCCCAGTTTTAAAATAGGAAAAGATAAACGGAGTTCACAGAAAAGAAACTAAAACAGATCTTAAATATATAAACAGAGCTCAGGGCCACTCTCAATTCAGAAATGCACCTATTTCTCACCTATTAGACTGCCAGAGATCCAAAGTTTGAAATTAATGTGTTAATGGGGCTACATGAAAACAAGGACTCACATACATAGCTAATGGGAACATAAACTGGTACAAACATACAGAGAGCTATTCAGCTTTAATTATCAACATCGCATATGCACATATCCTTTGACTCAGCAATCTCACTTCTGGGAGTTTATTCTACAGACATACACCTGAGCTAGGGTATGACACTCATTAAAGCAAAGTTAATCATTGCAAAAGAATGGAAAGAACAGAAAATCCATCAACTAAAAACCAAAACCAAACCCACTGCCATCAAGTTGATTCCGACTCATGGCAACTCCATGTATTACATAGTAGAACTTCTCCATAGGGTTTTCTTGGCTGTAATCTTTACAGAAAAAGATTGCCCGGCCTTTTCTGTGGCATGAGGACTAATGTGTGTAACTGGTGTCCCAGAAGGAAAGGAGAGAATAGGGCAGAAAAAATACTTGAAGAAATAATGATCAAAGTTAAATCTGGTGAAAGACAAACACACTCAAGAAGGAAGCTCGGCAAATCCCTATCAAGATAAATACAAATACCACATCTGACAAATCATAATGGAACTGCAGAAAACCAAAACTAAAGAGAAAATGTTTAGAGCAGCCATTACATACAGGAGAATGACTAGTCAAATGAGCACTAACCTCTGATCAGAAACAAGAAGACCAGTAGACAATGGAACCACATCATTAAAGTGCTGAAAGAAAGAATAACTGTCAATCCAGAATTCTACATCCAGTGAAAATATTTTTTAAAAATAAAGGCAATGGATCATCTAATAACAAAAGCACAAACAGTAAATAAATGGGACCTCATAAAAATTAAAAACTTTTGTTCACCAAAAAAAGAGAAAAGACAAGCTACCAACGGGAAGAATATTTTTGGAAACCATATATCCAACAAGAATTTAATAAACAAAATACATATAAAACTTCAACAGTTTAGCAACAAAAAGGCAACCCAATCATAAAATGGGCAAAGGACTTGAACAGGCATTTCACCAAAGACGACATCCAAATAGCCACCAAATACATGAAAAGATGCTCAATGTCATTAGCCATCAGAGAGATGCAAATCAAAACCACAGTGAGATAGCATTTCACTCCCAGTAGGATGACTAAGATTAAAAAATTTTTTTAAAAACCCAGAATACAACAAATGTTGGTGAGAATGTGGGGAAATTGGAATGTTTATCAACTGCTGGTAGAAATACCAAATGGTACAGCCTTTGTGGAAAACAGTGTGGCAGGTCCTCAAAAAACTAAAAACAGAACTACCGTAAAAGCCAAACCGTTGCCATCGAGTTGATTCCAACTCATAGCAACCCTGTAAGACAGAGAAGAACTGCCCCACAGAGTTTCCAAGGAGCGTCTGGTGGATCCAAAGTGCCGACCTTTTGGTTAGCAGCCGTAACACTTAACCACTTCGCCACTACCATATGACCCAGCAATTCCACTCCTAGGTATATACCCAAAAGACTTCAAAACAGACTCAAAAAGGGACTTGTACACCAGTGTTCACTGCAGCACTTTCACTATAGCTAAAAGGTGGAAATAACCTAAATGTCCATCAACAGATGAATGGGTAAACGATATGTGGTACATATATACAATGGGAATACTACTTAGCCAGTAGGAGAAACGAAGTCTTGGTACATGCTAAAGTATGGTTGGAACTTGAAGACATTATGCTGAGCGAAATAAGCCAATCACAAAAGGACAAATATTGTATGCTCTCACTTATATAAGAAGACAAGAAAAGGCAAATGTACAGAGACCAAAGTTTATTAGTGGTTACCAGGGGCAGTAGAGAAGGGGAAAAGGAGTTAACAGTGATGGAAAAAATCACATTGATTAAGAGTAGGCCTGCACAGCATATGATTGTAATTGCTCTAAGCTGTACACCTATAAAAAGTTGAACTGGCACACAAAAAAAAAAAAGCATAAAGACAAAGAAATCTTCAGATTAAAAAAAACTAAGAATTAATTGCCAGCAGACCTGCACAAGAAACACTAAAGGAAGTTCTTCAAGCTGAAGGGAAATGATACCAGATGGACATCTGGGCCATCAGGAAGGGAAAGTACCAGAAACGGTAAATATGTGGACAAATACAGAAGGCTATCATTTTACCCTCTTAATTTCATTAAAACGCACACAACTTCTTAAAGCAAAAAATACATTGTGGAGTTCACAGCATTTGTACACACACTGACAACCAGAGCATAGGATGGAGATGGTAAACGAAAACATAAGGTTGAAAGGCTGTTATGGTTTGCAAGAAATGAAACAACACTAAACACTAAGTAGACTGAAAATTTGAGGATGTACCGTAGATTCTCCTTATTGGCAGTAGTTTTCTAAAACATTGCCTGGAATACTGAATTAGAAAGTACTGAACCATTCATTGGTGTTAGGGGAAATACTGGCTAGGTCCCTGTGAGCCTGTGGTCACAACCTTTTCATCTAGCGATCAATACGTAACTCTGTTTTATGTGAGCTTCTGTTTTAAGAAGCCTTATCTAGTATCTACTGCTGATTCATTAACACTGAACTCACGGCCTGCAGCACTTTAACTCAGGCCTGAATGAAGTTTCTCGAACACGCACATTTTCTCCATAAAGCACACCACAGCCTTCTTGTGCTTAAGAACACCAGGATAGCACTTCAGTACTAAGCCTGGGGGCCATTTTGAGCAGAAATCACCAACAAAACGCACAAAAGCGAGAAACCCATGGCACTAAATAAACTGCAAAAAGGACACTTGTTTACAGACGGAGAGCTGAAACAAGAAGGCAGAGTGTTGCTGTGTTTGACTTCAGCTGGGAAAGTTCGTCAAGCAACTGTTTTTCACAGCTCTGTGCATGTTGTGAATGACAGCGAAAGCACTGGAGTACTGACCTGGGGGTTACGCATGCATTTTAGCAAGTAGGGGAAGTCACACGCACAGAATTCACAAAGAGTGAGGATTGACCATAAACTGTAATCCCTAAAGCGACCACTAGAAAAATAATACAAGGAACTTCAGGGACAATGAAAATGTTCCGTATCTCGACGCAAGTATGGGAAACATGAACGCATGCACTTGTCAAAACTCACGGAACTGGACACATAAGATCTGTGCCTTTCACTGTACACAATTCATATATAAATAAAACATTACATATGATTTTTTTTAAGCGCCTGGCTCAGAGTAATTATTCAATAAATGTTAGCTATCAATATGACTTTGCTAAACCACAGAACATCAGTTTAAGAAATACTGTTCCTTGAACATGCTTCTTTCCTTCCTGCCTCAGGGGCTTAGCACGTGCGCTTCCTTCTGTCTGGAATGCTCTCACCACCTACTTTTCCCCAGGATAATGCCTATTCATCCCCCCTCTGGCCTCAGCCTAACTAGCATTTACTCTGGGAAGCCTTGCTTGACATTCTCCTACTAACAGCCAAGCTATTACATGCCCCATAGCACCCCGGACTTCTAGCACTTACTTGCCTATTGTTCATTTCCCCACATAAGCTTCATAAGGACACTGGTTGGTTTGCTCGCTGCTGGATTCTCTATACTCAACATAGGTACCTAGTCACTGGGCAAAGAGGAGAGACAAAATGCTCCAAAACTGCCCTGAGATAACCTTTAAAACAAACCAAAAATATTCCCTGAAGTTTTCTTAAAACCAAACAATAGTTTAGCTTACCTAGTAAAGAATGTTGACCCTGAGCATCGTGCTTTTTAAGATCTACCTATATGGGATCAAACTGACAAAAACAACTTGAAAGTTTAGACAGGAACTGTAGGGGGGCAGTGAGTTTATCTTACTGGGGGAAGAAAAGCTCAGAAAAGGAGGGTGAGAATGGGTACACAACTCAAAGAATGTAATCAATGTCACTGAATTGTACAAGTAGAAACTGTTGAATTGGTGTATGTTTTCCTGTGTATACTCTCAGCAACAATAACAAAATAAAACCAGTTTTCTCCTTCCCAACGCACCGTTTTGCTCTCTCCAAGTCATCATTGGCTTGCTCCAGCTCTCTGATATATTTCTGCAACTGGTCTTTAATTGCTTTTGTCTGTGCAAGGTCATCCTCCAAGGCTGAGATCTGCCGGTAGCCTTCAGAATGTTGCATTTCAAACTTCTCCTAAAAGACAAAAGCAACACTGAGTGAATGATTTCAGACTCTGAGGAGCTGTGTTTCTCTCTTCCCCATCATCTCCTTACTCAAGGTTAATCCTGGAGCTTATACCCTCCTGCTGTTGTGGACATTCGTCAGTTTTAGCCACTGAGCGTCCGTGGCTCCCACCCACACACATACTCCACCAGCACCCTCATTTCTTTAGGGGATTTCTCTCTCCCTCACTGGTGAGTCTTTATGGGGCTACTCCTCCATCACACATGCTGAGGAGCCCCCAGACTTCCTCTCCTGGCCGCCTGCCACAGCCAGGAAGCAAGCCTAAGGTTAGTCAACAGAACCTTCTCTCCTCAGACTCAGAATCTCTAGTGAGTGGCAGGCGAAGATGAAGGGATAACAGGTGGCAGTCATTCAAAGCAGTCTCATCCTGACCACCTGTTCCAACTACGTGTCCTGCACGCTTCTGGCCTCTCTCCCAGCACCTTCTTTCATGCCCATTCCCAACCCTGGTCTCCGCAGCCTCTGGGTAACTCAGGAAGCACCCAACAATCTTCATTAGATCATTTTGCTTATGTATCCAGAGTCAGTTTCTGTCACTTGCAGCAAGAATCCAGCCAAGGAAAGCCACATATGTCTCTCTAGGCCTCATCAGTGACGGCAGTAATGATGGACTGCACACGATTATCACTGAGTTACAAAGACTTTGGTTGCTTGTACCTCACGTGCTCAGTTTGACAGCTGCTGTTTTTGATTCAGGATAGTCCCTCACAACACAGGGGATTTATAAGGAACTTTTTGACCTCTGGGTTATTTAAAAAAAAAAAAAACGGGGGAAGAAACTTATTACCGAAGGAAACTTAGTGTAATTTGAATAGTACTTTCCAAAGGCCAGGAATAATCCCGATGGCTTCTCAACAATTTGTGGTTGCCCAACTGTTGCAGCTAACATTTACCGAATGCTTACTCTGTGCCTGCCTCCGAGCTAAATGCCACTACATCTGTAATCTCATTTAATTCCTCTTCAGAGATGTGGAAACTAGGCTAGGTTGCTCAGTGAGTCCAAAGTGAACTGCTAGCAAATGACTCAACTAAGATCAAACCCCAGCCACCTGAGCCCGCGCTCTTAAAGCAATTATGCTAACCTGTCCCAAAACCATTCCCATTCAGGCCACATAGGTATTGGAAATACAGTCTCTCGATTCTGCTCCTGCTCTTCTTTCAAATTACTTTGCTTCATCAAACACCTTTCCTAGAGTCTACAAATGCAAAAGAAAACTCACTTCCCACAGGAAAGGCTGAGGGTATAATTTGAAAGTTTAAAAAAAAAAAAAGGCAACCTCTTCTTTCCTGCACCATGTAAACAAAGCTGTTGCTACAAACAGTCTGGATGCACTGGGGTGATGTCATGGTGGCTAGGCCAGAGAGGCGTGGTGACAGCCATCGTGAAAGAGCATTCAAGAACAAGCGGATTACTGACATGGTGAGTACAGGAGGCCATCCCACACCCCCAGGCTGCTGGGTCCCTGCTGGCACTTAGTCTCCTGGCTGTGAGCAGAGCATCTCCACTAGGGAAAGCAGGGGCCGACCAGCCAGGCCGGCTGCACAGCAAACTCCCAGGTGTGGCTGTCATCACCTTGCACCCTTGATTTGGGGGCATCTCCAAATAAAACAGAGTACAGGCTCCTAGACCATCAACCTAAATTTAAATGCAGGTTCCAAGAGGATGCAGTTAACGGGCTTCTTGGCCTGCACATGGACTCAAATGATCCCCTTTCAACTTGGGGACATGAAAAGCTGTTGCTGAAATGTTGTGCTTTCATTTGGGGCTAATTATACTAAGCTGTCAGCTGACGGAAGCATCAATAGATGCTCTGTTTGATTCCTTACAAGCTTTCTTATTCAACTGGTGATGAATAGGCCAGTTGTCATGAAGTCTATTTCAGCTGAACACATTCCTCTTAGGTGACTGACAAATATGTGCTGGTGGCAGTATACTCTTCGTTCCAAGATATTTCTTCCCCCCTGCTCTTTGCTCTGGGCTGCACACATCTGTCATATGGCTGTAATGGAGGTCTTCTTTAGGGTTCAAGCTTGAAGCAGTTAATTACTTAGTAATTGCCTGACACTTATTCAGCATCTATTAAGGGCGTCCTATCCACTCCAAGCTGTCATTCACACCACTAACCTTCCTTCCACACAGCTTTCCATCACTGAGTCCTCTCAATTTGGGACCTAGGATTTCTCATGGCCCATAAAATGCAGGGTCAAATTCTAGTGCCTGCGGGGGTCAGGCTGGCAAGATGAGTGAAGCCGGCCAGGTCTTAGGATAAGTACAGCAAGGGGCTGTCAGCAGCCACAATGTCAGGGAGGTGAAGGAGGGTGGGGCCAGTGGGGGCTGTGGCAAACGAAAGGACATGTGCTCTAAGCAATCACTACGCAACATAGCGTTGCTGAGGAAGACTGCTGTCTGGTGGGGCCAGCTCTTCCAATTCTCAAGGGAAGTCAGAAATGCAGATTTTTACAGGAAACCTCATGACTTTTAAATGTTGATACTAAATATTAATTAAAAAAAACACCTAAAGGTGTAAATTTTACTATCAAAAGAAAAAACTAACCAGTGCACTAAGGACAGGTAGGCTGAAGTAAGTAGGAAAAAAAAAATTTCACTTTACTTACTTAGGCTGAAGTATTTAAGGGGATTATACAGATGTCTGGAAACCCTGGAGGCATAGTGGTTAAGTGCTACAGCTGCTAACCAAGAGGCAGGCAGTTCAAATTCACCAGGCACTCCTCGGAAACTCTGTGGGGCAATTCTACTCTGTCCTATAGGGTTCCTATGAGTCAGAATCGACTCGACGGGAGTGGGTTTGGTTTTTGGTTTTATACAGATGTCTCAACAGCAGCTAACAATAACAGCAACACACACATTTATTTTGAAATGCATCCAGAAAGAATGATGGATTGAAGGATGGATAGACATATAAAAAAAATATAAGTACAGTAATGATGAAGCCGAGGGGTGGATATACAGGCATTCACGGTAAAACTCTACTGTGTGTTTGAAAACTCTCATAATAAAATGTGGAAAAGAAAATCTACTACAGACCAGGCAAATAAGGTCTACGGGCCAGAATGACCTGTGGATGGTCAGTTTGTAAATGCTGGTCTACAGCATCAGGTCTGAAAGCCACTGTTTGGCTTTCCAGGTTTTTCTTTGCCCCTCTCCACCTCCCAATCCTCAATTCTTCTGCTGGTCCCACGTCTTCCCGTGCATTAGTGAAACCCGGCTCCCAAGGTCCACTGAGCACTCTTTCCTGTCCATGTCTGAGACCGGTCCAAATTAATTCTTCAATCTCATGCACCGAACTGCTGCTCCCCCCTCACATACACCCCCCTCACTTTTACACACCAGCTCCAGTCCCCTCCATCTCCTCCATGAAGCCTTCCCCAAGCCAGGCAGCTCGCTCTCTCTGAAGGACTCAGGTATGTAATTTAGCCCCATTTCCTATTATGTTGTTTTAGGTCTGTCTTCCCACGGCTCCTGTAGCATTTCTGCCACACCCAGCCCCAGGGACACACTGTAGGGCCCTGGCTCTTTCCCCCAGCTGCACATCAAAAGTCACCCGGGAGCTTTGTTTGAAAAATAAAAAAGAGACATTCGGACTGTGCCAGGGCCCCACCCAGACTTCCTGAGAATCAGAATGGGGGAGGGGAGACTCAGACACATCTGATGGTCCTGAAGCTGGCCAGGTGCTCCTAGCAGGAGCAAGGCTGAGAGCCATGTTCTCTAGTGTGCAGTGTTGCTCAGTGATCAGCTGCTAAACCTTAGAGAGTGTACAAAAGGCCCAGGCTTTACCTTCAGAGCAGTGGTTCTCCAGATAACTTGACAATGTCTGGAAGCATTTCTGGTTGCCAGAACTGGGATATGGGGTGCTATTGGCATCTAGTGGGTAGAAGCTAGGGATGCTATCAAACATCTTATAATGCACAAAATGGCCCTCTAAGTGACGAATGCACCAACCACAAATGTGAATAAATGTTGAGAAACCGGCTCTAGACCAGCACTGTCCGACGGCACTTCCTGCAATAATGGAAATGTTTTTTTCTATAGCCCCTGTCCCATGATGATACCCACTAGCCACATGTGGCTACTGAGCACCTAAAACATGGCTACTGCAACTGAGGAACAAAACTTTTAATTTAATTTTAATTAAATTTCAGTTTAAAAAGCCACACGTGACTAGGGGCAACCATACAAGGCAGAGTAACTCTGGACATTACAACTATCAACAATTCTAGTGACATTCCATACTCTGAAAATGCTTGCCTTCCACTTGTCTTGTGGAACTGTCACAGACAAACCAAGGCTGCAGGGACACGTGCGTGACTTCCTTCTCATGAGCCCAGCTCCCACCTCCACCCATCACCCTGCAGGTGGGAGTGAGCCCAGCAGCATAATGCCTTCCTCTGCAGAGCTCTGTCCAACCCCACAGTGCACGTCCACGACGGAAGCCTGTCTCCGACTGAGTCCACTGCCTTGTGTCCCCTCACCTTGATAGTTTCTAGCTCCATGCGGAGGCGGTTATTTTCTGACAGGAGGTCCCTGTTTCTGGTTTCGATTTGTTGCAGCTGTGTCTCCAATTCAGCTTCATACTCTCTGCTTCCCTCTTGGAATTCTCGCAGTTCTTCTTGAGTATTCTCTGCCCTACAGCAGAATTCCCAAACATAAAATCATTTACTGAGCGCTTAGGTGTGCTGGGTAACGTGCCTCTAATGTGAATCATCTCTTCATTCAACTACCAGGCTGAAGCTATCATCGCCATTTTACAGATGAGAAGATGAGGCTTAGGCAAGACGACTGACTTGTCTAAAGGTCACACAAGCAGTAGGAAGAAGAGTTGGGACCTAACCCCAGTTTTGCCTGACTCCAAAGCCATTTCTTAGCTGATTCACTATTCATTTATTCATTCAACATATACTTTTTGAGCCCAATATGTACTAAACACACTTTGGATTTTGCATCCTCTGCAGATTTATTTATTAGTAAAAAACCAGTTGCCGTTGATTCCAACTTATGGCAACCCAACGTGTGTTAGAGTAAAACTGTGCTCTATAGGGTTTTCAATCGCTGATTTTCCAAAAGCAGATTGCCAGGACTTTCTTTCAAGGTACCTCTGGGTGGACTTGGACCTCCAATCTTTTTGGCTAGCAGCCAAGTGCATAATCATTTGCACCATCCCAGAACTCCCTATTTATAATTAAATCTCCAGAAATAATCTAAATGTTCACTTATTATATCACGAGAATCTGCCACCCCATCCCAAGCCTTTGTTTCTAGTTTTTTTTTTAAGTAGAATGTAACCAATGTCATTGAAATGTACATGTAGAAATTGTTGAATGGATTATGTTCTTCTAAAAAAAGGGAATACAACTCAGCCATGAAAAAACCAAAACAAATGAAGTCCAGATACATGCTAAAACATGGATGAATCTCAAAGACATTACGCTGAGTGGAATAAGTCAATCACAAAGGGACAAATACTACATGACCTCGCTTAAATGAAATGACAAGAAAAGTATACAGAAACCATTTTTAGTTTGTCGATCCTTAAAATCCAAGGGTCATTTTTTGAGCCAGTCCCTGCTAACAACCCCTCCCCACACCAGAGATGACCTTCGTCCTGACTTTGGAGACAATCATCTCCTCAGTTTGTTTTTTTTCCTTCTTCAGTTTTACTAAGTCTGTGCACATCCCTGAACAACATGGCTGAGTTTTGCTTATTTTGCGATTTTTTTTTTATTTACTTTAGATGAAGGTTTACAAACAAACTAGATTCTCATTAAACAGTTGGTACACACAATGTTTCATGATATTGGTTAACGATCCCACAACATGTCAACATTCTCCCTTCTCAATCCTGGGTTCCCTGTTACCAGCTTTCCTGTCCCCTCCTGCCTTCTAGTCCTTGTCCCTGGGCTGGTGTGCCCCTTTAGTCTCGTTTTATTTTATGGGCTTGTCCAATCTTTGGCTAAAGGGTGAATCTCAGAAGTGACTTCATTACTGAGCTAAAGGGGTGTCTGGGGGCCATACTCTCGGGGTTTCTCCAGTCTCTGTCAGGCCAGTAAGTCTGGTCTTTTTTGTGAGTTAGAATTTTCTCCAGCTCTGTCCAGGACCCTCTATTGTGATCCCGACCAAAGCAGTCAGTGGTGGTAGCCAGGCACTAACTAGCTATACTGGACTCAGTCTGGTGGAGGTTGTGGTAGTTGCAGTCTATTGATCCTTTGTCACTTTGGAATTTAGATCAATGCAATCATATTCTATATATTCTTCTCATATCTGGTTTCTTTCACTCGACATTGTTTTCTGAGATCCGGCCATGCTACTCAATTCATTTTATTGCTGTACAGAATTCAACTGTATAAATATACCACAATATTCATCTAGACTATTGACAGACCACCCCAACTTACCTTTCTTTTCAAGATAAAAATAACCTGATTTTTTCCCCCGAAAATAAATAATAATTCAAGGGTCGTTTTTTAAAAAATACTAATTATCTGTAAGTCAGACTAAATATAAAGCAATTAGAAGGACTGGCATAAGACCTTCCTGTAGAGATTACAGAGTCCATGAGAGATCAAAGGAAACAATGCTGAATACACAAACCCACTACTCCCAGGTATGGGCACTGACACACCAGCTGCAGTTGTTCCGTTCCAGCACCATTTGTCTTGCTAGGCACAGGGAGAAGTTCTTTCCCCGTACACTAAGGACTGACCAGATATGGAATCTGGGAACTGACAAAACCCTACCGGAAAATAAGATGGGAGGCAGCATAGCACCATGGCTAGGAGCACAGGCTTTGGAGTTCAAATTCCAGCTCTGCCACTTTCCGGCTTTGTGACCTTGGGCACGGTTTCCTCATCTGTAAAATGGGGTGATAACAGTTTCTTCATGGGAGGTTGTGAGATTAACTGAGACCGTATGTTAAGCCCTGCACAGTGCCCAGGTTAACGGCTGCTGCTATCATTACAGGAAGAAAAGGCAGAGTGAACTTTGGAGAACTGACCTCTGCTTGTAGGTCATAGCCAGATCTTTCCAGTAGTTAGCTTCTTCCTCCTCAGAGCTGAAAGTCTTCTTTCCGGAGTCCTCCATTGTGAAACAGGGAAGAGATCTACTGTTCCTGTGGCATGGTGTCTAGGAGAAGAGATTTTAAAATTATTACCCAAAAAACCTGTTGCTGTCGAGCCAATTCCAAATCATAGTGACCCTAGAGGACAGTGTAGAACTACCCTATAGAGTTTCCAAGGCTGTAAACTTTCTGGTAACAGACTGCTACATCTTTCTCCAGCAGAGCGGCTGGTGGGTTCAAACTGCTGACCTTTCAGTTAGCAGCTGAGCGCTTAACTACTATGCTACATAGTTGATCTTTAATGGAAAAAAAAAAAAATCCCCAAATTTTATGCTAGATTAAATGATAAAACATTGCCAAAAAGCTAAAACCAAACCCAAACAAAACACAGCCCACCACCTGTTACAACCCATGGATCAATATCAAAGCTTCTGTACACACCACTCCACAAATGCTTATTGAGCAACTACCATAAAGCCCAGGGATCCAAGTAAGATATCTCCAAGGTTCTTCCTCCCTGCAAGTGAGCTCTCAGACTGGTGGGGGAGATATGAATAACAGTGCGAATTATTATAAAACTACATGGTGAGTGCAGCGACAGGAATACGCACAGGAGGCTGACATACAGTAAACTGCACATATTTAGAACGTACAACTTGACGAGGTTTAGCATATGTACACACCTGAGAAACCATGACAACAATGAAAGTAAACATTTCCATCACCTCATGGGGTACCAAGCAGTCCTGAACTCAACCTATGTGAGTCCCTGCATGGTACAAATGGTTAAGCACTGGACTACTAACCGAAAGCTTTGCTGTTCGAACTCACCTAGAGGTGCTTCAAAAGAAAAGCCAGGCGGCCTGCTTCTGAAAGGTCGCAGCCTTGAAAACCCTATGGAGTGCGATTTGACTCTGTACACATGGGGTGGCCAAGAGTCAGAATTGGCTCAACAGCAATAGGTTGGTTTTTGGTTTTCTGAGCTCAACCTAAAAGTCAAGGAAGATTTCCTAGATGAGAGGGATGCCTGAGCTGCAGCCTAATGAATGTGAAGGCTCAGGCAGGTGAAAGGTGGGGAAAGAGAATGCTAGGCAGAGGGAGAAAGGACAGCAGTCAGGCTTGTAGGGGGAGCCTGGCATGCCTGGGTTTAAAGTTGAGGAGGGGAGGGGAAAGAGACAAGGCTGACCAGGTTAAAACAGAGGGGCTAAATCAACGAGGGCCTGTCTGACACACTGAGGAACTATGCAGCAATGGGGAGCCATTGGAAAATTTTGAGGAGCGTGACACGCTGGGCTCTGCTGCCGTAGTTCACCCTGGAAGCCCTGGCTGGGCAGGGGAGGGACAAGGCTTAAGGCTTTTGCAGTAATCCAATGAAGGAAGGAAAAGTGGCCTGAATTAGCAAGTGGGAATGAGGATGGACGCAGGAGAAATGGATTCCAAGAGTATTTAGGAGACAAAACTACCAGAATTTGGTGACATATTACATTTCGGGGCAGAAGGACAAAAAAGAAGCAAGGGCATCTCCTGGGTTTGTAGTTTAGGTCACTGGGTGCCACCACCATCCCCATCACCAGGGCTGAAGAATACCAGAAGGAAGCCAACGAGGCGAAGATAATGAACCCAGTTTTGGACATTTTTAGTGTGACATGCCGATGGCACTTCCAGATGCAATATTTGATCTGAAACTCCCGGGTGAAGTCTTGTCTAGCAATACAAATTTGGGAGTCCTAAGTTTAGTGATGGAACATTTGAGAATCAAAAGAAAACTAATTTAAGGAACTGTGAGGAATGCCAATATTTGAAAGGTGGGCAGAGAAAGACAGCAATGAAAGGAGCAAAGAAGAAAGAGAGTGAGAGAGATGAGAACCAGGAAGAGTAAACTCCTCTGGGAGCTTCCAGGAGACAGATGCAACTGATAAACTGGTAAGATAAGGACTGGAAAATATCCATGAGACTTGGGGAAATGTTGGTCACTGGTGATCTGAGAAAAGCCCTGGTGGCACATGGTTAAGAGCTTGGCTGCTAACTGAAAGCTTGGCAGTTTCAACCCACCAGCAGCTCCAAGGGAGAAAGATGTGGCAGTCTGCTTCTGTAAAGATGACAGCCTTGGAAATCCTATGGGGCAGTTCTATCCTGTTCTGTAGGGTTGGTATGAGTGAGAAATGACTCCATGTCAATGGGTTTGGGTTTTGGTTTGGTGATCTGAACAAGCATCTTTTCAAAAGCGGAGGGGAGAAATAACCTGGGTGGAGGTGTAACTGGGAAGTGAGGAAGAAGAAGTAGATAGAATTTTGGAGAACTCAGTGTGAGAAGAGAAGGGACAGATCAGGCAGTAGCCAGAGGGTAGGTTGTAAGGGCCTTGGGCTGCTGTGGCCTTTGAGATGTTGCAGAGCAGAGGTTAGGGAAGCAAATTTCTATTAACAGCTGGGCTAATAGTTTGTAGACTCCCTGCAGATAGATACTATCTGGATGTAATAACTCATTTTCTGAGTTTTCTTTTTTTGAGGTTCTGCGCCTGTCAAAAGGTCATTATACCCATTGTTATCAAGTTGATTCTGACTCATAGGACCCAAATGAGACATCGCCAGGGTCCTTCCCTCTCCTCAAAGGAGCCTGCAGTCTGTGCATATCCATGAGGACTAAAAAATGACCGTAACACATCACTTCGCAAGATGTAACCAACAGTTTTTAAGAAGTTGTATTTTTGGTTAAAAATGCAAACTAGGACAAAAACATTAGTGTCAACACAGACACAATCACCCACTTCCGGATCACTGATAGAGAGTTGCCTTGAGCGGGAAGCCACTCAAGGCAACTAACAACCAGCACCACCTACTAAGCTCAGCACTTGGTAGCGCAACATTTGTTAGTACCTGTATTCACATTTTCTCTCCTAATTTTTCTCCCTTCTCTAATTCTGAGAAAATATGCCATTTCACCATCCACTTGTCCATTCTGGGGAACAGTTTCACTGAAAGTTTTATCAAAGCAGAGACGCTTTCTAGCTGTTGATTTGTTGATTTTTCTTGTCTAGCATTCATTCTTCTATCTTCTGTAATAGCACCCCAATACTCCCTTAGGGGACCCCACCCTACTCTTATTCCCTGGGGTTCAAATGGACCTGGCACCATCCCCTAGATCTGGGAGCTGTTTTAAGACTATAAGAGCTAATCAATTCTCTTTCTTGGTTACACCAGTTAAAGTTGGATTTCTTCCACAAGAAAATCCTAATACGGAGTGAATGATCTTGTTCGGTGAAAGTAAAGGGCAGAGTACCTAGAGTGTCAACAGTAGTAATGAACACAGTGAGGGGCAGGGGGACACCTAGGCCTAGTACCCCCTGATCAAGCCATAAGCTCTAATGAGTCACCAGACCCATTTCTATAGTGTCAGGACCCCAGGGCCCATGCAACTGTTAACAAGCACTATGTGGCCATTAAGACATTGGTGAACCTATTGAGGACAGTCTCAACCATGTGGGATGGGAGGCAGTCAGTGTACATAGGATGAGGAATTGGGAATGATACATGTAGGCTGACTTCTCCGGAGGTTTGGGAAAAGATCATGTACAAGATCCTACATAATCAGTCCCCTGCCTACTTCTCCAAACATTTCCTACCCTGCTGTCCCTCACTTGCTTATGCTGCAGCCACACTGCCTTTGTTGTTTCGTGAACACACTAAGCTTGCTCCTACCTCAGGGCCTTTGCACTTGCTGTCGTCTCTGCCTGGAATGCTCTTTCTCCAGATCTTTGCCCAGCAGGTCTCCTGCCACTCAGATCTCAGCTGAGATGTCTTCCCCAAAGAGATCTTATTTGAATATCCTATCTAATACCCTCGCCAGCCCTTCGTTATCACATTAAAACTGTTGTGTTTTATTCAAAGAACTTCATACTATTTCACCACTTTATGAGTTTTGTTTTTATCTTCCCCACTGGAACGTAAGTTTCTGGGTAGAGGGACCTTCTCTGTCTTATCTCTTTCATCCCTAATACCTAGAACAGTACTTGGCATAAAAAAAGCACTCAGTAAGCGCCTGTTGTTATTGTTAGCCACAATCAAGTCAGCCCCCAACTCATGGCGGCCCCATGCACAACGGAAAGAAAACATCGCCTGGTCCTGCACCATTCTCATGATCAGTTGCGGAGCAGACTGTTGTGGCCCACAGAGTATTCACTGGCTGATTTTCAGAAGTAGATCATCAGGCCTTCCTTCCTAGTTAATCTTAACCTGGAAGCTCCACTGAAACTTGTTCGGCATCATAGCAACATGCAAGCAAGCCTCCACTGACAGGTGGTAGGTGAGCATAAGGTGCATTGGCCGGGAATCGAACCCAGGTCTCCCACAGGAAAGGCCAAGAATTCTTCCACTGAACCACTACTGTCCCCAAAGGCTTGAGTAAATGAAAACCAAACCCACTGCAGTCGAGTCCAACTCACAGAGACCCTATAGGACAGCGTAGAACTGCCCTGTTGAGTTTCAAAGGAGTGGACAGTGGATTCGAACTGCCGACCTTTTGGTTAGCAGCTGAGCTCTTAACCACTGTGCCACCAGGGCTCCAAATGAAAGCAGGGCAAGATAAAGATTGTTTACTAGGTAAAACGGGTTGTGAGGTCAAGGAAGGGCAGGAAGGAGGGCCTGAGGAAAGAGACCCTCAGAAGGTTGGTTTATATCTGTAAATCTTTAAGACGCTTATAAGAGAGAACTAATGGAGAAAGCTAGGACAGTGACTCCTCCTTCTCCCCTGGCACCTGAGTGATACCTTGTTAATGAGAAAGGGTTGGAGGAGGACACCATGTCAGGAGTTCCCCTCTCCCATGTTTACATGACAGGGAATATCTGGTAGGGTTACTGGAGTTTAACAGCCCTCATGCTACCGACATTTATGACAGGTAACCTTTAGAAAAAACCCATTGCCGTCAAGGCAATTTTGACTCACAGTGGCCCTATGGAACAGAAAAGAACTATCCCATAGGGTTTCCAAGGAGCAGCTAGCTGGTGGATCCCAACTGCCAATCTTTTTGTTAGACCTTATTGTTAGCAGCCGTAGCTTTTAACCACTGCACCACCAGGGCTCCGACCTTCAGAAAGAGTTTCTTAAAACACCGTTATCTTAACCAGTGAGGTTTAAAACTCAATCCTCAGGAAAGAAATGAATCAGATGTTTTTGGAAGTGCATCCATTTGGGAGAGGCTCTAATTACAACCAGGCTGAGGGGAAAGATCTGGTTTTGGGCTTCAGGGACTGGGAAAAAACTAAGCAGAGACCTGGACTTACAGCCTGCTCGATCTTTTACTCCTTCAACCAAAGGACAAAAACCACAGGCATGACATTTAAACCTAAAACCCTTGCATTTTGAAAACAGCCCTTGGGGCAGAGAAAAAAATATGCTAGCTGCAAAGAAGTAATAGCTGTATCTTAGTTTGTCAAGAAAAAGCAATCTCAAAAATTTAAGATTTTTCCCTCTGCCATTTGAAAATATCTCAAAAAGTTCTAGCATGCACAGCTCTGTCTCAGAAACCAGACAAGATTACTTGAAAACAATCCCTTCTTCCAGTCTAACTGAATTTCAACATCATCTTCTATTTCTGTGTGCTGAGCATTTAATAGTGTTTTCAAACATTATCCTCTTTAAGCCATTCAACTGTAAGGGCTACAGGCAGGCAAGGCAATCGCTCAGTTTCTTAGAAGCACAGCACCGTATGCCCTCATCAGTGCAAATAAACAGCACAGGCAAACCAGAACCCAAGACACAGGGGTCTACGAATTCAAGTCCAAGGTCTTCCCAGTGTTGCAAACCAAATGACTGGAGCTCACACTCGCTAGTTTGCAGTCTTTTAAAAGGAAGGTATCGCTTGGTCAGCGTACAGTTTTTACACCATCTCAAAAAGAAGCTCTAGCAGCACAGTGGTTAAGTGCTTGTCTGCTAATTGAAAGGTCGGCTGTTCGAACCCACCAGCTGATCAGCGGGAGAAAGATGTGGCACTCTGCTTCTGTAAAGATTAAAAACCAAACCCATTGCTGTCGAGTTGGTTATGACACATAGCAACCCTAAAGGACAGAGCAGAGCTGCCCGACAGGTTTCCAAGGAGCGCCTGGTAAATCTGAATTGCCGACCTTTTGGTCAGCAGCCTTAGCTCTAAACCACTACACCATCAGGGTCTGCCCATAAAGATTACAGCCTTGGAAACCCTCTGGGGCAGTTCTACTCTGTCCTGTAGGGTAGCTATGAGTCGGAACTGACTCGATGGCAATGGGCTTGGTTTTTGTTATCTCAAAAAGGGATGCTGCATGTACGTATTTTATCTGCAGAGCCCCTACTGGCATCTGTTCTCCTCACCTGTGTTCTCAATACACCCTTCATGCCATCATGCCCCAGCAGCTCTGTGGACAAATCTGATGGGCTGTTCTCGCAGCTTTCCTAAATTGGAGTGAAGGACCTCAAATATACCTACTACAGCAGGCAAGGAAGAACAACAAATTGGGACCAAGTGGTTCAAAAAGTACCTATTTTGCATAAATTACATCTACACCTCCTACAAAAATGTTTCAATATTTTTTTTCTTTTGCATGTTTTAAAAATCAGCCAAGGAAAACCCTACCGTCCAATCCCCTTATGCATGGGGTCACCATGAGTCAGGGACCACTCAAGGGCAGCCAACAACATACGATGATAAAACCTAACAGGAAAGTGTATCTAACAACACACCTGAGACACACGCCTCCAATTTCAAAACACTAGAGAAAACAAAGCAATCTCTTTCAGCTTTCCTCTGGGTGAAGAGAGCCAGCACAGCTGGTCAGGAGCAATACAAACGTATAACCCAGCAGGAATTAATTCAGCACCCTTCTCCACCCCAACCCCATATCCTCCCAATCAAATAAATGGAAGAGCCTGAGGGAAATGGAAGGCAAGAAAGAAGTTGCCAAATGTCAGCACATGCTCCAACAACTTCGCCGTGACATGGACTTTGCATTTTGCAGAAGTGACATCAATGAAGCAAATTCAAGAGTCAGCAAGTCTGGCTTCTGGCTTTGTGCTTTCAAAGTCTACTATGACCTACCTAGCAAAAAAACGTTGGCAGGCATGCAAGGACACATGCTCAAGGATGTGCAGCATCAATCACTGAAGTAGAAAACTGGAGAGACCTCAATGTCGACAGAGGACTGATAAAACCCCTGATTGGGAAACCACCTGGTCATGAGAAAGAACAATTATTACCTACTAATATGGAAAAAAAGAAACCCTGGTGGCATAGTGGTTAAGAACCATGTCTGCTAACCAAACAGTCAGCAGTTCAAATCTACCAGGCACTCCTTGGAAATCCTATGGGCCAGTTCTACTCTATCCTACAGGGTCGCTGAGTTGGAATAGACTCAAAGGCAACGGGTTACCATGGAAGAAGAGCCCTGGTGGTGCAGTGGTTAAGAGTTTGGCTGCTAACCAAAAGGCTGGCAGTTCCAATCTACCAGCCACTCTATGGAAACCCTATGGGGCTGTTCTACCCTGTTCAATAGGGTGCTATGAGTTGGAACTGACCCTATGGCAATGGGTTTGGTTTTTTTGGCTTTAATATGGAAGAAAACTCATAATATGTTAAGAAAAGAAAAAACTAAGTTGTAAGGTATTATCCCTTTTGGTTACAAATCTATCTCCCTTGCTGTATACACAAATAGAAAACGGTCTGGAAGGACACAACAGAACGGGGACAAAGCGAGCAACGAGATGAGAACTTGTACCTGACACACTTCTCCACCGTATAAACTGTTCTTTATAGTAAACATACATTGCTTTTGAAATTTTAATAAGCTTACACTTGAGGGGGAAAAACAGTAGCCACAATAATGTTATTCTATTGAAGCAAAATGCCAAGGAAAAAAATTTTCCTGTGATCCCCCCTCCATCCCTTTACAAACATTTCTCAAACACCTACTAAGTGCTACGGACTGCTGAAAAAGGTAGGGGAAAAAAGCGTCTACATTACAGTACTTGGTGAGCTGCCAACACAAACTTTCTGAAAACAGAAGTGCTCATGCTAGGAAATAATCCTGTGAAGAAAGGGGGTGTAATCTCCCTGGCTCACATGTTCTGGGGCAAAAGAACACACTTCCAAAACAAAAATAACATCCTAACGGAATAAGGTAGGTTAAAGAACTATCACCCAAAAAGGGATAAAATATACAAATCATAGGCCCCTGAGATTTCAGGGGTTATGGATCATGGGTATCCAAGAGAGGACTGAAGTTTCAAAACTGGTTGGATACCAAAGTGGTTGGAGGTGGAAAGCTAACCAGAGACTCTGGGAATAGCTGAGATCCAATTACTCTTCAAAGCACCCTACCCATGTCTTAAAATGCCATCCTATCCCAGAATACACTGACGGACAAAACTAGCATCGAAAATGACAAAACTCAGCCCAGCACACACTGCAAAGGCCACTTCTAAAGAAAAGAAGTTAAAAGGAGCCTCGGACTAAAAGTAGAAAACAGGCACACCCTGGTACAAACCCTGGACAAATAAATCAGGGGCATGCAGGCCCTCAGGAGGCAGGGGACCAGAGGTAACTGGAGAAGATAGTGTAGCTTCCCAAAAAGCGGTGCTAAGGTGATGGCGAAGTTTCCCATGACCTCAGAGAGGCAGGTAAGCCCAGCCACCGCATTCGAACTGTAGAGTAAGTGTTTTTCATGCCTTATCCAATCCTTCCCCAAACTGCTGTCAGGGAAATCTGAACCGTCCTGCAGCTGAGATCTGAGAAAAGCAGAGGGGACTGTTGCAAACACGGCGCCGAAGAGAGGGAGGCGCAGGGGAGGAGGAAGGTGTCTGGAAAGCAGCCTGATCGGGGGATGGAACAGGGTGGGAAGTAGGTGCGGAAGCAGGCAGCGCAGGACGCGAAGGAATGAGGGGGCCTGGGGGCGGTAGGGGTAAGAGCAAGCAGAGAAGAAGGGTTGGCGGGGAGTGAAGGGCAGAAAATGGAGTGAGAAAAGAGACAAGGGGAGCCTGAGCGGAGAGGGGACCGAGTGAAAGAGGGACGGAGCCGGAGAGTGGGTTTTGGGTCGAGAAGGCGAAATGACGGAGGACGTCAAGGAGGGAGGGGAGCGCTGCAGAGTGGGGGAGAAAAAAGTTGGCAAGGGCGAAGAGCCGGGCGCGAAGGACAAAGGGTGGGAAGGCGCAAAGTTAGGAAGGGAGGCGCCAGGGAAGCCCCATTTTCGAGACTAGCGCCCATGGACCAGCGGGAGGCAGGGAAAGTGAGGCGCTAAGTGAGGGGCGCGTCTGGGTCCCTGCAAGGCGGTGGCCATGGGTCCGCAGAGCGCGGGCACACGCCGGGACGCGGCAAAAGAGTTTCCCGGAGGCAGGTGGCGGCCCCTGGGAGGCCACAACCTGGTCCGAAGACGGCTCCGCACTTACCCGGCTCGGGAGGCAAGGACCCGGCGGCGCCTGAGAAGGGCGGTGCGGCTGGGGCTGGGGCCACCGCCCCCGCCCCGACTCTCGCGGCAGGCGGCTCCCATTGGCTGCCGCGCCACGGAACCGCGTCCGCCTCTGCCAATCAGCGCCGAGCAGCGCCGTTTGGAAACTTTTTCCCAGCTCCCGGTGCGCGGCGTGGCCACGCGGCGATCTCGGACGCGAGGAGTCTTGGGAGGTTCGGGGGCTCTTCGAGTTGCTCCAGACTGCTCCACGCACGCCTGGGGCACGGAATCGGGCATGCGGGCCACGAGCTTCTGGGAAAAGGCGGTCTTATTCTTGACACCTATTGCATTTTCCTTTCGGGGAACCGGCTGTTCTTGCAGCTTTCCTGGGTGGGAGCGAAAGACAAGAATCCAGGCCGCTTAGACTAATCAAAAGCCCAAGGCCTTCCCACCCCTTTTCAACCAAAATAAAGTATTCAGCATCTTTATTTTCATCACAGGTAGCCAAATTTAGTTTTGGAGGGGTTTTCTTCTGGCTCTGCAAGTTACTTAACCTTTCTGTGACACTGTCCTCATCTGTAAAACAGGTTCATGATAGGATCCCACCTCATGATCATTTACTTCACAAATATATTATTCTATATGCCAGTTTTTTTTTTTTTTTTAATATGCCAGGCACTCTTAAACGTTTTATGCTAAGTTAACTCATTGAGTCCTCTGCACAACCCTATGAGGTGGAATCCTATCATGAAGGAGCCCTGGTGGTGCAGCGGTTAAGTGCTTGGCTGCTAACTAGAAGGTTAGCAGTTTGAACCCACCCAGTGGCTCTGCAGGACAGCATCTAACGTGTGTATCAGGCCCGATGCTAACTTAAAATGGTTTTCTCATTTAGTTTTTGCAGCAATGTATTGTTTGAATATTTATTGAGTACTTATGTGCAAAGGGGAAAGAAACCCTGGTGGTGTAGTGGTCAAGAGTTCTGCTAACCAAAGGTTTCAGTTCCAATCCACCAGGCGCTCCTTGGAAACCCTATGGAGCAGTTCTACTTTGTCCTATAGGATCACTATGAATCAGAATCAACTCAGCTTGACAGCAACAGATTTATGTACAAAAGAGCTCTGGTAGCACAGTGGTTAAGCATTTGGCTGCTAACCAAAAGGTCAGCAGTTTAAATCCACCAGCTGCTCCTTTGAAGCCGAATGGGGCAGTTCTACTCTGACCTGTAATGTCACTATGAATGGGAATCGACTTGATGGCAATGGGTTTATGTACAAGGCATGGCAAATAAGTAATAAGTCCGAATGCCTGTCCTCCACAGGCTTATATTGATAAGAGAGAAAGACACTAAACCAGCAAATACAAAAAGTAGTTTCAGATGTTAATAAGTGCTGTCAGTAAAGCAAAGTCATGTGATAGAAAGTGGTTGGGGGTCACTTCAGAAAGAATGGTCAGGGAAGGCCTCTCTGGGGGGTGACCATGGAGTTGAGACCTAGATGATAACTTCAGGAAAACACTTTCATTGTTCCTGTTTTAAAGATGAGAAAACAAAGGTGCAGGAAGTTTGAATGAGCTGTCTAAAGGCTCACAATTAGTGAATAGCAGAATCAGGCTTCAAAACTGGGCCTGTTAGGCTTCTATATCCACATTCACCACTATGCTACAAAGAGATCTTAGCTACTCGGAGGTCTCCTGCCACACTCATAGAATCCCTCTGCTTCCCTACCATGGCTAAGAATGACCTTTCTTTAATTTTACTTTGTTTTGACTCCTTGCTAGTTCCTGAAGACTCAGAGACACAAAAAAGAACCCACTACTCACATCAACAGGGTTAAGGATAGTATGAAAATCACTCAGGAAACTTCCATTCTGGCCCCAAACACTTCTAAACATCTGCTTGACACTTGTGCTGATGTTTTTACCCTTAGAATTTTTACTCTCACCACTCTGACGTTTCTGGAGGAAACTGAAGTACAAATCAGTGAGGTGTCCTGACCAAATAGCATTGCTCAAGTCATTTGAACGATTTGGTTCTCAATTTCTTTTTTTTTCCATAAGAAAAAGGTGAAAGGATGGAAATGATTATCACAGAAGTCCTATTTTGGAACAAGAGTTAGGGAGATGGGTTTGTCTTTGCGTAAAACCTTAAAAAAGGAAAATTTGGAGTACTTTAAAACTTTTCCTCTCTTATTTGTCTTCTTTGTAGCTTTGAGCTTATGATGAATGAGCAGAGAGCTTGGTTTCTCTTCCTCCAGGTCTTTCCACCATAATTTATCAGTTCCAAACACTAAACCTAACATAAATGTTGCTGGGGGAAAAACTCTTCGTACCAGCTTGGTTAATGCAGAAGCTGAATTGAATGCACGTAAAGTAGCCACTTAAACACTAAAGATAACTTTATCCTGATCCCATAAATGTGAACATTATAATAATTTGGACAAAGAAGAAACTAAAAAGAGGTTAATTTTACTCTCTGATAAAAGAGTTTGCTCGGCAAAGAAATAGGAGTAAGTCAAATACTTAAAATACATCCCCTTAGGAAAAAATTTAAATTACTCTTCACAAATATCAAATTGTAGTGTACTCTGCTTAGGCTAGTTTTCTATCAAACAATAAAATTACTTGTAATTCTGACTTTTCATCAACCTTCTCTTTAGTTGATAGGCTCACTTTTATTTATTGCATTTACCTGTTGAGACCAGGCACAGTTCTGCCCTTGGAAGAAAGCCAAGCAAAATAAAACAGAAAGTAGTCTGCTCTCTTCTGTGCTTTGTGGCTAAAAACTTAAAAAAAAAAAAAGGGGGGGTGGAGGGGACAATAAATTAAAAAAAAAAAATCCACAATTGCTTTGTTTCCTTTTGTTCCCTCTACCCATTAATGATGTTTTTTGGAAGTGGATCACCAGGCCTTCCATCTGAGATGCCCCTGGGTGGATTAGAACTGCCAACCTTTGGGTTAGCAACCAAGCACCTTAGCTGTTTGCACAACCCAAGGACTCCTTGTTTCCTTTTTATATTTTTTGTTGATATGGTCTTCTGTGTTCAGAGACACTCTACTAGAATAAAAAAGAGGAAGAAAAACACCTATACAGAGAAGCATATCTGGCACTTTGAAAAAGACAAAACATGAGAAACAGGGTCGTTTTTCATCTAATTCCTACTTCGAAAATACTACCCACATACATACACAATGAAGATTTACTCCGCAGTAATAAATATCTAAACAGGCAAATGATGTGTGTACTTATCTGTCTTCTGGAAAATTAAATACAAGCGGAAAGGACTTTTCAGCTACGTGTTTGATCTTGCCCTCCCTAATACTAGTCTACAAGGGTGTCTTAACTTCCCCTGAAATTCCCCCACCTTTTTTAATGAAATTACCTCACGTTGGTGAATTCAATAAAGTGTTCTCTTTTGGCAATATTGACTTACTGGTTCTTTTGCAAAGTTAATTTGTTTCCTGGCAAATTTCAGAAATAAACTTGTAAGTAGTCAGTTAGCACTTCCTAAACTGTCTAGATTTAGACAATAGGTTCTTTGTTTTTCTCCTAATTTGCAACAGGAAATAGCGAGTAGCTGGCACTTCCAGAAATTACCGCTTTGCTTACTGAGTCCTAAAAAACTTTTCTGGATAAAAGTGAAGATTGTATGTTACAAAAAAAAAAAGAAGATGGACAAGCACATAGCATACCTAAACACCTAAAACACAAAGCACTATTGGCTTCACGAGGTTTTTGCAACTATAAAGTCTTCTTTCGGCTCGCCCAACATGTCCTAAACAAACAAAAAAAAAAACCCAAACCCGTTGCCATCGAGTCGATCCCGACTCACAGCGACCCTACAGGACAGTGTAAAGCGGCCCCACACGGTTTCCAAGAAGCGCCTGGTGAATTACAAGTTTATTCATTTGTAGTCAGTTCTGTACCCAGACTTCCAAAAATTACTGTTTCTTCCCAGAGTTACCGAAGACTCTCAATCATTGGTGACAATATTGTCTTTGCACACACTTTTTGCCAGCAGGGTCGCGACTTTCCGGCCGGCCCACAGTTCCTCGCAGGAAGCCTAAGTTGGCAGTTATTTTTCTCTTCACTCGCCACTAGGTCGCACTAGATTAAGCACGTTGTTGAATATGTGCCATTGAAAAAAAAAAAAAAAACAAAACCATAACCATCACGCGAAAAGACAGTCAAGGAAAAAAAAACCCAAACGATCGAGATTTTCATCGGAATCCCGTTTAAACAGCCTTCCATGAAAAGACGGGAAGAGCTGAATTGTATTAAGCTCCCGTTGGCAGTTTTTTTTTCCCGGTTCCACCTCACAAACTCCCTAATTCTCCGCTTTGAAGCTCCTTTCGACTACACAACGTTAAGGCAGCGTGAAGGCCTCCTTAAACCGGTGCTTTTCGCCAGAAAAGCCACGGTCACCCCCATGGAAGGTCCCTATTTAGGGTTTTATCGGGAGGGGACTGAGCCTGACGAGGCTGCAGGGCCGCGAGGCCCCGCCCCCCCCAGGGTTCCCAGCACACCCCGCGCGGGGAGGATGCGGTGGCGGGGGAGGGGTGGAGGAAGGGGCGGAGCGAGGGGCGAGAAGGGCGTCGGTTTTGCGACAGGGGCGGTGCGGTGCGGAAGCGGAAGTGGAGGGTGCGCTTGGCGGCGGCGGCGGGAGCTGTGGAGTCGGGAATCAAAACAAAGGGCCTGGGAGGGCGGGGGGAAGGCGGCGGGGCCAGAATGTGAGCGGAGGTGGAGCTGGCGGCTGAGGTGAGTTTGCTGTCAGCGCTGAGAACTAGACCCTGACAGTCCCGCTGCTGTGGGACCACCGGAGCTGGAGGGAGACAGTATCGTCCTTCCCTCGCCTATTGCTGGGGGGAGGGGGGCGTTAGTCCTTGGGGAAAGACTCGGACTCGCCAAGTGGGACCCCTACAAGAGGATTGGGTTGTCTTCCTTTCAGGTCCGTTCGCGACTGTCACTTCTGCTCCGCCGCTCCCCTTTGGGGGTATTTGGCTCCCCGCCCGCACCTGTCTCCCTGCTCCCTATGAGGCCTTCCAGGTGTGAGGAGCAGCCTTTCCAGAGGGGTGTCCACAGTTGGAAGGTTAAGATAGGGAGAAAGGAGCAGATGTTTTTGCAAAACCGCTGAGCGTTTTGCATTCTCCTCGGTCATTCAGCAACCCCCTAGGGTATATAGCCTTTGGGTTGACAGTGTTGAGTTGCCTTAGAGCTTCAGCCTTTCCCACTACTAATTGTAACGTGACGCCGTGATACACCTTTTAGAGTTTCCCAGACACCTTTCTGGTATTACCAAAAGCTTTCCAGTTACGTTTGTACGTTTTGGACTTTCCAACATTTCAGAGTGGTAAATATTCTGTTTTGTATGCAGGGAAATTGAGACATGAGTGGTATTTCTAAGCATTTATTGAGCACTTCATTCGTTCAACAATTTGTTGATATATGTCAGGCATTGTGCTAGGTGCAGTAGATACACTGGTGAGTAAGACATGGTATCTGCTGTCATGGAGTTTATTCTAGTGGGAGAGACAGTTAATAAAAGCGAGCAAGTAAACGATAATTTTAGAGGCGTTGTAAAAAAATAAAACAGGGTAATGGGATGGAATGGGCTGGGAGGGAAGGGCTAGATTGGCTGCTAAGGGAAGGCCATTTACTAAATGCTGTACATGGATTGTGTCATTTAAACCAAATGACAGCCATATGGGATGGGGGGCTACTATAATATTTAGGATCCTTTCAGGGATGGAATCTGAGGTTCAGAGAGGTTGTGAGTTGCCCAAAACTGCACAGATAAAAAGTGATGGAATTGGGGACTCAGAAGCAGAACAGTCTGATGTCAAAGCCTGTGCTCTCAACCACTATCTGAATTGCTCAGACTGTAGGGGTTGTGATTGAAGTGACACTCCCACTCAAATCAAACTTCCTTTGGTTACCTGAGTGACTTAGTGGTGTTCCCAGGACTATTTGGGAAAATGTCAGGGTGCAGGCCACTAAAAAGGTGCCAGCTAGTAAGTTGTTTTCTGTTTTCATACTGAGCAACGTATAAGCACCTTGGTGTGGTAGAAATAGGTGGACAGGCCTGGTTCTACCCCCTCTCTAATTATGTGATTTTAGGCAAATTACAAAACTTCCTTAAGTTTTTCTGTTTTCTTCTTTGTAAAATGTGGCTAATTTCTCTCACAGCATTACTGAGAAAAGAAAATTAGATAGATGAACCCCATTGTCTGTTTTTTCTTTCTATTCATTGTACCCCTTGTGCCAAACACAGGGTCTGTTATGTAGTGTTGTAGATACTAAGTAAATATGTGCGGAAAGAGGGAACAAATAGTGTTGAATAGTAATGCTTTGTAAATTATATTCTACTGTAAAATATTTACTTTCGGGATTTGGCCTTCAAAAAAAGAGATGGAACTGGGTGTATTGAAAAGGCATGTATCATGCACATCACAAATCATTTGATTAGAGAGAAGCTTGTTGGGGAATATAAGACCTGAATTTAAAAGGAAAAACAAGTACGTAATTTACCACCAATGTGACACAGTTAACTTCAGTTCTGTCTCAAAATTAACCCTCCAGCAGTGTGTAGTAGGTAAACATCATGCTTTATTCATTCTCTCCTTCAACATATATTCGCTTAGTATCTTCTATGTAGCATACCCTGTGCTGGGGGATACAACGGTGGTAGAAAAAAAAAAAAAAGACAGACAATGGAGTCTGTTTATCTAATTTTTTTTCTCAGTAATGTTGTGAATTAGGAGAGAAATTAGCTACATTTTACATAGGAAGAAACAGAAGCTTAATGAAGCTTTGTAACTTTGACAAATGTTTTCTGTAAAGGGCCAGATAGTAAATATTCTAGGCTTTGTGGACTAAATAGGCTCTGTTGCAGCTATTCAATTCGGCAATTGTAACGCAAAAGCAGCCATAGACTGTACTTAAATGAATGAGTGTGCTGTGTCCCCATAAAACTGTATTTATAGATGCTGAAATTTGAATTTCAAATAATTTCCTGTGTCATGAAATATTATTCTTTTGATTTTCTTTCAACCACTTAAAAATGTTTTGTGAATATATTCTTAGTTCACGGGCCTTTTAAATACAGGCAGCAGGCCAGTTTTAACTCACAGGCCATTGGCTTGCCAACCCCTGTGATCAGTTCTCCCATCTGTACCTTAGATCCGGTACTTGTATGGTTGTCTTTTCCTTCCCTGTACCATGTAGATGTTAAAACTCTTGAAAAAGAGCATCTTATCAGAGATATATCTAAAAGAGAGTGTCTTCCATGTGTCCAGATGAAAATTCTGAGGAAGAATGAGACTTAGCTTGGCCAACTATAGGTAAGAGTAGATGGTCATTAGGGTATGGTGGTGAGGACTTGGAAATGAGGTTCAGTTGTCCTCACCATTGGCAGACTGCCTCCACACCCAATGGCTGTAATTGATTTGATCTACTTTTATTGCACTGTTTAAAATATTTAAGAGTATTGTGCTGGAATAGATACAGCACATTTGTGAGATTTCTGTATTGGCTAGATTTTTGGTGGTATAGCAGACTGTACTTTTGTAATAAGTAAACTAAAAATTTGATTCAGTTTGCTCTGTAGTAGAATCAAATTCAAAGTCCACAGAGGTCACTCAGCTTAGACCTTTCATATTCATATCAAAGGCACAGTGGGTAAGTTGCTCTTAAGTTGATTTAAAAATTATACGGAATTGGTAATGAGGATACGGTAGTGGTTCTCTAAAATCAGGACTCTCTTCTGTTAACTTTTCGACTCTCGTAAGTAGAGTCTTTAGGGTGAAATAGCTGGAAAGAATTGAGAAAAATTATAGAAAGGGTCTACTCAGGGCCTGAAGAGATTGACTCCAACCAAGGATATCACTCAGGGATGTGCAGGTAGCCAGGCTTTGTCTACTTCCCACAAGTAACAACTGTGTATAGAAGAGAAATAGAACTCATCCAGAGTTCATTTTTATTTGAAAGGCAATAGAATATGAGGAATGCTAAGATACGGATTTTTAAAAATTTGAATTGGTAACAGTTAATGTTCAAGCATAAACAGAGTCAACTCAGTTTACCAAGTTTTAGTGAGCTGAAATGTGTTCTCATGTACATTCTACTTTTGTTCATCAACATTTGAATTTTGGGGAATCATTGCACCATAAATACAGTTGTAATCTCATTTTCTTCCCCTCACATTTTAATAAATTGCAAAATTTGTACTTAATGCAAAGAAATAACCTTGAAATCTCACTTATTCCCAACAGGGGGGGAGAATGAAAGAAAAGAAAGATGAAAGAATGTTGAACCACTTTGTATGGCTATATGATGGAAGGAAACGGAACTGAGAACCCCTGCAGTAGAACACTTGGATGGCTTCAACAAGATAATGATGCTAAGCCATGGCTTTGGAAATTCTCTAATTGCTTTTCTCGTCCTGAGCAGACGTTGCCACTTAGTCCCCAAACGGTAACTATATGCAAGACTAAGGATATAATAAATTCCTGTTTGGAATAGATCAGAGGTGCATTTGGTCTGGGACACAGTCTCTCCCTGGAGCCTGGGCCAGGTTTTTCTATGTATCCTGCTTGTATTGCCCCTTATAGAATATTGTTATAATTCCTGACTTGACAAACATATGCATTTTTAACTTCCACTCTCAGTAACAGATGCTTTAAATATTTAATGTGAAAATATTGGGAAGATTTACTTCTCCTTAAAATCACAGATTCCAAAGATCAAATCCACCTTATAGAGTAAACCCAGAAGAAAGTACAAAATAAATTTTATTTTACTGTAGTCTTCTGAGTTCTGAGACTTGTAATCCAGAAAAGATTAACAGACCTTATCGATGGTCTTTTTCTGTTCAAGATTTCTTTTGAAGATTTACATAGGTCCGTGACTTCTTGCTTGCTTTTGCTTTTTGTGGCGATTTTGACATTTTCTGATGTCATTTTATGTACTCGTGGTTACCACCCTTCTGTTTTCTTTGTTCTGTTCTTGGGATTCAAATGAGGCTTTCACATAAGGATATAACTTTTATAAAGTCAGTTCAATTCTCTGTCTTCTCCAGCTTTCCACCATATAGTTATTTTTGTTGCATAGCATCAAGTAATTTGGTCATTTCAGAAGTGTTTTACTTTACGGACAGTTGACAGTAAAGGTTGGTACCTCAAACAGCACTTCCTGGGGGTGGCAGATCTGGTCCTCTCGGAGTCACACAATTCAGAATTGCACTCTCCACTACAGATCCAGAAACTCAGTTTTGTCAGTACCACCTAGAATTAAGTAGATTCAGGAGACCGACCCACAATAGCCCTACCCCATAAGAGTCTGATCTGTATAAATCAAGAGTGCCAGTGTATTAGTTTTGAGCCTAAACTGCAGTTACCAAGAGGGCAGAGTACACTGCTCCATTGGCTGGTCAGCCCATTGCTATTACCTACTTCCCTTTTAGGGAACGTCTAGCTGAAAATCCAGATTTCTCCCAGATGAGCTCTGAGATAAGCATAGAGCCATAGTAAAGGGGGTGAAATTTAGCAGTCAGATGGCCCCTTCTGTGCTCTGAGGGATGATACTGTATCAGGGCATCCTTTTCGTTTTCTTTAATTTTTTTAATTATTTTTTTTAGGGCATCCTTTTCTATTTAATAGTTCCTCCAGTCAGCCCATAAGTGCTACTAATTAGTAAGATCCCTTTTCAGTGACCATTGTGCCAAGTGTGTTCTGTGTACTATCTCATTTTCTACTTCTAACAACTGTATAAGGTACATTCTGTTGCTCTCAATTTATGAATGAGGAAACTGAAACGAGAGGTTAAGCAACCTACCCAAGGTCATATAACTATTGAGTGTCAGATTCAAATCCAGGCCTCTAACACTCATGCCCATGTTTATTACTTTTGTGATATACTGGCCTCCTGTGTCTGTGTAGGCATATAGCAAACTATTTCTCTTGTACCTTTTCCCCTAGTTTTCTAATTGCTCTCATTCTTTTCACTGGCTACAATACACTTGTTGGCATTATGGCTTTAGGTCATGGTATCTTAACCAACAAAACCAAACCCATTGCCATCGAGTCAATTCTGACTCATAGCGACCCTATAGGACAGAGTAGAACTGCCCCATAGAGTTTCTAAGGAGCGCCTGACGGATTCTAGCTGCCAGCCTTTTTGTTGGCTGCTGTAGCTCTTAACCACACCACCACCAGGGTTTCCCATGGTATCTTAGGATTTGCTAAATGTCATCGGTAACACTTTTATGAGACTTCCCATGGGTGGCAGATGGCCAATATCATCCATAATGTTTGGAATACTACTCTTCTACTCTGGGGGAACTTATTGGAACCTGTTATGGACTGACCGCAGGAACTGTTAAGTACTTCTCTCAAAGCACTTTGCTTATAAGCCGTCTTTATCGAATGCTGCTTGTGACTGTTGTTTTCTTATTCCCATTTTGTCTTCACAAGTTCCTCTGAGGCAAAGAGTCCTTGTCAAAGGGAAGTCAGTAGACATAGATGGTTAATATGGCTTGCTGAAGATGTAGAGACACACCCCCCCATCCCTAGCCTCTTAAGACTCAGGAAGAACACAGTCTTAGTTTTAGTTGTCTGTATCCATGTTCAGCTCTGAAGAATGCTGCTATTTTATGTCTTTTTTTTTTTTTTATGGTTTTTATTTTGCTTTAGGTGAAAGTTTACAAATCAAGTCAGTCTCTCACACAAAAACCCATATACACCTTGCTACACACTCCCAATTACTCTCCCCCGATGAGACTCTCTCCCTCCACTCTCTCTTTTCGTGTCCATTTCGCCAGCTTCTAACCCCCTCCACCCTCTCATCTCCCCTCCAGGCAGGAGATGCCAACATAGTCTCAAGTGTCCACCTGATCCAAGAAGCTCACTCCTCACCAGCATCCCTCTCCAACCCATTGTCCAGTCCAATCCATGTCTGAAGAGTTGGCTTCGGGAATGGTTCCTGTCCTGGGCCAACAGAAGGTCTGGAGGCCATTCTAGTCTCAATCAGACCATTAAGTCTGGTCTTATGAGAATTTGGGGTCTGCATCCCACTGCTCTCCTACTCCCTCAGGGGTTCTCTGTTGTGTTCCCTGTCAGGGCAGTCATTGGTTTTAGCCGGGCACATCTAGCTCCTAGTAATGTTGCTAATTTAAAAACCCCTTGCCATCGAGTCAGTTCTGACTCACAGTGACCCTGAATTAAAAATGCCTTGCTCTCGAGTGAATTCCAAGTCAGCGATCCTATAGGACAGAATAGAACTGTCCCATAGGGTTTCCAAGCCTGTAATCTTTACAGAAGCAAATGCCACATCTTTCTCCCGTGGAACAGTTGGTGGGTTCGAACTGCTAACCTTTTGGTTAGCAGCCAAATGCTTAACCACTACGCAACCAGGGCTCCCTGCCCCTAGCTTTGTTAGCTACTTAATTCCATTTTATTTGGTTGTGATCGAATGTTAGATACAGAATTGAGCCCTGTTTCTGCTTTTTAATGCAACAGGATGTGAGTAACGAAACATCACTGGCCTCATAAAATTAACTTTCATTCTGATTTTCTTTTCTCAGAAAGATTACATGGAGAACAAGAAAGTTGCTGTGGAATTAAAGGACGTACCATCTCCCCTTCATGCTGGCTCTAAACTTTTTCCAGCAGTCCCACTTCCAGATATTCATTCTCTCCAGCAACCTAAAATACAGCTTTCAACTGTCCCCAAAGTAAGCTGCTGTGCTCATTGCACTAATGAACCCTCCACGTCGCCAATGCATTTTGGTGGTGGTGGTGGCGGCGGTGGCGGAGGTACTGGTAGCTTGATTCACTCGGGCGCACTGTTAGACTCGCAAAGCACCAGGACAATCACGTGTCAAGTAGGGTCAGGGTTTGCTTTCCAGTCTGCATCTTCACTCCAGAATGCCTCAGCTAGGAACAATTTGGCAGGCATTGCAAGTGACTTTCCCAGCATGTGTCTAGAAAGTAACCTATCTTCCTGCAAACACCTGCCCTGTTGTGGAAAACTCCATTTCCAGTCATGTCATGGTAACGTGCACAAGCTGCATCAGTTTCCAGCCCTCCAGGGCTGCCCCTCCGCGACTGGCTATTTCCCCTGTTCTGATTTCACAAGTGGGGCTCCAGGGCATTTGGAAGAGCACATTTCACAGTCGGAACTAACGCCTCACTTGTGCACCAACTCTTTGCACCTAAATGTGGTACCACCGGTTTGTTTAAAGGGCTCACTTTACTGCGAAGACTGTTTAAACAAGGTTTGTATCTTTTTCTTTTTTATGCTGGGTGCAGCTGAGGTTTAGCTTTTTTGCCATCAGCATAACTTCTGCTGGTTCTGAAGGAATCAAGGAGTAAAATAGGGACGATTCAAAGGAGTGCGGAGTAATTATTTATATAGTGGGTATATTCACAGAGCCTCCTGTTGCAATTAATGTGTTTCCTACATGTGAACTGAGTTTGGCAAAGCCTCGGTGTTCTTTTTTGTCTTTAAAGGCTAGAGCATGATTCTGATTTCTTGTAACTCAAACACAACTTATACTTGGGCCTATTCATGTAACATAGGTAACAGCATGTTGTCCTTTTGTAATAACACAGAGAACTTGAAATTTGGCCTCAGTCACACCAGTGTTTCAAGTGAAGACTTGACTCCCTTTATGCGAAGTATGCAATGTGTGCGAGGTCTCCATTGCAGAGGACACATGCCCCGGAACATAAAGGTTCCAATCATGTAACTGTCTCAAGTCATTTCAAGTTACTTCTTGAAATGTGTATATGGATCGATAGCTGGTGGTTCTGGGAAGATGATTTGAGAAATTACATTTTATTACAGGTTAGCAGGTAGAAACGTAAAACACAAAGAATGGGTTTTCAGCTGTTGTGTATGACTTTAGGTTCTAAAGTGATGTATCTGAAACCTCCCCTTTTTTAAAAAAATTTTACAACAGCCGGCAAGAAATAGTATAATTGATGCTGCTAAAGTCTGGCCAAATATACCACCTCCAAATACTCAGACTGCACCTGTCGCTATCCCTTTGTGTAATGGCTGTGGAACCAAAGGAACAGGAAAGGAGACCACGTTGTTATTGGCGACCAGTCTAGGCAAACCTGCTTCGAAATTTGGTAAATGATAGTACGGTATTAAATGTGCATATTTAAATAGTTTTCAATATCTGATACTAACACTGCATTTAATCACCTTTAAAAGAGTCCTGGTGTTTCTAAAGCTACTGCGTATATAAATGGGCAAGTCTCCCTTTCCATCTCTTAAAAAAAAAATTTTATTTTTATAAGTCTGCAAGTCATTTGCCCTTTACGATGGGCCAAGCCTGCTTGAAATCAGAAAGTCCAGCTGTTTATAGAAAAAGGAGGAGCATATTAGGAGAAATAAGTGCTGGAGGAGACTTGGTATCAGCTTTAGGTTCATAATCACACTTGCTGATTTTACACTCCCTGGGAGTAAAGATTTAGTAATGGCTGATTAAAAACAGTATTTGAAAACCTACGAGTTCTCAGTTAAAATCATTTCCCCTAGAGTAGTTAATGTGATGTTCTATCACTTGAAAACAATTTTAAAAAATGTTAAATCAGATGTTAGTACCGTGTTAAAAAATAATTTAAAACCAACAACAATAATAACTTCACCCTCTGTCATCCCTTCAGTGTTCTTCTGTACCCAGTAGTTAGACAGGCACGGGCTGATCCTGACAGGGCCCAGAGCTGCAGCGTCCACTCAGTTACATGCTATTGGTCAGCTTGAGAATGGCTCATGCTTTGAGATTGATTTATTTTGGGCTTAAAGTAACCTGACCTTTAGATTTGTCCTCTCCTCTAAAACAGGAGTCATCTCTGAGACTGATACTATGGCAACTGAGGGTTGTTTATCTTATTAGGTCAACCAGAGAAGTTGGTATCCTTAAACTTGACACCAATCAGTAATTTAGTTTTTCTGCCACTAAGAATGATAGGTAGCTATCCATTGCTTTCTTTTCATCTGCCGTTTCTTTTTCACTACATGTAATTGGAGGTGTTAACGTTTCTTAAGGGTCACCAGAAGTTGCAGTAGCTGGACAGATGCTAGAAAACCTACCCCCCATTGGAGTTTTTTGGGATATTGAAAACTGCTCGGTTCCCTCTGGCCGGTCAGCTACTGCTGTCGTACAAAGAATCCGTGAAAAGTTCTTTAAAGGCCACAGAGAAGCAGAATTCATCTGCGTGTGTGACATCAGTAAAGAAAACAAAGAAGTTATTCAAGAGCTGAATAACTGCCAGGTAAAAAAAAGGGGCGGGGGGGGATCTTTACTCTGGTAGAAGAATAAGCACATGATTTTCTTGTAAGAACTCCAAGTCAGAATTTATTTAACGATACTATTGGTTTTGTGCTAAGTGCAAATAAAATAAGTGCACCCACAAAAGATAATTTCTAAAATACTAGAAATCATTTAACCATGTTTGACCATTCAGTAATGCTACTTACTTAAACTTAATTAGTGCTTTTCTAGCTCCAATGGGGACATGTATGTGGTTTCCTTTGATCTTTGTAACTGCTCTGTGAACAGGGTACCTCGGAGTTATTTGCAATTTACAAGCGAAACTGAGGCCAGGCAACCTTTTTAAGGTCACATGGCCAGTAAGTGAGAGATCCCAGGTTTAAACTCCAAAGTCTGTTCTCTTAAAGCTGGAACTAGAATCCAACAAGGAATGCCATCGATATACCATATTGTTATCTCAAATTCCGAGCTTAGGTTCTTTACAAAAGCTAGTTAAGTCCTATGGGACATTGCGTGTGATTTAGACACCTCTTGAAATAAACCTTGTCTTGCTTTAGAGGCTTCTGTATGGGAGTCTGGAAGTTTTAACAGGAGTATACACCATTTTAACTCTCGTGGGGGCCAACGCCCCTCCTCCTTCAGCCACCTACCCCAGATCCTGAGAGCTGCAGACAATGTATAATAAAAAAAACAAACCCATTGCCATCGAGTCAATTCTAACTCATAGCGACCCTACAGTACAGGGTAGAACTGCTCCAGAGGTTTTCCAAGGAATGGCTAGTGGATTTGAACTGCTGACCTTTTGGTTACCAGCCATCACACACCATAGCTCTTAACCACCGCACTGCATAGACAAGTGACATAAAATACAACCCCAAATGTTACCTCAGTTATATATCAAATCTCTGCTGCCTCCAGATTGTTTGCAAAAGCTATTAATGAGAGCATATTTAACTACTTCGAATTTCACTTCCTTTTCTCTACCTGTTTTCCAAAAGGGAGAGGGATGAAGTACAAAAGCAGAAGATCAAAGATGAGAGCCTGGGTAATAAGGGAGCCATTTAATTCATATGGAGAACGAGCTTTGAAATTATTGAGATATGGTTGTAATTTTTTTCCATTTTTAACTGGCAATAATAAGTTATAATAAAGGATTTTCTATTCCATTAGGTTGTCTAGCTAAAGATTAACTGTTAAAATGTGGGCAGAGTGTGTAGCAATTTTCTGACCTCAGGTCTTGCTCATTTGCCCTTATTATAAATTAATGCAGGTAACTGTCGCCCACATCAATGCCACTGCAAAGAACGCTGCTGATGATAAACTCCGGCAGAGTCTCCGAAGGTTTGCAAATACACACACTGCTCCAGCCACTGTGGTTCTTGTATCAAGTAAGTGTAGAAACACCTGCTAATTTAAATCAAATTCACTGTGTAGGAATTGTCATAGAAGCCAAAAACACATTAAAGTAAAATTTGCCTCAGAGAGGCTGTACTACATAGGATGTATTCATGCTTATTTTTCAGAATTATTTAGAATAAAAACTGAATTTACATGGATTTTTGTATTTTCTCCTTGGAACTTGAGTGAGAACTCTCATGGGGCTGGGTTTAGAGAAAATCTTGGGGGAAAAAAATTTTTTTTTAAACCCATGGCCCAGTACTGCTAATTAAAAAAAATCCAAGATGAATAGTTTACAAATTTGGGCCCCCCCAACATATCATTTGCTCCTTTTTAACATTGAAAATAACATGTCTTGGTAATTGTCTTTACCATGTTAATTCTTCTGATGTGAAATGTGTTTCTGTTCTAAAAAGTGGAAAAAAGCGAGTTTGAACTTAGGAAACAAGTATGCATTATTTCCTGATCAATACGGTCTTCTGTGGGTATCAGTAGAGTTGTCTGCCTCTGTCAAGTGTTTCTAATGTTTGGGGATGGGGTGGGCTGTACCTTTTCTTTCAGCTGATGTCAATTTTGCATTGGAACTGAGTGACCTAAGACACAGGCATGGTTTCCACATAATTCTGGTCCATAAAAACCAGGCCTCAGAAGCCCTGCTGCATCATGCTAACGAGCAGATCAGATTCGAAGAGTTCATTTCCGACTTGCCCCCCAGGTTACCACTCAAAATGCCAGTAAGTTGGTTTGCGTTATTTTTGCCATATTCCAGTGTTAGATTCTGGAGACTGAAAGACAGTCTTGCCAAGGGGGTTGCCAAGCCCAGGTGAGGCCGTTCTCTGTGGGAGGCTGACCAGATTTTGAAATGAGGCTTAGAAACCTTCAATTTTACAACTGTACAGAGAGTTGACATATATGAATTTTGCTTTTTTTCCCCTCAAAATGTCATAGGGAATTGACTTTTAGATTTACCTTACCAACAGCACTTGCCAGTGTCTCCAGATCTAGCAGTGTTTTGTGTCAAATAAATGGAAATAATGGAATAAAAGCTACTCTTTTTGCTCCCAGGAATTACGGCTGAAGAATATGGTGATGGTTTGCATAACTCAAGTGACTGTAGTAAAGTAAACCGATTAATTGTATACTTTTTAGGCATTTAATCCGTGAGCTCTAGCAGGCCTCCGAACCCATGTTTTCTGTGATCACGTCTCCTCTCCCCCTGTTGTGCGCACGTGCGCATTTAGGCCTAGTGGTTATTGCTACACCTGTAATGTTATTTAAGTCACATGATCAAGAGAATGTGGGCGTCTTTGCAGCAGGAGGAGCATTTGTGATAGTCTTGATTTGAAATGAGAATGTTTACTGCCGTGCTGAACTGTGGTTACGCAGTTTGGAGAATGCATATGTAACTCTTCCAAAGATGAAAAACCATTGCTGTCGAGTCGATTCGGACTCATGGCGACCCTGTAGGACAGAGTAGAACTGCCCCATAGTGTTTCCAAGGAGCGGCTGGTGGATTTGAACTGCCGACCTTTTTGTTCTCAGCCCTAGGTCTTAACCACTGGGCCACCAGGGCTCCAAAGATAGTAATTGTGATGAGAAGAGCAGCAGTGTGGGTGACCTGGAGGAAGAGGCAGTTTTAAAGTGGAGTTAAATAACTTTAGAGTTACAGAAGCGTTAGAAATGATCTCATCTGATGTCTTCATTTCAGGGAGGAGGAAGTCAGTGCTTAGAGAAAGTAAACCAATCAAAGGTCAAAGGTCTGACTATAGCAGAGCAAAGACTGGGCCCCAGGGCTCCTTAAGCACTTCACCTGCTGGTCCCACTGTATTCCTAGATACCAAACAAGCCCAGGAAACCCCGGTGGCTTAGTGGTTAAGAGCTATGGCTGCTAACCAAAAGGTCAGCAGTTCAAATCTACCAGGTGCTCCTTGGAAACTCTATGGGGCAGTTCTATTCTGTCCCATAGGGTTGCTATGAGTCGGACTCGACGGCAGCAGGTTGTTTTACAGGTTAAACAAGCCCGAGTGTGGCTAAAGGCAATTACAGCTGGGGACACCAGAGTCTTGGCCAAGGAGTAACATACATAGACTCTACCTCAGTCTTTTGAGCCTCTCTTTTAATTCACCTTAGTTGTTATTCATTATGCTTTAGTCTTTTGACTTATAGCCTTTCCTCCCTTCTGCATCTGTTTGGTACTCACTTCTCTAACCTCGAAGGTCTTTAAATCAAATGTCATCTTTTAGGTGAGAGCTTGCCTATTTCAAAGACCTTTACTGTGTATAGAGTAAAAAGAAAACACAGAGACCTCGTTATTCAGAACATTCTGTCTTGCCAGATGTTTTTTCTCACTTAATAGAGTAACAATTGAAGATACATTTCTTTTCTTTTTTTTTTTTGTAATCTTTAGTTTGTCCCTTTAGTTTTAGTAAACAAACATTTGTACCGCTTGGGATTTGAGCCCTGAGCGTATTACGACGAGTGTAGATCTTGTTGATGGTTGGAGAGCAAAGCCTCTGATTAGAAAAATGTATTTTCTTTAAAAAAAATCGGTATTCAGAAATGTGGAAAGTGAAATCCCACACTCCCCCCTCCAGAGATAACTACTGGTAAGAGTTTGGTATTGTCTTCCAAATTTTTTTAAATGTGTTCAAGTTTTTAAACACAAATAGTGTCGTAAACGTCGTGTTCTGTGACTTTTTTTTTTTTTTTACAATGTCATATCTTGGATGTCTTTCCGTGTCAATATACATTAATACAAATCTACCACATTTAAAAAACCAACAGATGGTTGGTATGAAACATCCTTGTATGGCTGGTCTCGATAATTTATTTAACCAGTCTACCTATTACTGGACATTTTGTTTGTATTCAGTTTTTCACCATGTTTAGTAAGGTAACCTCTGTCACTTTTGGGCTTCTGGGCTAATGGTCTGTAGGATAAATTTCAAGGCAGGCAAGTTCTGGGTCAGAATTTTACCGGTTAGTTCTAAGTTGTTTCCGGGAAGGCTGTACTTATACTCTTACCAACGATAAATGAGAGTGTAGCGTCAGTTTTAAACATTTACTAGTCAGCTAGGTGAGAAATGGTATCTGCTTATTAATCATTAGCAACATTGCAAGATATCCTTTTATTATCATTGTTGGATGTCGATATGTAAATTGTTTATATCCTTTGCCCATTTTTAGTGATTTCTTTTATGGCTTCTGGATGTAAACCTCTCCAAAATTATCTTAAGTTTTCTTCTGGTACTTCTATGGTTTTATTTCTTAAGACATCAATTTCAATTCATCTGGAAGGGTTTTGACCACCCACACTGACAAACAGAACTTCCGAGTGAGTGCTGGCGGTTACTGCTCTAGCTGGACAGGCTCTAACTTTGCGAAGTATTTCTCCATAGCCCTGCTAAATAATCAAATAGACTTCTTTGAAAGCTAATTAACTTAGCACAAAATGTATGTATTTAAGTGTACAGTTTATCATTTTTAGTAAGTTTATTGAGTTGTACAGTCAGTTTTAGAATATTTTTCTCACCTCAGTAAGATCTCTCATGCCAATTTGCCGTTAACCCACGTTTCCACCTCCTCACAACCACTTACCTTTCTGTCTCCATAGATTTTCCTTTTTTGGACATTTTATAGAAATGGAGTCATATAATGGGTGGACTTTTGTGCCTAGCACCAGCATATTCTTTTCAACAGCCTTTAAGTCCCTCGTTAACACTAAATAAGTTATCCTCTACCACCTAAGTCGTTACCACCTCTCCTCCCAGGTTATCAGCTAAAGTTTGGAGATCACTCCTTGTTCTTTGTAACTGAATGTATGCCCTGGGTTAACCTGATGTAACACTTCTTTCCTCTGTGTTAGCAGTGCCATACTCTGCTCTATGTTTATAACTTACCAGCAAACAAAGATGGCAAGAGCATCAGCAACAGGCTCAGACGCCTGTCCGACAACTGCGGTGGGAAAGTGCTGAGCATCACAGGCTGCAGTGCAATTCTCCGCTTCATAAACCAAGATAGTGCAGAACGGGCTCAGAAGCGAATGGAAAACGAGGATGTCTTTGGGAATAGGATCATTGTGTCATTTACTCCAAAAAACAGAGAACTCTGTGAAACAAAGAGTTCAAGTGCAATTGCTGATAAAGTGAAATCTCCCAAAAAACTTAAGAATCTAAAATTGTGCCTCATCAAAGATGCAAGTGAACAAGCTTCCAGTGCCAAAGCCACGCCTGGAAAAGGGTTGCAGGCAAATTCTGGATCTGCTACAAAAAATGCAAATGTTAAAAGTTTACAGGTAATTCTTATACCTCTTGCTTTCTCAAGTTTATGGTAGGTTTGGTTTCTTCGTTTCATGTGCTCACTTGCTTTTGGCATGTCCTTTTTTTATTTGAGTTTTCGATGATAGTCAAAGTCAAGTGTTTTCTGTACAAGGCCTAACACTTCCTGAGTACTTAAATCTTTAAACCCCAGTGAAATTGTCTCTTTTAAGGAGCTGTGCCGCATGGAGTCCAAGACTGCTAATAGAAACAGTGAGCCCCAGCAGGGTAATACGAGGCTGGCCGCCCCTCCTCACAGTAATTCAAGTGCTGCGGTGCCGACATACAAAAACTTGGGGATGGCGGAATCAGTTTACAAAGGCAATCAGAAGTATGCTAAGTTTCTCTTTTGTCACAGTTGCTTATTTAATGTCAAGGAAAAACAAATGACCTTTTCCCCTGATTCTTCCCTATATTAGAAAAGAGAACCTCAGTGCCCGAAGCGTTACCAGTTCTCCTGTAGAAAGAAAAGATAAAGAGGAGACTATGTTCCAAGTCAGTTACCCATCTGCCTTTAGCAAGTTGATTGTGTCAAGGCAAGTCGGACCTTTGCTCACATCTCAGTCTTGGTCTTCTCGGTAAGTCCAGCTTCTCAACCTGTGGCGTGGTTATGTGCAATAAGAAAAGATTACTAATTCCCAACAACAACAACAACAACAAAATAAATACAATTTAGAAACAAAAGAAGGACTACTAAATAGCATGTTTGCTTAAAAGAAGTCAAGTAATACAGAAGGGTATAAAGTAAAAAGTGAGTCCTCTATCCTTCTTCTGCCAGTCACCTTCCCTCAGGTTACCATGGTTAACATTTGGGGGCAATGCTTCTTACCATTACTGCCTTCTCCATGTGGAAATCTTGGGAAGCAGAGGTCAGAGAGGAAAGCCTGTCTTGAAGTTCCTGGGAGGTACCTATACGTCCTTTCAATCTCTTCTTGCCTGTGTTAAGGGAGAAAACCAAACTAGGCAGACATTGGTTATTCTTACTAATAGGGCAATTATAGGAAGCTGTTTGAGAAGTTGGGGTCCCTGTAAACCACTGTAATTATCTATATAACACTTATTATCTAAGTTTTCTGAACTCATACCAAGTAATTCTTACAAGGCTGTAAAGACAGAAGGAGCAACAGGCATGTTGTATTCCCATGAGCCCCTTCTGGCATTGTGTTTGTTCTGCTGTGTTGGTGAAGAATCACTGTAGAAAGTGATGTTGGGCTGTTAAATTCCATCTAAAGAGTCACATAACATTGTTTCCTATGTGGGGAAGGACTTCAATAGAAGAGCAAGATTATCTAGTTTTTCCAGGGCCAAATCATTGAAACCCATTGCTGTCAAGTCAATTCTGACACATAGTAGTGACCCCGTAGGACAGAGTAGAATTGCCCCATAGGGTTTGCAAGGCTATAATCTTTATGGAAGCAGACTGCCACATCTTTCTCCCGTGGAGGAGGCTGGTGGGCTCAAACCACTGACCTTTCAGTTACAAGCCAAGTGGTTAAGCTCTGCTCCACTGGGGCTCCTTTCAGAGCCAAAAGGGAGGTTAAATGACTTAAATTGACATTAAAAGCTAATTTCCTAACAATAAATGCCCAAAGTAGAAATTTAGTTCATCAGGCCTGCCTGTAATTTCTGCCTTTAAATAATCCAATGAAAGAATGTTTGATACTAAACAGTTTGCTGGTTGTTAATAAGGGATCAGCAGATAGTATAGGGTTGATAAGTACTTTAGACAATAAGTATAAATCGGTATATGTTTAAGATAAAAACACATTTGAAAACCAAATGATTTGGTTGTATTGTGGAAAAACTGTTTCTCTACATGGTTTCAAACAAAGCCTAAATGATATAGTCAATAAATAGAGTAACAGTTAAAAAAAATAATCTCAATATGTATATTTTAAGCAGGAATATGTCTCCAAACCTTTTAAACAGAGCGTCCCCACTTGCTTTCAACGTTGCAAATTCAAGCAGTGGTGCAGACTGCCCAGACCCATTTGCAAATGGCGCAGACATCCAGATCAGCAACATAGACTACAGATTATCCCGGAAGGAGCTGCAGCAGCTCATGCAGGAAGCCTTTTCCAGGCATGGCAAGGTAACCATCTCACTCCTGTTCTTGCTTTTGTTTTACCGTTTGATGGGATTTTAGGTTGAGAGAACTTAATTCGACATGCATAACTACAGTCAGGTTGCCATTGAGTTGATTCCGACTCATAGTGACCCTATAGGGCAGAGTAGAACTGCCCCATAGGGTTTCCAAGGCTGTAAATCTTCATGGGAGCAGGCTGCCGCATCTTTCTCCCATGGAGCGGCTGGCAAGTTCAAACTATTGACCTTTCGGTTAGCAGCTGAGCACTTACGCCACCAGGGCTCCTGACAGTCAGGATATAAATGTACTAAATCAGTTTAAGCTCTCCCTCCCTCCCTGCTGCCCATCTGCTTGTAGTGGTGTTACAGTTCCGGTTTTTAGGACACAACCCAAAGAGCAAGAACCCCAGAAATGAGAAGCACTTGTGATCTTGGGCAAGGATTTAAGTGTGACTTTGGGAAATAAAATACTGATAGGTTTTAATTAGCTCCGGCTACAAATATGGAAATAGGATTCTAAAGTAACATTGGCTGTTTTTGGTTATTATATGATTCAGTTTGCTAAAAACACAGCTTTTATAGATCTGGGTTTTTGCAGGGTCTGGAGAAGACCCTGGACATTGCTCACGCTTGTTGGCCTCTGAGTCTGCCTTGGAAAGCTGTGTGTGCCAGAGGGCACAGGTGGACCAGACCAGCTTCCCTTCCTTCTCTGGAGGTCACCCTCGCCTAGCTCACGTGAGCTCTGCTCAGCAGAAGTGCAGAGTTCAGACAGGTTTCCCCACAGCAGCACTGAAGTTCACCAACATGTTCCTTAATGACTCACCTTCTGTTTTAAGATGGCCAGGTTCTGGGGTGGCACAGATTTCCATTTTCCTTGTTACTGCTGTAGGTGAAGAGTGTTGAGCTCAGCCCTCACACAGATTATCAACTGAAGGCTGTCGTCCAGATGGAAACCTTACAAGAAGCAATCAGCGCGGTGAACAGCCTCCACAGATACAAAATTGGCGGCAAGAAAATCCTGGTCTCACTTGCCACGGGAGCTACTAATAAATCACTCTCTTTACTGAGGTAAAAAAAGAAAAAAAAAAAAACTAAGCCATTTATTTCAGGAAATGTAGTAACGTTTGACCCAGAAACAATTTTGGAAATAATAAAAACAGATTTTAACACATTCCTATCCCTCTTGTAATGATTTCACATGTGGTAATGCTTATTGTCAGTGACAGAGTTGGAAATAAGCTATTTGACCCTTGCTCAAGTCATAAACACAGGTAACCCAAGACCCACTGCCATTGAGTTGATTCTGACTCATAATGACCCTCTAGAACAGAGTAGAACTGTCTCATAGGGTTTCCAAGGCTATAATCTTTATGGTAGCAGACTGCCACGTCTTTCTTCCATGGAGTGGTTGGTGGGCTCGAACTACCAACCTTTCAGTTGGTAGCTGAGTGCTTTAACCACTGTGCCACCAGACCTCTTAAGAAGCAAAGGGGAAGTATAGCTTGAAGTTGGCAGGCACTTAGCAGTAAAATAATACCCCACATATCCAGAACAGGTTCTAAAAATAGTAGACTTCTATAGTAAAGGCTTATAAACCTGAAAAGTCTAAGGTATTACCCTCAGATCTCGGTAGAAGATGACCTGCCTATAAAAGGTAGAGGTACGTAGCTCCAAGCTCTCAACTCGCGGCATTTTTCTTAATGTCACATAGACACCTATCCATGTAGGTCTGTCGCCATCATGACTACATCAGTCTTAGGAGTCAGGTGGTGATTTTATTCTGTAGTTGGCATTGATTATTCTCTGGCTGTCTTTGTTTTGAGGAGAACTAATAAATCGAGACTTCTTAATACCTGTTTGGATGATTGAGAATTTTTGCTCTGACATGTAGTTCACTGTTAATGCTTTGTTATTTTTTTTAATTAAAACTGCAGAAAAATATTTTTTAAATATGGGTTGTTTTTCCTGAGAGTAAAAATAATACTCATTGAAGAAAATCTGGAAAGCTCAGAAAGATAAAAGAGGCACAAAAAGCATCCATAGTCCTGTGGCTCAACGGCAGCCAGTCTTTAACAGTTTGACAGGGTTCCCCCTCTCTGCCTTTGGATGTCTTTTGGTGCCTTTTGTTTTTTCAAGCCGTAGTTGAGATCATATTGTATTTAACTGTGTATCCTCAACTACGAGTATGGCAGGAGACATTCACACTGTTCCACCTTCTGCTCTGAATTAGCAACAAGGTGTTCGCCCCACGGGACTAGTCAGCGTCTTTCTGATACACAGGTGTGGAAAGCCCTGTGATTTGAGTCTGGAAAAAATCCTAGTGGGTGACTTAATTTTCTTTAATCAGCTTGTCCCTGAGATCCTTTCTTTAAATTTTTCTGGAAGATGAATTCTGACATACAGGAACAGGTAAATTTGTTTTGCATACACAGTGTTCATTAATTTTGTGAACTTTGTTTTTAAAATACAGCTTCTAATATAGAAAAAAGTCGGTTTGCTAATTAACTAAAATTTTGTCTTACAGTGCTGAAACAATGTCTATTCTTCAGGATGCTCCTGCATGTTGTCTGCCTCTTTTCAAATTTACAGATATCTATGAAAAAAAGTAAGTTCATTAAGCTTATTTTCTCATAAACCCAGTCAGTACTTAGTGGTGACTTCCATGCACAGAACTGTAGTAGTGACTCTTAAGGAACTTCTAGCCTGGTAGAGGGAACGAGACTAACATAATTGGGTTTCCAGATTTAAATTTCTATTTTAATATACATTTTAAAAACTTCTTTCATTTTTAGAAAATTTAGAATTTTAGTCCTCAAACCCATTTTTTTTTTTTTTTTTTTCCGGTTGGCTAATTAGTTTTACTATTTGTTGAACGAACATTTTTGAGCACCTAATAGACTGTAAGCTCTAGAATGATAAAGACTGGGTCTGGCCTAGTACCACATCTACAGTACCTGGCACAGTGTCTGGCACATAGTAGGTGCTCAACAAGTATTGGTGGAATGAAAGACTGTGGCACTGTGGAGAATGCAGAACTAGACAAGACAGTGCCCTGTGCTTGAGGAGCTTGTCTAGAAGGGAGGAGAAGACACTCACAAATTATTATATAAAATGAAGAGAACTGTCATTAAAAGAGGAAATAGGGTGGAGATAGTACTTTTTGGATGCAGATGAGGGAAAGAACAAGGAGTTTGACCACTGTTCTGTGGGTGATGGGAAACCAGTGAAGTATTTGAGGAATGAGGGGAGGAGAGAGATGTGGTACCAGAGCCACGCTTCAGAAAGGCTCTTCTGGTAACAGCAGTGTCTGAGGTGTCGTGAACAGAGAGAAGGGAGAGTGCTGCACCAGTCCAGGGTCTGAAGGTGCTGTTGGAACAGAAGGAACTAGAGACAACTGGCATCTCAAATGCCAGTGAAACAGAATGTGGTAACTAGGTTTATATAGTGGTCAAGGTAAAAAGGGGTGATTCCCAGTTTTTGTCCTGGATGACTGAGGATGGTTGTGTAGTTAAAGAGAAAGAGGGAAATAAAGCATGTTTAGGAGGTACAAAGGAGTTTTTGATCTTGTTTTTGGACATGTGAGTTTTAAGGGACTATTGGAGTATCTGAGTAAAGTTCGAGTAGTCTTCTGCACATTTGGAGGTGCCCTCAGGAAACAAGTCAGCTCTGAAGGTATGGCAGTTATTTGCCTAAAAGTGATCATTATAGTTATTTGCCTAAAAGTGATCATGGGAACAGTTAAGGTCAAAAGAGAGAGGAGAAACAGAAGGGCTGGTCTGGAGGCAGGGAAGCCAGCGAGAACCCAAAATAAGTGTGTTGTAAGTAGGACATGTAGAAAGAGAGTAGGTCAGGAATGTGGGGATGGGCTGCAACACTGAGGGGACTAAGGAAATGGTGTGAGGTTTGGGGATGAGGAAGAGGCCACTGGTGACTTTAGACTCATTTCTGCAGAGTAGGGTGGGTGAAATCCAGGAGGGAAGGGATTGACAGGCTGGGTGGTAAAATAGCAGAAGCCACTCCTGAGGGACCAGCCCTATGTATTTAAGTGAAGACAAGGGGGTACAGGACCGAGGGTGAGAGCCTGAGTGAGGGGAAGAGAACAAAAAATTGGGTCCAGAGAGGAGAAATTTGACGTGTATAGGGCCCTGGGAAGGAAGCATTGGATAGACAATAACAAGAGCAGCTAACATTTATTGAGCACTTACTCTGTGCTAAATCCTGTGCTAAGCCTTGTCCGTGTATAATCTCATTTAATCCTTGCATTAGCCCTGCAAGATAGGGGTTATCATCACCCCCATTGTACAGGTGGAAAAACCGAAGCCCAGAGAGGTTAAATAAATTAAGGTCACACACGTTGAGGTCGAGTCAGTATGTGAACTCAAGTTTATCTGTCTCTAGAGCCTGTACTTCTAAGCACCATAGTATGAAAGATGCAAGTCAGGGCAATGGTTAAGGAGTCAGGCCTGAGAGAAAGTTTCTGAGGCTAAGGTTTTAAGGGATGGAAGGGAGAAGTTGTGGAAAGGAGGTGTTTCTCCTCTGAGGTGGAAGAGCAGAGACTGTGAGAGATGACAGAGATTTGGAAGTAAAGGTGAGCAAAGTTGTGTGGTCATGTCAGATAGCTTTTGGTCTCATAAAGTTAGTGAGATCATTTACAGGAACTGAGGGGAGAGTGGAAGAAGGGGGGGACAGGGAGAAGTTGGGCCTTGGCCAGTGGATTAGGTGAAGCCCAAACGATGGAACCGTTGTGATGGGGAAGGAGCCAGAGATGTCTCGAAGAGTGCCAAGCATGACTGGTTCAACAGTGATGAATTTATAGTAGAATTATTCCTGTTTGACTTTTGAAGGGACAGTGGAACCATTTTTGATACAAGGGGATAACAAAGATGCTTCTCACTTTTCTTGACTGTAGCCCTTTCTTAAACAGAATAGGCATTTCTGTACAATCAAAAAAAAAAAAGATTCTCCTCAAGTTGACATCTCCTTTTTTCCTTGCTGTAGGTTTGGACACAAGTTGAATGTGTCAGATTTATATAAATTAACAGACACAGTGGCAATCCGTGAACAAGGAAATGGAAGACTGGTGTGTCTTTTACCAAGTAGCCAAGCCCGACAGAGCCCTTTGGGGTCATCCCAGTCGCATGATGGCTCCTCAGCAAATTGCAGCCCAATTATATTTGAAGAGTTAGAATACCATGAGCCTGTCTGCCGACAGCATTGTTCCAATAAGGAGTTCAGGTACACCGCCCCATTTCCCTGAGAAAGAATCCTTCTGTGTAAGGTCATGGAACATGTGTTAGAATTAATTTGCAAACGTTTTAGATGATGGACCACTGTCAACTCAGTGTTTTGTTCTCTTTTCTGCAGTGAACATGAATTTGATCCAGACTCTTACAAGATCCCTTTTGTAATTCTCTCTTTGAAGACATTTGCGCCTCAAGTTCATAGTCTTCTCCAGACACATGAGGGCACTGTGCCTTTATTAAGGTGAATCATAGCAAAGTCACTGTGAATCTAATGCCATAGTTTTCCTTTTTATAGAAACTGCCCTCTCTGCCCACACTTACCCACAAGCAAATGTTGCAGAATGCTTCATCCTAATGTCTTAGCCTTGTGGGCACTTAAAGTGTATCTGAAATGGGATCTATTCACTCAGTATTCCAACAAGAAAATTTGAGTTTGTGCTAAATTCTAGAAATCTTATGGATAGGATAGTCTCTTCTCCATGAGGGAGAGATGTGTATGAATAGGATAGTCTCTTCCCCATGAGGGAGAGATGTAAGGGCTGTAACAGAAGTAGGCACAAGTGCCAGGAGAGTGTGCACAGCCTCAGCTACTTCATCTCGTAAATTCCCAAATTAGAGAAAAGTAGTCTTTAAAAATCCATTTAGCCAAAAATAATAATAATCCATTTAACCACACCATTGGTTACGATGGTAGACTTAATACAAAGGCTAACAGAGCAAGGTGCCTTAATACCAGTGGAACGTTAAAGTAGATGCAAAAACTGACTCGGAACCCAGTTGCCTTATTTTTCACCCCCTCTTCTACTGGACAATTGTTTGTGAATTTCTGGGACCATCAGAATGCATCAGAGAAGTAAACACCATCGTTATTGCTTCCCTGAGACCTTGATTTTAATGTTCAAACCCAGATCATGGGCATTTAAACAAATTATTCGTTTAATGGGTACATTAAAATAAAGGCTCCTAAATTTTTTTTTCAACAAAGGCTTCTGTTTAGTAGATGTTTTGCTTTTTCATCATTTTAATTTACTCCACCCCGCCCCCCCTCAGCTTTCCAGATTGTTATGCTGCAGAGTTTGGTGAACTAGAAGTGATACAGGAAAATAGAGGGGGTGTTCCCTTAGAACACCTCATCACCTGTGTTCCAGGTGTAAACATTGCCACAGCACAGAATGGCGTCAAAGTGCTTAAATGGATTCACAACAAGCCCCCGCCTCCAAATGCAGGTAGGTGTCAGGCATTTTGGTCTTCCTGAGCCTCACCTCTGCTATGAGACAGGGAGGGGGCAGCACCGTTTGCCCGCCCATAAATATTTGTGGCTAGCATAGTGACTGTATGGGACATGAGTGTAGAGGTTGAGAAGGAAGCAACTGTTCGGTTTAGTCTGCTTGCTCATGATGGAGCTCAAGCAAGGGACTGAAACAGTAGCTTCCTTTACTTCAGCTGGTGAAATCATACTTTATGTCTTTCATGTGTTTTTCTCCCCCCCACCCCATGTATCTAGACCCTTGGCTTCTGCGTTCTAAAAGTCCAGTAGGGAACCCCCAGCTGATCCAGTTCAGTAGGGAAGTGATTGACTTACTGAAGAACCAGCCATTCTGTGTTACACCAATTAGTAATTTCATCCCATCCTATCACCATCATTTTGCGAAGCAGTGCCGAGTATCAGACTATGGCTATTCCAAGTTGATTGAATTATTAGAAGCAGTGCCTCATGTGTTGCAGGTAAGGCATGATCATTATTTCCTTAAAGACAGGAATGTTCCTTCATGGCTTCAGCTGCCCCTGCCAAAGAAACAGGAGAGCTAGTAACCTAACTCCTAAAAAAACCAATGAGAGCAAAACATGCTGTAAACGCTTTCTTCAAAGTGCAGGAAACATACACAAGGTGGCTACTCAGTCTCTCAGAAAGCTACAAGCTTCTAGCTGAAAAGGATTCCTTCTAAGCTCTGAGGGATATTTTCCTTTAGCCTCTGTAGACTGACGTTCCTCCTAAGCATAGTTCTCTCCAGAATTGCTCACTGTTGCAAGGGAACTGCTGTGAACATCTGTGCACTTGTATACTGGTGCATATGTGAGAATCAAGGTCTTCACCTTTTTCATAAGCCAGCTGGGAGACTAGTTACTGGGCTAGAGTTTAGCATTGGTCCTTCCGAAGTCTGCCTATTAAGGTGTCTAACTGAATTGCACCCACTTGAAAAAATTGCCTGGGAAGTTTCACCTCTCTTAGAGACAAAATTAATTGCCCAAGTTGGTAGTATGCATTTCACGTCTGTGCGCATGGCTATTTGGGAAAAGGTGTGCAGGGCAAAAAAAGGGTCCCCGGCACTTGGGCAGTTGTTCATTTTGGCAATTTGCATACATTTTATTGATTTATATGTGTTTCAAATTGCAGATACCATACACAAAGGGAGTCGTTCTCTGAGGGCGGTAACAGAAAAGAGAGAGAGCTATCAACAAGAAAGTCAGGATCTGTCAAAGTCCTATAAGTTTAAATAATCAAAAGTGTTTGATTTACAGATTCTTGGAATGGGCTCCAAACGTTTGCTGACACTTACACACAGGGCCCAGGTGAAGCGCTTTACTCAGGATTTACTAAAACTTCTCAAATCCCAAGCCAGCAAACAGGTCATTGTGAGAGAATTCTCACAGGCTTATCATTGGTGAGTTGTTAAGAGAAAAAAAAAAAAATGAAAGCAAACATTTTATAGCATTTTTTCTTCCCCCAAATTTTAAATAATTACCTAACTTTTTAATTTTGCATTCTTTTGGAAAACCTACAAAGTTATGTTACCAAGTGATAATACTTATTGTTTGTTCATTTCCATTTTTAAAATCTAGGTGTTTCTCGAAGGACTGGGATGTCACTGAATATGGTGTTTGTGAGCTGACTGATATCCTGTCAGAGATTCCAGACACAACTATCTCCTTGTCTCAGCAAGATAATGAAATGGTAATTTGTATCCCCAAAAGAGGTATGTTGACTTAATGTGCCAGAAGGCTTTAGTCTATCTCAGGGGTTATTTTAAAAAGAATTCGTACAGGGGACGCGCTTTTCCCTTCTGTCTGTGGGCCCCGAAGATTTTGTGGGAAGCTCAGTTTGACAACTGCAGCTCTATTATGCTGTGGGTCCTAGGTGTATCAGAATAGGAAAAACCATTAGTCAAGAAGAAGAAAAGCATGCTAATTTTTTAGAATTCACTCTAAAGGAATCAGGCATAACAACACTGTTAAAATGACTTCTTCTCCTATCTGTGACTATTTAAGCCACAGGCACCCTTGAGAAGGAAAAAAAGCTCAAATGAATGTTTTTTTTCTTTCTGCCTTTCCAATTTTAGTAATTCCAGTTAAGGTCTGGGAGGTAGGATAGATAAAAATAAATCTACCTACTGTCTTTATCCCCCACTAGTATTAATGATGATTCTTAAATGTGTTCCTGCAGAAAACTGACATCCTGGATTCATGGCATTCCATAGCCAAAATTAGTAACGTCAGTCTTTTCCTGCTTCTAATTTAAAAATGAATAGAAGCAAAAAAAATCTAAGCTTAAGCTTTTTCTCTTTTGTATTTTTGTTAAATTTTTGATGCCTCATGACAATGAATAACTAAAAAGTATGTGACTGTTCAGAAGTGTGATTTCTCAGAAATCATTTCTATACTACTTTTTTCAAGTACAGAGACCTGTGTGCCATGTCGCTGTCATGTTTATATAAACACATATAGGCACACACGTATATATACATACACAGTCAAGCCTGTGAGAGCTGGCACGCCACGGGACTGCCTTGTTTTTCCAGGTCTCACAAGTTTTCTGCCTTTGGCAGGGTGCGATCTTACCACTTTTCTATCGCTGACTGGTTTACGCCTTACACAGGTTCTGGTTTTTGTAGGATTTACCGTATATATATATATACATGCACAAATATACATACATACACACTGATATTTTTGGGGTACATATACACACTGTCATATCTTTGGGGTGGTAGAGCAGAGGTTACATATTTATGTATTTCATAGTATACTGTAACAGTTATCATGATTTCCAAGGTATTCTACTCCTGAATATGTAAGAGAACCACTTGCAAAGAAGGAAGTTATTTATATATGTTTGTTTGAGATGCTGTGTTTGGAAGACAAAGCATTTATCTCTTGTAAACTGAACAGAGCTCAGTATAGTGTGAATGTTAAACATAAATGCGTAGACAAAGATTGTGATTTCTGTTTGTTTTTCAAAGAACGTACCCAGGATGAAATAGAAAGGACAAAACAGTTCTCCAAAGATGTTGTGGATTTGCTGCGCCACCAGCCCCATTTCCGGATGCCCTTCAATAAGTTTATCCCCTCTTACCATCACCACTTTGGCCGGCAGTGCAAACTCTCCTACTATGGGTTTACCAAACTACTTGAACTTTTTGAAGCCATACCTGATATTTTACAAGTGAGTTAAGAAATTCTAATTATATGAGTAGTTTTCAGAACAACATGTGGGGGAACGGGGGTGTGTTCTCATTTTCAAGGCTGATTTTCCTGGGAAGTAGGGCATTAGGAAAGAAAATGAAAATCTGGAAATAATCTGATCAGATGTGCCTTTTTCCTTCAAAAAAGAAACAACTTATTTTTCTAATTTGTTTTAGGGTAATATTGAATAAAAAGGGCTAGTTGAATTTCCTAAAACAACATTCTTTCATTAACTCCGTGCTTTTCAGATCCTGTATGCTGGGGGTGAGACCAATGTTAAGCCATTAGACTTCTGCTAAGTTAAACCATATTTCTGTTGACTCTAGTATAATTATTTTTGAGTCTAAAAGTGCTTTTTAGTGACTCGTTTTTATGCATTTTCCTGCCATTTGATTCCATGAGCCGTCGTAACTTGTTGGATCTCCGTCTCCTCCTCCCTGTGTGTTTTCCAAGGTACTGGAATGTGGGGAAGAAAAAATCCTTACTTTGACAGAGGTAGAAAGGTTCAAAGCTCTAGCTGCCCAGTTTGTTAAACTCCTTCGGTCCCAAAAAGATAACTGCCTTATGATGACAGATCTGCTCACAGAATATGCTAAAACGTTTGGCTACACATTTCGTCTCCAAGACTATGATGTCAGTTCAATTTCGGCTTTAACACAGAAACTCTGCCATGTCGTAAAGGTAAGGAGAGAGTTTTTTGTTTATTTTTTATGGAATAAGACCTCTAGGTGGCGCAGCTGTCACCGGGAGGTTTATGTCTGCTGTAGCATTTCTGCATTTACTCCTTGCACTGCTTACTGCTGCTTCACACCTTGCTTTGCCTGCCATTAGTAATACTTGTTAGGTGATAGAACATGACTTAAGTTTGGCAGTTTAGAGTCTCGGCCTTGCTTTTGTGTGTCTATTAGCAACCTTGCCAAAGTAATGGTTGTTTGAACTGATGAGGTCACTTCATCAGTGTTACTCTCAGCTGCCTCAGTCTCAGCACTGCTAGCCTGCAGTTGGGTCCTTTCAAACAGACCTTTGTTTCCTAAATGTTTGGGTTTTTTGGTAATCACAAATCTCCTCTCCTGATTGCAACTCATTTAAGGAATAGATTTAGAGCAAGCTAGGGCTCAGAATTGCCTTTGTTGTTGGTAGAGCTGTATTAGAGAGGATAGCTTCCTCTTCTTCCCCACCGTAGACTGAACTGACCCTTCCATAGTAGGCAGAGCAGCTGGACAAGTTTCAGGCCTCCTCCATAGGACCAGGAAATACCACTACACAGAGGAAGGAATGGGAAGGAAAACATTAAGTGGTGGCACCCCCAGTTGGGTCTGGAAGCAGTCTGGTGATCTCCTGGTCAGATGAGGAAGAGCCTTCACAGGAGGCAGAGAGTAGGAAGAACATTAGGAGTGTGTTATGTCCCAGAAACCAAGGAGGAAACTGGTCAGCAGAGTCACATACTGCTGAGAGGGAAGTGAAATAGGACTGACTTGACCATTGACTTTAGCCAAGTGGAGATAATTGATCAAAGACTCTGATGAGTAATGGTGAGCGCCTAGGAGGTTTGGGTATGAACAACAAAGACAGAAGATGAGCAAGGCCTCAGTGTGCAACCCTGGCTGCCCACCAGACTTGTCAGGGAGTTTCTGGGAAATATTGATGCCTGGACTTCACCACTGCCTCCAAGATTCTTATGTAATTAGTCTCAATGTGGTCTGAAGAGTGGCATTTTTAAAAAGTTTCCCTGGTAACTTTAATGTGCAGCCAGGGTTGAGAATCAAGGGAGGTAGCTAAGTAGCATCAAAGGAGGAGGTTTTTCTGTTTTTCTATTTAAAAAACTGGAGTAGCAGTGATGGTCTGGGCATCTAAGAAGATGACTCACTCTCCTGGACTTGTATTTGTGGGTTGATTAAAGCCCACTTCTCAGGAGGAAATCTGTAGTCTGAGTCTCCACAAATGCACAGCCATGAGGAGTGTGTGGCAGCAGGCAGGGGAAGAGAGTAGATCAGGTGGAGTGGGACTCCGCCTACACAGCTCTGCCTGAGTCCTGCCTTAGCTTTAGGACGATATTCAGGACAAGGTAAAAACACTGAGCTTGGGATGGCTCCTCATGTGACACCTGCCCCTCTGCCTCTTCAGAAGCCAAAGCCCCAAATAGTCCAAGCTAGCGATTGCCTAGCCCTTAGTGTGGGCCTCGAGACCTTTGGTCCTGGCTGAGAAACCAGGGAAAAACAGGCTTAGTAGCAAACATTTATTTGACTTATCAGTGCCTAAGCAGCGTGTGTACTGAAGCTCTGCCCATTCAGTGCCAGGAAAGGCTCAGTTGACAGATTCATCCCCCACTCCCCAGGGCATACGTGATTGCTCTGCTCACCTCAGTCACCAGATGCTTGTCTCTTCACATGCTGTTTGGTCCCCAAATGATAACCTGTATCATTTTTATAAGGCTTGCCTCTCAGTGCGCTTAATCACTTAAGCCCTAAGTCTCCTTGAGAATCTGAGATAATTGAGGAGTAAACATGTAGTCAGAGAGCAAAATCCCAGCTTTTGGCTAGTGTTGGTGGACCAGAAAAATGCAGCTTGCTTTTTTTGTCTGAGTGGGTCTTCTATACCACCACTCCAGCCCGGACCTTGGGTGAGGTGGGTCTACAGAGCAGTGGTGCAGAATGTTGACCTGCAGCACACCTTCAGCCCCCCGAGCACAGCAAGCCTGAACTCCTGAGTTGAGTTTGGGCCAATAGATGTCAGCTGGCCAGTCTGTCTCCTTCTGTAGTAGGGAGTAGAAGGAAAGAACAAATAAATAGAGTAATAGCAGTTTCTTCCACCATTACTGCCTTAAAAGAGAGGGAAGTATTGATGGAAGTTTCTGGTTTGTGGACAGAAAGAGAAAAATTTCTGTTCTATTCTCATCTGAAGTATTGATTCTGGTGTCCCAAAGAAGCTAAAAACAAGCCTACTCACTCTTATTTCCGTTTAAGACAAAGAATTGGTGATTTTGCCTTTATTGGCCTCATTAAGCAAAAATGAAAATAGCTGAGCTGCTTATGACCTAGGTTGTTTCCCTTGAGTTCTGAGAAGTTTGAATTCTTATTTTCTCCAGGTTGCTGATATGGAATCTGGCAAACAGATTCAGCTGATCAACCGAAAGTCTCTACGGTCTCTCACTGCCCAGTTGCTGGTGTTGTTGATGTCTTGGGAAGGAACCACCTTCCTCTCGGTTGATGCGCTCAAGAGACATTATGAAACCACCCACAGTGCTCCTCTCAACCCCTGTGAATATGGATTCATGACCCTGACCGAACTCCTGAAGAGTCTGCCTTACTTAGTCGAGGTACACGTGCTAACGGTTCTCTAGAACCATCGTAATGGAAACCGCTGAATTTCAGGGTATTTCTAATATTAGAGTGTGCAGAGCTAGAAGGGACCCTAGAGATCACTGAAACCAAATGGCCATTTTATAGAAGAATAAACTGAGGCTTTGGGAGGTGAAGGAACCCTGCCCAAATCAGTGACAAAGCCAACTAAAGCTCTGCTCTCCTGACAGACTGGGGTGCTTTTGTCCTGCACCAGGGTGGATTTTGCCATGTTTATATCTTTCTGAATTAGTTGGCTTATGTGATTGGATTTTTTTTCCCTTGTTCTTTCATTGTGGTTTTAAAGAATGCTCATGCCGTCGTCCTGCATCACTGTATTCCTTAGAAAACCAGTTTGGGAGATGAGGTGTAGTGGCCCTGGTTGACTTCTCACTTTTTCACTCTCGGCTGGAGGCCTTCACTGAGGGAGGGTGGGGCAGGAAGTCACTCACAACGTTTCTCCTCTTGCTTTTTCTTTTGGACCAGGTTTTCACTAATGATAAGACAGAGGAATGTGTGAAGCTCACAAGCCTGTATTTGTTTGCAAAGAACGTGCGGTCTTTACTTCATACTTACCATTACCAGCAGATTTTCCTCCATGAATTTCCCATGGCCTATGCCAAGTATGTCGGAGAAACACTGCAACCCAAGTCATATGGCTACAACAGTGTGGAGGAGCTCTTGGGGGCAATCCCTCAGGTGGGTGTTTTTCTGTGCTTCCTGAGGAGTGTCTTCCTGTGGAGTCCCCAGCTAAGTCTGCTGGAATAATAAGATGGAATTCGAATAAATAAAATAGTAATAATGAAGTGGCAGGCTTTGAACGGATACTTTCACAGCATACCGTTGGTATAAAATAAATGATCTTCACTTTTCTTGCTCATTCTGTAAACCTTTGTTAAAATCCTGTGTGCCAGGGGAATAAGCCACAGGCCCTGTCTTTAGAAAGATGTCAGGTGATAGGAAAGTCCGAACAGAGACAGCTGCTCACAGACAAGGTAGTCAGTGCAGCGGTAGCCAGGAGCCCTCTGTGCTCAGTGGGTGGGTTGATGTGAGGTAGGACATGAGTGGAACTGGAGCAGTGAGGGGTGTATAGAGGTCAACCAGGTGACCAAGAGGGGAATAGGGACCCCAAGCAGAGGGGACAGTTGAGCAAGCACAGAGCAGTGAGAAGTGGCATCGGGTACTTGGGAATTTAGAACCATGCTAGAGCCCACTAGTGAAGCACCAGCCACACTGTGGAGGGCCTTGCTCCTCTAGGTGGAGAGAGCAGGAGGATGTCTTAGGTTTGCATTTTAAAAGGACCACCTTGCCCACCTGACACAGATACAGCTGAGAGAAGTGACATGGAGTAGAGAGCTTGGTTAGGATCCCGGTCATTGCAGAGGCCCAGATGAGAGTCACGAAGGGATTGAGACAGAGTGACAGCAGTAGTGGAAAGAAGTAGTAGGGACCCCTGTGGAGCATGCTTGGGTCCTTAGGTCTGTGGGACTGGGTGGCAGATTGCTTGTGGGGAGGCTGGGAGCCAAGTGCCGCTGCTGCCATCTAACTCAGCTGAGGAGATGGAGAGCAGCACTGTTAAGTGGAGGACATTTTTTTAGCATTATGATCATGGTTTAGTTTAGGGCTCTGGGGAATCTCTTCATTCTCTCATAGTGTGCTTAGTTTCTGGCAGAGCTGATAAGAGCCCTCATGTGAGAACTGTCTTGATTTGTATGCCAAAACTGGTGTTGGGAGATGGTGTTTTTGAGTCATGAAAGATAATTCTAAAGCTGAGACTAAACGGTTTTTCGTCTGCACAGCTTTTTATAAGGGGCTTGTTTCTGTCACTTCTGTTATTTAAAAACTAAACAAAGAGCATAGAAACATTTTTCTCGGCATTAATTCTAAATTCTAGTATGTTTAAGGCCAGCCTAGTAGGTCACCCGCTTCCTGGATTTTAGGGACTATTCCCCCTCCTGTTCCATTGCTTAACCAGTAGTTGTCTTGTGTGCAGGTGGTCTGGATAAAAGGACATGGTCACAAGAGAATTGTAGTGTTAAAAAATGACATGAAAAGTAAGTAAGCACCCATGCTCCACCCCTCTTAAAAATCCTCTTTCTGGCTGACGTTTCTCTCTGACGGTGTCCTTTGTCCTTTAGGTCGTCTGAGTTCACTCGGGCTTTCCCCTGCCAATCACGAAAGCCAGCTTTCAGATAATGAGCGGATTCTGGAGGTGCCTGAATCTCACATAGCCTCGAAACTCAACCTTGGAGTGGGTGGCAGTGGTAAGGGAAGAAAAATATGCAAAGCTTGTGCAATGCTAGGAGAAGTGACTTGAAGCGGGGTCGGGGGAAGGGGCGAGTGACAGCAACGGACCATTTTCATTAATTGAAGTTAAATATTTTTATGTTTTCAAAACACTTTTGGTGTTTGGTGCGTAACAGAGAAAAAGCTACATTTGATAACCTTTCATGGTTGACTAGTTAAGATCCTTAATTGGCACCTCAGTTATGACCATATGTCTACTCAATTCAGGACATCCCTGGGAAAGACTTGAGATACAAACAGTGAAGCCTGTGAGAGCCAGAACTCACCAGAACTACCTTGTTCTTCCAGGTCTCACAAGTTTTCTGCCTTTGACAGGATGCAGTCTTGCCACTTTTCTATTGCTTGTTTTAGTGGAAAACATTTTAATTTTCGTTCTCTGACAGGTTTCTGCCTTACACAGGTTCTGACTGTCTCAGGTTTTACTTGTATATATATGTTGTCAGGTGCCGTCGAGTTGATTCTGACTCAGTGACCCTACGTACAATAGAACGAAACACTGCCCAGTTCTGTGCTGTCGTCACAGTTGTTACTATGCTTGAGCCCATTGATGCAGCCACTGTGTCAGTCCATCTTGTTGAGGGTCTTCCTCTTTTTCGCTGACCCTCTACCAAGCATGATGTCCTTCTACAGGAACTGGTGCTTCCTGATAACATGTCCTTAGTACGTTTTGCCATCCTCGGCATATCTGTGTGTATATACATGTACACGCACACACATACATGCATATAGATGTGTGTATGTGTAAATACACACATGTATATATTTAATTTGTTGTGGTAAAATATATATAACAAAATTTTCCATTTTAACAATTTTTAGGTGTGCAGGTCAGTGACGTTAATTACACTAACCATGTTGTACAACCATTACCACTATTTCCAAAACTTTTTCATCACCCAAACAGAAACTCAGTACCCTTTAAGTAATAACTCCCATTCTTCCCTCCTCCAGGCCCTGGCAACCTCTAATCTGCTTTGATCTCTATGCATTTGCCTATTCTAGGTATTTCCTATAACTCATATCTACAGTATTTGTCCTTTTGTGGGAAAGACTGGATATTAATGTATTAATATTACTCAAAATAAAATTGAGAAGGCAGATTTTAAGTAGAACCATTTCTGTAAGAGATCCAAATTAACTTTCTTGAATTTTATAGCTCTTTTAACTTTATCAAAGGTCTTTGGAGTCCGTTGTTAGATATGAGAATTTTATCTTCAAACAACTCTGCAAGATAGTGAGAAGCGTTGTGTTCTCTGTGTTTGTGTGGTGCCTTGGTTATACAGCCCTTTGCACATTATGAAGCATCCCAGTGTAAAAGCATCTCCGGAAGCCCCCATCACCACAGCCTCAGGCAGTAGTACCTCCACTCTATCAGAGGAACCGAAGTTCCAGGAGGTTCCGTAGCTTGCCCAGGATCGCAGAGCTATGAAGTAATAGAATCAGGCCCCATGTCTTCTAATTCTTAGCTCTGGGTTTTTACCACTTCATACTGCTTCTGGTGTTTTTCTTTCCCTACTTGGGAAGCTGACTGTCGAGCCCATTTTGCTCAGTCTGGGCCTCTTAAGGGACTAGTGTTTCTGAAAAATACATATTAGGAGATACTAGTGTGTGCCATTTTATTTACCAAAGAATTATCCAGATCTTTCTGTTAATGGATTTTTTTTTTTTTAACCTTTAGTACTCCTGACTTTAAGTGGTTAAGAATTCATCTGCTAACCAACAGGTCAGCAGTTCAGATCCACCAGGTGCTCCTTAGAAACCCTATGGGGCACTTCTACTCTGACCTGTGGGTCAGTGTGAGTCAGAATCGATTCAATGGCAACAGGTTTGGTTTTAGTTTAGTTGATAAAAACATATATAACAAGGTATTTGCTGTTCCACATTTATTATATGTATAACTCAGTGACATTTATTACGCTCGTGTTGTACAGCCATCACCACTACCCATTTCCAAATTATCCCCTCACCGTTAACAGAAACCCAGTGCCCTGCCCCCATCACTGGTAACTAGTAATAACTTCGGTCTCTCTGCATCTGCTTATCCTAGATAACTTCCCATAAGTGAGATCATATAATTGTCCTTCTGTGACTTATTTCACTCAGTGTAATATTTTCGAGGTTTTCTTGGTCTTTTTAATCGTTGTTGTTGTTAGGTGCTGTTGAGTCATTTCTGATTCATAGCGACCCCGTGTACAACAGAAGGAAACACTGCACAGTCCTGCACCATCCTCACAGCCATTGGTACACTTAAGCCCATTGTTGCAGCCACTGTGTCAAATCCATCTCATTGAGGGTCTTCCTCTTTTTCATTGACCCTCTACTTTACCAAGCATGATGTCCTTCTCCAGGGACTCTTCCCTCCCGATAACATGTCCAAAGTATGTGAGACTTAGTCTCGCCATTCTTACTTCCAGGGAGCACTCTGGTTGTACTTCTTCCAAGACAGATTTGTTCTTTCTTCTGGCAGTCTGTGGTATATTCAGTATCCTTCACCAGCTCCACAATTCAAAGGCATCATTTCTTCTTCAGTCTTCCTTATTCATTGTCCAGCTTTCGCATGCATATGAGGCAGTTGAAAACACCATGGCTTGGGTCAGGAGCACCTTAGTCTTCAAGGAGATGTCTTTGCTTTTTAACACTTTAAAGAGGTTTTTTTTGCAGCAGATTTGCCTAATGAAGTGCGTCTTTTGATTTCTTGACTGCTGCTTCCATGGGTGTTAATTGTGGATCTGAGTAAAATTAAATCCTTGACAACATCAGTCTTTTCTCCATTTATCATGATGGTGCTTACTGGTCCAGTTGTCAGGATTTTTGTTTTCATTATGTTGAGGTGTGATCCATACGGAAGGAGGTGATCTTTGATCTTCATCAGTAAGTGCTTTGAGTCCTCTTCACTTTCAGCAAGCAAAGTTCTGTCATCTACATAGTACAGGTTGTTAATGAGTCTTCCTCCAATCCTGATGTCCTATTCTTCTTCATATACTCCAGCTTCTTGGATTATTTGCTCAGCATACAGATTGAATACGTATGGTGAAAGGATGCAACCCTGACGCATGCCTTTTCTGACTTTAAAGCATGCAGTGTCCCTTTGTTCTGTTTGAAGAACTACCTCTTGATCTATGTACAGGTTCCTCATGAGCACAATTAAGTGTTCTGGAATTTCCATTCTTTGCAATGTTACCCATAATTTGTTACAATCCACACAGTCGAATGACTTTGCATAGTCAGTAAAACACAGGTAAACATCTTTCTGGTATTCTCTGCTTTTAGCTAGGATCTATCTGACATCAGCAATGACATCTCTGGCTCCACGTCCTCTTCTGAATCCAGCTTGAATTTCTGGCAGTCCCCTGTCAATATACTGTAGCAGCTGCTTTTCAGTGATCTTCAGCGAATTTTACTTGAGTGTGATATTAATGATGCTGTTTGACAATTTCCACATTTGATTGGATCACTTTTCTTTGGAATAGGCATAAATACGGATCTCTTCTAGTCAGTTGGCCAGGAAGCTGTCTTCCACATTTCTTGGCACAGACGAGTGAGCACTTCCAGTGAAGCATCTGTTGAAATGTTTCAGTTGGTATTCTGTCCGTTCCTGGAGCCTTGTTTTTTGCCAATGCCGTCAGTGAAGCTTGGACTTCTTCCTTTAGTACCATTGGTTCCTGATCATATGCTGCCTCCTGAAATGGTTGAACGTCAACCAGTGCTTTTTGGTAGAGTGATTATATTTCTTCCATCTTCTTTTGATGCTTCCTGCATTGTTTAATATTTTCCCTAAAGAATCCTTCAATATTGCAACTCGAGGCTTGAATTTTTTTCTTCAGTTCTTTCAGCTTGTGAAATGCTGAGTGTGTTCCTCCCTTTTGGTTTTCTATCTCTAGGTCTTTGCACGTGTCATTATAATACTTTACTCTGTTTTCTCAAGCCGCCCTTTGAAATCTCCTGTTCAGCTGTTTTACTTCATCATTTCTTCCTTTCCCTTTAGCTACTCGATGTTCAAGAGCAAGTTTCAGAGTCTCTTCTGACATCCATTTTGGTCTTTTCTTTCTTTCTTGTCTTTTTAATGACCTCTTGCCTCCTTCATGTATGATGTCCTTGATGTCATCCCACAACTCGACTTGTCTTCGGTCATTAGTGTTTTAACGCGTCAGATCTATTCTTGAGATGGTCTCCAAATTCAGGTATTGTATACTCAGGGTCGTACTTTGACTCCTCTGGACTTGTTCTAATTTTCTTCAGCTTCAGCTTGAACTTGCATAGGATCAATTGATGGTCTGTTTTGCAGTTGGCCCCTGGCCTTGTTCTGACTGATGATACTGAGCTTTTCCATCGTCTCTTTCCACAGATATAGTCGATTTGATTCCTGTGTATTCCATCTGGTGGGGTCTACGTGTATAGTCGCCATTTATGTTGGTGAAGAAACGTATTTGCAAGGAAGAAGTCGTTGGTCTTACAAAATTCTATTTTGATCTCTGGCATCATTTGTATCACGAACACCACATTTTCCAACTATCCATCCTTCTTTGTTCCAACTTTGCATTCCAATCACCAGTAATTATCAATGCATCCTGATTGCATGTTCAGTCAATTTCAGACTGAAGAAATTGGTAAAAATCTTCAATTTCTTCATCTTTGGCCTTAGTAGTTGGTGCATATATTTGAATAATAGTGGTATTAACTGGTCTTCCTTGTGGGTGTACAGATGTTATCCTATCACTGACAGTGTTGTACTTCTGAATAGATCTTGAAATGTTCTTTTTGATGATGAATGTAATGCCATTCCTCTTCAAGCTGTCATTCCTGGCATAGTAGACCATATGGTTGTCCGATTCACAATGGCCAATACCAGTTCGTTTCAGCTCATTAATGTTTAGGATGTTTATGCGTTCCATTTCATTTTTGATGATTTCTGATTTTCTTAGAATAATACTTTTTACATTCCACACGTTCTGATTATTAATGGATGTTTGCAGCTCGCTTTTCTCATTTGAGTTGTGCCACATCAGCAAACGAAGGTCCCAGAAAGCTTGATTCCATCCACGTCACTAAGGTCAACTGTGTTTGAGGAGGTAGCTCTTCCCCAGTCGTAACTGGAGTGCCTTCCAACCTGAGGGGTTCATATTCTGGTAGTATGTCAGACAGTGTACTGCTGCTCTTCATAATGTTTTCACTGGCTATTTCTTTTCAGAAGTAGGTCCTTCTTCCTAGTCTGTCTTAGTCTGAAAGCTCAGCTGAAACCTGTCCATCATGGGTGACCCTGCTGGTGTTCGTATACCAGTGGCATAGCTTCCAGCATCACGGCAACACACAAACCCCCACAGTATAACAAACTGACAGAAACGTAGGGGTTTTAATCATCAAGACTTATAAAATCTCAGGTGCCAACTCCGTATTTCTGCTGCTGGTAGACTATTATCCCAGTCAGAGGCTGACCTGCCTTCTGCACCCAGGTCCCAGTCAGACGGAGCAGGAGCTTCTCCGCCTGACCAGCAGCTCTCCCGTCGACCTCCTGTGTGAACCCGTCCCTTCATGTTTGCCGTCCCCTCAGCTGAGACCAGATCCCGTCATCCTCCAATCTGCAGATCTCATCCAGTTTGAGGAACACCCTCAAGATCCGTCTGGTAGGGTACACTGTGTTTTTGTGGGAGTTTTCCTTGTGGGTTTTGAAAAAAACTCATAATGCTGATATATTAATTTTTTATTGGGGTGGGGGGATTATACCTTTTTAGGTGTAAAAATACCCATTCTGACTGTTCAGGACCCTCTTCCCCGGCCTGGGTTCCTGCAGAATTGGATTTGTAGCCTGAGGATGCTTGGGGAACATCAGGCAAGGGAACCTGTCGGGGGTTCTGGAGGGCTGACATAGCTGGGCTCTGTGGAAGCCATGGGGGTGGTATGTGGAATGCCTCCTGGCCTTCTGTGCTCCCATTCTCTTCCCACTCTTTTTAAAGGTGCTCAGCCCCTTGGGCACACCTATCACCAAATGTATACATTACCCCTGGCCTGGACCCAGAATTGAATGACTCCATAGGGTACTAGGGCTTCATGAGGGTATGAATAGGGGAGGGAGGGAGGCAGGGAGGGAGGCAGGGAGGGAGAGAGGCATGTATGGCTTGAGCCCCTGGAATCTGTTCAGTGATCTGGGAACGGAGTGGAAGCGGAACATGTTGAGCACCTACTTAGGCCAACACTGTGTGTCTCACACTGCGTGCTGACCCCGTGCTCGGGGCTGACATGCTATCACATTCTGCGCACTGCTGTAGTGTGTCTCACACTGCGTGCTGACCCCGTGCTCGGGGCTGACATGCTATCACATTCTGCGCACTGCTGTAGTGTGTCTCACACTGCGTGCTGACCCCGTGCTCGGGGCTGACATGTTATCACATTCTGCACACTGCTGTAGTGTGTCTCACACTGTGTGCTGACCCTGTGCTCGGGGCTGACAGACTATCATGTTCCGCATGCTGCCGTCGTGTGTTTCATACTGTGTGCCAACCCCCATGCTCGGGCCTGACATGCTATCACACTTAATTCTTGTCAGAACTCTGAAGTTGGGGGCGTTAACTCCTGCTGTACAGGTTAGGTGACTGAGGTATAGCTTGTGACTTGAAAAGAGGAAACTGGCCAAGGCTGCTTGGGTAGGAAGTGGCAGAGCCAGGATAGGGACCCCGAGCGTCTTTCTGTTGTGTCCCCGCCCTCCTGAGAGGTGGCCACCTGCTCTGTAGCAGTCCTTCCCTGATCGTCTGAAGCTGTTGTGATCCATTTCCCCCCCACTCTGCTCACACTGCTGTCCAGAATCCCACAGGGACAGCCTGATGACTTCGGGGTGGATCTTCACAGTCCTCGGTGTTCTTAAGCATCACTTGGCCCTGTTGCCAAGTGAAAGGGCTGAGTTGTTCATCTGGAATACAGGAGATGGGGGAAGGTGCTAACTGCCCTGAAAGAGCTAGCCTGGGAATGGTGGACGTGCTCTGTGCTCCTCTGGAGTGAAGGGTGGACGTGCTCTGTGCTCCTTTGGAGTGAAGGGCGGACGTGCTCTGTGCTCCTCTGGACTGCGTCCCTAGAGTTAGTGGGAGACAGGTAGTAGCCCTCCTGCCGGGCCATAGCCTTTGGGCGTTCAGCCTACGTGAGTTGGACTGTGTGCGTGTGAAGAGAGGTGATTAGAACAGTGGGCGTTTCTCTCTGCCCTTCTCCTTGGGGAGCATCAGCCTGAGGAGGGCGCTAGGGCTCTGCCGTCCCATCAGTCTCATCTTCTCTGTGCCCCTGTAGTAAGAACCCCTTGCCGTACAGTGTGAGAGTTTAAGTTAAAAAATACATATTTTTCAAATAACCTTTGTGGCTCAGCCAAAAAAAACAGTGATCTGTAAATACTACGGGAAAACTGGCTGCGTTTGACTTCCTGGATTTCCGAGGGCCATACAGCCTGTATGCAGTTTTTACCTCACTCCCTGGCGTTAGATCCACACAGAGTACGGTTTGTCTGTAAATGAAATGGCCCAGGAGCTCCCTGACACCATAGTCCCTCCTGGTCAGAAAGTCTTTAAGTTCTGTGCAGTCTGTGGGCCCTTAGCTACCTGGCAGAGAGAAGGAATAGGTAGACAGTCCAAAGTGGGGAACGTTTTTCGAACACTTACCCATTGGTCTGTAGCCAGAAAGGAAGATCTCTAAAACTGTGAAATCCAGGAGAGAGGTGAGACGCAGTTTATAAATATTTATGTGACAAATCTTTGGCCACATAGCTAATATGCAAACTGTGGCATAGGTGTGACATTCTGGGGGTTATTAAATACTGTTTTTGAGAAGATATGAGAGGAACTGAAAACCAAGACACCTCTTACAAGAGCTGGAACTTAATTTGTTTGCTTTTCTGTGTTTACAGAAATTATGATTTTAAACCAAGAAGAGAACATTGAAATTCCAGTACCAATAAAGAATGAACAACTGACCTCTGGTTCCAGGTCAGAGTGTGTCTCAGCAGCTGCCCCCGAGCCTCCCTGTCCCTCCTCAGAAGCCCCCGAGTCGCTGCCCAGCAAGGACCCTGTGGAAAGCCCAGCCAAAAAGCAACCCAAAAATAGAGTAAAATTGGCTGCCAACTTTTCCTTTGCACCTGTAACCAAGCTTTGACTCTCATTTTGAACATTAGAATTAGAATGGGGAAACGCTGTCTGATTCTGCACACAAAAGTGGGTTCCAAAAAAAACACGTCCTTTTCTGTTGTAATGAAATCCCCTGGAAGCCACTTCCTTCGTCTTTAGATGTCTTCCTTAACTGTTTTTGTTTCTCGTACATTGAACACAGCTTTGAGCTGAAATTTTGTTTTTTTTTTCTTTACCCCACAACGATTTGAAAAACTTCTGGCGTTTGTTAATGAATCCTTAATACATTGTACCAAATTTTTCTTAATTGTTATGAAATATAATGGTGTTCCGTAAAAAGAGAGCAGTAAGAACTCAGCTAGAAAGAAGTGGTTTTGCTTCCACTAAGCCACAAGCGTGGTCTGATCCTACATGTAGCATAATATAGTCCATAAGTCTTTGCTTACTGATGTTTTCAGACAGTATTAATCAAATGCATGATACGTCCTCTGAGCAAGCCTCTTCCGTGATTCTGCGTGCTCTCACACCGAAGGAGAAGGGAAGCAAGGAGCTGAGGGTGTATTTTCGGGTCGAGAGATGAAAGTTCCACGTGACTTGTAGTGGGCCTCGTTTTTTATTTAACCATGTCTGTAGTTGACAAATGTGACTTCATGACAAAATTTTTTAAATGTTTCCACTTTGGGGTTCCATTTAGGAGCTTTCTAGAAAGTTGAGGGTGTTTTAAGCTTCCCTTTTATGTTAAGTTCCAGGTTGCTATGGATTAGGTTAAGGAAAAGGAGATGGTCTTGGTGTCCTGAATTTAAAGTCAGCGTTGGAATCACAGCACACATTATTGTGTGTCGAGAGGCAGTATTGGCAGGAGAGCCTGATTTTCCAAATATGCATCGAATGCATAAACGACAAATCAGAGCTGAGTGGCGAGGTGCTCTCACGGGGCGCTATCGACACTTTCCACTAGGGGGAGACAGAAATTCTATCAGTGCACACGAAGGCCAAGGTTGACCGACTTAACCTGGTTTTTGTCATTTTTAAGCTGGTTTCGGTAGCTGGGAAGCTTTATCTGTGAGTATATGTGTGTTTGTGTGTGGTTGGCTTAGTGTCTTTTAATGGTGTCTGTTTTTACTCCGTTACTTCTCGCTCGGAAGCATGCTTGGGCTCGTCGGTGGTGTCTCATGTCTCCGCCAGCCCCGAGGAAGCACTGCACTGTGGGATGACCTCGCTCTCGAGTTGGCCGAGGCCTGTCCGCTGATGGGTGGCCTCGTAGCCCTCCTGGAGAAACCTGACATTTACAATGGGTTGTATTTGTTGGGCAAAAATGCAGATTCATGGAGCAGAAAGAACCAGTTGTGCAAGGTCTTCCACTAGTTAGAGGGTTTCTTTTGGGGAAATGTTTATAGTTTGTAATTTCTAGAAAGCCAGAAAATGGATTCTGATTTCATAGCCAGCATTTTGATAAAATGCCACAAAATAAGGGCTATTGAGAGATTTTTACGGGTTAGATTTTTGTTCCCCAAATCTTTTAAATGAAGCCAGTGATTCCCAGTGCTCAACAAACGGCCCCAGTCCAGATGGAACAACACTGGAAAGACCTAAGCATTACGGTGCCCTGCGAATCCTTCTGAAGACAGTTCCTCTGCAGACATAGTGTTACAGGAAGTAAAATGTAAATGTGCGGTTTTGTTTTGTTGTTTTTTTAAAGAGGCTTTTAAACAACATGATGAAGCTGGTGATGAGAACATCGGTTGCCTTATTCAGAGATTTCATAAGGCAAGTTCGCACACTTGGACTTGAGTTTTGCTAGCATGTAAAGGATTATGGACTTTCAAAACATAAGGGGTCTCATTACAAGTCACTAGGAACAGTCTCGAAGAGCAGGTCCTTTGGGCTGCAGACAAAGATGATGCTGATGTTACGTGCTGCCCTGTGAGTGTGGCAGCCATGCTACTCGTCGGAGTCGCCAGCCAGTCTGGGACGTGTGGGTGACTAACAATCGCTGTTTGAAAGTGTGGAAGTACAGCGGAAGCACGTTGTGTTCACAATGTATTTCACAATGGCCAGTCCAATTGCTATCTATTTTTTTATCCAGAGGCTTAATTAAATGATGTGATGAAATGATGTATGAGAATTAAGACAATGAAATTCTTTCTTTCTGGGCGGAAAGGTATACCCGATGAGATTTGTCTGTTTAAAAAAAGACAGAAGTTATCACTCAAACCCCCTTTCCCATCTTGCACTGTTTGTTTTGGATTGGGCTCGGGGGAAGAGATGTTTTTCTTAACTGTCTACTTTGTTTGAACACTTTTTTTTTTTTTTTTTCGTGATTCAAGTGCTGTTTTGTGTGTTGGGACCAAACAGTTGTCAATAAACTTTACAAGCAAGCATCTAATTTGAGTTTTCCAAACGAGTGGTTTTGTTTATTTGTAGGAATTACAAACCAGTCCAGTTCTGTCTTTCACCTTTCATTTTGGCCGCCTGCAGCTCCTCACCCCTTAGGAAATAGTACTGCGAAGGAAGAAGAGAACACACTGATCTGACATTTTAGAGGCCCTTTTAATTTAGCGTCCTTCCTGGCAGGGGACCGGACCTTCGTGGTCAGGATCTTCTGAGTTTCCCAGCTTTAGTTCCAGCTTATAATCGTGTGTGGGCAAAAACGGTAACCACAGACACCCTCCAGTTATAAAACAGGTCATCCCTAGGACTTCTCCTGTGACAGAACCCCATTTTGCATGCTACCTTGTCTTTGATCACTACTAAGCATGCTTTTTGAATAAGCCATTTTGGAAAAGACTTCACTGCCCCATCAACCAGAGATCAGAGCAGCCCCCATCATGGCTTTACTTGACCTTGCAGTCTCCTGTGTTGCTTTACTTCAGGCCATCACTGCTCAGATGGTGCAGTGGCTAAAAGCTAGAGCTGCTAACCAAAAGGTTGTCAGTTCAAATCCACCAGCCACTCATTGGAAACCCTGTGAGGCAGTTCTACTCTGTCCTTTAGGGTCGCTATGAGTCAGAATCAACTTGATGGCAATGGGTTTGCTTTGGTTTTGGTATACTGACAGAACCCAGGTGGCACGGTGTTTCAGAACTTGGCTGCTAACTGAAAGGTCCTCAGTTGGAACCCACAAGCTGCTCTGTGAGAGAAAGATGTGGCAGTTCCTTCCATAAAGCTTACAGCCTTGGAAACCCTATGGGGCAGTTCTACTCTGTCCTGTAGGGTCGCTGTGAGTTGTTATCAACTTGAGGGCAGTGGGTTTGGTTGTTTTTTATTGTTCTCTCTAAGGAGCCCTGGTGGCGCAGTGGGGTAGCTCTGCTGTTTCATATGGTCACTGTGAGTTGGAATCAACTTGACGGCACATGACATTATTCTCTCTGATTTGCAGATCTTGGCCACTGAGGTGCAGAGGGGTGAAGAAAATTGCCCAGGGTTACACAAAGAGGGTCGAGCTGGGATTTTAAATCAGTCTGACTCCAAACAGAAGCCCTTAATCAGTTTTCTAGATGGCTTTCCCTTTTGCTAATCCTACTGGTGAGTGGGCTTTGTTCAGACTGAACACTCTTGAGGGGACCTCAACCTGCCTCCTCTCCCACAGCCCCAGTTCCCTCACTAGAATATCAGTTACATGAAGGCAGAACCGGGCCTGTCTTATCCATCTCTGCTCCCTGTTGTTAATGGGTGCCATCGAGTCACTTCTGACTCACAGGACGGAGTAGAACTGCCCCATAGGGTTTCCAAAGCTGTACTCTTTATGGACGCAGACTGCTACATCTTTCTCCTGTGAAGTGGCTGGTAGGTTCAAACCACCGACCTTTCGGTTAGTAGTCAAGCACTTAACCATTGTGTCACCAGGTCTCTTTCTCTGCTCTGTAGTACCTGCCGAGTACCTCACTAACTAGTGGGATCGACTAAGGAATTAACAAGTGGGAAATGAACTGACATGTGTCCCTTAGGGCAGCTTTACCAAGCGCTTTGCCCCAGCTTATGATGCCCTCCCAGCTGCCCTGTACTGGCTGGTGTATGAGGCCTGGCTGGTGGCTTCAGCACCTTGGAACTGCTGCTTCTCAAGCTGCAGACGAGCTGGGATGTTGAGCTCAAGGCTGTCCAGCTATGGCGGAAGTAAAGGTTTACAGGAAGCTCAGCTGCTCCTGGCGTGGCCACAAGTCAGCCCTAATCAATTACAGATGAACAGGGACTAGGTTGGAAATGTGAACGCAACACCCAGGCCTGCTGGCATTGTTCTACTGACACAGCCTGAGGTCCCCTCAGAATATGAGGTGGGAGAAGGAGAACCCAGACTTAGATCTTAGCTTTACCACTTACAAGCTGTGTAACCTTGGGCTAGTTACTTCCCCTCTCTGAGCTCAGTTTCCCCATCTGCCAAATGGGATCAATGACCCCTACCCACCTCCAATGGAACAGTGGATGAAGGACACTCCCCTGCCTGATGTACCTGGCCTCCATGCTAGCACTTCCCGGAAAGGGCTCTCCCTTACCAACTACACCCTATTTGCAGAATCCTGTGAGCATTTTTGTAGTTTTTAAGGTCACATGGCCTCTGGGCCAAGTTAGACCCTGTGGAACATGCCCACCTTGAAACTGGAGGGGTGCTTGGAAGTGAGGTGGGAATGGCAGGTGGGGGCTGGATCATAGAAGGCTTTGGAAACAAGGCCAAGAATCCAAGACTTACCAGGAGGACCATGAGAAGGTAGAGAAGAGTTTTAAACTGGAAAGTGACTGGGTACAGTTCACTTTAGGAAGATCATTTGGCTTCAGGGAGGGGTACAGGTAGACTAGAGAAAGGGTGACAAGAAAAAGAAGCAGTGGGAAGTCTGAGAAGTTCTTGGAGAGGGAATTGCGTGTGAAGGACCAGGAGCAACAGAGAACACGCCAAGAGAAAACAAAGAACCAAGAGAAGGCTTCTGTGGTCCCAGCATAAGGAAGGGTCCAGGAGAGGGGCATGAGATGAGGCTAAGGATGTGGGAAAGGGTCAGATCAGAGAGGGCCTTTCAAACCATGTGAAACAGTATGGACTTCATCCTAAATGCCACAGGAAAGGCTCTAAAGAGGGGAATGACAACTAGATTTACATTATCCAGAAGATCACATGGCTGGAGTGTGGTGAATAAATTCAAGGGGAGAAGGCCAGTGTTCAGGAGGCGGTTGGTGGCTACCGTGGGGGCGTGGCAGTATGAATAGTCTAGAGATAGTTCCCACCAGTTGCCACTGAGTCAATTCCCACTCATGGTGACCTATGTGTGTCAGGGTAGAACCATGCTCCATAGGTTATTCGATGGTTTCTCAGAAGTACATCACCAGGCTTTTCTTCCAAGGCACCTGAGGGTGGTTTCAGTTAGCAGCCAAGTGCATTAACTGTTTGTATCACCCAGGGACGGAGATACTTAGGAGGTAGAAATAAAGACTTAATAATTGAATGGATACGAGAAGCAATAGAGGAGTCAAGGACAAGTCCTAGGAAAATCCTGGGCAACTGTGTGGGACACTTTCCTGAGATGGAAAACACATTGGTGAAGCTAAGCTCAGTTTAGGACAGGGGTCAGTAAACTTTTCCTGAAAGGGCCAGAGAGTAAATATTTTAGAGATCAGGAGAGGAGGGTGAACAGAATGCTGAGGGCCAGGCCCTGAAGGTGAAGGTTTAAAGGAGATTGGAGAAGGGTCCACCTGCAAGGTAGGAGGCACGTCAAATAAATTGTGTATTGTATCAAATGCTACTGAGAACTAAGATAGGTGGAAGGCTAAAAAACACCAATTGGATATAACCAAACAGAGGTCACTGTTGACCCCGGTGAGAGGGGTTTCAGCAGCAAGAGAATGACAGAAGCCAGAATAAAATAGGTTGAGGAGGAAGTAGAAGTTAGGACAATAAATGATGTAAGGCTATGAAGACGTAGAAAGGTGGGAGCTGCAAGGAAAGATTGGATGGAGGGACTTTTTTTTTTTCTTTTAATTGTAGAGATTTGTTCAAATGCTGGCTGGAAGAGAAAGGAGCAAGGGGATAAGAATGGTGACCCCATTGCTAACTACCACGGGGCCTTGGAAAAGGCCTTCCCTTCTACTTCTCCAGCTGTAAAATGCCTCCTTGGGTTGCTGTGAGGTGCAAAGGCGATAATGTGCAGTGTTCTGCACACAGTGATTTGCTCTCACTAAAGGGTATTCCTGTTATCCTCCCACCTGGCTTCTGGAAGGAGCATGTCTGGGTGGGCAGAACTCTGAGGTTCCCAGCTTTGCAGGCAACCTGGTGATGGGGGTAGCCTCTTGGATAATGACTTTCCTCTGCTCTACTGTGAAAGCCTAAATCAATGTTTTTTTTGGTTTTTATAAAATCAGTAGCAATAGCAGGAGCATAAGTTAGGTCCACCCCAGGTCCTCACGGATCTTCTGAAGGCAGGGTTTTTATGACAGTTTCCATCTCCTCTGGCTTGTTGGATTGATGAGTGACTGCTCTCTAACTGGGCCAAAGTCAGGCTTCCAGATGCATGTTTTCAGTGGGGAAGGAGAGCCACAGGTCATTTGCTGCCTGGGGCTTTTCCTGTGAGTTAGTGGGGAGGCTCTGGCTTCATACTTGATCCAGGGTAGTGAGGGAAGACATGGTGTCCCCTAAGGCCAACGTGTGGTACTGGCAGTGGCTTGGGGAAATGGCAGGAAGTGAGATGCAGCCGAAACCTGGACTGAAGCCAAAAAACATGGGAGATAGTGATGCTGAAGAGCTGGGGAAGGGGCGAGGGGGCCCCCAAGCTAGCCCACTCTGGAGTCCATACAGCCTGCTATGTAAACTCCCAAAGCTGACATGACCAGAGGGATATTCAGATTAACTTTCAATTTACAGATGTTTTAAAATGTTATTCGTTCATGCAGAACAGGTTTTAGTAGCGCTTCCAGGCTCAGACAGACTAGGAAGAAAGGCCTGGTAATCTACGTCATAAAATCAACCAGTGAAAACCATGTGGATCACATTGGTCTGATCCTATTGTGCATGAGATCACCACGAGTTGGGGTCTGACTCAATGGCAGCTAACAACAACACTCAGTAAATGGCCCAATAATGTCATGTGTAGGAGTCTATTTTAAGGAGAAATCAGAAATCCAGATGAAGCTGCATCCCCCAGGATGTTGTTAGCAACATTATTTATAAGACTGAAAAACCAGAAGCAGCTAAGTGTCCAAGAGTGAGGAAATGGTTAGAGAAGTTACGGTATATCCACAAGATGCATTAATAAGAAACCACTGAAAATATTTGTGAAGAGTATTTAATGTTTTACAAAGAGTTTTTAATGATGTGGGAGAACAATAGTGATATAATGCTAAGTGGAAAAAAAAATGGTACAGTATGAGACCAATCATGGGCGGGAAAAAAAAGCATAGAAGATGGAAAAAGAAACACATCAAAATGTCAAAGGTGGACTCTGACTGGAGGAATTCTGTAACTTCATACTTCCTGAATGGTCTACTATGTACACAGTTTACTTCTGTAATCAAAAGGAAAAGTAAAAACTTTTAAAATGCTGTGTATGTGGTTTCCATTTTTATTTTCTCTGATGGATGGTTGCACTTCAGCGAATCTTGAGTTAGGCTAACTACTGAGGCCCGTCACGACACACACACGGCTACAGAGAGGTCACATGGGCTATGCCTGGCTGGCTGCAGCAAATACACATCGAGTTACATGGATGGAACTGTTAGGCTGGTTAAAGTACGCCACCAAGTGAAGGGACATGGTTGGGTCAGGCTGCCTCTCCCGCCTGTTGCTGCTCTCTCCTGATGGATGCAAGGTCTGTGTGCAGGGCTGGTGAGGTGGCGTCCTACTGGCACTCCCTCTGGGCCCCACAGCAGGCAGGGAGAGCATCCTCTCTGGGTCTCTTCTTGTCTGCCCTGCCTTGGATGTTGGAGCCTTTAGTGCTCTGCTACCTCCTCCAAGCACTGGGTCTGCTCCAGCCTGGCCTCCCCATTCCCACTCTGCTCCCCACCCGTGAGACTAATGCTCCGAGGGAAGGAAGAGCCAACAGCTCAGTGGACACGCTCCTGATGTGAAGCGTGCTCAGACACAGGCTGGGAGGAAGTGGGAGATGTGACCACAGTGCTACACAAAAGCACAATCTTGACAGATGGGCCCTCTGTGTCCCCGAGAATGCCACATTTATGGCACCTGAGAGACGTGTGGGCTCTGTGGAGCCCTCCGGGGCACACTGCCTGGGGAGGGGACAGACAGGACAGACTTGTGCCCATTTGGGGCAGGGCTGACAGCAGAGCAAAGGGTGAATGGGAGATGTGTCCCACATGGTGCTAGGTGGTTGAGAAGTTAAAACTATACACACCGAGGGACAATGCCGCTCTCCCAGTCCATTCACACGGTGGGTTAGATACAGCTAGATAGACGTGGAGATATACTTTTTCAAAGGAGGACCTTTCCTGGTGGCTGGATAAAAGGTGAGACAGACTCCTGGGTTCAGCATGCTCTGGGAAGGGCCATGCGACGGTGAGGGACTCCCTATTGCTACACTCTGTACAGGGCGGCTGGGCCTGCCCGCCGCGCCCATGGCCCCTGGCGGCAGTCACGGGCTTGCCTTCAACCCCTTCTGCCTTGGAGAACTCTTGGGCCCCGGTGAAATGGGGGCTATGAAGACAAGAGGGTGGGAAGGGGTCCCCATGGCCCTGGGGGCACCCCGCATGGGGGCTACATGATGTTGCACTGGGTGGCCCCACAACAATCCTTGATGAGTGCCAGCCCCGTCTTGGCCACCGTGGGCTTGCTAGGTGGAGGCTCTGCTTTCTTCTCTGCCCGGGAGCCTGTGGCAAGGTAGGAGCACAGAGGGAGAGAGGGAGAGATGAGGTGAGGACTGCCCCGACCATTTGTAGCTCCAGCCCCACCCCAACCCCTCGCCAGGGCTTGCTCAACTCCACAAGCCAGGTGGTGTGGCAATGATAGCTGATGTGTGTTTTAAATGGTCCTGGTGACTGTTGTCACCTCCTTCTGGGCACAATGGCCTTCAATCCTCAGCTTCCAGCCACAGCTTTTCACCCTTCACCTATTCAGCTCTCCTCATCAATGCATCTGCCAAGCCTAGCTCAGGGTCTGGCATTCAAGAAGTATTTGGTAGATGGATAAACAGGAAATTTTGTTCAAGTCACTTTAGCCTGAGGGCTCATATCTTTCAGTTCTGGAAAATGCTCATACATTATCTCTTCAGGTATTCTCCTACCTTCATTACCTGTTTTCTTGCCTTTTGGAATGCCTATTAGATGTAAGTTGGACCTTGCTCATTCTATCCTCCATGTCTTATAAGCCCTCTTTTATATTTTCTATCTCTTTGTCTCTCTGTGCTGCATTCTTGGTAATTCCCTCAGATCTGTCTTCCAGTTTATGAATCTTCTCTTCAGCTGTGTCCCTGTTTAATCTGCTCTTTAACCCATCCATTGAGTTTTTACTCTAGTGACAGTATTTTTTTAAGGTTATTATTATTATTTTGCAAATCTACCTATTCTTTTTCCATAACATCCTGATACTTTATTTTTGTTTTTCATTCTCTTATGCCTTTATTCATTTTAAATATACTTAATTTATTGACTCTTTTAGATAATTGTTATTTCTGGTTTTTGGGATGACAGATGTTCTCTTTGTTGCATCTACTTACTCCCCTCATGATGGTTCATTTCCTCATGGTTTTAAAATTATTATTAAGAGCTCATCTTCATGGGAGTTGTTTTATCTGTGGAAGTCTGTGTACTATGGAATTCAGAAGGGTCTTTGTTGAGCAATTTTGCTTTTTCTGGGGTCCCAGAGTTTTTACTGGTTTTAGACTAGTCATTAATATTAATTTTCCAACTTAGGCTTCCAACACCAGATGGTAGTAAAAATTTGGACCACATACTTGGCCCCTTGCATTTGGTGCAGACTTGGTATTTTGATTTCTTGCCAGAATCATTTCTTTTTTCTATCCACAATCCTACATAGAAGGCATGTTTTCTTGCTCCTTCTCTGTGCTGTTAAGTGGAGTTTTTCTAATTTGTCTTTCATGGAAGAGACAGTTCTTTGAAGATTCTATTAGATGTAGGTTGGACCTTCTCATTGTATCCTCCATGTCTCATAACCTCTCTTTTCTATTTTCTATCTCTTTGTCTCTCTATACTGCATTCTTGGTAATTTCTTTAAAGACTGTGTGCCTTGTGATTTTAGGGGCCAGCAGAAGGGACCACAGCCCTTCTTTTTCTTCACTACATCCTTGTTTTCCTGGGGTGTTAATGGGTGGTCAGTGAAAACTGAGTTTGTCATTGTAGTAGATAGTGGCAGCTTTTGGGTTTTGTCTTCCCAGCAAGATTTCCAATCCCTCTTCCTCTGGGAACAGACTGTCCTTGTGGCTGCAGGGGTGGGCATGTGACACTGACCTGGCCAATCACAGTATCCCACCCTCTTGGTGACAGTGATTAGCCTGAGAGCTGGATACATAATCCAAGAAGGGTCAATCAGACTCCTTCTCTGAGATTTATATATTTCAATACCAGAATAGAGAATCTGTGGAATTGCCCCGAAGGTGCTAAACTGTGGTCTGGCCCCATGGAGAAGGCTGGTTTAGTAGGAGAATATGAAGTTAACATGTAAAGAGGGGCAGGGATAAGAAATGGAAGGAAAGTGAGGGAGGTCTAACAATGTTCTGTCCCTCAGGTCCTGGTTTGTGTTGCTCTTCTTTCAACAAATCCCCTTTTTTGCTTAGGCTAGCTTGAATAAGGGTCCATTTCTTATAATTGAAAGAGGCCTCACTGATACGGCAGCGATACATTTTAGAAACACTAGAACAACAAAGAAAAGATCGTTCTTTTGACAGCAGGAGCCGTTATCACTTTAATATGCTAAGAGACACTGGCATCCTCCAAGTAGAGGGTCAAGTATACAGCATTTCCCAAACTTATTTCACATGAACGCTTTTTTGCTAAAAGTATCTTGTGAGGCTAATATTCTAAGAAGCATGCCTCCTGCTCCACTCCTCCAGAGGTTCCAGCCCCAACAGAGCTTCTTCTAGAGGGGGCCAGAGCTCCCTGGGCTTCAGTCTCACATTCTTGCCTTGGTGCCCACCCAGCTCCATGTGATTAAGGAGGGGAGGCCACTGCCAGGACTGGCTATATGATTTGTATAGCCCAGTGCAAAATGAAAATGTGAGGCTACTTGTTCAAAAAAGGGAGTCCCTGGGGTGGCACAAATGGTTAAGTGCTTAACTACTAACTGAGAGGTTGGCAGTTCAAACCCACCCAGAGGTGCCTCAGAAGAAAGGCCTGGTGATCTGTTTCTGAAAGGTCACAACCTTGAAAATCCTATGGAGCGCACCTGGGGTCACCATCAGTTCAGAACTGACTCCATGGCATGTGGTTTGGTTTTTTTGGTTTTTGTTCAAAAATTATTTCAAGACAGTGGCAGCAGAGCATTAAACCAAACGTGGGGTTCTTCTAACTGTGGACGAGCCAGCCTGGCTGCCGCCATGCTATGGGTCAATGAAAGCATTTCCTTGTGTGCCCTTTGGCTTCCAAATTTCTTTTAAATTCCTTTTCTGTTGGATGGGGGGTGGGGTGGGTGTGGGGAAAGGAATCATGTCTGCACTCACTGGCTGGCGATTTGGTTACTTTGTCTAGAGGTTTTAACTTGATTCTCAGGAAATCAGCCATTTCTTTGTCTTCCTCTTGTTCCCTGTGAAGGCAGATGTGAAAGAGAAAAGTCTAGTGAATAAGGAAAGCACCAAGGAACCAATGAAATGAGGCAAGAGATTAGTTAGGTGGGCCAATGGGTAGGGTTTTGTAGGTGCGGTGCATACGTTGTTGGGTGTTACCTGTGTATGTTGTGTTTGATGAACTTGGTCTGAGGCAGAGAGACGTACAAAGGTATCTGCTGACCTGGGACGGGGTGAGATCCTAGGGCAGGGGTATGGACCTTATAGAACTCGTTCTCTGTGCCAGGGGCTCAGTGAGCTGGGCAGTACCTCTTGACCCTGTGCCTTTAAGCCACCTTAGATACCTTGCTCCCACAATGTGGAGGTGCATGGTAGAGCTCTGGGGGAGAGTCCCCTCGGCTCTTTCGAGGCTCATCAGGACCAAAGTTGGGGAGCCCAGCCTGGCTGAGCTAGGCAGGTAATTCCTGAAAGGAGTCTCAGAGGACCCAGAGAGTGAAGAAGACATTGTCCTCTGGGTTAGGAGAGGTCCTGGGAGCCAGGGGACACTGGTCTCCTCTCCTTTGCTCAGGGGCAAAAATATTCAAGAATCAACATTCACAGCTTTCCAGTCCTCAGGCCCTCAGATCTGCACTGTAGGCTCACGGTCTTTGTTGTGTCCAGATCAAAGAGACAGGTGTGACTGCAAATAGGAGACCTTGACCCCTGGGAAGGGGCACTGAGGCCTTTCTCCAAAGAGAGGAGAAAGCCAAAGACAAGCCTGGGACGTGGAGATGGAGGGGAAGAAGCAAGTCAGTGCAGAGGACAGTTTCCATAGCAAAGGATGGAAGTTTCCAGAAGTTGTTTTGAGGCATGGGGAGAAAGCTCAATGAAGAGAATTGGTTAAGAAGCTTTGAAATTGAAAGGTCAACAATTACTCTAAAGCAAAGATGAGAAGACTAGAGTATAGAAACATGGGAACAAACAGAACTCAATATAAGAGAATGTTGACTCATTGTAAAAATGTAACTAATATCACTAAACAAATTTTATAGAAATTGTCAAATGGGAACCTAATTTACTGTGTAAACCTTCACCAAAATCACAATAACATATTATTTTAACAAAAGAAGCTCTGTCTTCCTTGTCACCTCTTCAAGTGACATTATTAGCTGAAGGCACACAGGCCTTTGCAAGGCTTTCGGGGGCTGGATTTGAGTTTCTCTTGAATATGCAATGGGGTATGTTTGGGCTCAGTGTTCCTCCTGAAGCCTTAGCGGGGCCGCACCTGCTGGGGAAGACTGTGTGTCTGGGAGCAGACGGGTGTTTCAGGAGTGGGCTCAGGGTTGGGCGGCGGTCTCATGGGGGGCCTACAACCCACTGACTGACCTTAAGCGCTCGACCTCCGCATCGTCCACCAGGAAGTCTCTCTTCTGCACCAGTCTGTGGATCTTCTGGATTAGCTCGTCCTCTCTCTGCTTCTGCAGCTTGGTTTTTTCTTTTTCTGGGAAGAAGAAAACATCAGCAAAGGAACAGGTGAGTGTAATGTTGAAAGCACCGGAGTCCGAGGGGCCAGCCATGAAAGCCTGGCTATGCCATTTCACGCGCCACATGAACCTGGGGAAGCAACATCACCTCTTGGAGCCTGAGTTTCCTCATCTGTAAAATGCATGCAGTAGTCACGCCACTAGGCGGAACCATTATTAACATTTTGGAGTCATCCTTCCAGTCATTTTCTACGTATAAATAATAACATTTTTTAAAATTGGGAAATCACAATGTATATACAATTTGGTATCCTGGCTTCTTGTGGTCGTTGTTTCTAGTTACTGATATGCTATGAAGGTTTTTCCATGTTATTCTACATTCTTCTACACCATCATTAACATTGGCTGCTAGTTTTCTATTGTATGAATGTACCATGATTTAAAAAAATGAGTTTCCTGCTTATAAAAAAAACTGCATGTAAGAGGAAATCACCAAATCAATACCACTTACAGTAGCCCCCAAGAAGATAAAATACTTAGGAATAAATCCTACTAGAGATGTAAAAAACTTATACAAAGAAAACTACAAAACGCAAGAAACCAAAAGAGACCTACATAAGTGGAAAAACATACCTTGCTCATGGATAGGAAGGCTTAACATTGTAAAAATATCTGTTCTACCAAAAGTGATCCATAGATTTCATGCAATTCCAATCCAAATTCCAACGACATTTTTTAATGAGATGGAGAAACAAGTCACCAACTTCATATGGAAGGGAAAGAGGCCCTGGATAAGTAAAGCGTTGCTGAAAAAGAAGAACAAAGTGGGAGGCCTCACTCTACCTGATTTTAGAAACTATTATACTGCCACAGTAGTCAAAACAGCCTGGTACTGGTACAACAACAGATACATAGACCAATGGAACAGAATTGAGAATCCAGACATAAATCCATCCACATATCAGCAGTTGATATTTGACAAAGGCCCCAAATCAGTTAAATGCGGAAAAGACAGTCTTTTTAACAAATGATGCTGGCATAACTGGATACCCATCTGCAAAAAAATGAAACAAGACCCATACCTCACACCATGCACAAAACTAGCTCCAAATGGATCAAAGACCTAAATATAAAATCTAAAATGATAAAGATCATGGAAGAAAAAATAGGGACAATGCTAGGAGCCCTAATACATGGCATAAACAGTATACAAAACATTACTAATAATGCAGAAGAAAAAGTACATAACTGGGAGCTCCTAAAAATCAAACACCTATGCTCATCCAAAGACTTCACCAAAAGAGTGAAAAGATTACCTACAGACTGGGAAAAAGTTTTTAGCTGTGACATTTCCGATCAGCGCCTGATCTCTAAAATCTATATGATACTGCAAAAACTCAACTACAAAAAGACAAATAATCCAATTAAAAAATGGGCAAAAGATATGAACAGACACTTCACTAAAGAAGACATTCAGGTAGCTAACAGATACATGAGGAAATGCTCACGATCATTAGTCATTAGAGAAATGCAAATCAAAACTACAATGAGATTCTATCTCACTCCAAAGAGGCTGGCATTAATCCAAAAAACAAAAAAGAATAAATGTTGGAGAGGTTGTGGAGAGACTGGAACACTTATACACTGCTGGTGGGAATATAAAATGATACAACCACTTTGGAAATCAATTTGGCACTTCCTTAAAAAGCTAGAAATAGAACTACCATATGATCCAGCAATCCCACTCCTTGGAATATATCCTAAAGAAATAAGAGCCTTTACACGAATAGATATATGCACACCCATGTTCATTGCAGCACTGTTTACAACAGGAAAAAGATGGAAGCAACCAAGGTGCCCATCAGTGGATGAATGGATAAATTACGGTATATTCACACAATGGAATACTACCCATCGATAAAGAACAGTGATGAATCTGTGAAACATTTCATAACATGGAGGAATTGGAAGGCATTATGCTGAGTGAAATTAGTTGCAAAAGGACAAATATTGTATAAGACCACTATTATAAGAACTCGAGAAATAGTTTAAACTGAGAAGAAAATATTCTTTGATGGTTACGAGAGGGGGAGGGTGGGAGGGTGGGAGGGGGTATTCACTATTTAGATAGTCGCTAAGGACTACTATAGGTGAAGGGAGAGACAACGCACAATACAGGAGAGGTCAACACAACTGGACTAAACGAAAAGCAAAGAAGTCTCCTGAATAAACTGAATGCTTTGAAGGCTGGCGTAGCAGGGGTAGGGGTTTGAGGACCAGGGTTTCAGGGGACATCTAAGTCAATTGGCATAATAAAATCTATTAAAACATTCTGCATCCCACTTTGGCGAGTGGTGTCTGGGCTCTTAAACGCTAGCAAGAGGCCATCTAAAATGCATCAATTGGTCTCAACCCACCTGGACCAAAGGAGAATGAAGAACACCAAGGACACAAGGTAATTACAAGCCCAAGAGACAGAAAGGGCCACATAAACCAGAGACTACATCAGCCTGAGACCAGAAGAACTAGATGGTGCCTGGCTACAATCGATGACTGCCCTGACAGAGGACACAACAGAGAACCCCTGAGGGAGCAGGAGAGCAGTGGGATGCAGACCCCAAATTCTCATAAGACCAGACTTAATGGTCTGACTGAGACTGGAGGGACCCCAGTGGTGATGGCCCCCAGACCTTCTGTTGGCCCAGGACAGGAACCATTCCCAAAGCCAACTCTTCAGACATGGATTGGACTGGACAATGGGATGGAGAGGGATGCCGGTGAAGAGTGAGCTTCTTGGATCAGGTGGACACTTGAGACTATGTTGGCATCTCCTGTCTGGAGGGGAGATGAGAGGGTGGAGGGGGTTAGAAGCTGGCAGAATGGACACAAAAAGAGAGTGGAGGGAGGGAGCGGGCTGTCTTATTAGAGGGAGAGCAATTGGGAGTACGTAGCAAGGTGTATGTAAGTTTTTGTATGAGAGACTGACTTGATTTGTAAACTTTCACTTAAACCACAATAAAAATTAAACAAACAAACAAAACGCATGCATTAATGTTAGTAAATGGTTTAGTGTGGCGTCTGGCCGTGGCAAGCACTCAATAAATGGTAATGACAGACGAAATGGGCTCTGCAGGGGTGAGGAGGGGCTGAGGAAGGGGTGTCGAGAGGGAATTACTCTGCAGTGAAGTAAGCCAATCTGTCAGATGAAAATAATCAACGCTAATGAAATCAGTCCAGTCACAAATACCAAGGGCCAGGGTGCTGTTGAGGACCCTGGGTGGCACAAATGGTTTGGACTTGACTGATAACCTAAAGGCTGGCAGTTCGAACCCATCTGGCAGTAGTGTAGAAGAAAAGGCCTGGCGATCTGCTTCCATTAAGTTTACAACCAAGAAAGCCCTACGGAGCAGTTCTACTATGTAACAACGTAGGGTCACGAGGAATCAGAATCAACTCGAAAGCAACTGACAACAGAGGATGCTGTCTTAGTTACCTACTGCTGCCGTAACATACCATGAGTGGGTGGCTTTAAAGAACAGAAATTTCTTTTCACACAGTTCTGGTGGCTTAAAGGCCAAATCACGGCCTTGGCTGTGTGGATTCCTTCCTTATTGGTAGCCCTGGGTGTTCTTTGGTTTCTGGCGTCTCTCTTCCCCCCAGGTCTTTGTCTCTGTGTCTAATCTGTTCTTTTGATAACTCAGAAGTGATTAGATTTAGAACCCACCCAAAATCAAGTATGATCCAATTAACATAACAAAGAAAACTCTATTTCCAAACAGGATCATGTCCATAGATATAGGGGTTAGGATACCAACACATATTTTGGGGAACACAATTTAATCCATTAACAGATGCCAAAGAGAAAAGAAAAAGCCTGAAGGTACTGATCAAGAGAATCAGGAGGGCTATAACTTAAGCCCACTTTGGCTTCTTCTGGTCAGACCCTTCAGAAGTGCCTAGAATGAAGGCAGCTTATCCATTCTGCCTGCCTAGGACTGGCATTGAGAATTTCCTCTGGATCTGGAAGCAGAACTAGAGGTGAGGAGAACATAATACTTGGTCAGGAGAGAATATTAGTGTCTCCCATTAACCAGAAGGTCTCAGTGAAAAAGGATGGTGGGATTTCTAGCCACATTTCCAGAGGGCAGGGCAGCCCCAGGATTCCAGCTGTCACCACATTGGATGATGGTGGTATTCCGGTGGGGAACCCAAGGACCTGACTACTGATCATTCAGAGCACTGCAGAGCTGCTTCCCTGCCCCTCCATGCAAGTTGACCACAGCACCCACATACTTGCCAGGGGCACTCTGCTCTGCTCCAACTCTCCCAGGGAATCCATCTGTGGTGTCACATTGTCTCCAAGTAACCCACAACAGCACTCCCATAGTCCCAGGTGGTCTCCACCTATCCCCAGATTTTTGCCAGAGTCACCCAACGATGCACAGGGTCTGCAAGCAACTGCCAAGCCTTCTTGCCCAGGCATTCATGCACCATGTTTTCTAGTTCTCACCAATGACGGGCATTACCATCCGTCCCCAGATTCTCGGCTGCACCTCCCAGCCACTCCCGGAAGAAATCACCTACTCCAAGAAGTAACCCATGCCAACTTATAAACCAGTTCCTTACCCAAGGCTCCAAGACACTGGTTGTTATGGATTGAATTGTGTCCTCCCAAAATGTGTGTTGTAAACCCTAACCCCTATACCTGTGGTAAGGAGCCCTGGTAGCGGAGTGGTTAAGTGTTGGGCAGCTAACCCAAGAGTCAGCCATTCCAACCTACCAGCTGCTCTGTAGGAGAAAGATGCTACAGTTTGCTTCTATAAAGATTGCAGCCTAGGAAACCCTGTTGGGCAGTTCTACTCTGTCTTATAGAGTTGATGTGAGTCGGAATTGACTCCACAGCAATGGGTATACCTGTGGTTATAACCCCATTTGGAAATGGGTTTTCTTTTTGATGTTAAGAGACCATATCAGTGTAGGGTGTATTTTAAGCCCATCATCTTTGAGATAATACAAAGAGCAGATTAGGCATAAAGAAGCAAGCAGAGTTTGGGGAAGATAAGATGCCATACCTCATGAAGATCACCAGGGAACCAAGGAACAAGGGCCTTCCTCCAGAGTCAACAGAGAGAGAAAACCTTCCCCTAGAGCCGGCACCCTGAATCTGAACTTTGGGAAAATATCGAAGTTGTCAAGGATTTCATTTTACTTGAATACACAATCAGCACCCATGGAAGCAGCAGTCAAGAAATGAAACAACTCATTGCATTGGACAAATCTGCTGCAAAAGACCTTGTTATGTATTTATTTAATTGTACTTTAGATGAAGGTTTACAGAACAAACTAGTTTTTCATTAAACAGTTAGTACACATATTGTTTTATGCCACTGGTTAACAACACCATGACACGTCAACACTCTTCCTTCTCAACCTTAGGTTCTCTATTACCAGCTTTCCTGTCTCCTCCTGCCTTCTTTCTAGTCCTTGCCCCAGGGCTGATGTGCCCCTTGAGTTTCATTTCGTTTTACGGGCCTGTCCAACCTTTGGCTGAAGGGTGAACCTCAGGAATGACTTCATTACTGAGATGATAGGGTGTCCACCGGTCTGTGGCAGGCCAGCAAGTCTGGAAAAGACCTCTTTAAAGTACTAAAAAGCAAAGATGTCACTTTGAGGACTCCCAAAACACCCACTGCCTACTTTGAGGACTAAGCCATGGTATTTTCAATTGCCTCATATGCATGTGAAAGCTGGACAATAAAGAAGACCAAAGAAGAATTGATGCTTTTGAATTATGGTGTTGGCAAAGAATACTGAGTATACCACGGACTGCCAAAAGAGCGAACAAATGTGTCTTGGAAGAAGTACAGCCAGAAGCTGTACTTAGAAGCAAGGATGGCGAGACTTAGTCTCATATACTTTGGACATGTTATTAGGAGGGAACAGTCACTAGAGAAAGAAATCATGCTTGGTGTTATGGATTGAATTGTGTCCCCCAAAATATGTGTCAACTTGATTAGGCCATGATTTCCAGTATAGTGTGGTGTCCTTCATTTTGTGATGGTAATTTTATGTTAAAGAGGATTAAGGTGGGATTGTAACACTCTTACCCATGTCACATCCCTGATCTGATGGAAAGAGAGTTTCCCTGGGCTGTGGCCTGCACTGCCTTTTATCTTACAAGAGATAAAAGGAAAGGGAAGCAAGCAGAGAGTCAGGGGTACCTCATGCCACCAAGAAAGCAGTGGCGGGAGCAGAGCACGTCCTTTGGACCTGGGGTCCCTAAGCAGAGAAGCTCCTAGTCTGGAGGAACATTGATTAGAAGGCCAACAGAGAGAGAAAGCCTTCCCCTGGAGCTGATGCCCTGAATTTGGACTTTTAGCCTACTTTACTGTGAAGAAATAAATTTCTCTTTGTTAAAGCCATCCACTTGTGGTATTTCTGTTATAGCAGCACTAGATGACTAAGACACTTGGTAAATAGAGGGTCATCAAAAAAGAGGAAGACCCTCAATGAGATGAGTTGTTACAGTGGCTGCAACAATGGGCTCAAACATAGCAATGACTGTGAGAATAGCGCAGGATGGGGCAGTGTTTCATTCTGTTATGTGTGGGGGTGCTATGTGTTGGAACCAACTCAGTGGCACCTAACAACAATAGCCTCCTAAATCGTGAGAAAATATGTTTCTGTTTGTTAAAGCCACTTGCTTTGGTATTTCTGTTATAGCAGCACTAGATAACTAAGACACTGGCCAATGCTGCTCACCTTGTGTTAAGCCTCTTCACAAGGAGATGGGAGAAGAAAGTGGGGACAGATGAATAGGATAGAGGGAGACAAAGGGGCTCTCCCAGAACTTTAACATCTGGGTTTCTGAACAAAAGTGACTGAGAAGTAGCTTACTAGGGAACTGAGGGGAGTGGGATGATGGGCCCTGGGCTCTGCTGCTAACTAGCCATATGATCACCGTCTCCCATCTACCAGCAGGCACCTCCAACCTGCCCTCAAGTACCACCCACTGACTCACAGGTACCACCCACTTACCCTCAGGTACCACCCACCTGTCCTTTGCTACCACCCACCTGCCCGCAGGTACCACCTACCTGCTCTCAGATACCACCCACCTGCCTGCAGGCACCACCCACTTGCTTGAGGATGTGACCCTTCTGCTTGCCAACATCACCCACCGACTCGCCAGTGAGAACCTCCAGCTTACCTACTTGACCCCTGCTTGCTGGTATCACATGCCTGATTGCTAACATCGCTGTGTACTTATCAATGTGACCCTCCAACTTGCTTGTCACCTCCACCACATCCCCCTGACCCAGGCCAGCATCATCACCCCCTGGACCATGACATGGGCCCTGAACCGGTCTTCCTGGTCTGCAACTGTCACAACTGTGAGCCCTGGTGGTAGAGTCACCGTCCTGGCTTTACACCCCAGCTCTTCCCCGTCCCACCGCTGGGACTCTGGGCATGTTCCCCATCCTCTTGGAGCATCCAAGCTCTCAATGCAGATAATCATAAAGTTGTTGCACGTTTTAAGGCAGATCAACCAAGCAAAACACCCAGCTCACTGCCTGGTGCGTAGTAAGAGCTCACGAAAAGCTAGCCGTTATTATTATAAGATATCATTTTACACCGTCACTGTTGTTTTAATGATTAAGAGCCCTCCACAGTAAACATTTACCTGACCAGGTACAAAAGAAATAAATATGTATTTAATGAATGAAAAGCAAATCACATAGTGTTAGTGTGTGCCATGGATTGGATTACGTCCCCCGCAAAAAAGTGTGTATCAATTTGGCTGGGCCATGATTCCCAGTATTGTGTGATTTTCGTGTATGTCGTAAATCCCGCCTCTATGATGTTAATGAGGGAGGATGGGTGGCAGTTGTGTTAGTGAGGCAGGACTCAGCCTACAGGATTGGATGGTGTCTTGAAGCAATCTCTTGAGATATAAAAGAGAGAAGTGAGCAGAGAGACAGAGGAACTCATACCACGAAGAAAGGAGTGCTGGGAGCAGGGTGCATCCTTTGGACCTGGGTCCCTGCTCGAAGAAGCTCCTGGTCCGGGGTAACATTGATAAGAAGACCCCCAGAGAGAGAGAAAGCCTTTCCCTGGAGTTGACGCGCTGAATTTGGACTTTAAGCTTATTTTACTGTGAGAAAATAAATTTCTCTTTGTTAAAGCCATCCACTTGTGGTATTTCTGTTACAGCAGCACTAGATGACCAGGACAGAAATTTGGTACCGAGAGAGTGGGGTGCTGCTCTAACAGATACCTAAAATGCGGAAGTGGTTTTGAAACTGTGAATGGATAGAGGAGCACAGTGACAGAGGGCCAGCAGCAGCAGAGAACCTGCAGCAGCAGAGAAGCAGCGGCAACAGTGAGCCAGCAGCAGCAGAACCAGGAGACCAGCGCCAGACAGCACTGGAGCCAACCCACGGAGCAAGAAAGCTGAGTACCTGTGAACAGGAGGCTTCCTGGCTGGTGGAGTGGGGTGCCTCCAGGTACTTATTGATGGAGCTACTGAGCTTTGGAACACTTGCCCGAGCAGGGCGGATGTGGGTTTAAGGCTTGAGGAGCCAAGAGGGCAAGAAACCAGGAAACAGAAGCTGAAGAGACAAGGAACACAAGAAGCTGAGCTGCCTCAGTCTCAAAAGGTATGGCCATGACCTCAGGGGTTTCAAAGGGTGGAGCCACGCCCTCTGGTGTTTCTAAGGGTGGAGTCTCCACTCGGATTAGGAGAATGGTGCACCTAAAGCCCAGGGCCAAAGGGCCTCCACTCAGAATCTGGAGAGTTGTGGCCAATACCTCGAGTCTGGAGTCTGGAGTCTGTGTAAATTGTCTCAGAGAACAGAGGATTATTTTCAAAGCCTTGTGGCTAATGTAATGTGTTCTCCTGACTTGCTTGGTGCCTGTTATCCCTTCTTGTCCTCTAGTTTCTCCCGTGTGTAATGGAAATGTCTAGCTTGTGCCTATTCTGCCATTGTACCTTTGGAAGTAGATAACTTGTATTCTAGATTGCACAGACGAAGAGGAGTTTCTGGATTTTGGACTTGGAGTTAAGACTTTTGGTATGATATGATGGATATGCTGGGGTGAATATGTTTTGCATGTTGCGAGGATATAATTTGGGGGGGGGCGCTAAAGGATGGAAAGCCTTTCCCTGGAATTGGTGAGCTGAATTTGGACTTTTAGCCTACTTTACTGTGAAAAGAAAACCTCTTTGTTCAAGCCATCCACTTCGTTATAGCAGCACCAGATGACTAAGACAGTGTGCAAACGGCAAGTGCTTAATTGTGGCCATTGTATTTGTATTACCGTGAGCTTACACTGTCGTTTCATCCAGGGCTTCTCAACCTTAGCACTATTGACATTTAAATCAGTTGCCGTGGAGTTGGCGCGGACTCTTGGTGACCCCATGTGTGTCAGAGTAGAGCTGTATTCCAAAGAGTTTTCAATGGCTGATTTTTTTGGAAGTAGATTGTCAGGCCTCTCTTCCAAGGTGCTCCAGGTGGACTAGAACCTCCAGCCTTTTGGTTAGCAGCTAGAGTATGTTAACCATTTGTACCACCCAGGGACCCCAGTTGACATTTGTTGCTGTTGTTAGTTGCTGTGGAGTTGATTCTGAGTTGTCATGGTGACCCCACGTGTGCAGAGTACAACTGCTCCATACGGTTTTCAAGGTGGTGATCTTTCAGAAATAGATCACCAGGCCTGCCTCCCGAGGCGCCTCTGGGTGGATTTGAATGGCCAACTTTTGGCTAGTAAGGTTGTGCTTAACTGTTTGCACCACCTAGGACTGGATAATTCTTTGTTACTGGGGCGCCCCTGCGCATTGCACGATGTTTAGCAGCATCCCAGACCTCTACCCGCTAGATGCCAGTAGCAAGACCTCCCCTACAAAAATATCTCCAGATGTTGCCATACGTCCCCTAAGGTGCCCCTGGTTGAGGAGCACTGGTTTAATCCCTCCCAACAGCTCTATGAGGGAGATACTTGTGCCCCAGGAAAGGTGCCCAGGGCCTTCAGCATCCCCAGCTCTAAGGCGGTAGTGGCCACAGGGGAGGTGGGTGCAGAAGCATAGCAAGAGGGGCAAGTCCAAGGGGGCGTCAGACAAGGTGCGGAATGACATTCTGAGGCGCCACAACTATGAAAGTTGCCTGATCGAGGCAGCCAGACAAGAGGGGGTAAGGCGTTTATGCTGAAGGTGATTGCTATCGACCTCAAAATATGAGGGGGCACAATTTAGAGACTGCCCCTCGGTGTTCATTAACCTCCCTAGCCCCTGGGTAGAAAAAAAACAAACCGAACCAGACCCACTGCCATTGAGTCGGTTCTGACTCATAGCGACCCTACAGGACAGAGTAGCTACCCTGCCCCATAGAGTTTCCAAGGAGCCCCTGGTAGATTCGAACTGCAGACCTTTTGGCTAGCAGCTGTAGCTCTTAACCACTATACCACCAGCCCCTCCCTCCCCCGTGGATGAAGCATATTGGCTTGTCCTTGAGAAGCCCTCGAGGCTGGAAGGACCCCGGGTATTCTCTCCAATCACAGTTCCCCTCCACCCTGCTTCCCCCCACCAAGGATCTGCTGAATAGTTTTCTGACTCTGGCTTGAGAAATGAAATTTTCTTGGCCATCCAGCATTCTCTTTACTTAATACTGTGGTTGATATGTTGCCAGCAGCTTCATTTTTGTTTGTCTGCTTTTTCCCTAACTCAGCTAAATCCATCTAGAAGCCGGACACTGGTCCAGGGAATATGGAGCAAGCTCTTCACAAGGAGATGAGAGAAGACAGTGGGAGAGGTGAATAGGGTGGAAGAAGATAAAGGGGGCCCTTCTAGAACTTAGTTAACATCTGAGTTTCTGCACAAAGGAATTCCCTGAGTGGTGCGAGCGCTTAAGGCACTCAGCTGCTGACCACAAGGTTGGCAGTTGGAGTCTACCCAGAGGTGCCTCAGAAGAAAGGCCTGGCAATTTACTTCCCAGAAATCAGCCATTGGCAACCCTATGGTGCACAGTTCTACTCTGACCCACATGGGGGTGCCATGAATCAACATCAACTTGACGGCAACTGATTCAGTTACTGGTTTTCTTCACAAAGGAGATTGAGAAGAAGTGGTTTACAGGAGAATTGGCAGGACCGGTGTTAGTGCACCAGGCTGTAGGTGTTAGCTTCCCTGAATGTCAGTACTGATCCCGTCTTCATTTAAACCTTCAATATTCTGTACATTTATTTTTTGCACTAGTTTTGATTTTTTTTTAATACTGCAGTAAAATAGTATTTATCTTGTTGACTGATTTTTTTGTGCCCCAGTTGAGAGCCTCACTCTCTTCACCCTTGTCCTGGCCCTAGTCAGTACTATCCCCCAGCCATGTATCAACCAAAAACATCCAACGCCACACATTTCCACATGGCCTCTGCGGGTGTCACTACCCCGACTGGAGCCCCTCTGGCTGGTGGCCATATACTCATGCCTCCTTCAGAGGTGATGGCCAACAGAGGGTCCTGGGAATCCTCCCTCCCAACAGGGAAGTGGTGACTATTATGGGTTGAATTGTGTCCCCCCGAAAAAGAAATTTAGAAGTTCTAACTCCTGTGCCTGTAAGTATGACCCTATTTGAAATAGGGGTTTTCTTGTGTTACATTCATGAGGTCATAACAGAGTAGGGTGGGGCCTAAACCTAATCCCCTCTGAGAGGTGTCTTATAAAAAGAGCAGAATAGACACAGAGAAAGACACAGTGGGGAGGCAGACGCCATGTGAGGACCAGTCTGCAAGCAAAAGAACACCAAGGATCTCTGGCAGACACCAGAAACTAGGAGAAAGGTTCACAGAAGGAATCGACATGGCCAAGACCCTGATTGGAACTTTTAGACTCCAGAAGTGTGAGAAAATAAATTTTTGGTCTTTAGAGCCACTCACATGTGTTATCTTTTGTTGTGGCAGCACTAGGGAACTAAGACACGGGCCCACACTGAGGCCCTGCGTGTTGGACTCTTGCATGGGGCGGTCATGGAAGGGAGGTGGAGTGGCCTTGCTTGGCGCACGTGCTAGAGGAAGAGAAATGGAATGAGCACCAGAAGGAGGAGAGAGAAAGGAAAGAGGGAGCACGCATACATGCATGAGCACCAAAGAACTTTCTCTGCTTTTCAATGTCTGGTTCCAGGCCCTTGTAAGGCTGGGCTGAGTTTCATGACCTGGGGCTCCTGGAGATGCCTTTGTCTTTCCAGTAATTGCCCCTTGGTTGGGATTCTGTACCTTTCAACCAAACTATCCCTCTGAGGGCTATAAAATGAGAGTTGAACTGGCCTCTTTGTTCTTGAGCCAGGCTGCACACCAGAATCACGCAGGAAGCTTTAAAAAATACCAATGCTAGGCCCCCCTGCCAGGTCAACTGAATCATTATTAATGTTTATTGAACTGTTATTTTGGGCCAGATATCAAACTAAGCACTTGGCTTGCATTGTGTCATTTATCGCAATACGATGTTTGCCCAATGAGTTAGGTACTGTTGCCACCTCATTTTTCAAGGAAAAGAGATTGAGTCTCAGAGAAGTGGAGTGATTTGCACAAAGTCCTACAGCCAGGAAGTGGCAGAACCAAGACTCAAACCCAGGTCTGCCTGATTCAAAGTTGTGTTTGAACAATGCAGTCCAGGAGTGTTGCATTGCAAGGGTCAGACCCCAAACATAGAAGATGAACTCTGTTGTCCAGACTCAAGGGGGACAGACTGGGCAGGTTGTGGGCACTGAGAAGCTGCTTAACACAAGGTGAATTCACAAATGGTTACCTGGGATGGCCACCAAGTTCTGCAGCTCCTGCTTCAGGTCCATGATGTCCTTGCAGAGCTGGATGTCATCCATCCTGAGGAAACAGGGACACCATGTGACAGCAAGTTACATCAACAGAACACGCTGTACCCTAGAACTACCCCATTTAAACAGAGCGTTCTACAATGAGCAGCAACGGCCCCACGTGCTCATTACAGTTTTGTTTTTTTAATTGTGCTTTAGGTAAAAGTTTACAGCTCAAGTTAATTTCTCATACAAAAATTCATACGTGTATTAATTTGTGGCATTGGTTGCAGTCCCACAATGTGACAGCACAGTCCCCCTTTCCACCTCGGGTTCCCTATGTCCATTCAACCAATTACTGTCCTTCCTGCCTTCTCATCCTGCAACCGGACAGGAGTTGCCCATTTGGTCTGGTGTATCTGACTGAACTAAGAAACACACTCCTCATGTGTATTATTTTTTGTTTTATAATCTTGTCTAATCTTTGTCTGAAGAGTGGGCTTCGGGAATGGTTTCATTTCTGGTTTAACAGAGCATTCGGGGGCCATAGTTTTAGGGGTTCCTCCAGTCTGTCAGACCATTAAGTCTGGTCTTTTTACTTGAATTTGAGTTCTGCTCCACACTTTCCTCCCACTCTGTCAGGGACTCCCTGTTGTGTTCCCTGTCAGGGTTGTCATTGGTGGTAGCTGGGCACCATCTAGTTCTTCTGATGTCAGTCTGGTGAAGTCTCTAGTTTATGTGGTCTTTTAGTCTCTTGGGCTAATATTTTCCTTGTGTCTTTGGTTTTCTTCATTCTTCTCTGCTCCAAGTGAGTTGGGACCAATTGATGCATCTTAGAGGGCCGCTCACAAGCTTTTAAGACCCCAGATGCCACTAACCAAAGTGGGATGCAGAACATTTCCTTAATAAACTTTGTTAGGCCGATTGACCTAGATGTCCCCTGAAGCTATGGTCCCCAGGCCCCAGCCCCAGCTACTCTGTCCCTCAAAGTGTTTGGAAACTTTTTACCTTTTGCTTTGGTCCAGCTGTGCTGACTTCCCCTGTATTGTGTGTTGTCCTTCCCTTCACCAAAGTTGATCCTTGTCTACTATCTAGTTAGTGAATGATCCTACCCCTCCCTCCCCACCCTCGTAACCATCAAAGAATGCTTTTTTCTGTGTTTAAACCTTTTCTCGAGTTCTTATAATAGTGGTCTCATACAATATTTGTCCTTTTGTGACTTATTTCACTCAGCATAATGCCCTCCAGATTCATCCATGTTGCGAGATGTTTTAAGGATTCATCGTTGTGCTTTGTTACATAGTATTCCACTGCATGTATGTACCATTATGTGTGTATGTGCTCATTATAGAAGTTAAAAAAAAAAAAAAAAAACTATCATCCCACTACTTAGAGACGATCAGTCACTGTTAATAGTGATACAGTTCGTTCTAGTACTCACATGCTCAACTTCTGTTTGCTTATATGGACAAACTCATGTTGCATGTTCTGTTTCATTCTTTTTTCAGTTCATGAAAGTAACAAATACATGTTGGAAGTTAAAACATTACATAGATAGACTCGTCTACAGGACAAATAGTCTACACAAATCAAGGCTTTATCTACCCTGAGACCAGAAGAACTAGATGATGCCTGGCTACCACTACCCATGGTTCTGATCAGGGCCATAATAGATGGACCCTGATAGAATGGAAAGAAAATATGGAACAGAACCTCAAATTCAAAAAAAAAAAGAAAAAAGAAAAATCCCAGACCTACTGGACTGGTTGAGACTGCAGGACTCCCCAAGACTACCGCCTTGAGATACTCCTCAAACCTTGAACTGAAACTAACCCCTTAGGTTACCTTGTAGCTAAAGAACAAATTGGCTCAAGAAATAATGAATATCACCCATAAGTACTGTGGTCCTTTTAAAAAATCACCTATCCGAGATGAAACAGTCAACAATCACTTTAAAACAAAGATGAGAATATAAGGGGACAGGGAAACTAGCTTAATGGAAATGGAACAACCAGAATGGAAATAATGAGAATGTTCACACATTGTGAAGAATGTAACTAATGTCACTGAATAACTTGTGTAGAATTATTGAATGGGAACCTAAACTGCTATGTAAACCTTCACCAAAAATACAATATTATTTAAAAAAAACTAATTAAAAAAAAAAATCCCATAGAGAAAGTCTCCCTCAGTCCCTCCCTTTAGAGATAACTACTGTCAACAGTTCAGTGTCAATTCTTTCAGATTTAAAAAAATGTCCACGTTTATAGTAACATACATGATATCATCGCTACTGTACAAACATATTTTGGAACCAGTTGCCGTCAAGTCGATCCCGACTCATGGCAACCCCACGTGTGTCAGAGTAGAACTGTGCTCCATCGGGTTTTTTCAATGATTAATTTTTTTCAGAAGTCGATTGCTAGTCCTTTCTTCTGAGGTGCCACTGGGTGGACTTGAACCTCCAGCCTTTCAGTTATACCACCTAGGAACTCTTAAATACATTTTGCAACTTGCTTTTATCACTTAATAATATAACTTGGGCATCTTTCCATGTCAGAACATGCAAATCTCCTCTTTTTTAATGGTGGCAGAGTATTCCATTGTATTGATACAGTGTTACTCCTGTTGTTGTTAGGTGCCTTCGGTCAATTTTGATACATACAGTGATTTATTTAACTAGTCTCCTATACACAGACATCTGGGTAGTTTCCTGAATCTCTAGGATAAATGCCTACAAGTGGAATTACTAGGCCAGGTGATAAAACACAGTTTAACAGGGATTTCCCTTGGAGAATATCCACTTTCCATGATCCCAGTAATTAGGCCGCACATGCAATTTTGCATTACACATTATAGCTTTGTGTGTGTGCTACAACAGTAACTCATCTTATTGTAAATAATATTTGTAATGGCTGCCTAGAATTTCACCAAATACATTTACTAGAGTTGATTTAACTACGCCCTTCTCTAGAGTGAGCTTTTCAGGTTGTTATTACTATTGTGGCCACAGTAGAATGAGCATTAATTCATATGAGCCTTGTTCTTTTTATGCTGGATTATTTGGAGTGGTTACCCATGGCTGTCGAGTCGATTCTGACTCATAGAGACACTAAAGGACAGAGTACAGCTGCCCCGTAGGGTTTCCAAGGAGCAGCTGGCGACTTTGAACTGCCGACCTCTTGGTTAGCAGCCTTAGCTCTTCACCACAGCACCACCAGGGCTCCTTGGAGGGATTAGAGATTCTCAGAAGTGGAACCACTCAGTTCACAGAGCTCGACATGTCTAAGGCTGTTGAGACCTATTTTCAAATCAGTTTCCCACAGGGGTGTGTGTGCACACATGCCTGCATCCAACCAGAACCAGCATCGTGTTGGTTCAGACTCATGGCGACCCACAGGTGTCAGAGTAGAACTGTGCTCCATAGGGTTTTCAATGGCTGATTTTTCAGAAGTAGATTGCCAGGCCTTTCTTCTGAGGTGCCTCTGGGTGGACTCAAGCCTCCAGCCTTTTGGTTAGCAGCCAAACACATTAACCATCAGCACGACCCGGGGCTTCTGTGCATGCATTCAGTACGTGCTTAACAAGCATCTCCCACGCCAGCCACTGTCCTAGGCTCTGGGGATGCGGCATCGAGCAAGACCAAGCCCCTGCTCTCATGAAGCTGATATTTTGTCAGCGGGGGAGACAAAGAGTAAAGAAAATACAGTGGAGCATCAGGTGCTGTGAAGAAGAGTAAAGCAGGTACTCGAAGGATGTGATCAATGCCACTAAATGGTACATGTAGAGACTGTTGAATTGGTGTATGTTTTGTTGTGTATATTCTCAACAACAAAACAGCAAAGAGAAAAGCAAGTGAGGGGATAGAGAAGGGACAGTCTGGACACATCACCCTACTCTGCTCCTGACAGCTGTCCGGGGTAGAGACAGAGGTAGCAGTCATATTCTCATTTTACCAGTGTGCAAACAGGTAAAGGAACTCGGCCAAATCCACACAGCCAGTGGGGCCTGGACCAGGACTAGAACCCTGCCCTTCTGAGTTGGACAGCACTCACCTTTCTGCCTCATCCCGCCTGCCTACTAACTCCTTTCAGCTGTGCCGTTCACAGACCAGTATGGGGCCCTGGGCCTTTGGCAGCCAGGAATTCCCATGTGCCCCACATTGGTCCCAGCATCCTTGCTTTCAGGACAAGTGGCAGGGACCTCTTGATTCAGCTGGCTTCTCTTGTTGCCAGAGGCACGCCACATATATTTAAAGCTCTGCCCTGGAATGTCCTAGCAGGTGGCAGCTGCCTCAAATGAGCTTGGACTTGCCAGGAAGGCACAATCTATTCCCGGGGGCTTCTGTTAGTTCACAGAGGGGCCGTGGAATCTGGAGTCCTTTCCCACAATAGAGCAGAGTTCAGGTTACATCAGTGGTTCTCAGTGATTTTGCCCCCGAGGATGTCTGGCATTGTCTGGAGACATTTTTGGTTATTACAACTGGGAGGGGGAGTGTGCCACTGGCATCTGGTGGGTAGAGGACAAGGATGCTGCTAAACATCCTACAATGCACAGGATGGCCCCCTGTAACAAAGAATTATCCAGTCGCAAATGTCAATAGTGCCAGCATTGAGAAATCTTGGGTTATAACCACAGAGTGGACAAAGATACCTTACTGATAATTTGCAGAGGTAAGAAACTCATCTAATCTTCACAACTGTCCTAGGGGAGAGGTAGTTACTATTTCCAGTGTACAGATTGGGAAACAGAGGGAAAGCAATGTGCCTAAAGTCCCTCCCTGGTAAGTGGCCATTGGGATTCAGCCCTAGCTCTTGCTCTTGACCACTTCATCATGGTGTCTCCTTCCCCTGTGGCTACAAGTAGAGAGTCAGCGAAAAAGAGGAAGACCCTCAATGAGACAGACTGACACAGTGGCTGCAACAGTGGGCTCAAGCACAACAATGACTGTGAGGATGTCGCAGGAATGGGCAGTGTTTCATTCCGTCGTACATAGGTCACTATGAGTCAGAACTGACTCAATGGCACCTGACAACGAAAACAACATGAGTTTCAGTAGACACAGCTGGTTACCAACTTAACAGACAACCTCTCCCCCCTTACTCCCAGAGTCCTGGTTTGCTCAGAAGGCAATGATCAGCCCCTAGTTGAGGCCGGTCATGGCAACCCCATTTGCCCTGCCAGACCCCCACTTTTCCAGGCTCCCTTGCAGCTAGAGGTAGGCATGAGAGCCACTTCTGGGTCAGACCCAGAGGTCAGAGAGGTGTAAGCAATGAGATGCTTGGGCAGCTCTTGCGAAAGATGACTAGAGCCTACATTAGTTCCCTAGGGCTGCCGTAACAAAATATCACAAGGTGGGTGGCTTATAAGAACAGAAATTTCTGTCTTACAGCTCTGGAGGGCTAGGAGTCTGAAATCAGGGTGCTAATCATGTTGGTTCCTTCTAAAGCTCTGAGGAAGAATCTGTTTCATGCCCCTCTCCTAGCTTCTGGTGACCACTGGTGATCCTTGGCGTTCATTCGTTGGCTTATAGAGGCATCTCTGCAATCTCTGCCTCCGTCTTCCCATGGCGTCTTCCCCTGTGTCTCTCTCTGTCTCTTCTCTTTTCTAAGGGCACCACTCAGATTGGGGTAGGACCCACCCTATTCCATATGACTTTATGTTAACTGATAACGTTTTCAAAGACCCTGTTTCCAAACAAGGTAACGTTCACAGATACTGGGGGTTAAGACTTCAACACCTCTTTTTGGGGGACACAAATCAATCTATAATAGAGACTTTGGAGCTGGTCCGTCACAGCTGCTGCAGCTACCATGGTGAGGATGGTGGGGGAGAAGTGAGGAAAGAACCAGGACCCTTGACGGCAACCTGGAGCCACAACCTGTGGTCCACCTGTGTCTGGACTTCATGTTAATAATAAATGTCCTTATGATTTAAGTACAGGGACCAACTGTCTCATTTTACCCAGGACTGTCCTGTTTTAGCATTGACAGTTCCCTCTCCCAGGAAACCCCTCAGCCCCAGGTAAACCAGGACAGTAGATCACCCTCCACTTAAAAAACTAATGGGCTGTTCCGTGACTTGCAGCTGACACGTGTATGTGGACACATGCCTTCTTAATAAAAATAGGATCAAAACATACATATGTATGCCCTGCTCATCGTGAGCATTATATCTTAAGAATTTTCCACCAAAATTAAATAGTATTTTCTGAAGCTCCAGTGGGACTTTGAACAAGTCTCATGAGGACAGTTCTCTGCATGGCTGGTGCTGAATCCTAGAATTTGAAACCAGCTCTTTTCAGAGAGAGATGTCATCTCCAAGAACATGATTCATACAGGAAGGAACAGAAGGCGGTCGGTGTCATTCTGAGTCTCAGTCCTTCATGCTAGGACTGAGGGGGAAAGTTGGTTATTTTACCAGCTTTGGGTGGGGAGGGGTGATCAGGCTCTGTTCAGAATAGTGGAGCGCTGGTTTACACAATCACTTTGAAAAATGATATGGTCTCGAGGCACCTGCAGCCGAAGCTGCGGCCTGATGGAAACCCAGCAGATAGCGCAACGTGAGGGCAGAAGCAAATTGCTGGAGGAAAGGATGGGCTTTCAAAAATAATACTACATATTTGGCTTCTTCTTTTATAAGTTGTGGATGCTGTAGAACTCTTGGGATAGGGGAGGACAAGGAGGAGGAGGTGGAGGAGGAAGAAGAGGAAGGAGAAGGAAAAGCAGTAGTAGCAGCGGCAGCAGTAGTATCTGGTCTTAGGGAAAGCTGGTCTGGAAGCTGGAGCCCGAGTCCAAGTGTAAGCGCTACCACAAACCAACTCTGTCGCCTTGAGCAAGTCACTTCCCCTCTCTGGACCTCAGTTTCCTGGGGTATAAAATGAGGGGCTCTGATGATCCTTAGAGCCCCGCTCAGCACACAGAGGAAATAGCATGTTTTCTATCTGGCCAGCCCTGGGTGTGAACCTCAGGTCTACCATTTACAGGCTTTTTTTTTAAGACTGGGGCAGTGGTGGTTCTGAGGTAGAATTCTCGCCTTCCATGTGGGACACCCCAGTTCGATTCCTGACCAATGCACCTCGTGCGCAGCCACCATCCACCATTCTTTGGAGGCTTACATGTTGCTATGATGTGAACAGGTTTCAGTGGAGCTTCCAGACTAAGTCAGACTAGGAAGAAGGGTCTGACGATCTACTTCCGAAAATAAGCCAAGGAAAACCCTATGGATCACAATGGTCTAATCCACAACTGATCATGAGGGTGTGCAGGACCGGGCAGTGTTTTTTTTTTTTTTTTAATTTTCTTATTTTTGTTGTTGAGAATATACATAGAAGAAAAACAAACACACAAAAAACCCAAACCCGTTGCCGTAGAGTTGATTCCCACTCATAGCAACCCTATAGGACAGAGTAGAGCTACCCCATAGGGTTTCCAAGGAGCAACCGGTTGGACTCAAACTGCCATCCTTTTGGTTAGCAGTCAAGCTCTTAACCACTGCGCCACCAGGGCTCCATAAAGCATATACCAATTCAACATTTTCTACACCAGGCTGTATTTTGTTCCCTCGTGCGTGGGGTCGCCATGACTTAGAGGCCAACTCTACAGCAGTCACTGTAGCCTCAGTGCCTCATCTGTTGAAAAGGAACAGTACCTCCCTTTCGGGGTTGTAGTGAGAATTAAATAATAAGATCACGTGTGTAGCACACGCAGCCCTATGCTTTGCACAGAGTAGGTTTGCACTAATTTCATCCGACCCTCTGCCCCAAGTACACAGCTGACCGCTAGGTTTAGTCAGCAGGCAGACAGTCCTTGGTCATCTTAGCCAACATTCCTGCATCAAAGGGTGAGTCTCACCCTCGTGTGCTATTTCAATTGGCTCAAACCAAATGGTGCTGAGAGGATGAACGCACACATGTGTTTGGCTTTCACTGGATTAATGAGCCTAATTGCTATCCCTGGGGGACAGCAAGTGTGGAGAGGCCTCCAGAGACCACCTGGGCACAGCCATTTCTCAGTGGGGATGAAGGAGTCAGATTGGTGCTGGCTAGTGGGCTCAGGTGGACTGTCTGTCTGTGAAAGGGACTCTATGATAAACGTCGGAGGCCATGCAGTACATTTAGGATCCCCGGGTTAACCTCCACCCGCTTCACCCTGGCCTCCCCTTTGGTTTAAGCTGTTCCTAGAAGAATCTCACCTCCCACAAGCACAATTTATTCTTTTTTCTTCTAGGGCTTTTCTAGATTGTCTTAGTTTTGATTCTTCTTCTTAAAAGGAAAAATTTTTTAAAAAAGAAAAACAAAATATTTGCTGTTGAGTTGATTCTGACTCATAGCGACCCCATGTGTGTCAGCGTAGAACTGTGCTCCATAGGGTTTTCAGTGGCTGAGTTTTTGGAAGTAGATTGCCAGGACTTTCTTCCAAAATGCCTCTGGGTAGACTTGAACCTCCAAACTTTCAGTTAGCAGCCAAGTATGGTAACCGTTTGTACCACCCAAAATGCATTGAGCTAAATTCTTGTGGCTTGTGCCCTTTTCTGGGTGTATGATATATGTCAATTAAAAATTGTACATTAAAAAATTACCAACAATACTGCTTAGTTTTGTTTTAGACTTAAAAGGGTATATTTAGTCTTGTTGTTGTTACACAAATATTATATAAATACAGTCTTACTGCAAAAAAGTTAAATAATAGAGAAGTGTAATACTAGCAAGCATTTATTGAATGCTATCTTACCATCGGAAACCCTGGTGGCGTAGTGGTTAAGTGCTATGGCTGCTAACCAAAAGACTGGCAGTTCAAGTCCACTAGCTGCTGCTTGGAAACTCTAGGGGGCAGTTCTACTCTGTCCTATAGGGTCGCTATGAGCTGGAATCGACTCGACGGCACTGGGTTTGGTTTTTATCTTACCATCAGAAACCCTGGTGACATAGTGGTTAAGTGCTATGGCTGCTAACCAAAAGACTGGCAGTTCAGGTCCACTAGCTGCTCCTTGGAAACCCTACGGGGCAGTTCTATTCTGTCCTATAGGGTTGCTATGAGTCGGAATCAACTCGATGGCAACGGGTTTGCTTTTGGTTTCTTACTGTCAGCACCAGGGTACACAAATCATCCCATTTAACCCTCACAGCAACCCGAGGAGGTAAGTGCTATTATTATTGTCCTCACAGAGGACAAGGAATAGGTTTAAGGTAACTGAGTAAGTGACAGGAATTTATACCCAGGCAGCCTGATCTCAGTATCCATGTCTCCTCTGGAAACATGGAAGTCCCAGATGGTTGTTGGAGTTCAGGGGAGACAGAGATTAAGGTAGTTGGTGGAAGGTGTCTCAGTTTCAGGTCCCACTCACTGGAGGGGGCACAAGCTGGACTGTTCGACACTCAGGCAGAGGGGGCAACTCAGGCAAACACTGATGGCAGAAATGGGTGTGCTGTCCCTGATTATATCTGACAATGAAGAGCCCACCTGATTGGGCCATGGTGGTGACAGTTGAGTCTTAAGAAGGATCTTGGCATGGGAGCCATCTTAGGTTTTAGAGCGAGAGCATGGAATGGTGAAGTGTCTCTAAAAGCTAGTTTGGAAGGAAACAACTTTTCATAAAGAAGAGATGGTGATGAGAATGTGCACACCAAGGAGAAAGAACATTCTCACTTTGAACTTCCTGTTCAAGGCACTCAAAGGACTTCCTGGAAAACATGTTTCCTCATGAATTTTCAACAAGGGTTGACAAACAGCTCACAGGTCAGATTTGGCCTACTGTCTGCTTTGGTACAATCCATGAGGTAAGAATGGTTTTTGTATTTTTAAATGGTTGAAAAACATCAAAAGAATACTTCCAAACTCATGAAATTTATATGAAATTCAAAGTTCGGTGACTATAAATAAAGTTTTATTGGAACACAGCGAAATCATTCATTTATGTATTGTGGCACAGTGGTTAAGAGCTTGGCTGCTAACCAGAAGGTCGGCAGTTTGAATCCACCAGCTGCTCCTTGGAAAGGCTATGTACTCTGTCCTATAGGGTTACTATGAGTCCACGTGACTCTACAGCAACGGGCTTTGGTCTTTCTATGGCTGCTTTCACACTATAACGGCAGACTTATGTAGTTGCAACGGAGACCACATGGCCCCCAAAACCTAAAATACTTACTATCCGGCTTTTTACAGAAAAAGTTGGCTGACCCCTGGTCCTCAGAAAGAACCACAGGACATAATCGGAGACTAGGCAAGTTATCGGAGCTGGAAAAGCGCTTACCTTATACAGATGAAGAAACAGACCTTAGAACCACAGACAAGGGAATATTGTCTGCTGATTATTTGATTTGCTGATTTACCCAATAAATCAATCATCCACAAAACATTTATTGAGGGACTACTGTGTGCTGGGCTTCCTGCTCAATTTTCACTTCCGAGAGACACCAAGAATCTGGGTAAGCTCCCAAGGCCAGGTGGCTAAGCCTGCAGCCTCTCAGCACCCCATTGGTTCAACTGAAGAGTCCAGAGACAGTTTTCTTCTCTGAGTTCCAGTGGGGAATTTGGCTGTGCCCAGCAGATGTAAGTCTGGTCAACAGATTTCCTGCAGGTGCTGGCTGGTGTGATCTTGCAACAAATCTGGGCCAGGACTTGTCGTCCCTCTACACATCCTCTACTCCAATGAAGGAAATAGTAAGTTCTGTGATTCAGTTTCTCATTCGTATTTTCTATTCCCTTCCCCACCCCAGACTCTCAAGATAGTGCCTAGACTGAGACACATGAGTCCCCCCTCCAGATGGCTCAGTGAGTTCAGCAGAGGAGAGAGGCTCTGACCCTTTAGGTCCCTGGCTGAGTTAGCCCATATAATGGATTGAATTGTGTCCTCCCAAAATATGTATTGTAAATTCTAACCCCCATACCTGTGGTTATAATCCCACTTGGGAATGGGGTTTTCTTGTTATGTTAAGAGGCCATATCAGTGTAGGGTATGTTTTAAACCAGTTACTTTTGAGATATAAAAAGAGCAGATTAGGACATAGAAGCAAGCAGAGATGGGGAAAGATTGGTGCCATGCCACATGAAGATCAACAGAGAGCCAAGGAAAAGAAGCTGAAGAGACAAGGACCTTCCCCAGAGCCAACAGAGAGAAAGAGCCTTCCCTGAGAGCCAGTACTCTGAATTCGGACTTCTAGCCTCCTAAAATGTTAGAAAATAAATTTCTGTTTGTTAAAGTCATTCCCTTGTGGTATTTCTATTATAGCAGCACTAGATAACTAAGACAGCTCTGAAATAATTAAGAATATGAACAAAGATTAAGCTCCAAATGGGTTCATGAAGAGAAAGAAAGGGAGGGAGAAAGAGAGAGAGAGAGGGAGGGGGAGATGGGAAAAGGAACTAACATGAATATCCAGTATTGATTACATACCGAGTTTCGAACTCTACAAGGGAGAACTCAACAGCCATTAAAAGTTAGTGCTGGCAAGCCTGCAAGGGGTTCCTTGGGAAGTATGGCCAACACTGAATGAGGTGAGACACGAAGAGGATAGGTCTATCAGATTTAGCAAAGAAAAATACAGGGCACCCAGTTAAATTTAAGAGGAAATTTGGAAGACAGCTACCTAGCCAACTGACTGGAAGAGATCCATATTTACACCTATTCTCGAGAAAGGTGATCCAACCAAATGCAGAAATTATCAAACAATATCATTAATACCACATGCAAGTGAAATTTTGCTGAAGATCATTCAAAAGCTGCTCCAGCAGTATAATGACAGGAACTGCCAGAAATTCAGGCCGGATTTAGAAGAGGATGTGGAACCAGGGATATCATTGCTGATGTCAGATGGACCCTGGCTAAAAAGCAGAGAATATCAGAAAGATGTTTACCTGTGTTTTATTGACCACGCAAAGGCATTCGACTGTGTGGATCATAACAAATTATGGATAACATTACGAAGAATGGGAATTCCAGGATGCTTAATTGTGCTCATGAGGAACTTGTACATGGATCAAGGGGCAGTTGCTCAAACAGAACAAGGGGATACTGCACGCTTTAAAGCCAGGAAGGGTGTACGTCAGGGTCGTATCCTTTCACCACACCTATTCAATCTTTATGCTGAGCAAATAATCCAAGAAGCTGGACTATATGAAGAAGAACGGGGCAACAGGATTGGAGGAAGACTCAGTAACAACCTGCATTATGCAGATAACACAGCCCTGCTCGCTGAAAGTGAAGAGGACTTGAAGCACTTACTAATGAAGATCAAAGACCACAGCCTTCCATATGGATTACACCTCAACATAAAGAAAACAAAAATCCTCTAGACTGGACCAATAAGCAACATTATGATAAATGGAAAAAAGATTGAAGTTGTCAAGGATTTCATTTTACTTGGATTCACAATCAACACCCATGGAAGTAGCAGCCAAGAAATTAAAAGACACATTCCATCGTGCAAACCTGCTGCAAAAGACATCTTTAAAGTGTTAAAAACAAAGATGTCAGGTACGCCTGACCCAAGCCATGGTGTTTCCAACCGCCTCAAATGCATGCTAAAGCTGGGTGATGAATGAGGAAGACTGAAGAACGGACACCTCTGAATCATGGTGTTGGTGTAGAATGTTGACTATACCATGGACTGCCAAAAGAACGAACAAATCTGTCTTGGAAGATGTACAACCAGGACGCTCCTTAGAAGCAAAGACAGCAAGACTATATCTCACATACTTTGAACGTAATATCAGGAGGGATCAGTCCCTGGAGAAGGACATCATGCTTGGTAAAGTAGAGGGTCAGTGAAAAAGAAGACCCTCAATGAGATGGATTGACACAGTGGCTGCAACAATGGGCTCAAGCATAGCAACAATTGTGAGAATGGCACAGGACAGGGCAGTGCTTCATTCCGTTGTGCACAGGGTAGCTATGGGTCGGAACCAACTCGACGGCACCTAACAACAAGAAGTTAAATTGAGTTTCACGTAAACAACACATACTCTTTTTAGTATAAATATGTCCCATGAGATTTTTGGGATGTACTTATACTGAGAAATTATTTCTTGTTCATCTGAAATTCAAATTTATAACTGGGTTTTCTGTATTTTCTCTAGCAACCCACTAAGAGGAGGGAGGCCAGACTTTGAACAGCAAGCCTCATTTTCTAGGCAGACGCTAGCCCAGGGGGCTTTTCTGGGCTGGGGGTGAGGGCAAGTCTTCTGTGGGCTGGAATACATAGAATAATGGCCATATCTCCTAGTTCCATCTCTCTCCTTTCCTGCTGGGGAGTCCTCTGTTGTTGAGTTTTCTGTCACGTGGAGGAGTTTGAGAAGATAGCAATTTCAAAGGCCCCAAGGAGAAGTGATAAAAATTTCCAGTGGACCGATGAGGGTAGAAAATTGGGGACAATTTGGCATATATGCTGTCAAGGGCCTTGGAAGCTTTTTAACCCTTTAGTCTAGTGCGTTCATTTCCAGGATTTATCACAAGGAGATAACTACGCCCTGGTGGTGCAGTAGTTAAGTGCTTGGCTGCTAACCGAAAGGTCAGTGATTCAAACCCACCAGTCGCTCAGTGGAAGAAAAGACCTGGCGATCTGCTTTCATAAAGATGACAACCTTGGAAACCCTATGGGAAACTTCTACTCTGTTTATAGGGTCACTGTGAGTCAGAATTGACTCAACAGCAATGGGTTTTATAAAGATTTAGCTATGATTATGTGTGACACAGCCTTGTTTGCAATAGCAAAAAACTGAAAACAACCTAAGTGTCTGACAATAGGGGGCTGGCTAAATAAATTATGGTACATATGCATTATGGGATCTTACGCAGGCATTAAAAATGATGTTATAAAAGAGATGTTATTGACATGAGAGAATAAAATGTATAAAAAAAAAAACTGGTCCAGAAATATTATAATCCAACTTTGAAAGTACATATTCATAGAAAAAAAAAAAAGACAGGAAGGCTCTATTCAAAAATGTTAACAATGGTAATTTTGAAGGAATTTTTATTTCCTTCACTTGCTTCTCTGTATTTTTTATCTTTTTTTAAACAATAAGTACGATTTTTAAAGTTGTAGTTGTTTTTTTTTTTTAGTTGTTAGTCGTCTCAGGCTACTCCTTTTCTCGGAGGCTCATACGGGCCAGTCTTGAGTCACTGAGACTCAGCAGGTGTCCTTCTGTGCCCTGACTCAGCCTCATCTCTAGCCATAAAGCCTGCGCTCCAGGCCAGCAGCCCATCTGTATCCCTGCCTTTGCCCAACTCTTCCCCCAGCTTAGAACACCCCTGTCCCAGAGGAACTCCTATGCAAACTTCAAGACAGCCCCAGCATCTCCTTCTGGAACCTTCCTGATGCTCCGAGGCTGGATCAGGCCCTCTTCCTTCACATTGCCACATCCCTCGCTGGTCATACCACACCCCATCCTCTTGAAAATCACCTGTGCCTTTGCATTTCTCCCTAAATAGACCGTGAACACTGTAAAGCACTTTGCCTTTTCCTCTGAGGTTCAAACACATCACCTGGTGCCTGACACATCGCAGCAAATACGCACTGGAGGAAAGAAGGCAAGCTGGCGGGCGGGCACAAAGGTGCACATACGGTCCTGGATTTTGATTGAAATAAAGCCTAAAGATGGCAAGAGCAGGTGGAAAATTTTCAAATCCCATGACGGAGCCTGCACGAGGGCACCAGCATCTATCAAAACCGGTGAATCACCCCTGGAGAAATCCAATTAAACATCCGTAATTCAAGTGACACTGCTTTGCATGTTGCTATCAATACTGTTTCTATTCTGAGCTATCTTGGCATGGCATCTGGACCCTTCTGTGCCTCCCATTCTACATTACCTGCCAGGAGCAGCTACCGGCCCAGTGTCTCTTCTCCCAAACCCTACCCCCCCAACATAAGTACCTCCCTTTCATGCTTATACTAACAAAACCTAACATTCATCTGAGCACTTAGGAACTGGTCCCAGCAGGATCTGATTACAGTCTATAAAACTCAGATGCCCCTGAGCTGATTCTGACTCCTGGTGACCCCGTGTGCATCAGAGTAGAACTGTGCTCCATAGGGTTTTCAGTCTACTTTAAACGGAAGTAGATCGCCAGGCCTTACAACCTTTCCGTTAGCAGCTGAGCAGGTTAATCGTTCGTACCACCCAGGGACTCCCATAATCTATATCCATTGCTGGCAAGTTGATTCCGACTTGTTTCGACCCTATAGGACAGAGTAGAGCTGCCCCATAGAATTTCCAAGGCTGTAATCTTTACAGAAGCAGACTGCCACATCTTTCTTCCTTGTTGGGTTCAAACCCCCGACTTTTTGGTGAGTAGCTGAGTGCTTAACCTCTGTGCCACCAGGGGTCCTTCCACAGCCTATAGGGCAGGTACTATCAGTCTCTATAGAGGTTAAGTAAGTTGCCCAAGATCACACAGCTGGCAAGCGGTGGAGGCAGGATTTGAACAAAGACAGTCTGACTCCAAGCCTTGACAATCGCTACTGGAGTGGACTGTCTAGACATGCCCTTCAGATAAATCAGGCTTTCTCCCTCTGTCTCAGTACCTCCATATTTTGCCCCATCCTTGCAGTCAGGAACCTTTCAAAATGCTTTCAACCAGTGGCAGTCCAAGGAGCTAAAGCTCCCCACCAAATTTTTTTTTCATAAACCCTCCAAACCACCTCAATGTTTTAAAATGTTTTTGGAGATGGATAATAGACATGCCCCCTGATTTTGCGTAAGTATAAATAAAAACCTTAGTAGAAGATCAAGCTATTTTTATTGATCTGCACCACACAACCGCAGTAAAAACTGAGCACCTGCCAACTGCAAATGCAGCTTCAAGATAAATCCCCTAATCCTTCTCACCAGACGGCTGGGCTTAAAGCCCCTCCTATATAGGAATGCTAAAGCTGACACTCCTTTCAAATAGGGTGATGAAAAGGTGTGATGAAAAAAAATCTTAGAAACACAATCTGCAGGATTCACGCTCCAAGGGAGGCTCCCAACCTCTCGACAGCCACCCTTTCTGCTTAAATATGGACTGGGCCACACTGGTTACCCTACTGGCATAGCCCCGCTCATGCCAAAGCACAGAGCACCCTTCTCTGAAGCCACCAGCTATCTACAATCTACACCCACAGTTCCCATTAGACTCACTGTGTGGGCAAAACCAGATGAGCTTCTGAAGATAAATCAACTTCAGCACCAGTGTTGAGTGACTTCCCACGAACTGGAAGGTTGGGAGTTAGAGTTCACCTAGGGGTGCCGCAGAAGAAAGCCCTGATGATTTACTTCCAAAAAATCAACCGTTGAAAACCCAACGGAACTCTGAAATTATCGCCCCAGGATAATCTTTAACTTTTAAAACAAAAATATCCTCTGAAGTCTTCTTTAAACCAAACAATAGTTTAGCTTAATTAGTAAAGAATGTCTGCTTTGAGCATTGTGCTCTTTTAAGAACTATCTATATGGGATCAAATTGACAACAGCAACTCAAAAAATTAGATAGGAAGCTTAGGGGGCAGTGAGTTTATATTAATGGTGGAGGAACAATGCAGAAAGGAGGGTGAGAATGGTAGTACAACTCGAAGAATGTAATCAATGTCACTGAATTGTACACGTAGAAATTGTTGAATTGGTGTATGTTCTGCTGTATATTCTCAACAAGAACAATAATTAATTAACTGATTTTAAAAACAGAAAACCCAATGGAGCACAATTCTACTTTGACACATATGGGGTTGCAACGAGTCAGGATGGACTAGAAGGCAACTGGTTTGGCTTTTTTTAACTTTTTTGTGGAGCAGGATCTGAGGCTTCGTGAACCACAGAGAAACAGCTTGTCTTAGTTATCTACTGCTGCTATAACAGAAATACCACAAGTGGATGGCTTTAACAGAAAGTTATTCTCTTACAGTTTAGGAGGCTAGAAATCCGAATTTGGGGAATCAGCTCCCGGGGAAGGCTTTCTCTCTGTTGGTTCTGGGGGAAGGTCCTTATCATCAATCTTCCCCTGGTATAGGAGATTCTCAGTGCGGGGACCCTGGGTCCAAAGGACATGCTCCACTCCTGGTGCTTCTTTCTTGGTGGCAAGAAGTCCCTCTCTTCTCTGCTCCCGTCTTTCTTTTATACCTCAAAAGAGATTGACTCAATCCACCAGACTGAGTCCAGTACAACTAGATGGTGCCTAGCTACCACCACTGACTGCTCTGACAGGGATCACAATAGAGGGTCCCTGACAGAGCTGGAGAAAAATGTAAGACAAAATTCTAACTCAAAAAGAAAGACCAGACTTACTGGCCTGACAGAGACTGGAGAAACCCTGAGAGTATAGTCCCTGGACACCCTTTCAGCTCAGTAATGAGGTCACTCCTGAGGTTCACCCCTCAGCCAAAGATTGAACAGGCTCATGGAACAATATAAGACTAAAGGGACACACCAGCCCTGGGGAAGGGACTGAAGGCAGAAGGGAGCAGGAAAGCTGGTAATAGGCAACCCAAGGTTAAGAAGGGAGAGTGTTGACATGTCATGGGGTTGTTAACCAATGTCATAGAATAATGTGTATAATGTTTGATGAGAAACTAGTTTGTTCTTTAAACCTTCATCTAAAGTACAATTAAAAAAAAAAAAAAAGAGAGATTGACTCAAGATCCAACGTAACCCTGTAGATTGAGTCTTTGTTAATCCCGCCTCATTAATATCATAGAAGTTAGGATTTAGAACACATAGGATAATCACAACAGATTACACAATGGTGGACCAACTCACAATACTGGGAATCTCGGCCTAGCCAAGTTGATACACATTTCGAGGGGACACAATTCAATCCATAACATAGCTGGATGCCCCAAAGCAAGGCTAGAATCAGTGGTGCTAGTAAATTTTTAACAACTGTGGCCGTGAGTAGGGCAGGGAGGTGGAAGCCCTGGTTTGTATCACTACCAATTTTTGTGATGGAAATACTCCCACCTTCATGGATTTCATTCTACCAACAGTTTAACAACTGGCTCACGTGCTTCCTGAAAATTGAACACCACTTGCGCAATCTATAGGTGGGCAAATTGAGGGGTGGCTCTTCACCAGTCTTTCGTATTTATTCAACATTGATTTAGAAGAGAAGCTGAGCGCTGGGTGGGAAAAAGATTGCTGGTGACGACAATGATGATGATTTTAGCTATCATTTATCCAGAATTTTCCATGTGCTATGAATAAGCACTTTATATGTATCATCTCAATTAATCCTCACAGGAACACTCTGAGATAGGTATTGTATGATCATCTCTTTTATAGATGAAGATACTATAGCTCAGGGGGGTTAAGTGGCTCGACCAGAATCATATGGCTAGTTAAACAGCGGAGTCATGATTCCAACCTGACTAGCCGACTCAGGTGCTGCAGCAGTATAACTGGGGGGTGGGGGGTGCAGATCGCACTGGGTGACGCTGTCGGAGGGGGTGACACCAAAATGACTGTCTATATAATTTTTGTGCAGTGTTTCAGCAGAAATTTATTATTTTTTATAAAAATATCCCTGTAGTTAATGATAACAACAAAAACATTTTTTTAAGCCCAGCTTAAATGCATCAGTGCACCTACAAGGCTAAAACTCTATGCTGATTTATTTTTTGACCCTTCTAACACGCTCGGGTCAGAGCTGCCATTATTACCCAATTACAATGATGCTTTGAATCACATGGTTTCCTCTGCACGTTATTCAAGCCCGTTCTGTTGTTTTCTTTGCTGCCAGTATTTTTATAGTCACTAATTTTGTCAAATTTTCTGGTGTTTTAGCTACAAAACTGTGGTCTTTAGTATTTATGAACCTATATCAATCACTTTTTTGAGAATGAAGTAGTAATTAAAGGAAAAGAAGGACTGACATACAGAAATTACGATTTACAAGTAACATTAGTACAAAAAGCATTACTAAGGATACCATGGGGGGTGACAACATGAAGTTACCACCTGGGTGACACTAACCCTAGTGATGCCACTGAGGTGCTCGTGTTAAGGCAGCGATAAATCTCTCCTTTGCTGTTCCAAGCGATTCAGCTCTGACACCAGTTCAGCATAACCCTCTTCAAAAAAACAAAAATCCTGCACATAGCAGAACTCACTCTACTTAGAAGGTCGTTTACCAAAAATCAAAGCCAAACTCATTGCCATTGAGTTGCTTTGTCTCATAACCACCCTACAGGACGGTGTGGAACTCTGCCCCCACGGGGTTCCCAAGGCTATAATCTTTACTGCAGGTCTTTTCTCCTGCAGTTCGACTGGTGGGTTTGAATCACTGACCTTTTGGTTAGCAGCCGAGCACTCAACCACTGCACCACCGGGCTCCTTAGAAGGTTGTTTAGAGACCATCTGTTGTTAGTCACACATGACCTTTAGGGAGTTTTACTCCTACAATGAACAAAAATTGGAATTTTTGGTGCCCAGCAACCCAAAACCATAGTTTATTCATTGCGTCAATCCTTATCAGGGGAAGTCACAGAAGGGAGCACCTCCCTCTTCCCCAAGCTCAGCCAATCAGAAGCTCCTTTTGAGGCTTCTTAGGGGCACTTTCAACAGCAATTTTTTCAGTGCTTACTCATATCTGACAACTTTCCAAGTATAAACAGCAGCAGCATACCCAACGTTGTCAAGTCGGTTCCAATTCATGGTGACTCCACGTGTTACAGAGTAGAACTGAGCTCCATAGCGTTTTCTTGGCTGTAATCTTTTTGGAAACAGATTGCCAGGCCTTTCTGCCACAGCACCATGGGAGGGTTCGAACCAACAAACTTTCAGTTAGAAGTAGAGCACAAGCCATTTGTGCCACCCGAGGACCTTGCAGCAGCACAATGGTTAACATTTACTGAGCAGTTATTATAAGTTAGGCACTGTGATAACCTTATCTACTGTTGTTAGGTGCCATCCAACTCGTAGCAAGCCTATGTATAACGGAACAAAACATGACCTGGTCCTGTGTCATCCCCACAATCGTTGCTGTGTTTGAGCCCATTGTTGCAGCCACTCTGTCAAATCTATCTTGTTGAGGGTTTTCTTCTTTCTTACTGACTCTCTACTTTATCAAGCATGATGTCCTTCTCCAGGGATTGCTCCTTCCTGACAACATATCCAAAGTAAGCAAGACAAAGTCTTGCCATACTTGTTTCTAAGGAGCATTCTGGCTCTACTTCCTCCAGGACTGATTTGTGTGTTCTCTGGCAATCGATGGTATGTACATTCAATATTCTTTGCCAACGCCACTATTCAAATGTGTCCATTTTTCTTCAGTCTTCCTTCTTTTATCATCCAGCTTTCACATGCATATGAGGTGATTAAAAATACCATGGTGTGAGTTAGGTGTACCTTAGTTATTAAAGTGACGTCTTTGCTATTTTAGTACTTTAAAGAGATCTTTTGCTATTGGGTCAATATGAGTTGGAATCGACTAGACGGCAACAGGTTTGGTTTCTTTTGTGTTTGCAGCAGATGTGCCCAATGTAATATGTTTTTTGATTTCTTGACTGCTGCTTCCATGGGCACTGATTGTTAAACCAAGAAGAATGAAATCCTTGACAACATCGATCTCTTCACCAGTTATCATGATGTTGCTTACTGGTCCACTTGTGAGGATTTGTGTTTTCTTTATGCTGAGGTGTAATCCATACTGATGGCTGTAGTCTTTAATCTTCATCAGCAAGTACTTCAAGTCCTCTTCACTTTCAGCAAGCAAGGTTGTGTCATCTGCATATCGCAGGTTGTTACTGAGTCTTCCTCCAATCCTGATGCCACATTCTTCTTCATATAGTCCAACTTCTTGGATTATTTGCTCAGCATACAGATAGAATAAGTATGGTGAAAAGATGCAACCCTGCCACACAGCTTTCCTGAATTTTAAACCACACAGTAGTCCCTTATTCTGTTTGAACAGCTGCTTCTTTATCTATTGAGGAAGAGCATTCTAACACTCAGGCTCCTGACAGACCAGGGCTTCTGGCTAAGGTCTAGGCCAAATCTCTCCTTGTCCTAAGTGACTTCATCTTAGATTTCTAAATACAGTTTCTGGCTTCTGTCATACAATGCAACTTGCTACTTCTGTAAAATTTCCACTGTACCTCTGACCTAGATACAAGCAATTCTACAAAAAAAGAAAAATGTGGTTTTGCCCAACCTATTCTGCTTGTCCAAATGTTCTAAGAAGATGCGCTTGTGGTTAGAAATGGTTGATGTAAAAATAATTCAGACCCGTACAGGTGTTAGAGCCCTGGTGGTGCAGTGTTTAAGAGCTCAGCTGCTAACCAAAATGTCAGTAGTTCAAATATATCAGCCGATCCTTAGAAAACCTATGAGGCAGTTCTACTCTGTCCTATAGGTTTCTCTATGAGTTGGGATCAACTTAACGGCAATGCGCTTGGTACAGGTGTTAGACAAGATCTTAAACATGTGACTTCGGTGGCTAAGTCAAGTTTCCTTTAGACCCTCTAAAAAAAACTGTTTTTCTGATCTCTTTACAATGTTTTGTATAACTATATTTTAAATGTTCCAGGAGACTCACAGTCAGCCAGATCCTGCAAAGGTGTCAACCGAGACTCTGCCACCTGCAACTTTGTAAAGGTAGCCAATCAAAAATGTTTTGGCTGTACCCTTCTGTTTAACGTTTCTTCCTTCATAAGCTCCTGTATCCCTGCAGGCCTCTGAAGCTCTTTGTCTACATTATTCTGACGCTTTTTCCTCAATTTTGCAAAACGCTTTTCACCATAATAAAACTGTTTTTAAACTTATAACGGACTCATGGTTTTTCTACTACAACACTACGTACAAGGGTTTAATCTCAGCAGTTCCACTCTGTCCTGTAGGGTCGCTGTGAGTTGGAACCAACTTGATGACACATAACAACAACACCACTCACACACACAAAAAATCCCTATGAGATAATTCATATTCTGAGGAAAACAAGTCACGGAGAAGTTTGGTAATTTGCCCAAGATCACACAGCTGGTAAGCATCTCATCTGGGACATTGACTCTGACACAGGCAAACTCATGACATTACGTGACACGCGCTGCCTCACGCAGTGCTAGACTGCCTCACGCCAACCACCTAGAAGTGGAATTCACATGCCCATTTTAGATAATAAGGAAAGTGTGGCTCCGTGTGGCTAAGTCAGTGTTTCTTAAACAGCAGTCATTTGCATATCACCCTGGAACTTTTTGCCAAGTTTCATGCCTCCTCTACTATTATTTTGTCAAAATATTTCTTTTAATTCACTTTTTATGGTAAAAAAATTTTAATATGAAACCTTTTTTTATAGCACCATAAATGGAAAACCAGTATTTTCCATACAAGACATAAAAACAAATTCTTAATAAATGTCTTCCAAAATACGACCTAAAATCCTCCCAGAGTGTACCACACATTGGGCAAGACCAGACAAGATGTTCACACAGCCAAGATGTCAACCCAGGTTCCTGACTCCAAGTCCAGTGCTCTTTCTGCTAAACATAGATCCCTTGACTACACCATATTTCAGGTTAACTATGTCTGTCAGGGCAGCAAGCTGAGAGGAACTCCAAGTTTCTCAAGATGGCTCAAAATGTGACCAAAGGTAAAACCAACTAAGCAGAGTAACAGCAGACAACAGATGGCCGTAAGGCTGCCTCCTGCAGACAGTTAGGGAACCCACACACAGGGCTTCTGGGGTTTAACCACCAGACTGTGTTCTGGACTGAAGCCGACCTACTGTCATTGTTCTAGAACCAGATGGGGTTTGCCTCTCCATTGAGGACAGTTCTAGTGGGACTAAGAGGCTGCATGAGTACTTGGAGACATGGATAATCACCACCTTGAAGAGGGAAGGACAGTGAGGAAATCAGAGCTAAAAGCCTTTTAATGATCCGGTATATTCATATCCCCTGAACTCCATCTGGGGAAATGTCCTATCAAGCCAAAATGTCAGTTTATTCAGGCACTTTTAAAAGCATTATTTCAAAGTGAAATTTAGATCTCCTTATATAAATGGACATTTTCAGTCTTGGGTTGAACCTTAGCTCCAAAAATCTTTTGTAAATTACAGAAAGACTTACTCAAGGATTCTAATGGCTCATACATAAGAGGTATTTACTAGGTGCTGGTCTGTATGCTGGAGCCCTGGTGGTGCAGTGGTTAAGAGCTCAGCAGCTAACCAAAGGTCTTCAGTTCGAATCCACCAGCCACGCCCTATGGGGCAGTTCTACTCTGTTCTACAGGGTCACTGTGAGTCAGAATCGACTCAACGGCAACCGGTTTGGTTTTTGTTTTGTTTTTGGTTTGGGTTCTATACGAAGTTCTTTCTAGGTCTCATTTCATTTAAGCCTTACTCCAACCCTATGAAATATGAGCTTATAGTGCAGCAGTTTTACAGATGAGGAAACTGAGGCTTAGAGCTCATACAGTGTAATCAGTGGTAGACCTCGGGTTGGATTTCTGCACTGTCTCAACCCAGAATTCATATTTATAATTATAACACTCTAGTCCAAGACTACTCTGCCTTTCAGTGAAGAAGCTGAGAAATGCCATCTCTTCAAATGCTCAGCTTGCTCACTTGAATTTTTTAAAAAAAGCAAAAAGGAGATCATGCATTGTTTTTTAGAGGTCCAAAGCAGGGGGAAAATGGAGCAAAGTGAAAGCAATCACTGAATGATTATAAATTCTGCTTTTGCCTATAAGCTCTTAGAAAGTGGGGTCTTTGCAATCTTCTTGATTAATACAGCACCAGGCTCAATTAAAAGCTTAATCAATGGATTTCAAGAATGGATGTGATGATGAAGACCACAGACGGCCTCAGAATTCTCATATACCATGGGAGACCACAAACATAAGACACATTCTGATTCTGATCACAGCCCCAAGTTACGGAGCAGAGAGGTACCTACCGCCATGCTGAGGAGTTAGAATAACATAGAGCAGATTTTATACCTTTTACTGAGGTGAGGAGCCCTGGTGGCACAGTAGTTAAGAGCTACAGCTGCAGACCAAAAGGTCAGTAGTTCAAATCCACAAGCTACTCCTTGGAAACCCTGTGGGGCAGTTCTACTCTGTCCTATAGGGCTGCTATGGGTTGGAATCAACTTGATGGCAATGGGTTTAGTTTTTTTGTTTTGTTTTATATATGAGGCCAAGAAAGCGGCCCTGGTTATGCAGTGATTAAGTGCTTGGCTGCTAACCAAAAGGCTGGTGGTTTGAACCCACCAGCCACTCCATGGGAAAAAGATGTGGTGGTCTGCTTTTGTAATGATTACAGCCTTGGAAACACTATGGGGCAGTTCTCCAGTGTTCTATAGGGTTGCTCTGAATCAGAATGGACTCGATGGCAACAAGTTTGGTTTCTTTTTTTTGTTTCTGAGGCCAAAGAGTGATTTGGCCTTTGCCTTTAGCTCTTGGAAACTGTAAGCCCTCAGAACGCCCTGCTGCATAAGATTGTCTTTGTACCTGGGGGCTTTGAGCCACATTGTCTATGCTAACAATATGATTTATGGTGGGGGGCCTTGAACCACGCAATACCGGCTCAACCTCTGGAGGAACTGAAGCCTAAGGCCAGTCATGCAGGTGGTCATCCATGTCCGTGTGAACAAGTTCAGTAATAACTCTGGACACCAACAATAGGCACAGAGACCAATGAATAGAATTCAGAGTCCAGAAGAAAACCCACATATCTACGGTCAACTGATTTTTTTTTTTTTTTTACTCAATTGGTGAGATGTTGTGACATTTAGCCACTTGACTTCAAGTTAAGAGAACAGTATCAGTTTTGAGGATGGCTTCTAATTCTGGGTTTTTTTTTTTTTTGAACTATAGGTGAAGGTTTACAGAACAAACTAGTTTTTCATCAAACAGTTACTACACACATTGTTATACGACAATGGCTAACAACCCCATGACATGTCAATACTCTGTTCTCAACCCTGGCTTCCCTATTACCAGCTTTCCTGTTCCCTCCTGCCTTCCAGTCCCTGCCCCAGGGCTAGTGCACCCCTTTAGTCTTGTTTTGGTCCATGGGCCTGTTCAATCTTTGGCTGAAGGGTGAACCTCAGGGGTGGCCTCATTACTGAGCTGAATGGGTGTCTGAGGGCCATACTCTCAGGGTTTCTCCAGTCTCTGTCAGGCCAGCAAGTCTGGTCTTTCTTTTTGAGCTAGAATTTTGTTCTACATTTTTCTCCAGCTCTGTCTGGAACCCTCTACTGTGATCCCTGTCAGAGCAGTCAGTGGTGGTAGCCAGGCACCATCTAGTTGTACTGGACTCAGTCTGGTGGAGGCCTTGGTAGATGTGGTCCATTAGTCCTTTGGACTAATCTTTCTCTTGTGTCTTTATGAGACAGGGAAGAGATCGGGCTGGCTGAATTAAATGAAATAAGGGCTACCTTTCAAGGCCCTGTGTGCTTGACCAGCTATAAATTACTGATAATCCTCTTGAGTTGTTTTTCAAGGCCTCATCAGGTACAGAGCGTGCACAGTAAAGATCAATGTGGCCTAGCAGGGACCCCTCACTGGGGCATGAACAAAGATTCAGAGGCATCACGGGTGCACAACATCCCAGAATAAGTCCTGTTCGGCATCCCGGCAGCCTTTGTGACAGAGTCCATCTTAGTTCCAGCAACCTCTGCGAGGAAGTCCATCTTGAATTCTAATGCGTGTGCGTGTAATTTCCATAATACCTCCCCTTCTCCTAGAAATCTCCACCCATATAATGAATAAAGATAATGCCTTTTTCCCCACCTAAGAATTTTACAAGCCCTATGAAATCCTTTGTTGAGTGAGAGACTGGAGGCTAGCAAGCCTCCTTCTCGAGCCTTTTACTCTGTTCCTAATAAACCTTTGTTTGTGTGGAATCTCTGAGCCTCTCCTGGTAATTCTTGGTCAGAAGAAGGTAAGAACCTAAGCAGGGCTTTGTCGCGAGCTGGGAAGCCCTGCCCTGTAACCTTTAGTTTTCTTCATTCTTCCTTGCTCCCAAAGGGGTGAGACTAGTCAAGTATCCTAGGTGGCCACTCACAGCCTTTTAAGACCACAGATGCTACTTACCAAAGTAGAATGTAGAACATTTTCTTTATAAACTCTGTAATGCCAATTAAGCTAGATGTTCCCTGAGACCATGGTCCTCACAGCTCTTAGCCCAGTAATTCAGTCCCTCAGGGAGTTTGGATGTGTCTACGGAGCTACCATGGCCTTGCCTTGTACAGGTTGTGTTGGCTTCCCTAATATTGTGTACTCTCTTACCCTTCACCAAGTTACTGCTTATCTATTGTCTATCAAGTGTTTTTCCATCCGCAGCCCTCCCCTCCCTCGTAACCATCAAATATAGTTTCTTTTTGTATGTAAACTTTTCATGAGTTTTTACAGTAGTGGTGTCATACAATATTGGTCCTTTTGTGATTGACTTATTTCACTGAGCATAATGTCCTCCAGATGCATCCATGTTATGAGATGCTTCACAGATTCATTGTTCTTTATCGTTGCATAATACTCCATTGTGTGTATGTACCACAGTTTGTTTATCCATCATCTGTTGATGGGCATCTAAGTTTTTTCTATCTTTTTGCTATTGTGATCAATGCTGCAATAAACATGGGTGTACACATATCTATTTGTATAATGACTCTTATTTCTCTAGGGTATATTCCTAGGAGTGGGATTCCTGGATCATACGGTACTTCTATTTCCAGGTTTGTAAGGAAGCGCCATATCATTTTCCAAAATGATTGTAATCATTTTGCATTCCCACCAGCAGTGCATAAGAGTTCTGATCTCCCTGCAGCCTCTCCAACATTTGTTATTTTCTGTTTTATTGATTCATACCAGTAATGCCAGGGTGAGATGGTATCTCGTGGTTTTGATTTGCATTTCTCTGATGGCTAGATATCGTGAGCATTTCCTCATGTGTCTGTTGGCCACTTGAATGTCTTCTTTGGTGAAGTGTCTGTTCATTTCTTTTCCCCATTTTTTAATTGGATTATTTGTCTTTCTGTTGTAGAGGTATTGGATTTTCTTATAGATTTTAGAGATTAGACCTTTGTCTGATTTGTAATAGCCAAAATTTTTTTCCCAGTCTGTAGGTTCTCTTTTTACTCTTTTGGTGAAGTCTTTTGATGAGCATAAGTGTTTAATTTTTAGAAGATCCCAGTTATCTAGCTTATCCTGTGGAGCTTATGGGTTGTTGGTTGTGATTTGTATCCTGTTAATGCCGTGTATTAGGGCTGCTAGCGTTGATCCTATTTTTTTTTTCTATAAACTTCACAGTTTTTGGCTTTATATTTAGGTCTTTGATCCATTTTAAGTTAGTTTTTGTATATGGTGTGAGGTATGGGTCCTGTTTCATTTTTTTGCAGATGGACATCCAGCTTTGCCATCACCATTTGTTAAAAAGACTGCCTTTTTTCCATTTGATTGACTTTGGGCCCTTGTTGAAGATCAGGTGACCATAGATGGATGGATTTACGTCAGGGTTCTCAATTCTGTTCCACTGATCAATGTTGTACCAGTACCAGGCTGTTCTGACTACTGTAGCTGTATAAGTAGGTTCTGAGGTCAGGTAGTGCAAGTCCTCCTACTATATTCTTCTTCAATAGTGTTTTACTTATCTGGGGCCTCTTCCCTTTCTATATAAAGTTAATGATAAGTTTTCCATCTTTTTAAAGAACGTTGTTGGTATTTGGACCAGTATTGCATTTTATTTGTAAATTCCTTTGGGTAGAATTGTCATTTTCACAACGTTGAGTCTACCTATCTATGAGCATGGTATGTCTTTCCATTTAGGTAGATCTCTTTTGGTTTCTTGCAGCAATATTTTGTAGTTTTCTTTGAATAGGTCTTTTACATCTCTGGTTAGATTTATTCCCAAGTATTTTGTTTTTTTTTTTAGGGGCTGTTATAAAATGGTATTGTTTTCCTGATTTCCTTTTCATTGTTTTCTTTATTGATGTATAGGAATCCAACTCATTTTTGTATGTTTATCTTGTATCCTGCTGCTCTGCTGTATCTTTCTATTAGTTCCAGTAGTTTTCTGGTGAAGTCTAGTGGTCAACTGATTTTTGATAAGGTGCTAAGTCCATTTGATGGGGAAAGAGGGTCTCTTCAATAAATAGTATTGGGAAATTGGATTTGCACATGTAGAAAATTCAAATGGGATCCATACCTCACACCATATGCAAAAACAAATTCAAAATGAATTAAAGACATAAATGTGAAAACAAAAACCATAAAATTCTTAGAAGAAAATGCAGAGGCAAAGCTGTCAAGCCCAGCTTTTAACAAAGGATTATCTAATAACAAAAGCATAAACACCAAAACACAAAATAACTAAATAGCCCCTCATAAAATTAAAAGCTTTTTTTTCATCAAAAGGCTTTACAAAAAAAGTAAAAAGATATGCATGCTACTGACTGGAAGAATATCTTTAGAAACTAAATATCTGATTAGAATCTAACAACTAAAATACATATAAAACTTCAACAACTTAACAATAACAACAACAAAAAACCCAATCATAAAATGAGCAAAGGACTTAAATAGACATTTCACCAAAGACGACATTCAAATGGCCACCGAACACATGAAAAGATGCTCAACATCATTAGCCATCACAGAGACACAAATCCAAACCACAATAAGATACCATTTCACTCCCACTAGGATGGGTCGCTATGAGTCAGAATCGACTCAACAGCAATGGGTTTAGAATAAAGAAAAACAAAAGGTTTTTTTTTTTTTGTTGTTGTTGTTTAGAATAGCTAAGGAAAAAAAAAAGAACAGAAAACAACAAATGTTGGTGAGGATGTGGGGAAATTGGAACCTATATCAATTGCTGGTAGGAATGCAAAATTGTACAACCGTTGTAGAAAACAATGTGACAGTTCCTCAAAAAACTAAAAACATGAACTACCATTTGACCCAGCAATTCCACACGTAGGTATATACCCAAAAGACTTGAAAGCAGACTCAGGTACTTGTACGCCAGTGTTCATTGCCGCACTATTATAATAGCCCAGAGGTGGAAACAACCTAAATGCCCATCAACAGATGACTGGATAAACAAAACCTGATACATACATACAATGGAATACTACTCAGCCAGTGAGAGGAAGGAAGTCTTGAGACATGCTACAATACAGATGGAGCTTAAGACATTATGCTGAAATAAATTAAACCCAAAAGGGCAGATATTGTATGACCTCACTTATATAAAAAGACAAGGACAAGCAAGTGTATAGAGATCAAAGTTTCTTAGTGGTTACCAGGTACAGGAGGGAGGGGGAAAGGGAAGGTTATGGATTGTGGCGTACTAACTTTCAGCTTACAGTGATGGAAAAATTGCATCAATTAAGGGTAAGGTTTGCAGAGTCCATGTCAATAAGGTGTACACCTGTAAAAAGTTGAATTGGCATAAATTGTATAAATATATTTACAAAAACAACAACAAAAAAAGAGTTATTTATATATAACCAAACACCTCATGGGATTCAGTTACCTGATTTGGAGGTTTGGGGTCCTGGTTTCATGGAACACTCCAGTTAATTGGCCTAGTAATGTGTTTGGTGCTTCTGTTCTACCTCCTAGCTCATTGCATAGTTCCTGGGGTCTTAAGAGTTTGCAATCAAGTACAATTGGTCTCTATTCATCTGGGGCAACAGAGGAAAAAGGAGAGTCAGGAACAGGAAGAGGATATAGAATGTGTTGCTAATTGCCTCCATGAACAACTGCCTCCTTTGCCATGAGACCAGAAGAACTGGATGGTGCCCAGCTACCATTACTTTGAACATTCTGATCAAAGATTCTATAGAAGAATCATGATCAAAACAGGGAAATTTCAGAACACAATTCCATATTCTCATGGAATCCAGACTTTTGGAGCCATGGAGGGTGGATGAACCCTTGAAACTATTGCCCTGAGATAATACTTAAATGTTAAACCAAAAATATCCCCCGGAGTCCTTAAAACCAAACAATAGCTTAACTAGTGATGAATGTCTGCCTTGAGCATTATGCTCTTTTAAGAACTATTTATATGAGATCAAATTGACAACAGTAACTCAAAAGATTAGATAGGAACTTTAGGGGGCAGTGAGTTTATGCTAATGGAGGAGGAACAACTCAGAAAAGGAGGGAGAGGATGGTTGCACAACTCAAAGAATGCAATCAATGTCACTAAATTGTGCATGTAGAAACAGTTGAAATGGTGTATATTCTGCTGTACATATTCTCAACAACAGTAAAAAAATTAAAAAACCTTCTGGATACCAAGACTTGGGTAAGCTTCCTTGGTTGACAATACTCCATGCATATTATTGTACATTGCTTCTGGGAGAAACAGGCACTGTCCACAGGATTCCACTGGGAGAAGACTCTGCACTTTGGTGTCTCCTGGACCCTGCCTTATCACCTCTTCCCTTGGCTGATTTTATCCTGTATTCTTTTGCTGTAATAAGCCAGAACTGTGTGTATAATGACTTTTCTAAATTCTATCCATCTGCCTAGTAAATTATTGAACGTGAGGGTTGTTTTGGGGACTCCCAAACTTGCAACTGCTGTTAGAAGTGAGGATGGCCTTGAGGACTCACAAAATTTGCAGGCCGATTTTCATGAGGAAAAACTGCAGAAGGAAAGTGAGAAGATGTGTCACCTATAAGTAGCTGACTGGTTCTTCTACTTCACCAAGGAAAAGAGTAATGGGGTGCCTGTGCAGGTGGGTGAGAATCACCCAAAGAGCTTTTTAAAAAAATCTTAATGCCTGAGCCACACTCTAGACTTAACTAATTAGATTAGACTCTCTAGGAGTAAGACCCATTATACTTTTTAAAAAGCTCCCCAGGTGGCATATATGTGTGTATATAGGCATATACGTAGATAGGTATGTATGCTCACTGAGTCGATTCTGACTCATAGCAACCCTGGAGGAAAGAGGAGAACTGCCCCATTGGATTTCCAAGGCTGAAATCTTTAAGAGAGCAGACTGCCACATCTTTCTACTGCAGAGCGGCTGGTGGGTTTGAACCATCAACCTTTTGGTTAGCAGTTGGATGTTTAACCACTGCACCACCATGGCCCCTTAGAGGAATGTATATGTGAGTATTTATGTGTGTATATATACTAGTTATTTTTTTTTATATAGGTGTGTATATGTGAGTATATGTGTGTACCCATATATATACGTGTACACATATGTATGTGCATCTATATGACCTTATGCACATATATTCATGTATTTAGTAAAGCACATAGGGAAGCACAGTTACAGATGTTTCTTAGATATAGTGGGATTGGATCCCTGGGTTTGAAGGATTAGGACCATAGTCTTGTGGGACATCTCAGTCAACTGGCATAGTATAGTTTATAAAGTTATGTTCTACATCCTTGTTTGGTGAATAGTGTCTAGGGTCTTTAAAGCTTGCGAGTGGACATCTAAGATACAACTATTGGTCTCTATGCATCTTGAACAAAAGAGAAAGAAGAAAACCAAAGACTCAAAGAAGAAACTAGTCTACAGGACAAATAGTCTACATGAACCTTGGCCTCATCTACCCTCAAACCAGAAGAACTACATGGCGCCTGGCTACCACTACTGACCATTCTAATCAGGGCCACAACAGATAGACCCTGAGAGAATGGGAGGAAAACATGGAACAGGACCTCAAATTCCTAAAAAAAAAAATTCAGAAACCAAAAAAAAGACCTACTGGACTGGTTGAGGCTGGAGGACTCCCCGAGACTATTGCCTTGAGATACTCTTCAAGCCTTGAGGCAAAACAAACCCCTGAAGTTACCTTGTAGCTAAATAACACATTGGCTCACAAATAATAAATATTACCTGCAAGTACTGTGTTCCTTTAAAAAATCACCTATATGAGACCAAATGGTCAACAATTACTTTAAAACAAAGACAGAGAATGATACAGGGCGTAGAAACTAGATTAATGGAAACAAAACAACCAGAATGGAAATAAAGAGAATGTTCACACATTGTGAAGAATGTAACTAATGTCAATGTACAACTTGGGTAAAAAATTGTTGAATGGAAACCTAAACTGGTGTGTAAACCTTCACTGAAAACACAATAAAATATTATTAAAAAAAAAGTTCCAATTTGTAGTCAAGGTTGAGAGCCAGAGGTATGGGGAATTGCCAACCTAGTATAAGGTAGACAGGTTCCACTACCCCCAGACACTGACTGCTTCTGTAAGTGCCTCACCCTGTGGTGCAAGAAACAGCCAGCATCATAACAACATGCAAACCACCATAGTATGACAAACCGACAGATGGTGGTTGATGAAAATGAAATAAGATAATCCATATAAAAAGTTTAGCACTGTGCCTGGCACTTGGGCATGCTCAAGAGACGTTAGCTAATAATAGCGAACTTAAGAATTGACCGCTCAATACCTCCTATCTCATTCCACCCCACCACCCATCTGAGGCTTCTTTCTGTCATTTAGGAGGTATCTAGCTCTAAGGATTCCTGGTGGTGCAGTGGTTAAGCACTCAGCTACTAAGCGAAAGGTCAGCGGTTTGAATCCACCAGTCACTCGGCAGGAGAAAGATATGGCTGTCTGCTTCCGTACAGATCACAGCCTTAGAAACCCTATGGGGCAGTTCTACTCTGCCCTATAGGGCTGCTATGAGTCCGAATAGACTTGATGGCAATGGGTTTTTTTGTCTAGACTGTACACTCTTTGGAGTCTTGGTGGCGCAGTGGTTAAGAGCTCAGCTGCTAACCAAAAGGTCGGCAGCTCGAATCCACCAGCAGTTCCTTGGAAACCCTACGGGGCCGTTCTACTCTGTCCTATGAGTCAGAATCAACTCGATGGCAATGAGTTCGGTTTTTTTGAGTTTTCTACACTCTTTAGGGCAGGGTCTTCATTTGTCTTGTTCTTTGCTATGTCCCCAAGACCTAGCACGTGGTAATTACACAATATATGCTTCTTAAATGAATGACTGAATGAATACTTGGACATCCCCAGGTATGGAACCTCCCAAAGTTCCAACTTTTCATAAAACCAAACCAAACCAAACACAGTGCTGTCGAGTCGATTCTGACTCATAGCGACCCCATAGGACAGAATAGAACTGCCCCACAGAGTTTCCAAGAAGCGCCTGGCAGATTCAAACTGCCGACCCTTTGGTTAGCAGCCATAGCACTTAACCACTATGCCACCAGGGTTTCCACCAACTTTTCACAGCTCTAAACATTTGGAAAGGTCTCACTCGCCAGTCATCTGATTCATGTGGCACCTATGTAGTGCTTCTAATTTCACATAAAATAATTCCCTCTTCGATTCCTTTCCCATTTCTTTCCCTGCAGATGTTTCAAAACAAATCTCAGTTGCCCTTTGAGCCTTCTCGTCCCCAGTCTAAATATCCCTAGTCATGGCAGAGACTTTTACATCACCCTCCTAGCTTCTCCCTTCTCCTGTGCCTCTCCTCAAAACAATCAGCCCACCACTAAAATTCAAGAGCCCGGGCCCAGTGTTTGCTCTTAATCTGCATCGGTTAATCTCCAAACTCATTTTCTTCCTAGAGGAATGGGTACTACCATTTAATGAGCACTTACTTTGTGGCAGGCACTGGGTTCAGCTCTTAATACACATATTGTTGTTGTTGTATACCATCAAGTGGATTCTGATTTCTGGAAACCTTATAGGACAGAGTAGAACTGTCCCATAGGGTTTCCTAGGCTGTAACCTTTATGGGAGCAGATTGCCAGGTCTTTTCTCCTGTGGAGTTGCTGGTGATTCAAACTGCCCACATTTCTGTTTGCAACCAAGCGCCTAACCGTGCCACCAGGGAACCTTCTTAATACGCATGGTCTGTTTTAATCCTCATATCCACCCTGTAAGGCATCCACATTTGACAGAAGAGGCCACTGAGGCTCAAAGAGGTTAATGTATTTGTCTAAGATTCAATGGCCATGAGTCAGAATTGACTCGACGACAATGAGTTTGATTTTGGTAAAGGTAGGGCTAGGATTCAAACCCAGGTGTAATCTAATCTGGGGCAACTAGAGGTCTACCAGAAAGCAACACCATCAAAGACCAGTACATCTAGATATGAAAAAATAGGCAGAGCCCAACCAGGAGTGTTGTGAATTGAACTACTGTAACCTGAAACTCCTGCGAGTTTAGTGGACTGAGGACAGAGGGACAAGAGGAGGTAAGAATTGCAGGAGAAAACAAGATCTACGTAATTTATCAATCAGTGAATAGCAACCAATCAAACAGAATGAAGAACACAAATCAGTATATTGTCTCAGTGGGTGGCTGGGGCCCAGCTACGCTTACATAGCCCCAAGACACCAAGGCACATCTGCTAAGTTGCTTGTAGTTTCTTCCTTTCCCACTGCTCTTTCAGCTTCCCGTCTCAGAAATATCAAGAGACGCCTGGTTCTTTCTTGAAGGGAAGTATGGGAATGAGGCCCAGCCAAGCATTGCCTGATTCTGGACTACGGGCTGAGAAGAGAGCTGAATCTCAGTTCCAATCATCAAGAGATGCAGACAAACACTTCTCATCCCCTGCTGCCATTCAGATCAGCAATTTTCCAGAAACAAGCAAACCAACCAACCAATCAGCTGCTGTCAAGTCGATTCTGACTCATGGCTACCTCATGGATGTGAGCAGAACTGTGCTCCACAGGGTTTGCAATGGCTGATTTTTCAGAAGTAGATCACCAGGCTTTTCTTCCAAGGTACTTCTGAGTGGGCTCGAACTTCCAACCTTTCAGGCTGTGGCCAGTGTTAACTATTTGCACCAACCCCTTAGGTCTTTGCTAATTGAACAGAGTATGCACGTGGAAATTTCTGAGAATAAATGGTCCAATATAGAGAGCACCCTCCCAGCACCAGAGTCCAGGAGGTTCCAAGGAAAGCCTCAGAGCCAATAAAATGAAATACAGGCAGTCCCCAGGTTATGAATGTCAGACTTACATAAAAAAACCAAACCCAGTGCCCTCAAGACTTACATACACCCACGGTTATAAACCAACTCCCGTAAAGCCTATTACATTAAAAATCCAAGGTACACACAATGGCTTATAGTAAGAATCGGGTGCTACTTTGCAATGCGCATCAAAACGTTATCACTGTTGTTATTAGGTGTCTTTGTGTCAGTTCCAACTCATATCGACCCTACATACAACAGAATAAAACACTGCCCAGACCTGCACCATTCTCACAATTGTTGCTGTGTTTGAGCCAGAATTTGCATTTTAACCTCAGATATGCCGAACCAGAATCTACCATTTAACAAAATCCTCAGGTGATTCTTATCCCTAGCACAATTTTAGCATCGCCTGGTAACTTGTTAGAAATGCAAATTCTCAGTGGGTCCTTGTTAATTCAAATCCTCAGCAGGAGTTCAAACCAGAAAGAACCGGTTTGAAGCCCTGATCGAACCCACTGTTACAGCCTGTGTCACTCCGTCTTGCTAAGGATCTTCCTCTTTTTTGCAGACCCCCTAATTTACCAAGCATGATGTTCCTTCTCCAGGGATTGATTCCTCCTGATAACAAGTCCAAACTACTTAAGACAAAATCTTGCCGTCCTCCCTTCTAGGGGGCATCCTGGCTGTACTTCTCACAAGACAGATTTGTTCCTCTCAAAGCCCATAGTATATTCAATATTCTTCGCCAACACCATAATTCAAAGGCATCAGTTCTTCTTCAGTCTTCCTTATTCATTACTACTATTACAGGATTATTATATTAAAGACATATTAGTGTATTTGGAAGTATTTAATTTTTTTCATGCATAGAAAGGTGCACTATATACTTTATATTAGGACAAACATTTGACTAACTTACGTTAGATATGATCCGTGCCTGTTCTGACTTACGTACAAACTCTACTTAAAGACAGACTTGGGAACGGAACTCATCCATAATCTGGGGACTGCCTGTACCGTCATTTTATGATAAGACAGTTGGAGCTTCCAGAGAAAAGAATTTCCCTTCGTGAAGCTTGTTCTCACTAACAACTTGGAGCAGTAGAAGCTTGTCAAGTGGGGGACATGTCTGTCTCCATTCAATCAACCCAGATCCCCATTCTCACCCCACCCTCCAGTACACTTAGAAATTTAGCAGGAGATTCCTTCCATCCATTCTCCTCTCTCTAGTCTCTTTCCTCTTTCCTTGAGCCCTCCTTCATCCTTCCCCTCCCCTGAGCTTTACATTCTTGTATATTTGTCCAAGACAAATTGCTTTTTAAATCTGCTGCAATTAAGAAAATCTCTTCCCACCTGACAGGTACAGTGGCTCTGGCAACCGTGACCTGTTGTGAGGAGATGCTATTTAAAACCCAGAGTACAACCAGGGTGGCACAGAACCGCCCCCTCCAATGTGGCTGAGATATGTTGATTTACATAAATATACATGCTTCGTTTTGCCCTTGGCTTGAAGCTTTTCCTAGTAGACTTCAGAATTATCATCAGCACGTTGAAACGAAAAGAAAATGCAGATTTATAAAATGTTCTTAAAAATAATAATAAATACTACTACTAATTTTTTTTTAATAAAGTCAAGGCTCAAAGGCAGGCAGTCTTACCCCCAGCTTCTTGAGGAGAGGAATATTATCTAGGGTTTCTCTGGAGTTGGCTGAACAGTCTTGGCCCTCTACTTTCCCTCAAAGCACAGTGCTAACAGTTAAAGGAGGAAAGAGGGTTCTGTTTCACTTAATACCTAGGAAGAGCCAGCTGCTTTCACATGTGTCCTCCCTCTTCATCCCTTGCTACAGTGCTGGCAGGGAGACATCATTGTCCCATTGTATAGATGGGAAAACTGAGACTGGGACAGGGCAAAGAATTTGCTCTAGGCCACACAGTTGGGAAGAAACAGAGTTGCTACTTAATGGGACCTGTGCAACTCTGGAAGGGAGCTCAGGTGGTGCAGTGGTTAAGTATTTGGCTACTAACTGCAAGATGGGTGGTTTGAATCCACCAGCTGCTCTGCAGGAGAAATATGTAGCACTCTGCTGCCATAAAGATTATAGATTACGTCTGTCAATTTGACATACTGTGGTGGCTTGCGTGTTGCTGCGATGCTGGAAGCTGTGCTACCAGGGGATATTCAAATGCCAGCAGGGTCACCCAGGGTGGACAGGTTTCAGCTCTGACAGACTAGGAAGAAGGATCTGGAGATCTACTTCTGAAAAAACTGGACAGTGAAAACCTTATGAAAAGCAGTGGAACACTGTCTGATAGAGTGCCGGAAGATGAGCCCCTCAGGTTGGAAGACACTAAAAATACAGCTGGGAAAGAGCTGCTTCCCCAAAATAGAGTTGACCATAACAACATGGATGGAGTATAGCTTTTGGGACCTTCATTTGCTGCAGTGGCATGACTCAAGATAAGAAGGAACAGTTGGAAACATCCATTAGTAAATGGAATGTGGAATGTATGAAGTATAAATCTAGGAAAATCGGAAGTTGTCAAAAATGAAATGAAATACTTGAAGATCAATCTTCTAGCGTTAGTGAGCTGAAATGGACTGGTATTGGCCATTTTGAATCGGACAATCACATGGTCCACTATGATGGGAATGACAAATTGAAGAGGAACAGTGAAAAAAAGAACATTTCCAGATCTATCCTGAAGTACAATGCTGTCAGTGATAGGACGATATCCATATGCCTACAAGGAAGACCAGTTAATATGAATATTATTCAAATTTATGCATCAACAACTAATACCGAAGATGAAGAAACTGAAGATTTTTACCAACTTTTGGAGTCTGAAATTGACCAAACATGCAGTCAAGATGCACTGATAATTATTGGTTATTGAAACGCAAAAGGTGGAAACAAAGAAGAATCAGAAGCTGTAAAATATGGCCTTGTTGATAGAAATGATGCTGGAGATCGCATGATAGAATTTTGCAAGACTAACGACCTATTCACTGGAAATATCTTTTTTAAACAACATAAACGGCAACTATACACTTGGACCTGGCCAGATGGAATACACAGGAATCAAATCAACTACATCTGTGGGAAAAGACAATGGAGAAGCTCAGTATCATCAGTCAGAACAAGGCCAGGGGCCAACTGGGGAACAGACCATCAATTGCTAATATGCAAGTTCAACTTGAAGGCAAAGAAAATTAGAACAAGTCCACAAGAGCCAAAATACAACCTTGAGTATATCTCACCTGAATTCAGATACCATCTCAAGAACAGATTTGACCCATTGGACACTAATGACAAAACCAGATGAGTTGTGGAATGACATGAAGGACATCATACATGAAGAAAGCAAGAGGTCATTAACAAGACAGGAAAGAAAGAAAAGACCAAAATGCATGTCAGAAGAGATTCTGAAACTTGCCCCTGAACACAGAGTAGCTAAGGCAAATGGAAGAAATGAAGAAATAAAAGAGGTGAACAGATTTCAAAGGGAAGATGGAGAAGACAAAGTAAAGTTTTATGACATGTGCAAAGACCTTGAGTTAGAAAACCGAAAGGGAAGAACACGCTCAGCACTTCTCAAACTGAAAAAACTGAAGAAAAAACTCAAGCCTCAAGTTGCAATACTGAAGGATTCTATGGGCAAAATATTGAATGATGCAGGAAGCATTAAAAGAAAATGGAAGGAATACACACAGTCACTGTACAAAAAAGAATTGGCCGATGTTCTACCATTTCAGGAGGTAGCATATGATCAACAACTGATGGTACTGAAGAAAGAAGTCCAACCTGCACTGAAGGCATTGCAAAAAAACAAGGTTCCAGGAATAGACGAAATACCAATTGAGATGTTTCAACAAAGGGACGCAACACTGAAAGTGCTCATTTGCCTATGCCAAGAAATTTGGAAGGCAGCTACCTGGCCAACCGACTGGAAGAGGTCCATATTTGTGCCCATTCCAAAAACCAGTGATTCAACAGAATGTGGAGCTTCTTGAACATTCTCATTAATATCACACACAAGTGACATTTTGCTGAAGATAATCCAAAAGGGGTTGCAGCAGTACATTGACAGGGAAATGCCAGAAATTCAAGCCAGGTTCAGAAGAGGATATGGCCCGAGGGATATCATTGCTGGTGTCAGGCGGATCCTGGCTGAAAGCAGAGAATACCAGAAGGATGTTTACCTGTGTCTTATTGACTATGCAAAGGCATTCGACTGTGTGGATCATAACAGATTTTGGAGAATGGGAATTCCAAAACAACTGTGCTCATGCAGAACCTGTACAAAGACCAGGAGGCAGTTGTTGGAACAGAACAAGGGAATACTGTGTGGTTTAAGATCAGGGAAGGTGGGCATCAGGGTTGTATCCTTTCACCATACTTATTTAATCTGTATGCTGAGCAAATAATCGGAGAAGCTGGACTATATAAGGAAGAACACAGCATCAAGGTAGGAGGAAGACTCAGTAACACCCTTCGATAGGCAGATTGCACAATCTTGCTTGCTGAAAGTGAAAAGGAATTGAAGCACTGATGGATGAAGACCAAAGACCTTCAGTATGGATTACACTACAACATAAAGAAAACAAAAATCCTCACAACTGGACCAATAAGCAACATCATGACAAATGGAGAAGGAACATCGTGCTTGGTAAATTAGAGGGTCAGTGAAAAAAGGGGAAAATCCTCAGCAAGATGGATTGACACAGTGGCTGCAACAATGGGCTCAAACATAGCAACGACTGGGAGGATTGCACAGGACCGGGCGATGTTTCATTCTATTGTACACAGGGCACCTAACACCACCACCAATAAAGATTACAGCCTTTGAATCCTTATGGGGCAGTTCTACTCTTTCCTGTAGGGTCAGTATGAGTTGGAATCGACTCGACAGCAACAGGTTTGATTTTGATTTTTTGCAGCCCTGGTCAAGTTACTTGACTTTTCTGTGCTTCAGTTTCCTCACCTATAAATAGAGGGCAGGGGTATGTTTCGGCCTATATGGTTGTGTTGCCGTTTTCAGTAGTTGCTATTGAGTCGATTCTGACGCATGGTGATCTCATGTGTACAGAGTAGAACTGCTCCGTAGGATTTTCATGCAGATGGCCAGGCCTGTCTTCTGAGGGCACAGCTTAGTGGGTTCGAAACACCAACCTTTTGGCTAGGAGTCAAGCGCTTAATGGTATGACTCCTATACAGTGGTAGTGAGGATTAAACAAATCAAGAATGTCAGTCACTTAGAACACTGCCTAACAGAGCAAGTGTTAAAAAAAAAAAAAAGCTTCCATTTTCAACTCACGCACTTTCCGTTGGCCCACCCTGAATCTCTGCCAGGTTCTAGCATCTGACCTCTAACCACATTTGGTGTTTCTTAATAAAACGGATTTACAGAGTCCTGGCTGTGCCATTATTGGAACTCCAGGGCTGTGCTACTGAAATAGGTCCTTAGCGCACCCGCCTCTCTGCCTACTGTAGTTCTGACTCTCCCTGATTAAAAGCCGCTACAGCCCAGAGCCTTGAGGCTGGGCACAACATCCCCCTTATATGAAAATCCAGCAAGCGGGTGTAAACCGAAGATAACCACCTCCACTCCCACTCCAAGGCTGGAGATACTTAATTATCTGAAACCCAGATAAACAGCAGGAGCAGCATTGTACATGAGATGCAAAGAGCCGAGGCGGGCAGCCAGGGGCTGCAAGAGGAGGTATGAAAAGCAAACGCTGTGATTCAATGATGGAATTCAGGGCGAGAAAAAAAGATGCTGAGGCTGCCGGCAGCCTTTGTTGGGGGGGCGGTGGCACGGAGATGGGGCAGAGGGAGGGACTAGAGCTGGGAAGTGGTGGCATGCGGAGCAAAGAGGGAAAAAAGCCGGCTTTGAGCACAATTACCTAGACATTTGCTGCCTATTAGAGAGAGACGGCTTTGTGATATTGACGGGTTTATGGACTCATTCAAGTGAAGCTCATAAAATTGCCAAACCTCCAGAGGGAGATCAGTATGGGCCATTTCACAATTTGGAAACCAGAGGACAAGGGAAAGGAAGGCAGGGAGAGAAGCCAGGCTGCATGTGCAGTCTGGGGACATGTTCTCACCAAGGGCCTGCTCACAGCCCATCTGTGGGCCAGACTGTGGGCCCTGTCCAGGGCAGGCAGGTATACCGCGGGGGTTTCTCCTGACCTGCCCGCCTTTAGGAAGCACTTTACATAGATTATGTCTTAATGTGTGTGTGAAGGGCTTAGCACAGTGTTAAAAAGAAAAAAACTAAGCCCGTGGCCATCGAGTCAATTCCAACTCATAGTGACCCTATAGGACAGAGTAGAACCGTTCCATAGAATTTTCAAGGAACGCCTCGTGGATTCAAACTGCCAACCTTTTGGTTAGCAGCTATAGCTCTTAACCACAACACCACCAGGGTTAGGGTTGGGCTTGCAGTGTTTGTTGTTAGCGGCTGTCCAATCAGTTCCGACTCATGGCAACCCCACATAGAACAGAACGAAACATTTCCCTGTCCTGAACCATGGTCATGATCGTTGGTATGCTCAAGTCCATTGTTCCGACCACTGTGTATTTTCAGTGCCCTACAGCCTAAGGGGCTGACCTTCCAGCACTAGATTGGACAATATTCTGTTGTGATCCTTAGAGTTTTCATTCGTTAATTTTTGGAAGTAGACTGTCAGGCCTTTCTTCCTAGCCCATCTTAGTATGGAAGCTCCACTGAAAACTGCCCACCATGGATGACCCTGCTGGTGTCTGAAGTACTGGTGGCATAGCTGCCAGCATCACAGTAACACACAAGCTACCGCAGTACGACACACTGACAGACAGGTGATGGGGGCCAGCAGTAAGGATTCATTAAATGTTCCCTGCTACGGCTCTTGAGAATTCTCCTCACCATCCAGCCCTACAGCAAATTCTCAGGCAGGCTGACTTCAAAAGCCCTGACTGTGTAGATTAGAGTCCACCATTTTGGTCTGTGGGAATTATCTTCAGAGAAAGGACGTGGAAAAGTCCAAAGTCTAACGCAGTAGAACCCTTTCATTTCCCACCACACTCAGGTCAAAGCGATGGACAGAGCAAGAAAAGACCAGACGGGAGTTTGCCTCTGCATTCTAGAATTGCTGAGCAAAGAGGAAGGGGGTCCTTGCATTAGGAATGAAGATAACAGGATTACTTAGGGTGAAGAGCTCCACCTCTGGGCACACATCTCGGGTTCAAATCCCAGTCCTGCCTCATACTAGCTGGTGACCTTGGAAAAGTTACTCCACCTTATCCATAAAATAGATGGAATAAAACCTACTGCATAAGGGCTTTGGGGAGGATTAAGTAAGTGAAAACAAGTAAGCGAATGTATGCAGAGCACTCAGCATAGTGCGTACCACATCAGTACACTCAGTAAAACAGCGGCTCTTATGTCCCCTGGTGTTTGTATACCCAAGGTCACAGACTGAGTCCAGGGGAGCCAGGATGCACATGGAGGACCATCTGACTCCTGAGCCCACTTCTCACAAGTTCACACTAGTTTCCTGGGAATGGGTAAATCTCACTCTTCTGCTTGCTCACGTCCTGGCAAGAGGAGAAGGAGGATCAGTAGCCACTGTGGAGTCCAGGGGAAGGGGCATGACAGAGCAGATGATAAAAGGGAAACTCATTGAAGACTCACGCTAATCGCTGAGGGTGTTGGGAATTGGGGGGGAACAAAGCAATTATTGGACCCATTCTTTAAAGGGTCAACACAGCAGGAGACTGTGAAAGAGAAAGAACACCCTCGACTGTGAAATATTGTCTGACTCACAGGGTCTCCAAAGGAGCTGACAGGTATTAACTTGATTACTTCGGAGCAGGTGTGACAAAACCAATCTCCATCCTGGTTATTACAGGTACAGCCATGGGGACTATTTCAGCCAAGGGCTGTCACGCTGCTGTCACTTGGAGCTTCCCCGTCCAAGCCTGCAAATGCTTAGCGTGGTCTGAAATTCTGCCTCCCTCTTAACTCTATGCCATACACCATTTGTATGAAGAGGGGGTTGTTGTCCACATTCAACAATCATTAATTGATCTAATAAGTGCCAGGTACTGTTCAAGATACTAGAAAGATACAGTGGTGAGCAAGACAGGTAAGGTCCTTGTCCTCATGGAGCTTATACTCTTTAAGGAATTTTCTTGGTAGATGTATTCAAAGCTTTCTTCTTCCTTCTTTCCTTCCTTCCTCCCTCCCTCCCTCCCTCTCTCCCTTCCTTTCTTTTCTTCTTTTTTTCCTTTCTCTTTCCCACCCTTCCTCCCTTTCTTCTTTGATCCTTCCCTCCCTCCCTCCTTCCCTTCCTTCCTTTCCTCATTCATTCACTCATTTAATACATACTCTGTTAGGGAAACCCCGGCGGCATAGTCATTAAGTGCTACATCTGCTAACCTAAAGGTCAGCAGTTCGAATCTACCTGGCTCTCCTTGGAAACTCTATGGGGCAGTTCTACTCTGTCTCATAGGGTCACTATGAATTGGAATTGGTTTTTTTTTTTTTTTTTCTGGAGTCAGATTGCATTCTGGCTTAGCCACTTATTAACTAATGCAATTCTCCCTTTTTCAAAATGGAGGTGAGGATAGGACCCACCTGTAGGAAAAGCCCTACAGCTATGTAAGGGCATGGCTCTGAGAGACAGCTAGGAAATTGAATTCAAGAATGCTCTTAGCCCATGGCCTCTTAGCCTGGGAGGCTGAGAATGATGGATGAGGAGTCTGTTCAGGTCTGAGTGAGCCGTGTTCTCTACCCTGGCGAGCCTCGAGTCCACTGTGTCTCTGAGATTGATGAGGTGGTGCACCTGGCCAGATGAGGCCATCCCCAGTGTGTATCCAGGCAAAGCTATGTCTGGTACAAGGCTGGGCCGGGGGGGATGTCCTCATTGTTATCCCTGACTGCACCCTGCTTGTGAGATTTCTGGGGGCCTGGAAGCCGGCTACTCCTCTGGATAATATCACTGAGCCCCTACTCTATATCCTGATTGCACTGACTTCCTTCTGTATCCTTTAGATAAGGGAACTTTATTTGATTTATTCAAGTGTCTGCTGAGTCCGGTCTTTCCATCAATCTGTGTCTACCATTGACATCTGTCCACAAGTGGTTGGGCTGATTTGGCTTGGTGGGGAAATTCAATGAGATCATTGGTTAAGTGCTTAGTGCAGTTCCTGGCCCAGAGCTAGAGCTTAGTAAATGTTAGCTATTGTTATTACCGGAGTCTGTGGGGGGTGCAAATGGTTAAAGTGCTTGGCTACTAACCAAAAGGCTGAGGTTCGTGTCTACCCAGAGGCACCTCAGAAGAGAGTCCTGGCAATCTACTTCCAAAAAGTCAGCCACTGAAAACCCTATAGAGTACAGTTCTACTCTGACATATACATGGCGTCACCATGAATCGGAATTGACTCGATGGCAACTGGTTTTTTGGTTATTATTATTATTATTCTTAAGCACTTACTATGTGCCAGGTGGAGCCCTGGTGGTGCAGTGGTTAAGCTCTAAGCTGCTAAGTGAAAGGTTGGCAGTTCAAATCCACCAGCCACTCCTTGGAAGAAAGATGTGACAGTCTGTTTCTGTAAAGACTTCAGCCTTGTAAACCCTATGGGGCAATTCTACTCTGTCCTACAGGGTAGCTATGAGTTGGAATGAACTCGATAGTAATGGGTTTTTGGATTCATGTGCCAGGCAAGGAGCCCTGGTGACACAGCAGTTGAGGGCTCAGCTGCTAACCAAAAGATCGGTGATTTAAACCCATCAGCCGTTCCATGGGAGAAAGATGTGGCAGTTTGCTTCTGTAAAGATCACAGCCTCGGAAGCCCTAGGGAGCAGCTCTACTCTGTCCTATAGGGCTGGTATAAGTCAGAATTGACTTGACAGCAATGCGTTTTTTTTTTTTTGGTTTATGAGCCAGGCATGTGGTAGATGCCAAGGATAATTCTCATGGGTGCACACATGCACGCACACACACACAATGCAAGTCAGTAAATGTAGAGAGACAGCCATTGTTCCTTTCCCTTAGCAGCAAAAGCAACGTCTGGCTCCTCTAGAGCCTCTGATGGGTAGAAGGGGTCTCTTTAGCACCTTAGAGCAGAACTGATGTTCTCTGTCTCCCTTTTTAAACAAGGGAAGTAAGGGATTGTATCTGAACACTCATGTATTAGTTTAGCTTATTCCCAGACAAAGAGAGGATGTTTCTTATCTTTAAAGCAGGGATATTCTAGAACATTCCCTGAGGACTCCTGGGAAAATGAAAAGAGATCACAGACATAAACATTTAACATAGGGTCTGGCACATGTGAAGAGTGTAATAAACTGAAGCTGTTAATCACAGCCCATTTCATGGGGTGAGAGACAAGGTCGTATGTAATAGTAAGAATATGGGTTTGAACAACCAAAATTTCCAGATGAATGGATAAACAAAATGTGGTATATACATACAATGAAATATTACTCTGCCATAAGGAGAAATGAAGTTCTGATACATGCCACTATCTGAATGAAACTTGAAAACATCTTGCTGAGCGAAATAAGTCAGTTATATGAAACAAGCAAATATATAGAAACCAAAGATTATGAATGGTTACAGGGGGTGGGAGGAAGGGGGAAAGGGGGAGGTTTTGTTTTTTTTTTTTAATTTTTATTGGGCTTTAAGTGAAAGTTTACAAATCAAGTCAGTCTCTACTACAAAAATTTATATACACCTTGCCATATACTCCTAGTTGCTCTCCCCTAATGAGACAGCACATTCCTTCTCTCCACCCTCTATTTTCGTGTCCATTCCACCAGCTTCTTACCCCCTCTGCCTCCTCATCTCCCCTCCAGACAGGAGCTGCACATAGTCTCAGGTGTCTACTTGATCCAAGAAGCTCACTCCTCACCAGTATCATTTTCTATCCCATAGTCCAGTCTAACCCCTGTCTGAAGAGTTGGCTTTGGGAATGGTTCCTGTCTTGGGCTAACAGATGGTCTCGGGACCATAACCTCCGGGGTCCTTCTAGTCTCAGTAAGACTATTAAGTCTGGTCTTTTTACAAGAATTTGGGGTCTGCATCCCACTGCTCTCCTGCTTCCTCATGGGTTCTCTGTTGTGTTCCCTGTCAGGATAGTCATCGGTTGTAGGAAAGGGGGAGTTTTTGCTTCTGGGGACATTGAGTTTTTGGAAAGGATAGCAAGAATAGCTGCACAACATGAAGAATGATGTAATCAATGTCAACTATACATGTAGAAATTGTTGAGATGCCCTCATACGAGTTTTGAGGGCAGGAAGATTCGGGTCTGAATCCTAACTCCCTATTTACTAGCTAGGAGGCCTGGACCAGATCGTTAAACTTCTCTGAGCCTCATTCTCCTCATCTGCAAAATGGGACAATCACATCACTGGCCTCACAGTGTTGAGAAATCAGTGAAAGAATGGGTGAGAAGGTTCTTAGCAGGTACCTAGAAGGTGTGCTATTCCTGCTACTTCCAGTGGAGGCTGGGTCAGGAGCTGACAAGGAGTGCAAGAAGCTTAGCCACCAGGTTGCCCTTTGTTGCTGTTGTTGTTGGGTGCCGTCAGGTCAATTCCGACTCATAGCGACCCCATGTGACAGAGCAGAACTGTCCCATAGGGTTTTTTTGGCTATCATCTTTACGGAAGCAGATCGCCAGGTCCTTCTCCCATGGAACCGCTGGGTGGGTTCAAACCCCCAACCTTTCAGTTAGCAGCTGAGTGTTTAACCCTGCACCACCAGGGCTCCTTGGTTGCCCATTAAGCCTCTGTTTTTGCTTTATTTTTAAACTTGCTGTTTATCTGCAGAGCCCAATTTTAAAAATTGCAGTTTCTCTTGAAAGATTACCTGTAATCCTTAGAATGCTGTGCTTTGTTGACAATGGACTTTCAAGTCATGTGACTGAGGTTGCTAATGACCCCATGATATAGGTATTACTGTTTTCCCCATTTTACAAATGAGAAAACTGAAGCTCAGTGAGGCTAAGTCCTCTGCCCAAGATCACCCAGGTTTTTGGATCCTAGACTATCTGAACCCAGAGGGTGTGCTCTTAGCAACCTCAGCATCTTTCTCTCTGTCCCCTCCGCCTTCTACAGGTAGCACTGAGTCAGACTGGCCTGAACTCAATCCCAGTTTCAGTGTCCTGTTTCAAACTGAAGATGGCTGTACCCACTTCTCTACGTGGTTGTGAGAATAAAACAGGAAAACTAGATGTACATAATGCCTTTATCCCAGGGCCTGGCACACAGTAGGTGCTCAATAAATGTTAGGTTCCCTGGTGCCCACCCTCCTCCACAAACCTTCCTTTTTCTGCCATTTCCCAAAGCACCTCACTCACATGAATCTGAGCTCCGACTCCCGTCGGACCAAGACTTCCCGGAGACGCTGGATTTTCGCCATCTCAAGTTCAATCTCCTCTGGCATCATGGTAGTCTCAGCCATGGAGATGATGTCCAGTTGATCTGTGCAGGAGACATGAAATGCAGGGGTCAAGACCATACAGCTGCAGCAAGGCCAGGTGGATCTGGGCTGTCAAGAATCCCCATGGGACATTGGAATATTCATTTGTCTAGAGGACAGCGTTGTTCCAGTGACCATCATAAGCCCCAAGTACACACAGACCCTGGCCTGTGCTGCAAATATGTATTTGTGAGTGGCCCCTTTGGAAACCAGAAAACATGTTTTGCAAGGAAACCCTGTTATGACGGCAAGTGGAAGCTTAGATGAGCTCATAAAAACCCATTTAAGGCATAATGTTGTTAGTCCCAGCCTGGTCCCCACTTCTGAGCTTCTGCTCCCCTTGACCATGGCAAGTGTGCCCTGTCTGGTCCTCCAAGTCCAGTTCCAACCTTGTGTGGAGGCAGAAGAAATATCTATGATAATGATTTTATGGAAATACAGTAATAATCATAGTAACACTAAGTAATGGAGCTCTGATGGTGCAGTGGTTAAGAGCTCAGCTGCTAACCAAAAGGTTGGCAGTTCAAATCCACCAGCCACTCCTTGGAAACCCTATGGGGCAGTTCCACTATGCCCTATAGGGTCACTGTGAGTCAGGATCCACTTGATGGCAACAGGTTTGGTTTTTTTTTTTTGGTTTGTTTAATACTAAGTAATAGTTATAAAAAGTTTGTTGTAGAAAATTCAGATAATGCAGGTAGGCAAAAAAGGGTAACAAAAAGTCATCCATAATCCTATTGCCCAGAGAAAATTACTAGTAGCATTTTGGTGTGCATTCTTCCAGTCTTTACACACACACATAAATCCAATGACTGGTGTGTTAATAAGAGAAAGAAGAGGATGATTCAGACACAGAGAGATACACAGGGACTCACACCAAGTGAAGGAGATTGGAGTGCTGCATCTACAAGCCAAGGAATCGAAGGATTGCTGGAAGCCACCAGAAACTAGGAGAGAGGCGTGGTAGAATTCTTCCTCAGAAGGAACCAACCCTGCCAACACCTTGATTTCTGACTTGTAGCCCCCAGAACTGTGAGAGAACAAATTCCTATTGTTTTAAGCCACCTGGTTGGTGGCCATTTGTTATCGCAGCCCCAGGAGACTCAATGCAGGAGGGGCTCTAGTATCAGAGTCCTGGGTTAAGTTCCAGCTCTGCCCCTTGCTAGTTGTGTGGCCTTGGAGAGCTAGTTAACCCAGGGGCAGATTACCCAATAAGCAAGGTACACACGGTGTCATGGATTGATTCATGTCCCCTCAAAAATGTGTTTATCAATTGGGCTGGGCCATGATTCCCAGTATTGTGTGATTTTCCTGTATGTTGTAAATCCTGCCTCTGTGATGTCAAGGAGCGAGGATGGGCGGCAGTTGTGTTAGTGACGCAGGACTCAACCTACAGGATTAGATGGTGTCTTCAGGCAGTCTCTTGAGATATAAAAGAGAGAAGAAAGCAGAGAGACAAGGGAACCTCATACCACCAAGAAAGCAGTGCTGGGAGCAAAGCGTGTTCTTTGGACTTGGGGTCCCTGTGCAGAGAATCTCCTAGTCTGGGGAAAAATTGATGAAAAGGCTGACAGAGAGAAAAAGCCATTCCCTAGAGCCGACACTCTGAATTTGGACTTTTAGTCTACTTTACCATGGGAAAATAAACTTCTCTTCATTAAAGCCATTCACTTGTGGTATTTCTGTTATAGCAACACTAGATGACTAAGACACACGGGCTTACTTGTGCTTACTTACTAATTTGTAGTGCACAATTTCATGTACGTTTTACCACAATTAAGCCTATGTGTACCTTGCTTACAGTAAGCCAGTGCGTGCTGTGCTTACAGGTTAATCCATCCCTGAATTAACCTCTCTGTGTCTTAGTTTCCTCCTCTGGAATATGAGGGTAATAAAGAGCCCACCACCCAGGCCTGTTGCAAGGACTGAATTAACCCAGCAGTGTCATGCCCAATACACAGTTACAATTAATTGTTATCGTGCTGCTGGTTTTGTTTTTGTTGTTGATCTGTGACTTCGAAGACCTCAGGTGTTACCCACTAGAACTGCTCCATAGGGTTTCCTTGGCTGTAATCTTTATGAACGCAGCTTGCCAGGCCCGTTCCTTCCACAGTGCCGTTGGGTCAAATGCTTTTGTGGACGCAAAAGTGAATAGTTAACCACCTCGCAGATATAAGTATCCTCATTTTTCACATCATGGTTTAGATGGACAACCTGATTTCCACGGGATAGATGCTGAAAATGGCAACACACCCTGGGGCAAGGCATGAGATGAAGAGAATTCATTACACCCCATGAGTTGGCATTTTACCTCCATCCCTGGGGGAGGATGCAGACAGTGGCATTGCCAGGGTCCAGATGTTGAGATGAACATTCAGCTTTCATTTGGGGCAGCAATGGGGCTGATGCATCTGTTGAAAGGTCTTGCTCATGGATGCTTCCCACCCCTGGAGAGAGGCACGTAGTCTAGATCTTGGGTCAGACATAAAATAGAATGTTTTTGTGTAGTGAGCTCTGTGTCAGGCACTGTGCTAGGCTCGGCAGAAGCCTTATCTCATTTCATCTTCACAGCACCCTAAGCCAGGAGTTGGTAAACTATGGCCCACGGGCCAAATCCAAGCCCGTTTTTGTAAATACAATTTTATTGGAACACAGCTACATCCATTCATTCCTGTGCATTTGGCTGTTTTCATGCCACAACTGCAGAGTTGAGCAGCTGCGATAGAGACTGTATGGTCTACCAAGCGTCAAATCTTTACTATCTGGCCCTTTACAGGAAAAGTTTGTCAGCTTCTGCCCTAAAGTATCTAGATGGTAGATACCGTAATTTCCCCAGTATAAAGGTTAAGAAACTGAAGTTTACCGAGTAACAATAATTAAAAAAAAAAAAGTTGCCATCAAGTCAATTCCAACTCACAGCGACCCTGTGGGACAGAGTAGAACTGCCCCATAGGGTTTCCATGGCTGTAAATCTTTATGGAAGCAGACTGCCACATCTTTCTCCCATGGAGCAGCTGGTGGGTTTGAACCACTGACCTTCCTGTTAGCAGCCAAGTGCTTAGCCACTGTGCCACCAAGGTTCCTTTAGTAACAATAATAGCTAACATTTATTGGGCATTTATCACATGCTAGCATCTATGCCTTACCTTAAATAAGGTAATCACTATAAAATGGGGAGGGTAAGTACTGTTATTCCCATTTTACAGGTGAAGAAATTGAGGCTTAGGAAAAGGAGTAACTGGTGGGGTTGAGATTTAAAATAGATCTGTTCCGCTCCAAAGCCTTTGTTGTCATCAACCATATTCATTTAAGAACTACCTTCTCACTTAAGATACGCCATCATGGTCCTAATAATAGAGAGAACTGAGTATTATTGTATTGCGTTAGGTACATAGAGTAGGTGTTCTCAAACTTTTATGGGCATGGTGAGTACCTGGGGGGCTTGGCTTCTATAGGCCAATAAACAAGGTACGCACAAGCTTAATTGTGGATTGGGGGGTCGTGTCCAGGGATTCTCACACAAGAGGTCTTCAGACCACATTTTGGGAAGTGGTGGGATGGGATGTGAATGGCCAGTTTCTGCTGGGTCTGAGCTTGTGTGAAAGAACTAGTGTGATAGAAACCTTTTCAACAACATTTTCCAGCTAGAAGGCAAGCCACCTACAGGTGCCAATGATTCTTTCCATGAAAGGACAAATGGTGGAGGGAGATGATGGAAGTGTCCCTGCTGGGGAGAGGAGAAGGTGGGCTACGAGGCTCCATCACAGCTTTCTGGCAGAGCTCACTTGGTGTGTGCAGATGACAAAGCACTAAGACACAACAGTCCCCAGGGCTCCCCCTGCCATTGCTGTCACTTAGCTTCCAGGAGCTGAGTCACTTCTGGGGGAAGAGGCAGCTAAATCCATCTTCCTATCCCCAAATGCCACCCTGGGAAGATGCATGCCTTGCAAACAGCAGCACTGGCAAACAAGAGCTGAGAACCTGGGGCATGACCAGGATGTGCCAGCAGGTTTAATCATTTACAGGCATTCCTCAGATTACGAATGAGTGCTGTTCCTAAAAAAAAAAAAAAAAAATTTTTTTGTTCCTAAGTCTTTTTTTTTTTAACTAAATTGCTAAAGGTAATTTACATACCTTTAGTTTTTTTTGGAGGGTTTTTTTTTTTTAATTGTGCTTTTTTTTTAGGTGAAAGTTTACAGCTCAAGTTAATTTCTCATTCAGAAAATTATACACATATTGTTTTGTGACATTAGGTGAAATCCCCTCAATGTGACAGCATACTCCCCTGTTCCACCCAGGTTCCCCATGTCCATTCGTCAGTTCCTAAGTCTGTGTTTAAGTAGAATTTGTATATAAGTCGTAACAGTTAGGTACTGATGTTATCTACATTAGTCAAATGTTGTCTTAGTATATGGCATCTGGTGTACTTTCTATGCGTAAAAAACATTAAAGAGCACTTTCAGATACACTAAAACATCTTTAACATAATAATAATGTTGTTGTTGTTAGGGGCCGTCAGTCGGTTCTGATTCATAGTGACCGTATGTATCACGGAATGAAACACTGCCCGGTCCTGCACCATCCTCATAATCATTGTTATGCTCGCGCTCTTTGTTGCAGCTACTGTGTCAATCCATTTCATTGAGGGTCTTCCTCTTTTCTGCTGACCCTGTACTTTACCGGGCATGATGTCCTTCTCCAGGGACTGATCCCTCCGGAGAACGTGTTTAAAGTATGTAAGATGCAGTCTCGCCATCCTTGCTCCTAAGGAGTATTCTGGTTGTACTTCTTCCAAGACAGATTTGTTCGTTCTTTTGGCAGTCCATGGTATATGGTATAAAGTAATAATAATAAAAATGCTCTGATGTGTGTCGCAAGGTAGCCCCATTTGTTACTATGAACAACTATATGTACCTCGAATTTTTAATATAACAGGCTTTAGTTGGTTTATAATTAAGGGTTGTACGTATCTTAATGGGGGACTGCCTGTGTCCCGAAAATCTAAAGCTCTCCAGCGACAGGGAGGGTAGAGGTGATTGCAGATGGGGGCTGGCAATCTCCTAGAAACTTCTCATTTAGATATGGACTCACCAGTTGCCATTGACTCTGACTCATGGCAACCCATGAGTGTCGGTGTCGAACTGGGTTCCACAGAGTTTTCCAATCACAATTTTTTTTTGAGGAGGGGGGAGAGAGGTGCATTGTAGGCCTTTGTTTCACATGCCTCTGGGTGGACTTGAACCTGAAACCTTTCAGTTAGCAGCCCAGCACATTTACCATTTGCACCCCCTGGGACTCCCAGTGCTTCTAGTACTTACTAATTCCCCTTGTTAACAAAGAGAGATTAGGCTTCCATCTGAGCCATGGGTAGGCTCTAGTGTTTAGCGAGAATTTTAAAACATTGCTTTATTTTCATCAGATATTTTTATGGCTACTTTCGAATTATGCCAAGTGATAACTTTTCACTTATGGATGTGATATAAAAATCTTTTAAAAAGAAGTTTCTTGCTAGCAAGCAGCCATCTAAGATGCATCAATTGGTCTCAACCCACCTGGATCAAAGGAGAATGAAGAACACCAAGGACACAAGGTGATTACGAGCCCAAAGGACAGAAAGGGCCACATGAACCAGCGACTACATCATCCTGAGACCAGAAGAACTAGATGGTGCCCAGCTACAACCGATGACTGCCCTGACAGGGAGCACAACAGAGAACCCCTGAGGGAGCAGGAGAGCAGTAGGATGCAGACCCCAAATTCTCATAAGACCAGACTTAATGGTCTGACCGAGACTGGAAGGATCCCGGTGGTCACGGCCCCCAGACCTTCTGTTGCCCGAGGACAGGAACCATTCCCGAAGCCAATTCTTCAGACATGGATTGGACCAGACAATGGGTTGGAGAGGGATGCTGGTGAAGAGTGAGCTTCTTGGATTAGGTGGACACTTGAGACTATGTTGGCCTGCCTGGAGGGGAGATGAGTGGGTGGAGGGGGTTAGAAGCTGGCGAAAAGGACATGAAAAGAGAGAGTGGAGGGAGAGAGCAGACTATCTCATTAAAAAAAAAAAAAATTTTTTTTTTTTGGTCTCATTAGGGGGAGAGTAATTGGGAGTGTGTAGCAAGGTGTATATGAGTTTTTGTGTGAGAGACTGACTTGATTTGTAAACTTTCACTTAAAGCACAATAAAAAATTATTTTAAAAATAAAAATAAATTTAAAAAAAGCAGCTTCTTTGGGCCAAACAGTGTATGTAAAGAAATATTGAGTAAATGATAGTATAGACAGTAGATGGCCGTCTATACTATCTTTTAGTCTATCATTTATATTTAATGATAGTATAGACAGTACATTCATTTCTATGAAATGAATTGAAGATTTAGAAACATTATTCTATAGTTATTGCTCACCAGCAGCTTACCCCTGAGGGTAGACTGGGGCAGACTTCAGTTTAAATCATTGCTCTACCACTAATTGTGTGACCTAGCCAATTTACTTAATCTCCCCAAACCCCAGTTTCCTCTTCTGTAAAATGGGGATAATAACTCCTACCACATAAAGTTGCTGTTATAGAGGTGAAGTGAGGTACTAATATATGTCAAGTGCTTGGCGCAGTGCCCAGACACGATAGCGGTATCATTATTACCGTTACATTTCCTTTCTCTAGAAGCAGCCAGACTAAAGTTGGGGAAGAAACAAAAATCAGAATCATTAGATTTGGAGAATGAGAGACTTGGGTCATTGAGGCCATCCTTCTGTCCCTCTAGGTCAGATTGCAGTTGTCCATGTCTGCCCTGCTCTCAAGGGAGAGCCCAGAGGCAGGCCAGCCAGACCTCCTTCAGGGTCCCAGCCTCTTAGCTCACCACCTTGAGTAGCCACAGGAAGCTCTTCCTGCAATGGACCCAACACAGAGGCCTAAATGTTGTTGTTATGGGGTGGCGTCAAGTCAATTCCGACTCAGGGCGATGCCATAGGACAGAGTAGAACTGCCCCATAGGGTTTCCAAGGCTGCAATCTTTACAGAAAGCCCACTAAACCAAGCAGACTATTATATCCCATGGATCGGCTGTTGAGTTCAAACCGCCAACCTTTGAGTTAACAGCCAAGCGCTTAACCACTAGGATACCAGGGCTCCAGAGTCTTAAATACCAGTGAATACATCTGAGCCCCATTGCTGGGGAGCAGATATCCTGACACATTTCAAAGGCTCCTTGTGGCTCCCCAGCCATTTAGTATCATCAATCACTCACATAGGAAAGAAACTCATTTCAACCCCCAAACATCCTATTATGAGATGTACTGAGCATCTTGCCTTCTCGCTATAATGTGAATGTAATGGGAAACAGCCAGTTGCTTTTAATGAGTCACCATTTCCCAAGAAGAAGAAGTAACTGCTTTTAATTCAGAGGCTCCTGTCTGCTCTATTCCCTGGGCCAACCTTGCGAGGGAGGATGCCCAGGGTCCTGAGAGTCATCGTACCTTCATTGCACAGTGCCTTCCTCTGCATAATGCCTCTTTATCCTCAAAACCACCCTGCAAGGAAGATTTTTCAGCCCAGGAAACTGACTACTTGCCTCCAAACCCTAGCTTTGGTTGTTATTTGCTAAGTGACCTTGAGCAAATTCTTTAGCATTTCTGAGTTTCTGTTTTCTCAGCCACATCTAATTTGCCCAAGGTCACAAAAGGAATTAGGGAGAATGCGCAGTCTATAGTGGGGTTAAGAACCGGGCGCTGGACCAAGCCGACTTGCGCTTAAAGCCTGGATCTGCTTCTTTCTAATTACTGGCCTTGGCAAATGACTTCACTTCTCTCTAAACCTCAGTTTTCTCGTCGGTAAATTGGAAGTAATGAAAGAAGGCATGTATAGGCTGGTGCTGTCCAATTGAAAATCTGAGCCACATGTATAATTTGAAAGTTTCCAGCAACCACGTTTTAAAAAGCTAAAGGAAATGGGAAAAAAAGAATAATTTTAGTAATAGATTTTATTTAACCCAATAGATCCAAAATATCGTCATTTCAACATGTAATCAATATTTTGAAACTATTAATGAGGTTTTTATATTCTTTTTTTGTATCAAGTCTTTGAAATCCAGTGTGTATTTTATACTTACAGCATATTGTACTTGGACTAGCTGCATTGCAAGTTGCTCAAAAGTCACAGGGGGCTGGTGGCTACCATACTGGACGGCACAGGCACAGATGGCACCCAGGACATAGTAAGCATTCAATAAATTGTAGCTAGTCAAAGAAGTAGCTGAAGGGAAATTTGAGTCAGGATCTCCTAACTACTCCTTTTTGCCATACTATCCGACCTGCATTCCCACCAAAAAAAAAAGAAAGTGGTTGGCGGTGGGTGTTGTCTTAGTCATTTAGTACTGCTGTAACAGAAATACCAAGTGGATGTTTTTAATGAAGAGTTTATTCTCTTACAGTCCAGGAGGCTTAGAAGTTCAAATTCAGGGTGCGGGCTGCAGGGGAAGGCTTTCTCTCTCTATCAGCTCTGGAGGAAGGTCTTTGTCATCAGTCTTGCCTTGGTCTGGGAGCATCTCAGCCCAGGAACCTCAGGTCCAAAGGACACGCTCTGCTCCTGGTGCTGCTTTCTTGGTAGTATGGAGTTCCACATGTCTCTCTGCTTGCTTCTCTCTTTTATATGTCAGAAGAGATTGACTTAAGACACTATCTAATCTTGTAGATCTCATCAATATAACTGCCACTAATCCATCTCATTACATTATAGTGACAGGATTTACAACACATAGGGAAATCACATCAGATGACAAAATGGTAGACAACCATACAATACTGTATGATTGTAAAATATCGTGACAGGTTTTTTTGGGAGACACAGTTCGATCCATGACATTCCTAACCTCTTAACACCTATGGACATAATCCCTTTAGGGAATAAGAGTTTCTGTGTTGTGTTAATGTAGGTGTGTCCTAAAACTAATCACTTCTGAGTCATAAGGAGCAGCATAGATGAGTAGATGAACAAGCACAAACTGGGGTAAGACAGATGCCATGTGAAGATCACCAAGGAACCAAAGAAGCTGGGGTTACAGAAGCTGAAAGAGATAAGAATCTTCTCTCAGAGCACATACAGAGTCAGCCCTCCCTTAGAGCCAGTGCCCTGAATTCAGACTTCTAGCCTCCTGAACTGTGAGAAAGTAAATTTCTGTTCTTTAAAACCACCCACTTGTGGTATTTTTGTTACAGCAGCACTAGGAGGCTAAGACAATTGGGGTAAAGGGAAGGTCTAGCATGGGAAAGACTGTCAGTTGCCTACCCAATACCCAACCTCCCCTTCTTTAGTAACAGAATTCTGAGCAATAATAATAAAAAAAAATCCATTGCTGTTGAGTCAATTTCAACTCATAGCGACCCTATCGGACAGAGTAGAACTGTCCCATAGGGTTTCCAAGAAGGTCCTAGTGGATTCAAACAGGTGCTCTTAAGCACTCTTTTGCAGACAGGTGTGGCCAATGAGATGTAAGTGGAAGTCATTGGATGGGTTTTCTGGGAAAACCCTTTGTCTTTGTCCCAGTGGTGTTGTGGGGACAGCTTCTAGTTCAAGAAGAGCTGACTGCTACATTTGCAGGCATTTGCAAGCCAGTTGTTAAACACAGCCACTACTAAAAGTTAAAAGATATGAACTTAAAATTAAGCACATTATATCAAGAAAAAGGCAGTAAATACTGAAAACTCATCGCTGCCCAGTTATGTTACTACCTTTTACTATTCTCCATGCTCTCGAAACCCTGGTGGCATAGTGATTAAGTGCTATGGCTGCTAACCAAAAGGTTGTCAGTTCGAATCCACCAGGCGCTACTTAGAAGCTCTATGGGGCAGTTCTACTCTGTCCTGTAGGGTCGCTATGAGTTGGAATCGACTAGACAGCAACAGGTTTTTCTTTTCTTTTTAGGTTAGTTACACCTATTATATCTGTATTGTGGAAGTATTACATAACAGTGTGGTCCTGGGCATCTCTTCTCAACCCCCATTCAGTGGTGCCATGTTGGTAACTGGAAATAAGTAAAGGTGGGAGTCTTTATACCATGAAAATTGGCACACTACACATCAAGGCCTTTTAACCTGTTCTTAAACATTTGCCAGCATACACTGTTTTCTCTTGTTCCTCCACTCTACAGTCTGGACCTCAGACCCATGGCTAGAGCTCCAACAGTCATTTAGGACCATCCGGTAGTATGCAAAGATGGTCACAAAGAAAGATAGAGAGCCCGAGTCCTTGACACCTGTGAGGTCCCATACCGGCCCTGGATTTTTTTTTTTTTTTAATTGTGGTGAAAATAGACACAACAAAACTCAACAGTTTCTACATGTACGATTCAGCAGCATTGGTTACATTCTTCAAGTTGTGCCTCCATTCTCGCTTCCTTTTCCAAATCATTCCACCACTGCTAACAGAAACTAAATGCCCCCTAAGCAAAGACTCCCCCTTTTCTCCCTCCCTCTCACCTCTGATAACCACTAATCATCTTTTATTTCCATATATTTGACATAAGTGAGAACACACAACATTTGTCCTTTGATGACATACTAATTTATTTCAGTATGATGTTTTCAAGGTTCATCCATGTAGTGTAGCCCTGAAAATTTTTAATGCGAGAAAAAAAATTCTCTAATTTGCTTATGTCACTGTAGGCAGATTTCTGTGACTTATCACTGAACTTTATCAGAGCTGATACAGCAAGTGTTGAAGGATGTCTGAAGAGCTCGAAACAGGAGATGAAGGGTGTATTTCGAGCATCCCCTAGGGTGGTGCTTCTCACAGTGTGGTCCTGTTTGTTACTGGATTAAGTATGTAAAAAGTTTTATACCAATTTGGTAGCATAGCGTATTGTCTGTTGAATCCAGTGATAAAAAGTTGGGGCTTATAATACTACACAACCACAAAGAACAATGATGAACCCGTGAAGCATTTCACAACATTGATGAACCCGGAGGGCATTATGCTGAGTGAAATAAGTCAATCACAAAAGGTCAAATATTGTATGAGACCACTACTATAAAATTCATGAAAAGGTTTACACACGAAAAGAAACGATATTTGATAGTTACGAGGAACAGGAGTGGTGGGGAGGGAAAAACACTAGACAATAGATAAGTGGTACCTTTGGCGAAGGGTAAGACAGTACACAGTACTGGGGAAGCCAGCACAACTTGACGAAGGCAAGGTCATGGAAGCTCCATGGAAGCTCCAGGAGGTCACAGTCAAACTTCCTGAGGGACTGAATTATTGGGCTGAGGGCTGCGGGGACCATGGTTTCAGGGAACATCTAGCTCAATTGGCATAGCATAGTTTATAAAGAAAATGTTCTACATTCTACTTTGGTGAGTAGTGTCTGGGGTCTTAAAAGCCTATGATCAGCCATCTAAGGTACTCCACTGGTCTCACCCCATCTGGAGCAAGGGAGAATGAAGAAAACTAAAGACACAAGGGAAAGATTAGTCCAAAGGACTAATGGACCACAATTACCACAGCTTCCACGGGACTGAGTCCAGCACAACTAGATGGTGCGTGGCTACCACCACTGACTGCTCTGACAGGGATTGCAATAGAGGGTTCTGGACAGAGCTGGAGAAAAATGTAGAGCAAAATTCTAACTTTAAATAAATAAATAAAAAGACCAGATGTACTGGTCTGACATAGACTGGAGAAACCCCAAGAGTATGGCCCCTGGACACCCTTTTAGCTCAGTAATGAAGTCACTCCTGAGGTTCTCCCTTCAGCCAAAGATTAGACAGGCCCATAAAACAAAACAAGACTAAAGGGGCACACCAGCCCAGGGACAAGGACAAGAAGGCAGGAGGGGACAGGAAAACTGATAACAGGGAACCTAAGGTGGAGAAGGGAGAACGTTGACATGTTGTGGGGTTGGTAACCAATGTCACAAAACAATATGTGTATTAATTGTTTAATGACAACTAGTTTGCTCTGTAAACCTTCAAATAAAGTACAAGAAAAAAAAATCTTAAATTTATTCTCTCACAGTCCACAAGGCAAGAAGTCCAAAAAAAAAAAAAAAAAAAAATTAGGGCTAGTATTTTGTATATCTTTTTTGAAATTTCATTTTTCTAATAATTCATCCTGATTGTATTTTACAAACCTAATCCATTGCCATCACATCAATTCTGACTTATAGTGACCCTACAGGACACAGTAGAACTGTCCCGTAGTTATGCCAAGGCTGTAATCTTTACGGAAGCAGACTGCCACATCTTTCTCCTATGGAGCAGCTGGTAAGTTCAAATCGCCAACCTTTCAGTTAGCCAAGCACTTAACCCCTGCACAACCAGGGCTCCTTACCGGTCTGCAATGGGTAGGAAATAAAAGCAACTGGTCGTTCAGCATAGCCACTTTGAGAAGCCCTGGCCTAGGGACTCACCAAGGGGATTGGGTATGGAGCAGAAGAGGATTCACCAGATTTGCTGCAAAGCGAATGACCTTGAGCTTCAGGCTCTTTCACTTGCAAGGGCTTCTCAGGGCCCTTTTGGAAGAAGTCCAAGACCTCAAAAATCAGCACCATCCCTCCAGGATGGAGCTGGGACCTGGGGTTGGGTGGGAGAGTAGGAAAAGGTGAGGGAGAAAGAAGGAGCCCAGAGAGAGACTCCTTCACAGGTGGACTCTGGCAGAAACTGTGGCCCCATCTTCAAGAGCTATATGGGAATGCAGAACTGGGGAATCATAGGAATCTCTGGGTGTCATCCCAGATGTACGAGGCCTGACTAAGAGGTGAAGGACAAGGAGGACAGAGCAGAGAATTTGATGCCCTGACTTTCTCAGAGAAACAGGAAATGAGGATGAGGGTGAGGAGGTGAGACTGAGACGCAGAAGAGACTGAAATAGTCAATATGGAGTGGGATCCCAGGAGGACCCAAGCCTTGAGACAATAGTTCCTTTTGCAAGAGAAACAAACCCCAGGTTTCCTTGTATGAAAGTAGGATGTGAGAAGATCGGAAGGCTTATTTAGAGAGCTTAGGAATCAAAGCTAAAACAAGAACTTTATCTCAGCTCTGCTCTGCAGCCTGAGACTTTGTTCGGATCAAGGTTTCTCAACCTCAGCACTACTGATATTTGGAGCTGGATCTTTCTTTCCTATGGGGGGCTGTCCTGTGCACTGTGGGGTGTTCAGCAGCATCCCTGGCCTCTACCCACCAAATGCCAGGAACACACCCTACGAGTTGGGAAAATCCAAAATGCTTCAGACATTGCCAAATGTCCACTGGGGAACAAAATCACCCCTAGTTGAGAACCACTGCTCTAGACCCAGTGCTTCTCGGTACTACTCCTGGGAGCATGGATGTTAGACTTACCTATGTGCAGTTAAAAATCCATCTCGCTAATAAAATACTTGGCTAATTACCTGCATGAATAGCTGTCTCATTTGCCAAGAGACCAGAAGAACTGGATGGTGCCCACCTACCATTACTGAACGTTTGGTCAAAGATTTGCAGGAGAATCCTGATCAAAAGGGTGGAAATGCAGAACAGATTCCAAATTCTCAGGGAATTCAGACTTTCTGGAGCCATGGAGGTTAGATGAACCTCTGAAACTACTGCCCTGAGATAATCTTTAAACCTTAAGCCTTAAACCAAAAATATCCCCTAAAGTCTTCTTAAAACCAAACAATAGTTTAGCTTAACTAGTAACGAATGTCTTCCTTGAGCATTGTGCTCTTTTAAGATCTATCTCTATGGGATCAAATTGTCAAGAATAATTCCAACGATTGGATAGGAAACAGGGGGCAGTGAGTTTATGTTAATAGGGGAGGAACAATTCCGAAAAGGAGGGTGAAAATGGTTGCACAACTTGAAGAATGTGTTCAACGTCACTGAATTTTACATGTAGAAAAGTTGAATTGGTGTATGTTCTGCTATGTATATTCTCAACAACAACAAAAACAAAATTAATAATAATAATAAAATCTGTCTCCCTGGGGTTCTCCTGGACTTACTGAATCAGAATCTCTTAGGAGGGGACCCAGCAATCTGCACTTTTAGTGAGTTCCCCAAGTGATTCTTAATGAAGCTCTCTGTGCCTCAGTTTCCTTGTCTGGATACAGTGAGGATAGTGACAGTATCTACCGTCTTCATAGTGATATGAAGATGAAGTGATGAGGTCCACATAGAGCACTCAGCTCAGTGTGCTCAATAAATGGTACCTATTTCGTCTCACATACTTTGCACATGTTATCAGGAAGGACCAGTCGCTGAAGAAGGACATCATGCTTGGTAAAGTAGAAGTTCAGAGAAAAAGAGGAGGACCCTCAGTGAGATGGATTGACACAGTGGCTACTACAATGGGCTCAAGCATATCAACAATTGTGAGGATGGTGCAGGACTGGGCAGCATTTCATTCTGTTGTACACAGGGTCGCTATGAGTCGAACAGACTCAATGGCACCTAACAACAATCACATCATCATTCATCATTAAAGTCTGAGAAGCTCTGGTTTGGGGAGGGAGGTGCAATGAAGAAGGGGAAGAACGAAAGAGAGTATGCCAATCAAGAACAATTGCTAATCATGAGGCTGCACAGTGTGGACATGAAGCCACCTGGGTGAAGGCTGTCCTCTCTGCAGATATTCAATGTTCATGTTGACTTTGTACTCAAACTGCCTCCTCAGGTGAAACAAATAGCGGCAACTGTCAACAAAAAGGCAAGAAAGGTAAAGATAGAGAGAAAAGAAAAAAATTATTTAGCCTGTGTATTAGTCTCCTATTAATGCCATAACAAATGACCACCATAAATGTAGTGGCTAAAACAACACAAATTTATTATCTTACAGTTCTGGAGGTCAGAAGTCCAAACACGAGTCTCAGTGGGCTAAAATCAAGGCACCAGCAGGGTTGCGTTCCTTTCTGGAAGCTCCAGTGGAGGACCCATTTCCTTGCCTTTTCCAGCTTCTAGAAGCTACCTGCATTCTTTGGTTCGTGGCCTCTACATCTTCAAAGCCAGCAAGAGTGGAAGAAGCCCTTTTCACAGCTCATCTCTCCGACCCTTCTTCCATCCCCACGTCTCTCCAATTTGAAGGACTCATGTGATTAGATTGGACCCACCCGCATAATCCAGAATAATTTCCTCTTCTCAAGGTCCAAATCCTTAATTCCCACTGCAACTTGAGCTTCCTTTTACCATGTAAGATTACATATATACGGCTTTCAGAGGTTGGGGGCGCACATCTTTGGGGAGAACGTTACTCTGCCTGCCACAGTCTACATGACAGAACTAGTTGCTGTCAAGTTGATTCCGACTCATGGTAACCCCATGCGTTTCAGAGTGGAACTGAGTTCCACAGCATTTCGATGGCAGTGACCTTGCAGAAGTAGATCACCAGGCCTTCCTTCTGTGGCACTCTGAGTTGGGTTCAAACTGTCAACCTTTTGGTTAGTAGTCGAGTGCTTTACTGTTTGTACCACCCAGGGACTTCTGGTCTACATGATAAACTCAAACGAAACCCATTGCTGTGGGGTGAATTCCAACTCCCAGTGACCCTATAGAACAGAGTAGAACTGCCCCATAGGGATTCCAAGGCTGTAATCTTAATGGAAGCAGACTGCCACATCTTTCTCTGTGGAGCCGCTGGCGGGTTTGAACCTCCAACCTTTTGGTGAACAGTCGAGCGCCAAATAATCCTATAGTGGAGGGCCCAGGAGAGGGGATATCATCCTTAAGGGTGGAAAATGTGCTTTGTAGGAAGAGGCCCCCACTCAGACAAGGAGGTGGGAGACCAAGCAGGGAGACTTCCTTCCTGTTCACGGGGCACCCATCATCTGCCACACCCCAGCTCAGTGCCAGCAGCCACAGCCACATCACCATGGTAGACTTGGCTGATAGCCTGCACTTGAGTTCGAATGTCAGCTCTGCCCCTTACTGGTTGTATAACCCTGGACAAGTAATTTAAATTCTCCCAAGCCTCTGCTTCCTCACTTGTAGCATGGGTCTAACGGCACTTAGTTTGCAATATTTATTCATTCAATCATAAGTAGCTGTGTGGCTGGTAAATGGGTTATATAACCTCACCACCTTCAGTGTTCATCATCTGTAAAGCGGGGATAATAATAGCTGCTCCTCATTGACGGAGGTGAGAGTTGAATGAGAGATTGTGTATAAGGCTGTCAACATGGTGCCTAGGACATCACCACGATAAGTGTCAATGATCTCAATCACTATCATCATTTTCACCATCAAAAGAGAAAGCAGCCAATTCAGACCTCTCCCAAAGCTGGAGTTGGGGGTGGGAAAGGTCAGAGGAGGTCAGCTCCTGGAAGCCTCTGCCCCAACTTAACCGCCCTCTGCAGAACTCCCTTCCCTGGGAATACCCACCTCGTGCACCAACCCATTCTGTGCCTTCTGAAGGAGGCTGAGAAGCACTAGAAGTCATGGGCCCTGCTCCCATCATCCCCCAAACCAGCATTAGACCTGGGCGGAATGGAGGTGGGTAGGAAGTGAAGAGTGATATTAAGGTAATGAAAAAATTTTACTTTTTTAAGCAAGTATTCTAGAATATTATCCCTCAAGTAATCATCTTGGAAGGCTCTATGCTTCTAATAACACCAACATTCCTCAAGCTTTTTAAAACTTTTCCTACTGGACCCTTATAAGACTATTAAATCCTTTCCGGAATAAGGAGAGGTATTAATAAACTCTTCTTGGATAATTACTTTCAAATTGGTTTATGAGCCATTCAAGAAGAGCAGTTTAATACCTTTGTATTCCCTTTTTTAATATTCACTTGATTTAATCACCTACTTTATTTGCACAACTCAGCTCAGAATGACGTTTGGTAGCTCCAGAAATCAAATTTCCTCTCCAAGGCAAAGATCGTTCGCCATGGAGGATGCTCACAAGAATTCGCCCAGACTGGGATCACAATTCCCAAGCAGCACTTCTAGAAAGGTTTTTATCGTAATAACTCATGTGTTACCTCCCGGGTGACTTTTGAAGGAGATGACACATGAGCTTTTCCGGCAGGTTATTTAACAATCTGTAACGTCATTTTACATTACTCAGTGTCCTCTCTCCAACACTTCTGACTGACCTCCAGTGAGTCACTGAACCACTCCGTCATATTTCTCCCAGGCCCAAGCTGAAGGGCTCAGACCAGTTTGTTTCTCAGGCCCTTTGAGACTCTCATGTAAGAGAATAAAGTGTTCTAATTCAAAGGGAATGGATAAGCAGTCAAATTAAAACTACGGAAATTGATAACCATGTAATAACAATAAGATAATTTTTTTAATTGTCCAATTAAAAGTCTATAAACAACTAATGTTTTTTGACACTTCTGCAGGTTGGCATATTATTCAAGGCTCATTCTTGAAATATCCTCATGCCCTGCAATCCCAGAACAAATTCGTGAATACAGACAATTATAAATCCATCCTGAGCTGTGATTCATATATTTTTACTAAGACTCCTTAACACTTTCAATTTACAAAGCAATTAAGAAGCAAGCAAAGGGCCCAGGTCACACAAGGATGGGTAGAGAACCAGATGGTGCCACTGAAAACCAAGCTTAGTGGGGCTAAAATTATTAAAATCTACAGGAAAATAAATTGGGGCTGTCTAAAGTAATATTTCAGTTTTTAAAAACTGCTTAGCCTGGAAGTCATGCATCTCACTTAATTCCTCACACAGGCTGGTAACTTAACTGAGGAGATACATTGCCGAGCAAACGTTATTTTCATTTGGAAAGTTTGAGGTTGGGGAATAAACAAAAAAAACCTACTGCCATTGAGTCACTTCTGACTCATGGTGACCCCAAGTGTTACAGAGTAGAACTGCTCCATGGGGTTTTCTTGGCATAATCTTTACGGAAGCAGACCTTTCTTCCGAGGCACCACTAGGTGGGTTCCAGTGCAAATCATTTCTGCCACTTTGGGACCCTGGTTGCAGAATACCAAACCAACCAAACCCAGGGCCGTCGAGTGGATTCCGACTCATAGTGACCCTATAGGACAAAGTAGAATTGCCCCACAGAGTTTCCAAGGAGCACCTGGTGGATTCGAACTGCCGACCTCTTGGTTAGCAGCCATAGTACTTAACCAGTATGCCACCAGGGTTTCAGATTGCAGAATAGCATGTGATAAATATTCATCTGAGAGGGGGTGGTTTGAGTGTGCTTGGGCTGCTTGAGGGTCAGGGAAAACCAGCCAGGGAGCCTGTGTGTGGGCTATGTACAGACATGGGTGGATGAGGTCAATGTTTAGCCACATAGGCTGCAAGCTGGGCAGCTGGAGGAGTGTCAGATCACGGTGGAAGAGGGAGGGAAGCAAAATATGGAAATAGTGTGACCCTAACACTCCCCAGCATATTTTCTCCTTTTTCAAAATGGGCAACTGAGAGCTTGACAAAACTAACGCCATGATGAACCTGTAAGTTTTTCTCCTTCCTCTGCCCGTCTCCTCCACCTACCTCTGTCAATGACTTTGTTCTTTGTTTTAAACTGATGCAAATAACTTTGTTTTGTTCTGTCTGACCACGTGTGACTTACAACCCCCACAGGAAAATCAGAGCCCAGGTATCTGATATGTATTTCTGATAAAGAGTCTTTTGTCACTATCTTGTATGAATAACTCCTTCGGCCAGGCCATCTGGGGACTATAAAGACATTTCTGACCTTTGTAAGATTTCTATATAAGCTCTAATGTGAAATTGCTCTTTGGGAGTCCATAAGAGGAGACAGCCTGTGTTGCTGCCTGTCCCCGGTGCCTTAAGAAACTTCCTCACTCTGAGTTAGAGCATGTTTCATTGGCTCGACTGCTCCAGGGCACAGACCCTAATCCCATAACAATAGGAATGCTGGACTGGAAAGTCCATCAGGAGAAGTAAGACAAGGCCCTAAACAGGAAGATCAATCTCGAAGACAAAAGCCATCAGGACTGCAAATAAAATAACAGGGATGATAATTATTATTAACTAAAGTCCATATTTTGAGTTCTTTCATTTCTTAATGATCCTTTCCACCCACCCAGGATACCACATTACATTTAGTCATTGTTATGGATTGAACTGCGTCACCCAAATATGTGTGCTGGAACCTAACCCCTATACCTGTGGATGTGATCTAATCTAATGCAATGTAATCACTTTCCATAATGAAATCTAATGTAATGTAATCAAGCTATGGAGGTGATACCAGTGTAGGGTGGATCACTAAACCTAATCACTTGTGAATTACATGAAGAGCAGCATAGACACAGGGACAGGCGTGCAGACACAATGGGGGAAGACAGACACCACGTGAAGAATATCTACAAGTCAAGTAACCAAGGAACGCCTGGGGCTACCAACAAGGAAGGAATCTACACGGCTGAAATCCTGAACTGGACTTGAAGAGAAAATAACTTCCTGTTCTTTAAAGCTACCCACTTGTGATATTTCTGTTGCAGCACCACTAGGAAACAAAGACAGGCATTCTGTCTCCTTAGGCTCCCCTTGATGGTGACAGTTTCTCAGACTTTACTTGTTCTTAATTACCTTGACAGTGTTGAGGAGTCCTGACTAGTATTTTGTAGAATGTCCCCCAATTGGGTTTGTCTGATGTTTTTCCTCAAGATTAGATGGGGGGTTGTGGTTTTTGGGAGGAAGACCACAGAGGTAAAGTACCATTCTCAATATCCCACATCAAGGGTACAGGCTCTCAAGATGACTTATCATCGTTGATGTTGTTTGATCTTGATCACCTGGCTGAGGTAGCGTTTATCAGGTTTCTCCATTGTAGAGTTACTCATCCTCCCAGCCCCTTTCCATATTATAGGAGCCCTGGTGGTACAGAGATTAAGAGCTCGGCTGTGACCAAAAGGTCGGCAGTTGGAATCCAGCAGCCGCTCCTTGGAAACCCTATGAGGCAGTTCTACTCTGTCCTATAGGGTTGCTATGAGTCAGAACAGATTTGACAGCATGGGGTTTGGGGTTGGGTTTCAGGCTATAGGATCTCTATCATTTGGAATTGACTCCATGGCAATGGGCTTGGGGTTTTCCATACTGTGCTCTTTGGAAGAGCCCACATTAAGAAGTAGGATGAACCCTGAAAGTATGGCCCCCAGACACCCAATTAGCCCAGTAATGAAGTCACTCCTGAGGTTCACCCTTCAGCGAAAGATTAGACAAGCCCATAAAATAAAATGAGACTAAAGGGGCACACCAGCCCAGGGGCAAGGACAAGAAGGCAGGAGGGGACAGGAAAGCTGGTAATAGGGAGCTCAAGTTCAAAAAAGGGAGAGTGTTGACATATCGTGGGGGTGGTAACCAATGTCACAAAACAATATGTGTACTAATTGTTTAATGAGATGCTAGTTTATTCTGTAAACCTTCATCTAAAGTACAATAATAAAAAAAAAAGAAAGAAAAAAATTGAACAACAGCAACAAAAAAATTCAAGAGGTGGGGCATTATGTTCCACCTCCTTGAGGGCAGAGTAGGGCGTTATTTTTATAATTAGAAAACTGTATGTATTATTTCCACATCAAAAGACAAAGAGGATCACATGCCAATGGAACAAAACCCCAGAACCAGCTAGAACTGGAGGTATGGCGAGGGTCTGCCCCCTAGCAATGCTACAGAGATCCAAACAATGAACATTTTCATAGGCACCGATTTTCATTCTCTCCAACACCCCTTTTCAACCCATGTGGCTCTGCTCCCTTGGTTGGCTGGTCCTTCTTTTGTAGGACCTTGGGCAAATGGCAGGCCCTCATATACGACATGAGGGTTATTTGCTTATTCAGCACATTCTAGGGCAGGCAATATTCTAGGGGCTAGGCATATAGAAATGAAGCTTCCAACCTAGCGGGGAAGACAGTAAAAAATAAATAATTAGAAGCTAGACATTGAAATAATAGCTCTGTGCAAGCTGTCAGCAATACTCCCAAACCTGGAAAACTACAGTCTGAATCATGGAGGCTCCAAGTCAGAAAACATCCATTTTGAGCCCAGCTAGAAAGTTCGGTTTTGTTTCTCTTTACTGAGGGGACTTGATGGCTGACTCAGGCTGTTAGTTACTCAAGTCATGGCTTCCCTAAACCAAATTGCAACCAACTGAGTACCGTGGGTCAGGGCCACCCAACTACACAGAAAAAATAAACCTCTACGTAGCTCTGGGTTTGCCAAGCTCGGAAGGTCTGAGAGAGAGAGAGAGAACACGGAACCTGCGAAGGGAACTTTGCCTAAGGGATACAAGCAATCCCTCCAAGAAAAGGAGGTGTAAATGGCAATTTCCTCCTCCTAGCAGCTCCCCAACACATTCTGTTCAGGTATTTAGATTCTAAATGTCACAGTGTGATATCCCAATGTAGACTGGACATTTTCTGATTTTTGCCTTCCAGTGTCCATTCACCTTTCTTTGGTAATGCTGTTGTTGCTGTTAGTTGCTCTCTTGTTGGCTCTGACTCGTGGCAACCCCATGTACAACAGAACAAAACGTTGCCCAGTCGTGTACCATCTTCATGATCCTTGGTGTGCTCTAGCCACTTCATATTTTGGGTACCTTCCAATCTGGAGCCTTGGTGGCAAAGTAGTTAAGAGCTCGGCTGCTAACCAAAGCAATTCATATTTACCAGCTGCTCCTTGGAAATCCTATGGGGCAGTTCTACTCCGTCCTGTAGGGTCGCCATTACTCAGAATCAACTTGACGGCAATGGGTTTGGTTTTCTGCTGTTTTTTTTTTTTTTTCCAAACTAGAGGCTCATCTTCCAGCACTGTATCAGACAATATCCTGTTGTGATCCATAGGGTTTTCATTGGCTAACTTTCGGAACAGATCATCAGGCCCTTTTTCCTAGTCTGTGTTAGTCTGGAAGCTCTGTTGAAACCTGTCCACCATGGGTGACCCTGCTGGTATTTGAAATACTGGTGTTATAGCTTCCAGCATCACAGCAACACGCAAACCACCACAGTGTGACAAACTGACATATGGGTTTTTGGTAATTGAACCCCTATTGTTTTAGGCAAAGCAATGCACCCCACTCCCAGGTCACGGGGATTGGTGGGGCAGACCCCACCCAGGTGCAACCTAAGCCAATCACTGAGTGCTTTTTCCCTGGTCACTGGGGCTGGCTCTGAGATGAACCTGGTGCCTGATACAAACCACAAGTAGTCAGGCCCAGAACTTTTGTGTGAAGTCTTGGTCAAAGAGAAACTCTCCTCCCTTACCTGCTGGACTTGAACCTGTTGGATCCTGAGAACAAAGCCACCATGGAGGGGAGAACAGCCCAGAGACGGACAGAAACAGGTGAGGTAGTTTGAAGCCCTGGATCAACTGCCGTGGATGAATATAAGCCCGAGCTTTCCCTTTTTGCTTTAGCAGTTTAGGTTGAGTTTTCTGCTGTATACAACCAAGAGAATGACACAGATTTTCCACGTCCTCTCAGAGAAATGTGTACCCAAGGAACAGCAGGGGTCATAGGAGCCATGGGCAACCATCTTGTCTCTCCTTTGCCTCAGTCAGAATGCCGACACAACCAAACCCTAAAGCAGGGTCTGCCAGCCATGGCCCTAGGGCCAAATCCAGCCCGCCGCCTGCATTTTTGTACTGGTTAAGTGCTCTGCTGCTAACCAAAGGGTTGGCAGTTCAAACCCATCAGCTGTTCCATGGGAGAAAGATGTGGCAGTCTGCTCCTGTAAAGATCATGGCCTTGGAAAACCTATGGGGAAGCTCTACCCTGTCACATGGGGTCGCTATGAGTTGAAATTTACTCAACGGCAATGGGCTTGGGATTTTTTGATGAGCTAAGAATGTTTTTTATATTTTTAAATGATTAAAGAAAAGTAATAAATCACAACATATGAAAATTACATAAAAGTCTAATTTCCATATCTACAAATAAAGCTTTATTGGAACACAGCCGTGCGCATTTGTTTACTATGGCTGCTTTTGCATTACAACAGAGTAGTTGGGACTGAGAAAAAACATTTACTATCCAGCCATCTCAGTAGAGATTTGCAGACCCCTGCCTAAAGGATCCTTAATCTCTATTCCATTTTTAAAGACATCTAGGAAAAAGAGATTCTGTAAATTGCCATTTATAAACCAGAGTATTAAAGGCTTTACCTTCCAAATTTATCATGCTGGCAAACTTAACAAAACTGTTGGTTTTTCTTGCCAGGTAAAATGAGCCAAATTACTAATTGTTCATATAAGGCTGTTTGGGAGAAACTCCTATTTAACTTTTAAGGTTATAAACTGAAAGTACCATCTAGATTTCAAATAATAATCCCACTGGCAACAGGAATGATATAGTCCATTTGAGTAACAGAAACTTCTCTTTTAACGGTCTTCTATCTTTTGAGAAATATCTAAGCCATAATGAAAACAAACTTTGCAGTAACAATAATAAAAAAACAAAACCAGTTGCCTCTGAGTTGATTCTGACTGATGGCGACCCCATATGCTTCAGAGTAGAACCGAGCTTCATAGGGTTTTCAACGGCTCTGACCTTTCAGAAATAGATCACCAAGACCTTCTTCCAAAGGCCTCCTGGCAGATTCAAACCACCATCCTTTCAGTTAGCAGCTGAGCATGTTAACCATTTGTACCACCCAGGGATTTCACACAAATAACAGCTATTATTTATTAAGTCTTTTTTTTTTTTTTACTATGTGTCAGGCAGAGTTCTAAGTATTTTTCTTATATTTACGTATTTAATGTTTCCAACAACCTTATGAGGTAGGTACTAGTATTAGACTCATTTGGTAGAGGAGAAAACTAAGGCACAATGAAGTTAAGTAATTTGCCTAATGTCACACAGCCAGGAAATACTGGGCCCAGGATTCAAACCCCAGTAATCAGGCCCCAGAAATTGGGCTATGCTATGGAGTAGGCCATTTCAGTATTACTAAAAAGAGGTGGGCGAGACGAGAAGCTTTCACTGCGGTTTGAAATTTAATTACTAGCACAGTACGACATACATAGTCATGCGTCACTTAACATCCATGATACGTTCTGTGAAACAGGACATTATGTGCTTTGGACGTTGTCTGAACATGCCTATATCGTGAGCATTCACCGATTTTCCGCCTTTGTGTTGTTTAATAACATTTTGTTTCACTTCCAAATTGATATTTCTTCTTTGCCTCTTGCTGCTGCTATCACTAGCACTGGTTTTGCTATGTTTGGGAGGCATGGTAATATTTTCTAAAGGAAATTAAGCAGAGAGATAATGCTACAATACTCAAGAGATGTGTGATACAAGATTGGATGCTGCTGCCCATGAGTCGAAGCACACACTGTGATAAGGTAAACTTTTTATTTGTAGGTTGGGAAAGTTCACATTAAAAAGAGATAGAAAGTATGGCATAGTACATACCTAAGCCAGTAACACAGGTGTTTATTATGACTATCAAGACATATATATTATAGATTAAACATGTAGTGTACCATTAGACACCTGGCAGTGCAATCGCTTTGTATACAAGAGACATGAGATACACATGTTGCCTGCAGGAAGCTGTTGGGGCAGGAAGCTGTTGTGTTTGCTATGTCTGGTTATGCCCGCTATGTCCTTTTCTCTGATCGGGATTTCTGAACTGTATTATAACCTTATGGGACCAAGGACGCATATGCAGTTGGACTTTGCCCAAACGCTATGGACACATGACTATAATTTTTTTTTTACTTCTTAGAATGCCACCTATTCTGGGTAATGTATTTTCTCTGAGCTATTCATACAATATTACTCCCACACTTCTGTCCACATATGATTGCACCAGGCATGGACGTCCGACCCAAGCTGGACCAACAGGCTCCTTCTCTGAGAATCTGATACCGAGATTGGGATTCTAGCTTCAATTGAAACTGCTGTCTTAAAATACAAGCCTGATAGTTGTTTGCCATAAGTTCTGAAAAACAGAAAATGAAGGAGACCTGGAAAGAAAAACACCGGTAGATGGAGGTGGTGGAGGGGACCTCCTTGGTTTACAACATGCCGTAGTTCCTTTTGGAATCTCAGGGAACACTCTGCCCCTCGGTTTTGTGAGACACCACAGAATCCTTAAACAATATTCCCTTTTGGCTAAATTGAATGGGTTTCGGTTATCTACTACCAAAAAAAAACCTTAAATGTAGTCCACTTAAGGGCAAAACAATATACTTGTTTTTATATTCTCTGAATTATTGGCATGGGCCTCTTAAATAATAAATCAGCTAGATTTCTAATTATTTCCTTTAGCTGTGCACTAACTAGGCAAAAAAAAACAACCCATTACTGTCAAGTTGATTCCAACTCACAGTGACCCTATAGGACTGGGTAGAGCTGCCCATACAGTTTCCTAAGCTTTAATCTTTTTCTATTTAATTGTATTTTGGTGAAGGTTTACAGAACAAATTAATTTCTCATTCAATAGTTTATACATAAATTGTCCCATGACATTGGTCACAATCCCTGCAATGTGTCAGCAGGCCGTAATCTTTACAGACGCAGATCTCCACGTCTTTTTTCCCATGAAGTTGCTGGTGGTTTAGAACCGCCGACCTTTCGGTTAACAGCCCAGTGCTTAACAACTATGCCACCAGGGCTTCTCTACTAACTAGGCCAGCTCCCCAAAATTACTGGTTTGTAGGTAGAGGGACTAGTTAAAAATGCCTAGAATGGTGTTTAGGACAATCTGGGAGTCAAAGAATTCGTTTCCATTTTTTCTTGTTTATTTGCACCCTTTCTTTTCTCCCGGAAAGGAAACAAATATCCTTCCCCACCTCCCTCCAACGAAATAGCTGGAAATGGCAGTTTATATAATGGAGCTGGGGGACATAAACAATGTCTCAGACCCAATTACTGAAATGACCCAAATGAATATAAAATGCCATTGCCTAATTTCCTCATAAGTCACATTTCTCGAGGCAGAAATCATTCAGAAACAATCCAAATGCACCCCTGAAGAAATTAGGCAAGTGGAATGGAAAAAGAAAGCTTCGGGTTCTCAGGGCCGATAGCTCTGTAACTGGGATTTGGATGGTGGTGATGGTCCCATTTACAGATGGGCAGTGTGAGGACCTGAACAGCTGGCAGAGTGGCTAACCAATGGCAAGGTCAGGATCAGGGCTCAGATTTCTGAGCCCAGCTCCCCAAGCCTCTGAATGACGTCTGTTCTTTTGCATCCATTCCCTGATTTTCCTTTGGGGGATGTGGCCCAGGGCTTGGCAAATGAGAATATTCTACCACCACCTCTCTCCCCTGCCACAGAAACTGGCTCAGAGCTGGGCAAATAACCCAAATCAGAGCAATGAGAGTCAGTCCCTGGACTGCTAATGAAACTGTTGGGGAAGAACACTCTTTCTGCTGGGATTGCAGCTGATGGCTAATGTAAGCCTGGAGCTGCTGGGGGTGGTCACATGGAAAGTGCCTGTCTGAAAGTGAAGCCAACACTGGTGGGTGCAGAGGAGAGGAAGAGACTAAGTTTTGATGACAGTGTTATATGTTGAATTGTGTCCCCCAAAAATGTGTTTCAACTTGACTAGGCCATGTTTCCCCATATTGTGTTATTGTTCACCATTGTGTCATCTAATGTGATTTTCCTATGTGTTATAAATCCTACCTCTGTGATGTTGAAACATGAGGTGGGATTATTGGCAGTTGGGTTGATGAGGCAGGAGTCAATCTACAGGACTGGGTTCTGTTTTAGGTCAATCTCTTCTGAGATATAAAAGAAAGAAGCAAAAAGATAAACAGGGACCTCATACCACCAAGAAACAAGAGCCAGGAGAACAGCACGTCCTTTGAACCCGGGGTCCCTGCACTGAGAAGTTCCTCAGCCTGGGAAGATGGATGACAAGGACCTTCCTCCAGAGCCGACAGAGAGAGAAAGCCTTCCCCCTGGAGCTGATGGCCTGAATTCAGACTTCTGGCCTTCTAAACTATGAAAGAATAAATTCTCTTTGTTAAAGCTATCCACTTGTATTTATGTTACAGCAGCACTAGATAACTAAGACAGTATTTGAGCCCCTGCATCCAGCCATACCTGAAATTAGCACAGACTATTTAGGCACATAAGCCAATAAATTCTTTCTTTAGGTTGAGCCTGCTGAATTAGGCTTGTTGCTTGGACCTGAGAGCCTTGCAGTGTTGGTCTGTGCCTGCCATGCACATTCTAAATACCTGGCACTGAACAGCAGGTTGAATGTGACAATGGCTATTCTTTCATGCAGTGTTTATCAAGTGCTTACTATGTGTCTGGTGTTGCTGATACAGTGGTAAACAAGTTAGACCTAGTCCCTGTCCTCCTAGAACTGAAAAGACAACCAATCCAGTACTTACAATAAGGTGGGACATGTTTATTGGTCAAGGAAAGCACAAAGAGCCAGATCTTAGCTAGTCTAGGGGGCCAGAAAGGTGCCCCTGGGGGAGTGACCTTTAAGTTGACATCGAGAGAATGAGCTAGTCATGAAAGACGGAAAGGGAGAGGGTGTGGGTGTGGGAGAGGAGAAAAAAAAGGGTAGGCCAGGTGTAGGGAAAATATATGCAAAGACCAAACAGCAGGAGACAGTGGGAACAATTGAGGATGGCTACAGCATAGTATTTGAGCTAGGAATTGGGAAGAGGTTAGGGTAGAAGGTCAGCCTTGATTTCTGTCTTTTCACAACCGCCACATTCAATTCCTTGGCAGGTCTGTTAACTATACTTCTGAAGCATGCTCTGAATCCATCCATTTCTCTCCATCTCGGTGCTACCCTCCTGGCCCAGGTCACCATCTTTCATCGCCTGGGCAACTGCAGAGCCTCCACCGTTCCACAATTGTTCCCCTGTAATCCATTCTTCACACAGCAGCCTGGGTGAGCACAATGAGGAGCCATCGAAAGACATGACCAGGGAAGGGACATGTTCCTCTTAGGACAAGGGTCTCCACTTTGCCCGCAGAATGCAACCACCTCTGTTGTTAGTCGCCATCAAGTTGGCTCCAACTCATATAGGCCAGTCCTGTGCAATCTCTACGATCATTGGTATGTTTGAGTCCATTGTTGCAGCCACTGTGTACTTTGAGTGCCTTCCAACCTAGGCGGCTCATCTTCCAGCACTATATTAGACAATAAATATTCTGTGGTGATCCATGGGGTTTTCACTGGTCTATTTTCAGAAGTTCTTTCTTCCTAGTCCATCTTAGTCTGGAAGCTCCGCTAAAACCTGTCTATCCTGGGTGACCCTGCTGGTATTTGAAATACTGGTGGTATAGCTTCCAGTATCACAGCAACAAGCAAGCAACCACAGAACCACAAACTGACGGACAGATACGTGATGTAGATCATCTTTTAAAAACCCAAGCCCGTTGCCGTTGAGTTGATTCCAACTCAGAGCAACCCTATAGGACAGAGTAGAACAGCCCCACAGAGTTTCCAAGGAGCGCCTGGTGGATTCAAACTGCCAACCTTCTGGTTAGCAGCTGTAGCTCTTAACCACAATGCCACCAGCATTTCCTCTTAATTAGATGCTGAAGGTTATTTCCTGGGTACTCACTCAGCCTGCTGGGGGACTCTACTGCCAAAGCACCCCCAGCAGGATTTTCCCCAGATGTTGGCAAAGCCATTCCCGGCAGCTCTGCATCAATTTGCAGTGAATAACGACTTTTGTTCCTGTGTTTTCCTTGAATTCTTCAGCAGCTAATCCAGGGGATTCAGGGAAACATGCATAGCTACGGGGCTGCCTTTGTGCAAGGCTCCCTACTGAAAGCTGGGGGCGGAGAATGGACAAGAGGATGTTTCTGGGGTCAAGGAACTTCTAAGGCAGGTGTCAGGAGAAGAGAGACAGGTAGAAAAAATATCTCTTTAGATGTTAAAAAAAAGTAAAAGAGGTGAAAGAAGCCTGACACAAAAGGTCACGTGATGTATAATTCCATGTTTATGAAGCATCCAGGACAGGCAAATCCATAGAGACAGGAAGCGGGTTAGTGGCTGCCAGGGGCTGGGGGGAGAGGGGAAATGAGAGTGGCTGATTAATGGGTAGAGGATTTTCTTTTCAGGCGATGAAACTGTTTTGGAACTAAATAGAGGTGATGGTTGCGGGACATCATACAGTTGCATCGAGTTATACACTTTAAAAACGGTCATTTTATGTTATGTGAATTTTGCCTCAATAAGAAAAAAGAAAGGAAAAAAAAAGAAAAGGGCATAATTCTAGCTAGGAGAATATCAAAGATTTCACTTAGGGGGTGACATTAGAGCTAGATGCTGAAGGATGACTTGGATCTTGTCACAGGGAAGTTGGGAGGTTGGAAGAGGTTCTGAAGACAGAATATTCTAGCCCCAATATCACTGTGGAGTCGCTGGGTAGCACAAACAGTTTGCACTAGATTACTAACCTAAGGATGGCAGTTCGAACCAACCCTGTGGCGTCATGAAAGAAAAGCCTGGTGACTTGCTTCCTAAAGATTACAACCAAGAAAGTCCAGTGGAGCAGTTCTACTCTGTAACACATGGGATCACCATGAGTCAGAATAGACTCAACAACTATGGCCTTAAGATACCCTTCTGACCTAGAATGAAGGCCATTCCCATAGACCACCTCCCAGTCAAACAATACAGAAAAGAAAAACAAAAACTCTGCTGTTGGGTTGATTCTGACTCATAGCAACCCTACAGCCAAACAACAGACAAGCCCGTAAGATAAACAATAACACCTAAGAAGAACGTTCTCCTCAGAACAATTATAAGAGATCAAAAAGGCAATACTGCCCAAAAGCAAAGATGAGAAGGCAGGAAGAGGTAGGACACCAGAACTAAAGGAAACGCAGAACCCAGGGCAGAGATGGGGAGAGTGCTGACACATTGTGGGGAATGAAACCAAGGTCATGAAATGCCTTATGCACAAACTATCGAATTTGCTCTGTAAATTTTCACCTAATACACACACACACAAAAAGAATTGACTCGACAACAACGGGTAAGCTCTTTATAGGCATTAATTACATCATTTAATCTTCAGAGCAACCTTTTGAGGTAGAAAAATACTATTTTAGCCTTGTTTTATAGATGGGGAAGCGAGGCCCAGAAAGGGAAATGACTTGCCTGAGGTTGCACAGTTGGCAAGTAGCAGACAGCTGGGAATAAATTCAGGTTTACCTGACTCAGTCACTCTGCTAAACTGCCTCTTTAGGAGAGCGATGCCCACATAAACTCAGAACTCTCCTTCAGAAGAATTCAGCCTTCTATGGTCCGCATAGAAGAATAATCAGAGGTCAGCCAATAAAGATATATACTCATGACAGCGTTCTTTATAACGGTGAAAAATTGGAAACATGTCCAATGTTCAACCACAGGAGCTGGTTAAAATCACATTACTGAAGAATATTTGATGACTTGGGAGTATGACTGCAATACAGTGCTAAATGAAAAAGGCAGGATATGGAATATTAAGTAGATATTAGTTGCATAGGAAAATTAATGGACAAACATACATCAAGATGTTGGTTAATTTTGGGGGTGGAATTGTGGGTGATATTTTTCTATGTGTTTTATTTATTTAAATTTTAATAACATTTTATTTAACCCAATATGCATAAAATGCTATTTCAAATGTAATCAATATCAAAAATATCAGTAAAGTATTCTTTTTTTCAAAACCTGGTATGTATCTCACAACTACTGCACATTTCAATTCAGACCAGCCACATTTCAAGTGTTCAACAGTGACTAATGGCCACTGTACTGATGGCATGGCTCTAGGCTCAGTACTAGGCAATATAGCCTAATGGTTAAGAGCTACGTAAGGTAATGAAGCTTTCTATGTGTTTTATATATTTTTTGATGCCTCAGCTTTCATACCTGTAAAATGGAGACAATAATAGGGCCCCCCCCATTCAAACTGTTATAAAGACTAAATGAGATAATGCTTGTAAACCTTGAAGCACAGCACCTGACATAGGCTAAACCAAAACCAAACCCACTGCTGTCGAGTCGATTCCAAATCATAGCAACCCTATCAGACAGAGTGGAACTGCCCCATAGGGTTTCCAAGGAGCACCTGGTGGATTCGAACTACCAACCTCTTAATTAGCAGCTGTAGCTCTTAACCACTACACCACCAGTGTTTCCGACATAGGCTAAGTGCTCAATAAAATAACTACAATTACTATTATGCACATGTATTAATTTTGCAATGAAGAGCACAGGCAATAAATGCTATTTTAAATCTTCTAGAGCTTTTCTTGGTTCTTTTCAAACCACAGGAGACTCCTACATCGCAGCCCCTCCAAGTCACCTCCCTCCGCTCCCTGTCAGTGTTATCCTCCTCCAGGTGTGAAATTGGAGGTGGCAATGAGTCACAGGCTGTTTCCACAGGTGCCCTTGAAACGTGGGCTCCCTGCTGCTCTGCGTGGAAAGGAATCAGCTTCATCTCTTCACCCTCAGGACTCACTCCTCCCCACCAGGCTCCTCCTCCAGAGGCCACCAACAAATCCATAGAGGGCAACAGGGTTCAAAGCCACCCACTGGATGGTTCTGGTGGCCACCAGGACATTTCCTCACTGCCCCACTCCCAGGCCGCAGAGAAAGTGTCTCTGCTCATCTCCTGGGCTTCTGTTTGGGGCGTTGACATCAACGCACACTATTCAGGCATACACTGGGCGGAGTCTCTTTCCCTCAGAGACAAGGGTAGATGTTGCCTTAGCACTATGTCACAGCTCTGGGTGGCCCCTGTGATTAGGACCCAGGCCCTCTTTCCCCTTCTCTCAAGGATAGTTCTCACCCAAGGTCCCTCTGCCACTTGGGGCAGGCGGGGAGCTACAGGAAGCCTGCCAGTCCCAATAGTGATGGACTCTAACCTGTAAGGAAAATCTCTGTCACAGGAGGTCTGGGTCAGGGTCCCAACAATGTTTTAGAATTATGCAAGTAACGTGTGAATTAATTTCTCATTGTAGAAAATTCGAACAATACAGAAGAATGTTAAAAAAAGAAAAAGAGGGTCCCTGACACCTTTCATCAAACCCACTCCTCACCCGAAAGGTAATGGTTGATAACAGATTGGTATGCATACATATATGCCCATGTGTTGTTGTTGGTAGTTACCCTCCGGTCAATTCTGGCTCATGGCAACCCCAGGTGTTACAGAGAAGAACTGCTCCAGAGTTTTCTTGGCTGTGGTCTTTACAGAAGCAGATCACCAGGCCTTTCTTCCCCAGTACTGGAAGAAGTGTTAGAACCACCAATCTTTAGGTTCACAGTCGAGCGCAAACTGTGCCACCTAGGGACCTTCATATAGGGTATGTACAGTCATGTGCTGTATAATGTCTGTTCAGGAAATGTCTGAGCACATATACATCTGTGGTTCCATGAGGTTAAAACAGAGTTCAGAAATCCCAGCTGAAAAATGGGACATAGTGGGCGTAACCAGATGTAGTGAACGCAACAGCTTCCTACACACCAACATGTGCCTCTCATGTCTCTTGTATACAAAGCGATTTCACTGCCGGGCGTATAGGTACAGTACATATATAACTTATAATATATATGTCTCTATAGTCATATTACACACCTATGTTACTGGCTTATGTATGTACTGTACTGTACTTTCTCTCATTATTTTGGAAAACCTGGTGGCATAGTGTTTAAGAGCTATGGCTGTTAACCAAAAGTTCGGCAGTTCAAATCCTCCAACTGCTCATTGGAAACTCTATGGAGCAGTTCTACTCTGTCCTATAGGGTCACTATGAGTCAGAGTTGACTTGATGGCAGTGGGTTTGGCTTTTTTTTTTTTTTTTTGGTCTCATTATTTTAATGTAAACTTTTCCTGCATACAAATAAGAAGTTTACCATATGACAGCATAGGCTTCCAACTCCTAGGCAGCAGCATCCAATCTCATGTATCATGCGTCTCGAGTGTTGTAGCGTTATCTTTCTGTTTAATTTTCTTTTGAAAATATTACCATAAAGTGCATCATGGCTCCCAAACACAGCAAAACCAGTACTAGTGATAGTAGCAGCAAGAGCCAAAGGAGAAGTACCAATTTGGAAGTGAAACAAAAGGTTTCCCTTATAGCTTTGCTAAGTATATAATATGGTGTTCTCATAACATCCAAGTCACGTAATGTCCTATTTCACAGAACATATTGTGGACGTTAAAAAAAAAAAAAAAAAGTGGTGCATGACTGTATATGTGTATATATATATATGTATATATGCACATGGTTTTTTTTTTTTTTTTTTTACAGAGATAGGAACATACTCTATGTAGTCAAAGACTTGTTTTTTCACTTAACAGGTCTCGAGGACCTTTCAATGATGATGCAGAGATCTACTGCATTCTTTCCAAATAACTACATAGTATTTCACTTTAAAGGAGCCCTGGTGATGTAGTAGTTAAGCACTTGGCTGCTAACTAAAAGGTCAGCAGTTTGAACCACTCTGCAGGAGAAAGAAATGGCAATCTGCTTCTGTAAACATTAAACCAAAACCAAACCCACTGCCATCCAGTCAATTCCGACTCATAGCAACCCTATAGGACAGAGAAGAACTGCCCCATGGGGTTTCCAAGGAGCACCTGGTGGATTCGAATTGCCGACCTTTTGGTTAACAGCCATAGCTCTTAACCACTATGCCATCAGGGTTTCCCTATAGGACAGTTCTACCTGTCCTATAGGATTGCTATAAGTCAAAATCAACTCACCCGCTACGGGTTTGGTTTTTTTTGTTATTCATGTGGGAAAAATAAAAGAAATCAGACCCCTATTTCATGCCACACATCAGCAGTTTTCAAAATTATTGAGGCCTCACACTTCCTGATCTCAAAACTTAATTATACAGCCACAGAATCAAAACAGCCTGGTACTTATTCAACGACAGACATATAGACCAGTGGAACAGAACTGAGAACCCAGAAGTAAATCCATCCGTTTATGGGCAGCTGATCTTCAACAAAGGGTAGAAGTTCATTCAATGGGGAAGGAAAAGTCTGGCAAAGCTGACTATATGCAGAAAAATGACACAGGATCCATACCTCACACCATGCACAAAAACTAATTAAAAATGGACCAAAGACCTAAATGTTAAAACTAAAACCATAAAGTTCCTGAAGACAACATAGACACAAAGCTACCATTACCCCCATTGCTGTCGAGTCAATTCTGACTCATAGCGACCCTATAGGGCAGAGTGGAACTGCCCCATAGAGTTCCCAAGGAGCACCTGGTGGATTCGACCTGCTGACCTTTTGGTTAGCAGCCATAGCACTTAACCACTATGCCACCAGGATTTCTGACACAAAACTAGGGTACCTAGTTTTCCTTATAAATAACCTATTGAACAAAACTAAAAATACATGAATGACTGAAGATAAATTAGATAACTGGGGCCTCCTAAAAATTAAATACTTATGCTTATCAAAAGACTTTACCAAGAGAGTAAAGAGAGAAACTACAGACTGGGAAAAAATCTTTGACAACAACACATGGGGCTAATCTCTAAAATGCATAGAAAACTTCAGCTCAACAACAAAAAGACAAACAATCCAATCAAAAAATGGACAAAGGACATGAACAGACGTTTCACCAAAGAGGACATTCAGGCAGCCAACGAATACGTGAAAAGATGCTCCTAATCATTAGCCACTTAAAAAAAAAAAAATAGCCCAAACCAAACCTTTTGCTGTGCTATCAAGTCCATTCTGATTCATAGCAACCTTATAGGACAGAGTAGAGCTCCCATAGGGTTTCCAAGGAGTGTCTGGTGAGAGACGCAAATCAAAACTACAATGAGATCCCATCTCACCCTTGCAAAAATGGCACCGATCAAAAAAAAAAAAAAAAAAACAGACAACAACAAATGCTGGTGAAGCTGTGGGGGGATTGAAACTCTTATACATTGCTGGTGGGATTTCAAAATGGTACAACCACGGTGGAAAACAGTATGGTTGCTTCCTCAAAAAGTTAGAAGTAGAAATACTGTATGATCCAGCAATCCCATTCCTAGGTATAGATCCTAGAGTTATAAGAGGAATGACATGAATAGACATATGCACACCCGTGTTCACTGCAACATTATTCACAAAAGATGGAAACAACTTAAGTGTCCATCAACAGATTAACAGATTAACAAACTGTGGTACATACACACAACAGAACACTATGCAACTATAAAGAATAACGAGGAGCTGGCAAAACATCTTCCAACATGGATGAATCTGGAGGACATTACCCTGAGTGAAGTCAATCACAAAAGGACAAATATTGTATGGTCCCCTTGTTACAAAAAACCAAGGATATATACACAGAAAGCAAAGTTCTTTGATGGTTACCAGGGATAGGAGGGAGAAGGAGGGGGGATCACTTTCTAGATAATAGACACTTACTACCTTTTGTGATGGGAAAGGCAATCCCAAATATGGGTGAAGTCAGCACAACTTGACTAAGGTAAATAAAGACACTAAGGAGTACATGAGAAAAAGGGGCAACTTCAGTAAACACTATAACATATACAGTTTTGGAAAACAACCAAAAAAGATTTGTGTGGTTACATGGGTAGATAAGTATGCATACGTGTGTACAGAAAGGCATACGAGAGTAAATGCGTGTGCAGGTACAGGTGTACCTGTAGGCATATGTATACACGTTTGTGTGTGCTGCATATATACTCACATACATAACAAGCCACATAGAGTGCACAGTTACGGAAGCTTCAAGCAACTGGCAGGATTGGTTTACTAAGTTAGAAGGCTTGAGGCCATAGTCTTGGGGGACAACTTAGTCAATTGGTGTAACAGAGTTCATAAAGATAACGTTCTACATCCTGGATTGGTGAGTAGCATCTGGGGTCTGACAAGCTTGCCAGAGGCCACCTAAGATACAGCTGGTGGTCTCTACTCATATGGCGCAAAAGAGAATGAAGGAAATCAAAGGCCCAGAGAAAAAACTAGTCCACGGGACTACAAACCACAGCCTCTTCTAACCTGAGACCAGAACTAGATGGTGCCCAGCTACCACTACCAACTGTTCTGACCAGGGACACAATAGAAGGTCCCAGATAGAATGGGAGAAAAATGTAAAACAAAACTCAAATTCCTAAAAAAGGCCAGACCTACTAGACCAATAGAAACTAGAGGAAGCCACGACACAATCACCCGGAGATAACATTTGAACTTGGATTTGAACCTCTTTCTGCAGGTCACTTTTCAGCTAAATAATAAATTGGCTTATAAAAAAACAGTATCAGCCATGAGTAATGTGCTCCCTTAAGCAATTAACTCTATGAGGCCAAGCGGTCAACAGTTACCCAAAAGCAAAGATGAAAAGGCAAGGAGGAAAAGCGAAGCTAGATCAATGGAAGTGGAAAAACAGAAAGGAAATAATAAGAATGCTGATGCATTGTAAAAATTATAACCAATGGCACGGAACTTTCTGTATAAAAATTATTAAATTGAAACCTAGTTTGCTGTGTAAACTTCCCCTAAAACACAATAAAATATTATTTAAGACAAAATTATTAAGGATCCAAAGAGACAATCAATATTAACTTCTAAAATTAAAACTGAGAAATTTTAGAAATATTTACTAATTCATGTAAAAATAACCACCATAAACTCATTATATGTTAATATAAATAACATTTTTAACGAACAATAACTACTTTCAAAAAATTCAGTGAGTAGCACTTTTTACATTTTTGCAAATGTCTGGCTAGATTCTCATATCTGCTTCTCCATTCAGCCTGTTATGATATATTGTTTTGGTTGAAGCATACAGAGGAAATCCAGCCTCACAGAGATATGTGGCTGCCAGAGGGAGGAATATTTTAGTAGCCTTGTAAACATTCTTACAGTACATCAAAACTCAACCAGTGGTAGTTGCTTAGTTAGTTGCAATGTGGAATCTGAAATTATGTCAGTTAACATTCCATACTCTGTTTATATGAAAATCCATTGATCTCTCTTCCTTTTTGAAAGGATAATTTATCAAGTATAATTTTGCAACAGCATGTATTGATCATTTGGAAAATATTGGTTCATTGGGAGTTATGTTGATCTTCCAGACATGAACACATTTCATTATAAATTAAAAAAAAATCACATTCATTAACATTACCACCAATCTCATCAGAGAAGTCTTGTGTTAGGAAGCTGTCAAGCTCATGGTAACAGACACAAAAAAAAACACAAGTTTACCAAAATTCCAACTGTCTACTGAAAGCTCGGATTTTATCACTGTCAGCAAATGCCGTCAGTTGTTTTCCTTGCAGTGAAAGGCTCACTTCATTCTATTTTGAAAAATCGTCTGACAAACATTCAAGCCTGAAAAATCATAGTTTGTCAGTTATTCTTTCAAGTAAAAATTGTGTTCTATAATATTAAAAAAAAAAAAAAAGGCAGCTAGTTCAATTCAAATGATCACACAAGTGCTTTTCCTTGAGACAACTGGAGTACTTTAGAAGGCAGGAGAGGCGCTTTATGTCACTTCCCATTTCATCACGCAGGATATTTAAAAGATGCACTCAAGGGATGAAATTCAACATAATTAATAATTCTTATTGCTTCATTAAGGATAGTCTTAAGTGAAACTGGCAAAGAATATAAACCAAACCTGTTATCGTCAAGTTGATTCTGACTCAGAGTGACCCTACAGGACAGAGTAGTACCGGCCCATAGGGTTTCCACGGAGTGGACGGTGGACTCGAACTATCGACCTTTTGGTTAGCAGCTGAGCTCTTAACCACTGTGCCACCAGGGCTCCAGGGAAGAATACAGTGATTACTAATACATTTTGGTGCCACTGCCTTGCTTTGTTCTTAGATGGCGGCAGTTCTATCCCGCCATTGCTTTTGAACCATTAGTGCAAATGTCAACACAGTGAAAAAGTAAAATAACAAGTTTTGACCTCACGGACCTCCTGAAAGGGTCTCAGGCACCCAGGGGTCCTTAGATCACACTTTGAGAATTGCTGTCACCACAAAAATAAATTTAAATTTGATGAAAAACCAAAAAAACAAACCTATTCCTCTCAAGTTGATTTTGACTGATACCGAACCTGTAGGACAAAGCAGAACTGCTCCACAGGGTTTCCAAGGCTATAAATCTTTACGGAAGCAGACTGCCACACTTTTCTCCCAAGGAGTGGTTGGTGGGTTTGAGCCACCTACCTTTTGGTCAGCAGCCCAGTGCTTAACCATTGTACGGCTAGCGGCTCCTTCAAGTAGACTAAAACCAAAAACCAAATCACGCCCATTACCATTAAGTCAATTCCAACTCATAGCAACCCTACAGAACAGAGTAGAACTGCCCCGTAGGGTTTCCAAGGCTGTAAATCTGCACAGAAGCCAATGGTCACATCTTTCTCCTTTGGAACAGTTGGTGGGTCAAACCACCAGCCTTTTGGTTAACAGATGAGTGCTTAACCACTGCACCATCAAAAACCGACTAAGTATGGGGGTGGGCACTTAAAACAACAACAACAACAAAAATACGGTTTATCTTTATGACATGAATATAAAGAATTTCTTAAACAAGACAGAAGCAAAAACCTTAAAGAAAATGGTCATACATTTGACTCAAAACTACAAACAAAATACATCATAAACAAAGCAAAAAGACAAGCCACAGGGTTTCTGGTTCTGCCCAAGATGGAGTAGCCCCATTCTTTCCAGGTCCTCCCTTACCACTAAAAGGATCTTCAGCATAATATAACAAACAAGCACGGAAGACTCTGAAGGGTAGAAAGAAGAATGCAGACAACCTAGAGTTCTGGGGACTAGAGGAAAGTACGGAGGTGAGTTCCCTGGTTTTCCTTATTGCCTTCCTTATATCCCAGACTGAGTGTGGGATAAGCCTCTGACCTGAGATCAACATCAAGCACAAACAAAAAAGCTTGAAGAAACGTCTGTTCCCCCAAGCCAATATAGAACATTTCTGAAATAACAAAATTATAGAAAATGGAGACTTGATTGGTAGTTGCCAGGGGGTTAAAGCTTGAGGAGGTAACAATATAAAAAGGTGACGTGTGATGGAACGGTTCTGTACCTTGACTGTGGTGGTCATCGCATGAATCTAAACATGTGATAAAATTGTATAGAACTGAACACATACACACAAGTAAGTACACGTAAAACTGGTGAAATCCGAATAAGGTTGATGAATTGTATCAATGTCAATTTTTTAGTTGTAATATTGTTTTGCATAATGTTACCATGGGGAGAAAAAAATGTTACCATAGGGAGAAAAAAATCTATATGAGACCAAAAGGTCAGCAATTATATTAAAGCAAAGATGAGAAGACGAGGGGACAGGGAAATTAGAGTACTGGAAAGGGAACAAACAGAACGCAATTAATGAGAATGTTGACCCATTGTGAAAAATGTAACATCACTGCACAATATGTACAGAAATTGTCAAATGGGAATGTAATTTGCTGTGTAAACTTTCACTGAAACCACATTATTATTTTTTTAAATGTTACCATCGGGAAAAACTGAGGGAAATGTATACAGGTTCTCTATGCATTATTTCTTGGATCCCTGGTGGCGCAGTGGTTATAAGCTTAGCCGCTAACCAAAAGGTCAGCAGTTAGAATCCACAAGGCGCTCCTTGGAAACCCTATGGGGCAGATCTTCTCCGTCTTATAGGGTCACTGTGAGTCAGAATTGACTGGATAGCAACAGGCTTGGTTTTGGTATGCATTATTTCTTACAACTGTGTGTGAACTATGATTATCTCAAAAGAAAAATTAAAAATAAAAAAAGACAAGGCACAGACTGAGAGAAGAAATTTATCATTTTAAACAGACAAAAGATTGGGAACCCAATATAAAGAATGCCTATGCAAAATGACAACACAAAAAGCTATGAACACAGGATTCACAGAAGAGGAAACTCAAATTGCCAGGCAACATAGGAAAAGATGTTTAAACCCATTGGTAATCAGGGAAATGTAAAAACAAAATAGCAAAGAAATACCATTGCACACACGTTAAGATTGCCCGTAATACCGGCAAACTTTTAACAGTCTCGATAGCTGTGAATGTAAGGAAATGGGAACTCCTCCACCCTGCTGGGAGGGAGTTAAATTTGTACCATCTCAGTTAGATAGCAATTTGACAATATTTACTAAAATTGAAGATACTCAGCAGTAGATAAGTACCTTGCAGAAACCGTCGCTCCTGGGCATAAGAGGACATACGTCAGGATGGCCATGGGAGCAGGATTTGGTTATGGTGAGAAATTGAAAACAACCTTTATGTTTTCAAGGGTAAATTGGTTGAACACTACATGGTGTATCTATATATTATAAATACTTTGCAGCAGTTAAAAAGATAAAACAATTGTTTACATGTACCAACAGGCATGGATCCTAAAAACGTAATGTTTAGCGGCAAAAATAAGCTGTAAAATGGTATGTACAGCATGATATCACATATTGTTCATAGATAAATACACAATGCAATAGAAACAGAAACTCATGCATGAGAAGGATATATGCCATTTCCAGGATAGGGGTTGCTTCTGGGAAAGAAGAGGCTTGAGTGGTGATCTTCATTTGACTTTCCAAGGTTTTCTTTCTTTTTCTCAAAAAGGATGTGAAGCAAAAATCTTAGGATTGGCTAAATATGGATGCAGGGTGCAAGAGTGTTAGGTTTTTCTTTATGCTATTCTTATGCCTGAGAGTTAAAAAAAAAAAAAAAAAAAAAAGCACACATGGGAAGAACCCCCAGTTGGCACCAAGACACTGGGCACACTTAAGTTTAGAAGTCCCAGTGGTTAGGATGACACAGCCTAACCACTAAGGCAGTTGCCTCAGCAGCAGCAGGGACGGTTGGGGTGATTTTCCCTGAATAGGTTCTCCCAAGGTGCCATATTTTCAGGAATATTTAAGGTGAGAAGTTAAAATAGTAGTTTTTAAGGCTGTCATTAGTTACCGCCAACTGAGCTAGGATTCACTGTGACCCCATATACAACAGAACAAAATGTTGCCTGGCCCTATTCATAATCCTTGGTATGCTCAGGTCCGTTGTTGTTGCCTTTGTTTATTCTGAATACCTTCCAACCCAGGAGGCTCATCTTTCAGCACTGTATCAGATGATATTCTATTGTGATCCATAGGGTTTTCACTGGCTAATTATTGAAAGTAGATCTCCAGGCCTTTCTTCCTAGTCTGTCTTAGTCTGGAAGCTCCGCTGAAACCTGTCCACCATGGGTGACCCTGCTGGTATTTGAAATATTGGTGGCATAGCTTCCAGCATCACAGCCACACGCAAACCACCACAGTGTGACAAACTGACAGGTGGTGGTGTTGTTAAGACAAAAATGAAATACATTAGAGAAGGCTGTGTGAAAGGAAAGGCCCGTCTGTTCAGTAAGTGACATTATAAAATGTCAGTGGTCAGATGATGAAGTAAGGAAAGGTGGCCAAAGGGTGGCACCTTTTATACCCTCTTCCACCTTGAACATTTCTCTGCTAGACCTCCAGGCTCATTCACCTTTGGTGTCAGGACCTGGCCCCATTTCTGCTCTAATGGGTGGCCCAAAGGGTGCTGTGTTTCAAAGGTCCTCACCTCCACAGTAATAATGAAACCACCTCATCCCAGTCATTACATTGAGAATGGGATCTCCTCTCTTTTTCACACCAGTGCCTCCATGTCCAGGGCTGCCCATTCTCGTCACTATTGACATTTGGGGCCGGATAATTCTGTGTTGTAGGGGTTGTCTTGTGCATTTTGGGATGTTTAGCAAGGAGTCATCCTGTGCACTGTGGAATGTTTAGCAGCACCCTTGACCTCTGTCTACTCGATGCCACTTGTACTTCCTCCACCGAGTGGTGACAAATAAGAATGTCTCCAGACATTGCTCAGTGTCCCTTGGGAACAAAAATTCCCCAGGTTAGAACCAAGGTCCCAGGCAATTGGCTTGATGCACAGTTATGGGGGTTCTGGTCCAGCCGGCATGACATGCTTTGGTTTCAGCATGAGTTACGTACAGGTGTTTACTCATCTCACCCTGTTCACCCAGGTTCATCGTGTTCATCTGCAACACAAGCAAAGCCCGTGTAGCTAACTAAAAGGTTGCTCCCAAAGATTTTCTCAGACAGATCAGTTACGCTGCTCTTTATATTTAAACTGAACCATACGGGCCTCCTGGTTAGGAATAGGAAGAGGATATGGAATGTGTGGCTAATTGCCCCCATGAACAGCTGCCTCCCTTGCCATGAGACTAGAAGAACTGGATGGTGCCCGGCTACCATTACTCAGCATTTTAATCAAGGATTCTATAGAGGAATCTTGATCAAAAGGGGTAGGGAGGGGAAATGTGGAACAGAATTTCAATTCTCATGGACTCCAGACCTTCTGGAGCCATGAAGACTTGATGAACCCCTGAAGCTATTGCCCTGATATAATCTTTAAACCTTAAACCAAATATCCCCTAAATCTTCTTAAAACCAAACAAGAGTTTAGCTTAACTAGTAAAGAATGTTGACCTTGAGCATTGTGCTCTTTTAAGATCTATCTATATAGGATCAAACTGACAAGAGCAACTGGAAGGATTAGACAGGAAGCTTAGGGGGCAGTGAGTTTATGTTAATGGAAGAGGAATGACTCAGAAAAGGCGGGTGAGAATGGCTGCATACCATGAAGAATTTAATCAGTGTCACTGAATTGCACATGGAGAAACCGTTGAATTAGTATATGTCTTGCTGTGAATATTCTCAACAACAACAACAAAATTAATTAAAAAAAAAAAAAAAAGTGGGCTCCGAGAACCTTCCCGTTGTTTGCAATGCCCTGCAATTTGCATGTTTATAGGCAAAGTCAAAGTCACTGGCCTCCACATCTGAATGTCATGAGTCCAGTACACACCTCCACTGACTAATCTTTTATAGTCAATAACCTGAGTCATTGTTCCATTTACTTCTACAGCATCCGTCCTTAAAAACATATTTATTCACTTTCAACTTCTCTCTTGAGGCTTCTCTCTGCTTCCATTCGTGCTATTTCCTCTGTGGGAGGTGCTCTCTTCTCCCTGACCCCTCTCTTAGGTAAAGCCTCCTGACCTCCTTCCCACCTGTGCCCCACACCAGGTCAGGCCCTCTAGTCATGTGATCTCATGGCATCTTGGACTTAGGGTTGCCAGATTTAGCAAATAAAAATACAGGATACCCAGTTAAGTGTGAACTTCAAATAAAGAACAAATAATTTTTTTTTCTTTTTTATTGTAAGTATGTCCCAAATACTGCAAGGGACATATTTGTACTCAAAAAAAAAAAAAGATCCACTATTTATCTGACATAAAAATTTAACTGGGCATCCTGTATTCTACCTGGCAATCCTAACTGGCCTTTTCCTTTGGAGCATTTACAACAGGTCGAAATTATATTTTTATTTGTGCGATTAGCCCCATGAGGACAATGGCTAGGTTTATTTCTCCCCTATTTTATCCCTAGCTGCTAGCTCTGGGCTTTGGGCACAGAAAGCATGATATAAACTCTGATAGGTCAATGGATGAGTGTAAGGAAGGAAAAGGTAGGGAGCAAGGAAAGAAGGCTAAGTAGGAATGGGACCCATCCATGTTATATACTGGGGACAATGATCTGTTTTTAGGTCCCTGCAGGCATAGCCCTGCTTCGTACTTCTGTGACTTTGCTCATTTCCTTCCTCCCCTGGCTAATGGAGCCCAAGGGTCATTCCTGTCTGAATGTTTTCCCAGGAGTCCCAAGGCTGCATCAGAAGCCTCGGAGCTCCCAAAGCACCTGATCTTCTTTCTAATAGAGCACTTGGCTTATTGTCTAATTACCTGTTATTGTGTCTGTTTCCCTATCATTCTGTAAATTCCTTGAGGGCAGGCACAGTGTCTCATTCGTCTTTGAAACCCTATTAACTAGGCAAGGCTGGTAAATATTCTGCTGGTATTCAGTATTCATAGATGTGTTAAGACTGCTGACTGCCTAGTCTCGAAGTAGCTCGCAAGTTAACAACCCCTGCTTCTGCCTTTGGCTACCTTCAGGCTAGTCTTAGCACACCGTCATATCAAAAACAAACAAAAACAAACAACTAACCCTGCTCCAATAGTAAGTAATACTCTTTTTCTTTATTTTTTTAAATGAAGGTTTTGTTGGAAGAAGGGAGAGAGAATTAGTTTGCTCATCCCATAGCAAAATTTCTAAATGTCCCCTTGAAATGCCACATCTGTTCCCTATATATACCTTTTACTCTTTCTCTCCCAAATCTTCTCTTTATTTCTTCTCCCACCCCTCTGTGGCCAAACTGGCTCCAGGCTATCCCCAAACCCTCACCCCATACCTTTAATTTGGAAGCTCCCTTTTTTTTTAATTAATTGACTTTTATTGTGCTTTCAGTTGAAAGTTTATAAATCATGTCAGTCTCTCATACAAAAATTTATATACACCTTGCTATACACTCCTAATCGCTCTCCCCCTAATAAGACAGCACCCTCCTTCCCTCTACTCTCTTTCCTTTTGTCCATTTGTCCAGCTTTCGGTCCCCTCTGCCCTCTCATCTTCCCTCCAGACAGGAGATGCCAACATAGGCTCATGTGTATACTTGATCCAAGAAGCCCATTCTTCACCAGTATCATTTTCCATCCCATAGTCCAGTCCAATCCCTGCCTGAAGAGTTGGTTCTGGGAATGGTTCCTGTCTTGGGCTAACAGGAGGTCTGGGGACCATGACCTCCAGGGTCCTTCTAATCTCAGTCTGACCATTAAGTCTGGTCTTTTTATGAGAATTGGGGTCCGCATCCCACTGCTCCCCTGCTCCCTCAGGGGCTCTCTGTTGTGTTCTGGAGGCCCCTTTTCTTAAGTAGGGCCATTTAGTCTTTTCTGGACTCCTCCATTTTGCATACCACCCATGAGCCCACTTAACTCACTCAGCGAATCCTTACTGGCATCCAACTTCCTTGGAAGGTGAAGAATAAGAAAAAAAAAAAAAAAAAAAAGTTGCCATGGAGTCAATTCCGATTCATGGCAACACCATGTGTTACAGAATAGAATTGCTCCATAAGGTTTTCCGGGCTGTAATGTTCATGGAAGCAGATCATCAGGTCTTTCTTCCAAGGTGCCACTGGGGGGTTTAGATCTTTAACACTTAACTGGGCCCTCCTGTCACACCACAAAGGAAATTCAACTATGGTGCTTTTAACTGCAGAGTAGGACTAGGACCAGAGTAGGAAAAAAAAAAAAAATTTTTTTTTTTTTTTTAAAGCCATGCTAAACTGATGAGGAGAATGTAGGATTTCTGGCATTCAGACCAGAACTATGAGAAATGAGGTACCGTGAGCAGGAGAGCATTTGAAGAAAAGTAGACTTGAGAAGAAACTGACTCTGGGAAAAGATGAAACTCTAAAGACCTGCAGCTCAGATGTTTGGAGTGGGCTCTAAAACATTTACCCTAGACCTGAAAATGACAGTGACTCCTTCCTTAGGCTGTTTCCTGCTAGTGCTTCCATGATTTTTTTTCCTCGTCAAACTGCTTCTGAGCATGGAGACACTTCAGAATGCAGTGGAATGGAGCCCCAGAGTGACAAGGGATGGTTCTGAGAACATGCATAAATCATTCTACTCGTCCCTTCTTTTGTGGTTAAGTGTCTATATGTTTATAAGTGTTGTACCTTCCTGAGGGATTGACTCTCTTATCATTATACAATGTCCCTCTTTGTCTCCAGCAACATTTTTTGTCTTAAAGTTTATTTTATCTGGTATTAGTATAGTCACTCCAGCTCTCTTATGTTTATATGATACATATTTTCCCATCCTTTTGTTTTCAGTCTATTTGTCTGTTGTAGACAGCATATGATTGAATTCTGTTTTTTTAATCCAGTCTGGCAATCTGTCTTTTGATTGCAGTATTTAATCCATTTCTATTTAATGTAATTAGTGCTATGACTGGATTTACAGCTGCCATTGCACTATTTGTTTTCTATATCTCATGTCTTTTAATTCCTCCAATCCTCCTTTACTGCCTTCTTTTGTGTTAAGTAAATATTTCCTATTGTACCACTTTATTCCTTTTTTTTTTTTTTTACTATACTATTTTGAGTTGTTTCTTTACTGGTAGCTTTGGAGTTCTCTTCAATCTTTAATTCTCATAAAATCCTCATAAAAATTATATCACCGAATCCAATCACTGACTTTACAGATCAATTGTTTTATTTCATGAAGACTTCTCTAATAGCTACATGTGTCAGGCTCTATGGTAGACAGTTCAAAGATGAACAGATTGTGGCTTTTGCCCTCAAAAGAGGGTAGCTACCTAGACAAGAAAGTCAGCCATTACAATATAGAGCGATTAGTGATATAATGGAGTCTCTGGGTGGTGGAAACAGTTAACACGCTTGGCTGCTAACCAAAAGGTTGGAGGTTTGAGTCCACATAGAGGCTCCTCAGAAGAAAGGCCTGGAGACCTACTTCCAAAAAATCAGCCATTGAAAAACCTATGGAGCAGAGTTCTACTCTGACACACATGGGGTCACTATGAGTTGGAATGGATGGTACAGCAAGCGGTAGTGACTGGTGAGGGCTACACTCCAGAGCACACACGGGGAACTATGTTGTGCTCACAGAAGCCAAAAAAGGTATCTTCCAGTTCAACCTAGGAGGGGTCAGGAAATACTTCCAAGAAGGCAAGAAGCCTGAACTGTTTACTGAAGAATGAGGACAAGTTAGCTAGTCAGAGCAGTGAGACCCAGGTGTTCTAGAAAGAGGGAACAGCCTGAACCGAAGTCTGAAGGCATAACAAACTGCGAACATTTAGGGCCATGCAAGAAGGCAGGTGAAGTCAAAGGTTATGGCTGGGAACATGAAGGAAGAAAGGCAGGCTGCCACAAGTCAGCTAGGGAGTTTTAGCTTCATCCTTGAAGGCAATGGTGAACGTCTGATGCATTGAAGCAGAGAGTCATACCTGCATTGTGGAAAATGGTCCTCTCAGTTTTTGGAAGATATATGAGACAATATACAACTGGACTCAAGAGTCAGACACTCAGAAGGGTTGAGGTGCTTGTCAAAGGCCAAACAGCTAGTTAAAAGACGAACAAGGACTGGAATCAAGGTATTATGATTCCCAGTCTGCTGGTTTTCCCACTACATCATGTGGCCTTTAAATTATGATATTTTTTTTCTGCCTTAATAAGTTTTCATTTAGTTTCAAAAAATGACCCTATAAAACGAATTCAGACCCATATATCTTCCACATTCCAAATCTAGCTGATAGCCTTTAATTCAGCAACTCCATTTTTAAGAATTTATACAAAGGAAATAATTGTACAGATGTGTGAAAATGAAAAAGGATATTTATTGCAGCGTTGTTTATAAGCTCAAAAATGTTAAATAACCTGAATGTTCATCATTTAGGGAACTGGTAAAAAAAAAAAAAAAATTTCAGGCATCTACAGACAATGGAAAATTAAACAGTCATCAGAAAAGATGAGATAGTTCTGTATTGCTGACATATATATTGCTTGAGTGAAAAAATTAGGTTATGTTTAGTATGCATAGTATAATCCCATTTATTTAAAAAAATATATGGTAATATATGTCCAAGAAAAAACTGGAAGAATATATCCCAAATCTGTGGTGGGTTGGCAGTTCAAGGGTGGAATACGGCTTTTACTTTCTACTGTTTACACTTCTGCATTGTATGAATTTTTACAGTGAGCATATATTACTTTAAAAAGATTTTTTAAAAGCTTACCAACAGTATCTATACAGCCCCTTTAATGAATGTCACTAAATTACTTCAATCAGTTAAGTCTCAACCACCTAAAAAGAAAGGAAAAAGTCAACTTGATTATTTGGAAATTGCTATAAAGAATGGTTGGACATTAACTATGGCTCTTTCAGAGAACTCTTTGGGGAAGTTAGGCTAGAGGCTTCCTGGATTCAGTATACAGGTTAAATGCCTTGACGGTGAATACATTTTCAAAGGTACATTCCTTAAAACAAAGCTTTTTCCTGTCTTAATATGTTGTTGTCAAGCTGGCTCTGACTCATATGGCCCCATGTACAACAGAATGAAACATTGCCTGGTCCTGTGCCATCTTCATCATCGTTGGTACGCTTAAGTCCATTGTTGTGGCCACAGTGTATTTTGGGTGCCTTCTAACCTAGGGGGCTCATTTTCCAACAAAATATTGGACAATATTGTTGTGATCCATAGGGCTTTCATTGGCAAATTTTCAGAAGTAGATCACTAGGCCTTTCTTCCTAGTCTGTGTTAGTCTGGAAGTTCCACTGAAACCTGTCTAGTATGGGTTACCCTGATGGTATTTGAAATACTGGTGGCATAGGCTTCCAGTATCATAGCAAGTCATAGCAACACAAAAGCCAGCACAGCACTACAAACTGACAGACGGGTGGTGAGTCTTAATATGTAGTCAACATTAGCTTAGCTTTGTTGATTTGGTTATCATGAATCCAGCACACCATCTCATTCTATATAAATATGGTCTCTACTGAGTTATGTTTTTGCGGCAGTCACTCCTGGTATCGAAAGTATCTTACTTTTAACGATATGGACAAGGAGGAAAGAGGCCAGTTTTATTGTTCACTCTTGGGTAGCCAATGTCTTCTCGACCCTTGTAGTCCCCATAAAGTGGGTAGCAGTAGAGTGGTCAACTGTCCTGGTTTGCCTGAGACACGGGACTTTCGGTGCTAAAACTGGCACAGTCTCAGGCAAACCGGGATGGTTAGTCACCTTAGTAGTGGTCATTTTGGGGTAATTATTCAGATGACATTATCCACTCTTTCCATATTCATTTCTGAGCCTGCTTTTTTGCAAGAGATTGTTAATGCTGCAGACCCCACATGAGCGATTGATTGCTCACAAAATACTCGTTATAACCAGATTCTACAACTCAACACTTTATGACCTGAGCCCTCCCTCCTTACCAGCCTAAGCCTCCACGCTCCACTCTCTTACAGTATACTTGCCTACCCACAGATGGCAGAGGGAGTTCTTTTCCTTTTAATGTTTAAATGGAGAAAGATTTCAGGCAGAGCTCTACGTAGCCTGAAAGAAGCAGGTGAGAAGTGAAAGCTTAAGAAAAAATAATGCTTGACAAATTAAATGTAACTTATATAATTTGGAGCTACAGTAAGGAGAATGGAATTGTAACAGAAAGTCTAATCTTATTCAACAAACACACATTTTGATTCTTTTTGTGCAAATGACTCTGCAAGGTGCCCTATTAGTTTCCCAGGGCTGCCATAACCAAGAACCACGAAGTGTGTGGTTTAAAACGACAGATATTTATTGTCTCACAGTCTGGAGGCAAAACCTGTTGCTCTGGAGTTGACTTATAGTGACCCTATAGGGCAGAGTAGAACCGCCTTACAGGGTTTCCATAGCTGTAATTTTTACAGAAGCAGATTGCCACATTTTTCTCCTATGGAGCAGCTGGTGGGTTTGAACCACCGACCTTTTGATTAGCAGCCAAGCACTTATCCATTGTGCCACCAGGGCCCCCTGTCTAGTGGGGGAGAAAGTTACCAAGGGATTATAGCACAGACTAGTATATGGGTTTTTTTTTTTTTTTTTTTTTTAGTATACAGAGGAAAAAGCTATTAAAATACAATGATCAGTTTTTTCCTGGTACTTATCCGTTTCACAAATAAGAGGGCATCCCCTCTTCCTTCTACTCCAGCCTCACCTTGGCCATCCCCACTACATGCTTTGCTTTCAACTCCCAGGGTGTGGAACCTCTTCCCCTCCTAGGTGCCTTTGCTTGGATTCTCGTTTTCCTCACCTGGTGAATTCCTTCTCACGCTTGCAGGTCTCAGATATCAATGCTTCAGAAGGACTTTTTGTGACCTCTACCTCTGCCCCCAGGCTTAATACCTTCTCTCTTACCAAACCTTTTTCCATTACATCACCCCTCGCAGAGTATAATAATACAAGTCCTGCCTGTTTCCCTTCAACTCCATTAGAGTTGGGCTCACACCTGTTGTATTCACCGAGCACTCAGCAAGTGCTCAATTAATACCTGTTGAATTAATGTAAAATAAATGACTGTGATAAATGAAGGAACATACTCTAATAAGAAAGAGAAGCCAAGACAGGTTATTCAATTAAGATAGAGTAGACTCTGACCACCTAAGAAAAACCAAGACCTAAACAAGTTGCTGTCAAGTCAGTTCCAACTCATGGTGACTCTGTGTGTGTCAGAGTAGAACTGTGCTCCATAGGGTTTTTAATGGCTGTGACCTTTCAGAAGTAGCTCTTCAGGCCTTTCTTCCAAAGTGCCTTTGGGTGGATTCAAACCACCACCTTTCTGTTAATAGCCAAGTGTGTTAACTGTTTGCACTAGCCAGGGACTCTGGTTTAAAAAAAGAGAAATACTAAAGCAATAGGGGATCCTGGATTGAATCCTAGAAGAGAAAAAGACATCAGTGGAAATTTCGTGGAATTCAAATAAAGCCTAAGGTTGTCAAACGTTTCATAGTTATGTAAGATGTTAACATTAGGGAAAGCTGGTTGAAAGGGTATATGGGAACTCTCTGTACTATCTTTGCAATTTTTTGTAAATCTAAATTATCCCCAGTAAAAGCATTATTTTAAAAAGAAAAGGAGATGAAAAGAGGCAAAGAGCTAAGCCAGCTGACCTTGTTAATGCTGGACATCTTTGATTGAAAATGTGAATATTAAGTACTTTTTCTGACCTTTGTTTGGAACACATTGCAGAATACTGTCATAACTCGTGGCTTTCTTTTTTTTTTTTTTTTGCTTTATGATAGTCATCTAGAAAGATTTTCTGTGAATAGGAGGCTCATTCATATTTTGTAGGCATGGGGTAACAGCCTGAAAGTCAGAGAAACTGGAGTCACTAGGGTTAGTGTCACCCAGTGTGGTAGCTCATGGTGTTGGCCCCTCCTACCGTGGGTAGGGCTGGCTGGGGAACTGCCTCCTGGAGGGCCGGCGAGGGGGGGCCAGCCCCACCCTGCACCCAGCCCAGGGCTGAGCACAGCACCACGTGGCCCCACCCCTCCTGGCTCCATCCACTTTGGCTCCTTGCAGCTCCTCCCATCTCCCATTGGCCAAGGCAGAGACCCTCCTCTCCGCCCAATGGCGGGCGCCTGCGGGTCTGCCACCTACACCCTGACTGAAGGGTGATGGGGAGGTGGGGTTGGTGGTGACCGCAATCCTAGTGGCTGGCAGGCGAAGGATGTTAGTGTGCAGTTACCATATTGGATGATGGGTGACACCAACCCTAGTGACGCCACTGCCTTGGTGGCCTCTCCCCCAATGGCACTGGTTCTCCTACTGCTGCTGTCACTGTGGGCCCTGGGGTCACTTGGTGTCATTCCCTCTGACAGTGTCGTGGGGGTGTGGTCTGCATCCCCCTCACCACCTAGTGAGGACACTGGTCAGAGATACTACATTGCACTTTCTGTCCTCTCCCAGACAGTGGAAAATGGATTGTCACTAATTAAAGGCTGGAAATGAACAAAAGAAAAAAAATTAGCACGTTCAAAAAAAGGAAAAATACTAAAAATGTGTATTTTCTTTTCATATGCAAATTTCTATTACCTAACTAAGCTCAAGCATTTATATATATATGTATGTTTTTATTACATAGATTTATGTAAACCCTGGTCGTGTAGTGGTTAAGTGCTATGGCTGCTAACCAAAGGGTCGGCAGTTCGAATCCACCAGGTGCTCCTTGGAAACTCTATGGGGCACTTCTACTCTGTCCTATAGGGTCACTACAAGTCGGAATCAACTCGATGGCACTGGGTTTGGTGTATATATATATATATATATATGTATGTATATATATATTTTTTATAATATATACACACACAGACAAATAGAAAGAGAAATAGCAAGTCCCCCCATATTTCACCACAGTTTAATAAAAAGAATATGAAATTTTTTTCCTCAAGCCTGACTTGATGTTAACTGAGAAACATCCAGCCCTGCTTCTGCAACACCTTGGGACATCTCAATTCTGTCCAGGACATTTATTAAGGACATACAGGCTATACCTCTTGTGGACTTGCTCTGATTTTCTTCAGTTTCAGCTTGAACTTGCATATATGAGCAATTGATGGTCTGTTCCACAGTCGGCCCCTAGCCTTATTCTGACTGATGGTATCAAGCTTTTCCATCGTCTCTTTCCACAGATGTAGTCGATTTGATTCCTGTGTGTTCCATCTGGCAAGGTCCATGTGTATAGTCACCGTTTGTTGGTGAAAGAAGGTATTTGCAATGAAGAAGTCGTTGGCCTTGCAAAATTCTGTCATTCGATCTCCGGCACTGTTTCTATCACCAAGGCCATATTTTCCAGCTACCGATACTTCTTTGTTTCCAACTTTCACATTCCAATCACCAGTAATTATCAGTGCATCCTGATTGCATGTTCTATCAATTTCATACTACAGCAGCTGATAAAAATCTTCAATTTCTTCATCTTTGGCCTTAGTGGTTGGTACATAATTTTGAATAATAGTCGTATCAGCTGGTCTTCCTTGTACGCGTATGGATGTTATCCTATCACTGACAGCGTTGTACTTCAGGATAGATCTTGAAATGTTCTTTTTGATGATGAATGCAATACCATTCCTCTTCGAGTTGTCAATCCTGGTATAGTAGACTATATGATTGTCTGATTCAAAATGGCCAATACCAGTCCATTTCAGCTCATTAATGCCTAGGGTATTGATATTTGTGTGTTCCATTTCATTTTTGATGACTTCCAATTTTCCTAGATTCATACTTTGTACTTTCCAGGTTCTAATTATTAATGGATGTTTGCAGCTGTTTCTTCTCATTTTGAGTTGTGCCACATCAGCAAATGAAGGTCCTAAAAGCTTTTCTCCATCCACGTCATTCAGGTCAACTCTACTTTGAAGAGGCAGCTCTTCCCCAGTCGTCTTTTTAGTGCCCTTCCAAACTGGGGGGCTCATCTTCCAGCACAATGTTCCGCTGCTATTCATAAGGTTTTCACTGGCTAATGCTTTTCAGAAGTAGGCTGTGGGGTCCTTCTTCCTAGTCTGTCTTAGTCTGGAAGCTTAGCTGAAACCTGAAGTCTGTCCTCCATGGGTGAATCTGCTGGTATCTGAATACCAGTGGCATAGCTTCCAGCAACACAGAAGCCCCTACAGTACAACAAACTGGCAGACACGTGGAGGCTTGGTCCACGAGAAACAAAATAGGACCTTGAGTATATCCCACCTGAATTTAGAGACCATCTCAAGAATAGATTTGACGTATTGAACACTAGTGACCAAAGACCAGATGAGTTGTGGAATGACATCAAGGACATCATACATGAAGAAAGTGAGACGTCATTGAAAAGACAGGAAAGAAAGAAAAAACCAAGATGGATGTCAGAGGAGACTCTGAAACTTGGTCACAAACATTGAGCAGCTGAAGCAAAAGGAAGAAATGATGAAGTAAAAGAACTGAACAGAAGATTTCAAAGGGTGGCTCGAGAAGACAAAGTATTATAATGACATGTGCAAAGAGCTGGAGTTAGAAAACCAAAAGGGGAGAACACGTTCAGAGTTTCTCAAGCTGTAAGAACTGAAGAAAAAATCAAGCCTTAAGCTGCAATAGTGAAGGATTCTACTGGGAAAATATTAAATGATGCAGGAAGCATCAAAAGAAGATGGAAAGAATATACAGAGCCACTGTACGAAAAAGAATTAGTCGACATTCAAACATTTCAAGAGGTAGCATATAATCAGGAACCGATGATACTGAAAGAAGAGGTCCAAGCTGCACTGAAATAGTTGGCAAAAAACAAGGCTCCAGGAATTGACGGAATATCATTTGAGATGATTCAACAAACAGGCAGCGCTGGAGGTGCTTACTCGTCTATGCCAAGAAATATGGAAGACAGCTTCCTGGCCAACTGACTGGAAAAGATCCATATTTATGCTATTCCCAAGAAAGGTGATCCAATTGAATGTGGAAATTATAGAACAATATCATTAATATCACACACAAGCAAAATTTTGCTGAAGATCATTAAAAATTGGCTATAGCAAATATATCGAAAGGAAACTGCCAGAAATTCAGGCCAGTTTCAGAAGAGGACATGGAATCAGGGATATCACTGTTTATGTCAGATGGATCCTGGCTGAAAGCAGAGAATACCAGAAAGATGTTTACCTGTGTTTTATTGACTATGCAAAGGCATTTGACTGTGTGGATCATAACAAATTATGGATAACGTTGCGAAGGACGGAAATTCCAGAACACTTAATTGTGCTCATGAGGAACCTTTACATAGATCAAGAGGCAGTTGTTCAGACAGAACAAGGGGATAGTGATTGGTTTAAAGTCAGGAAAGGTGTGCATCAGGGTTGTATTCTTTCACAATACCTATTCAATCTGTTTGCTGAGCAAATAATCCGAGAAACTGGAGTATATGAAGAAGAACAGGGCATCAGGATTGGAGGAAGACTCATTAACAACCTGCATTATGCAGATAACACAACCTTGCTTGCTGAAAATGAAAAGGACTTGAAGCACTTACTAATGAAGATCAAAGACCACAGCCTTCCATATGAATTGTACCTCAACATAAAGAAAACAAAAATCCTCACAACTGGACCAATGAGCAACATCGTGATAAACAGAGAAAGGACTGAAGTTGTCAAGGATTTCATTTTACTTGGATCCACAATCAACACCCATGGAAGCAGTAGTCAAGGAATGGAACGACACATTGCATTGGGCAAATCTGCTGCAAAGGACCTCTTTAAAGTGTTGAAAAGCAAACATGTCACCTTGAAGACTAAGATGCGCCTGACCCAAGGCATGGTATTTTCAATCACATCATTTGCCTGTGAAAGCTGGACAATGAATAAGGAAGACTGAAGAAGAATTGATGTCTTTGAATTGTGGTGCTGGAGAAGAATATTGAATATACCATGGACTGCCAAAAGAACGAACAAATCTGACGTGGAAGAAGTACAACCAGAATGCTCCTTAGAAGCAAGGATGGCGAGACTGTATCTTACATACTTTGGACATGTTGTTAGGAGGGATCAGTCCCTGGAGAAGTACATCATGCTTGGCATGGTACAGGATTAGCGGAAAAGAGGAAGACCCTCAAAGAGGTGGATTAACAACCAACAAAATATGGTAGAGGAAATTGCAATCTGTGTCACACTGAAAGGGAGCTGGAAAAAAATAAATAAATAAACCAGTCGCCATGGAATTGACTCAGACTCATGGTGACCCCAATTGTGTCAGAGTAGAACTGTGCTCCATAGGGTTTTCAATGGCTGATTTTTTGGAAGTACATCTCCAGGCCTTTCTTCTGAGGCATCTCTGGGTGGACTCAAACCGCCAACCTTTCAGTTAGCAGCTGAGTGCATTAACTGTTTACACCACCCATGGATGCCAATGAGCTGAAAGGAAGGTGGAAAAACACTGCTGAGCACCAGAGCAGGGACAGAGCTGAGGGCAGGACACAGCTCTGAGACAACTGCATGATCCAGGCAGGCATCACGCACCCTTGGAGAATCACTATAATATGCCTCAGGCGATTAAAGATTCCGACAGTCAAGAAGCCTATGTCACTAAGTTTCACCCAGCATTTCCCAAAAGTATTGACCATGGTATCCGCCTTTTCTTAGAAAACCTATTAACAGCTGCTGTTCCTCGGAACACAATTGAGAAAATGCTACCTTTGAGAAAAGGCCCTCAGTCATAAAAGAGATCATTTCATTTGGGCTACAGGCATCCAGATGTCTGATTTTATAAATGTGGCAAAAAGGCAAATTACTACATGGATCCTATCTTTAAATCCTCCCCCTGATATACCCCTTTGTGGAGTCACCAGGTCTTTATACCTCGAGCAGCACATGCCAACCTAAAAAGTAATACCGAGGGGCTTAGATGCACCAGCCAACTTCAAGCTGCTTTGCTTTATTTTTAGAAAGCAGAAATGGCAGCTGAGTAAATGCTATAAATCTAGATACCTGAATCCAGTCCCACAGAGGCTAAAGTAATTTCTCTCTCAAGGCCATTTTTAGAAGCTTGTTAGCTGCTTGCCCAGGATCCCTACTTCCCTAGGAAGGGAAGCAACACTGGCCACGGTTGCTGAGGAATCAAATTCCTTGATTTAATTCTGCCAATATGTATTGAATTGTACTGTGTGTCAGTCTCTATGTTAACAGCCTTTTGAAGATGTGTTAGTTATCAGTCAGAGGATGCTATGGTAAAGACCTTGAGTATATATATATATATATATATATATATATATATATCTCTTTCTCTTTAAATTTTATTTATTTTGTTGTTGTTGAGAACATACACAGCAAAACATACACCAATTTAACAGTTTCTACACATACCATTCAGTGACACTGATTACATTCTTTGAGTTGTACAACCATTCTCACCCTTCTTTTCTGAGTTGTTTCTCCCTCATTAACATAAATTCATTGCCCTTTAAGGTTCCCACCCCATTTTTTGAGTTGCTGTTGTCAATTTGATCCCATATAGATAGTTCTTAAAAGAGCATAATATGGGGGTTAAGATGGTGGAATAGTCAGACACTTCCGGTGATCCTTTTTACAACAAAGACCCAAAAAAAACAAGTGAAACGATTTCGTTTATGACAAGCTAGAAGCCCTGAACATCAAACGCAAAGTGAGAAAATGGACTGAGTGGCAAGGGGAGGGAGAGATGGTTCAGAAGTGGAGAGGAGCTTCCAGACCTGAATCACCAGGAACACTCATGCTGTGGTGGGCTGGTGGTAGCATTTGGTCGCAGTTTTCTCAGGGAGAAATAGCCAGCTGCACAGCCTACTCATGCCTCTGGAACCAGAGAAGAATGCCACTCTCAGCAAAACCTAAGTACTTGCATATATTTTACCACATCCCTGGCCCTCAAGCTGGCTTCAGTGTCTGTCCATTTCCCTGGGCCTGAGATTGGTCCTGCTGTGTGCCCTGAGCCATTCTCCCAGCCTTAGAGAAGGAATAAATTCACAGTTGGGGAAAAGATAATCTGCCAGTTCCAATAACCTGGGGACAGAAGCAGCTCTTCTCCAGGCGTAAACACTCTGTGGACTTTGAATACCTTTCCCGCCTGCATGGACCTGTGTGGGCCTATTTCAGAAGAATAGGCCCTTGTTGGCAGAATGCAACTATTTCAGCTGTGCAGTGGAGGGGTGGGTGTTTGATGTTTGACACTACTTTGCCAATTAAACAGGGTCCTCGCCTACCCACATCAGGGGCCAAAGGACTGGTGGCTCCACTCAGGTCACCCAGCCACCTGTGACAGGGTTCCAAGGATAACTGCTACCTCCCAGTCCTTACAACCAAAGGCACTGGGTGCATGCCCAAGATCCATCTGAAGAACCCACCCACCTGTGCACTCTAGGGAACAGGGATGTGCTTTCCTCACAGAAGCTCAGGGGACGGTTGTCAGCCTCCTGCCTTGTTCAGAGCGTGACACCCTGCTGCAACCAGATACCAGTACCTACACCAATCACCTCTGCCCCTCTAAGACTGTAGGACAGAGCCTGTACCACACACTTGATGACCAATGACCTGGACACCTGAAGCTGAATCCGTATAAGAAAAGTGAATGGACTCCTGGGCTCATATACCTGGTAACAGCTCTAGGTATCTGGTGACAGGATGTTAGAGCTTCAAAGGTGAAAATAATCAAGCTAGCTCACTCAAGCAACCTATTTGGACATACCAAAACAAAACAAAGAAAGAAGCTAGGATATAGTAAGCAAACATAAACTAATACAATAACTTATAGATGACTCGGAGACAACAGTCAATATCAAATCACATAAAGAAGCAGAATATGATCTCTTCAACAAGCTCTCAAAACAAAGAATCAAGGGATCTTCTGGAGGAAGGTGCCTTCCTGGAATTACCAGATGCAGAATACAAAAGATTAAGATACAGAACTCTTCAAGACATCAGGAAGGAAATCAGGCAATATGCAGAACTAGCCAAGGAACACACAGATAAAGCAGCTGAATAAATTAAAAAGGTTATTCAAGAACATAATGTAATAAGAAGCAAGAATCCATAGAGACAGCAATCAGAAATTCAGAAGGTTAACAATAAAATTACATAATTAGACAACTCAGTAGAAAGTCAGAGGAGCAGAATTGAGCAAGTGGAAGGCAGAATAGGTGGGACTGAAGATAAAGTACTTGGTACAAATATATCTGAAGAAAAATCAGACAAAAGAGTTAAAAAAAAAATGAAGAAACCTTAAGAATCATGTGGGACTCTATCAAGAAAAATAACCTACAAGTGATTGGAGTACGAGACCAGGGAGGGATAACAAAAAATACAGAGAGAATTATTGAAGATTTGTTGGGAGAAACTTCCCTGATATTGTGAAAGATGAGACAATATCTATTCAAAATGCTCATTGAACTCCACATAAGGTAGATCTTAAAAGAAAGTCACCAAGACATATTATAATCAAACTTGCCAAAACCAAAGATAAAGAGAGAATTTTAAGAGCAGCTAGTGATAAATGAAAAGTCACCTACAAAGGAGAGTCAATAAGAATAAGCTCGGACTACTCAGCAGAAAACATGCATATAAAGTATTGAAGGAAAAAAATTGCCAGTCAAGAAGCATATATCCAGCAAAACTGTCTCTCAAATATGAAGGCAAAATTAGGACATTTCCAGATACAAAGAAGTTTAGGGAATTCTTAAAACCCAAACCAAAACTATAAGAAATACTAAAGGGAGTTCTCTGGTTAGAAAATCAATAAGATCAGATAGCAACCCAAGACTAGAACACTGGACAGAGCAATCAGATGTCAACCCATACAGGAAAATCACAAAAATAAATCAAGATTAAAAAAACACTCAAAACAGGGAAACAGTGATGTCATTATGTAAAAGAAGATAACATTAAAATAATAAAGATGGACTAAGAAATGTAATCATACACTTTCATATGGAAAGGAAGACAAGGCAATATAAAGAAATAAAAGTTAGGTTTAAACTTAGAAAAATAGGGGTAAATATTAAGGTAACCACAAAGGAGGCTAATAACCCTACTCAGCAAAATAAAATAAAATAAAATAAAAAAATAGACTTAGCAGAAACAAAATCAACTACAACAAATAAGAGGAAAAGGCAATATATAAACTACTCAGCACAGAAAATTAAGTGGGGAAAAGAAACTGTCAACAACACACAAAAAAAGACATCAAAATGACAGCACTAATACCCATCCATAATTTCACTGAATGCAAATGGACTAAATGCACCAATAAAGACACAGACAGTGGCAGAATGGATAAAAACACACACACAATCTGGTCTATATGCTGCCTACAAGAGATGCACCTTAGACTTAGAGACACAAACTAAAACTCAAAGGATGGAAAAAAATATATCAAGCAAACAACAATCAAAAAAGAGCAGGAGTGGCAATATTAATTTCTGACAAAATAGACTTTGAAGTTAAATCCACCACTAAGGATAAGGAAGGACACTATATAATGATTAAAGGGTCAATATACCAAGAGGATATAACCATATTAAATCTTTATGCACCCAATGACATGGCTGCAAGATACATAAAACAAACTCTAACAGCACTGAAAAATGGAATAGACAGCTCCACAATTATAGTAGAAGACTTCAACACACCACTTTTGGTGATGGACAGGACATCCAGAAAGAAGCTCCATAAAGACATGGAAGATCTAAATGCCACAATCAACCATCTAGACCTCAGAGACACATGCAGAACACTCCACCCAAGAGCAGCCAAGTATACGTCTCTTTTCTAGTACACATGGAACATTCTCTAGAATAGACCACATATTAGGTCATAAAGCAAGCCTTAGCAGAATCCAAAATGTTGAAATATTACAAAGCATCTTTTCTGACCATATGGCCATGAAAGTAGAAATCAATAACAGAAAAAGCAGGCAAAAGAAATCAAACACTTGGAAACTGAACAATACCCTGCTCAAAAAAGACTGGGTTACAGAAGATATTAAGGCTGGAATAAGAAATTCAGAGAATCCAATGAGAATGAGAACACTTCCTCTTGAACCTTTGGGACACAGAGAAAGCAGTGCTCAGAGGTCAATTTATATCAATAAATGCACACATACAAAAAGAAGGGCCAAAATCAAAGAATTATCCCTACAACTTGAACAAATAGAGAGCAACAAAAGAAACCCTCCAGCACAAGAAGAAAGCAAATAATAAAAATTAGAGCAGAATTAAATGAATTAGAGAATAGAAAAACAATTAAAAGAGTTAGCAAGATGAAAAGCTGGCTCTTTGAAAAAAGTAACAAAATTGATAAACAATCGGCCAAACTGAAAAAAGAAAAACAGGAGAGGAAGCAAATAACCCAAATAAGAAATGAGATGGGTGATATTACAACAGACCCAACTGAAATTAAAACAATCATATCAGATTACTATGAAAAATTGTACTTTAACAAACTTGAAAACCTAGAAGAAATGGATGAATTCTTATAAACACACTACCTACCTAAACTAACACAAACAGAGGTAGAACAACTAAATAAACACATAATAAAAGAAGAGATTGAAAAGGTAATTTAAAAAACTCCGAACAAAAAAAAGCCCTGGCCTGGACAGCTGCACTGCTGAGTTCTACCATTCAGAGAAGAGTTAACACCACTACTACTAAAGGTATTTCAGAGCATAAAAAAGGATGGTATACTCCCAAACTCATTCTATGAAGCCACCACATCCCTGATACCAAAACCAGGTAAAGACACCACAAGAAAAGAAAATTACTGACCCTTATCCCTCATGAACTTAGATGCAAAAATCCTCAACAAAAATTCTAGCCAATAGAATTCAACAACATATCAAAAAAATAATTCACCATGACCAAGTGGGATTCATACCAGGTATGCAGGGATGGTTCAACATTAGAAAAACAATTAATGTAATCCATCATACAAATAAAACAAAAGACAAGAACCACATGATCTTATCAATTGCCGCAGAAAAGGCATTTGACAAAGTTCAACACCCATTCATGACAAAAACTCTCAGCAAAATAGGAGTAGAAGGAAATTCCTCAACATAATAAGGGCATTTATACAAAGCCAACAGCCAACATCATCCTAAATGGAGAGAGTCTGAAAGCATTCCCCTTGAGACCGGGAACCAGATAAGGATGCCCTTTATCACTACTCTTATTCAACATTGTGCTAGAGGTCCTAGCCAGAGCAATTTGGCTAGATAAAGAAAAAAAGGGCACCCAGATTGGTAAGGAAGAATTAAAAGTATCTCTATTTGCAGATGACATAATCTTATACACAGAAAACCCTAAAGAATCCTCAAGAAAACTACCGAAGCTAATAGAAGAGTTCAGCAGAGTATCAGAGTACAAGATAAACATATAAAAATCAGTTGGATTCCTCTACACCAACAAAAAGAACATTGAAGAGGAAATCACTAAATCAATACCATTTACAGTAGCCCCCAAGAAGATAAAACATTTAGGAATAAATCTTACCAAAGATGTAAAAGACCTATACAAAGAAAACTACAAGACACTACTGCAAGAAACCAAAAGAGACCTACATAAGTGGAGAAACATACCTTGCTCATGGATAGGAAGACTTAACATTGTCAGAATGCCTATTCTACCAAAAGCCATCTATAGATACAAAGCAATTCTGATCCGAATTCCAAAGACAATTTTTAATGAGATGCAGAAACAAATCACCAACTTCACATGGAAGGGAAAGTGGCCCCAGATAAGTAAAGCATTACTGAAAAAGAAGAACAAAGTGGGAGGCCTCACTCTACCTGATTTTAGAACCTATTATACTGCCACAGTAGTCAAAACAGCCTGGTACTGGTACAACAACAGATACATAGACCAATGGAACAGAATTGAGAATCCAGACATAAATCCATCCACAGATGAGCAGCTGATATTTGACAAAGGCCCAAAGTCAGTTAAATGGGGAAAAGACAGTCTTTTTAACAATGGTGCTGGCGCAACTGGATATTCATCTGCAAAAACAATGAAACAAGACCCATACCTCACACCATGCACAAAACTAACTCAAAATGGATCAAAGACCTAAATATAAAATCTAAAACGGAAAAGATCTTGGAAGAAAAAATAGGGACAACGCTAGGAGCCCTAAAACATGGCATAAGCAGTACACAAAACATTACCAACAATGCAGAAGAGAAACTAGATAACTGAGAGTTCCCAAAAATCAAACACCTATGCTCATCCAAAGACTTCACCAAAAGAGTAAAAAGATTACCTACAGGCTGGGAAAAAGTTTTTAGCTTTGACATTTCTGATCGGTGTCTGATCTTTAAAATCTACTTGATACTGCAAAAACTCAACTACAAAAAGACAAATAATTAAAAAATGGGCAAAGGATATGAACAGGCACTTCACTGAAGAAGACATGCAGGTAGCTAACAGATACATGAGGAAATGCTCACGATCATTAGCCATTAGAGAAACGCAAATCAAGACTACAATGAGATTCCATCTCACTCCAACACGGCTGGCATTAATCCAAAAAACACAAAAGAATAAATGTTGGAGAGGTTGTGGAGAGACTGGAACACTTATACACTGCTGGTGGGAATGTAAAATGGTACAACCATTTTGGAAATTGATTTGGCACTTCCTTAAAAAAGCTAGAAATAGAACTACCATACGATCCAGCAATCCCACTCCTTGGAATATATGCTAGAGAAAGAAGAGCCTTTACATGAGCAGATACATGCACACCCATGTTCACTGCAGCACTGCTTACAATAACAAAAAGGTGGAAGCAACCAAGGTGCCCATCAATGGATGAATGGATAAATAAATTATGGTATTTTCACACAATGAAATACTACGCATCAATAAAGATCAGTGATGACTCCGTGAAACATTTCATAACATGGAGGAATCTGGAAGGCATTATGCTGAGTGAAATTAGTCAGTTGCAAAAGGACAAATATTGTATGAGACCACTATTATAAGATCTGAAAAAACAGTTTAAACAGAGAAGAAAATATTCTTTGATGGTTACAAGAGCAGGGAGGAAGGGAGGGAGGGAGAGGGGTTTTCACTAATTAGATAGTAGATAAGAACTTTTTTAGGTGAAGGGAATGACAACACACAATACAGGAGAGGGTAGCACAACTGGACTAAACCAAAAGCAAATAAGTTTCCTGAATAAACTGAATGCTTTGAAGGCCAGCATAGCAGGGGTGGGAGTTTGGGGACCATGGTTTCAGGGGACATCTAAGTCAATTGGCATAATAAAATCTATTAAGATAACATTCTGCATCCCACTTTGCAGAGTGGCGTCTGGGGTGTTAAACACTAGCAGGTGGCCATCTAAGATGCATCAGTTGGCCTCAACCGACCTGGAGCAAAGGAGAGTGAAGAATACCAAAGACACAAGGTAATTATGAGCCCAAAAGACAGAAAAGGCCACATAAACCAGAGACTACATCAGCCTGAGACCAGAAGAACTAGATGGTGCCCAACTACAACCGATAACTGCCCTGACAGGGAGCACAACAGAGAATCCCTGAAGGAGCGGGAGAGCAGTGGGATGCAGACCTCAAATTCTTGTAAAAAGACCAGTCTTAATGGTCTGACTGAGACTAGAAGGACCCCAGAGATCATGGTCCCCAGACTTTCTCTTAGCCCAAGACTGGAACCATTCCCAAAGCCAACTCTTCAGACAGGGATTGGAGTGGACTATGGGATAGAAAATGATACTGGTGAAGAGTGAGCTTCTTGGCTCAAGGAGACACATGAGACTCTGGGCAGTTCCTGTCTGGAGAAGAGGTGAGAAGACAGAGGGGGTCAGAAGCTGGCTGAATGGACACAAAAATAGAGAGTGGAGGGAAGGAGTGTGCTGCCTCATTAGAGGGAGAGCAACTAGGAGTATATAACAAGGTATATATAAGTTTTTGTATGAGAAACTGACTTGGTTTGTGAACTTTCACTTAAAGCACAATAAAAATTAAAAAAAAAAAAAGCATAGTGCTCAAGGCAGACATTTTTTACTAGTTAAACTGTTGTTCCATTTTAAGAAGACTTCGGAGGATATTTTTGGTTCAAGGTTTAAATATACATATCTTATATACATAAGAAGGCTTGATGATCAACTTCTGAGAGATCACAGCCATCGAAAACCCTGCAGAATGCAGCTCTACTCTGAAACACAGGGGATTGATATATAACTATACTGTCATTGTTGTTGTGTGCTGTCAAGTCAATCCTGATTCATAGTGACCCTATAGGACAGAGTAGAGCTGTGCCATACGGTTTCCGAGGCTGTAATCTTCACAGAAGCAGACTGCCACATCTTTCTCTCAATGAACAACTGGTGGGTTCAAGTCGGTGACCTTTCAGTTAGCAGCTGAGCACTTAACCATTGTGCCATCAAAGCTCCTAAACGGGTGACCAGCAAATGCTGGATTAACCACCTCTATATTGAATTAAGCTGAATATCTGGATGATGCTCTTAAAAAGTCAATAAAAATATCAGACATTTGGCGTGAACATCTGGATAAGTAATCACCTGAATTTTCCAGTGGCCCTCTGGACTCCATGTTTATCAAGCACAGCCTTTCACTGGACCACATTTCATTTGCAATTATCTTACGGTCTTCTGTTCTTAGCTGTAACTCTTGAAAACTAGGACCTTTCTTTGTGCTTGAAAACTGTGGTTAATTAAAAACATGAATTCTCACTGCTTCCTCTTCAGGAAAGCATGTAGGTTAATATAGAGGGGAAAATGTTTGCTTCAGAGGAAAACTATGCCTTGTCTAGAGGACACCTTTCCAGGTTAGCTGGTACTAGTCTTTCATGATCTTTGAGCTAGTTTACAATTCTGTGAATTGCAGGTAACTGAGCGCAATGCAAAAATAATTCTTGTACACATGCAAATTCTGTCCTGTGCTGAAGAAGTCCATCTGACTCCCCTTCCCTCCCCTTGCCTCCATATAAAAAGTTTTACCTCCATTTGTAATTCATTTCAAAAGTCTGGATCTATAAATAAGTCCGTTATTCAGATTCTCTTTTGAACCAGTTATCACATCTGCCTGACTGCCTCATTAATTAATAAGTAGAATAAAATCTTTAACATGCGTCCCTTTTTATATCTGCGTGACAGTCATGATTTTACCTTTTCCTGAAAATTATCTTTTAACAGTAACATAGGAAGGTACATTAATTTTTTTCCCCAGTGTTCCCTCAAATACGCCTTTGTCTCTCGCTCCTACTCCATGAGAACTATGAGTGAATGTCTACTTCAGCTGACACCGTCAGGTAGTAAGCTGGTTCTTTGGGAAACATTAGTTAATGGGTAATTTTGTCTTACAGTTTACTGTGTTTTGTTTTTTCAGAAAACGAATTAAATTAATAGAAAGGCTGGTCCACAAAATACAAGTGACGCATCTGTCTGTCTCTGACCTATTTTTGAATAATAGTTGCCAGTCATGATAACAGCAATAATATCTTTTGCATTCAGAAATGCATGTATTGACCTAGGACAACTGGACACATGGGTTAAATTTGTTTCCCCAGGAGCGATGATAGGTTTACAATTAAGGATTTAATCATTTATTTCCTAAGAGCTTTCGGGTGTTGGCCACCATGATCTGGTAGGGAAAATTCTTTATCGGAAAGGGAACTCACATTTGTTTAGCTCCTATTGGATGGAAACCTGGTGGCGCAGTGGTTCAGCACTTGGCTGCTAACCAAAAGGTCAGCAGTTCAAATCTACCAGCAGCAACTTAGAAACCCTATAGGTGCTATAGGGTTGCTATGAGTCAAAGTTGACTAGTCTTTTTTTTTTTTTTTTGGTGTTGGATATGCAGGATCAATGGGTTCTAGTTCTACTTCTGCTACTGCCTAGCTTGAGCACTTAAGGAAAATCGTCTTCTCTCTGACCTCTAGTTTTTTAATCCACTTTAAAAAAAAAAAAAAAGGTGACGGGTTAATTGTACTAAAAGCTACCCAGGTGATTCTAGGAAACCCTGGTGGTACAGTGGTTAAGTGCAACAGCTGCTAACCAAAGGGTCACCAGTTTAAATCCCATAGAGCTTCCATGGGACAGTTCTACTCTGTCCTACAGGGTCGCTCTGAGTTGGAATCAACTCGCCGGCACTGGGTTTTTTTGTTTTTTTTAAGGTGATTCTAACGTGCAGCCTGGGACTCACACGAGACTAGATTATCCCCAAGTACAAGTCATTTTATTCTGTGCCCTACGGAATCAACCATTGACTCAACAGCAATGGGGTTTAATGGGATGGAAGCAACAGAAGCAATTGAACACAGAAAGACCCATACGTGGAGGACGATGAGACACCTAAACCATCAAGAACACCTGATTTCTTAGAACACCGCTACACAAGGAAACTCATCATAGACCATGAAAGGAAGAACTATACATTCTTTCTCCTCCCCCTCCAAATGAAATGCTCATTTCAGCTGACAAAAGTCGAGGTGTCATTTGTCACCTGGTGTGGTCTACGTTCTTGGTCTACTTCATTATTTTCTGTGAACTCTTTGAGGTGGTAATCAAGAAAAAAAACGGTCAGTCGCTGGAAACAGACAATGTTTCAGAGAAAACTCTAGAGTCAAAGTTCCCTGGGCTGACACAAATCCGTCTCATTTCGGTAGCAGTTAGTTGTTTGAAAGGCATTTCTATTCATCTACCTGAAGCATTTTCTTTGTTGTAACCGAAAGTGACAATTTCTTCGTCACTTCAATTTGTGGTAAGTAGGAATATTCCTGGGCAGGAACGCCTTGAGGAAAATCAAATCCATTTTGCATGAAAAGACTTCTTTATGCTTCAAGAAGCTCATAATCGTGTTTCTCTTGGTTTAATTCTGAGCACATCCAACCAAGTTTTTATTGCCAGCACTTTGCGAGTGTATATGAACAGACAACTCTAAGACATCTGGAGAAAAAAAAGGGCAGACACCTAGGGACAAGATAAAGAGATACAACAGAAAAATTCTCTCAGGACCAGAGTGTCTGCATTATAAAACTGAGGGTGTTAGACTTGATCAGTAGTTCTTGACTGGGGGCAATTTTGCTCCCCAGGAAACATTTGGTGATGTCTGGAAACATTTTAGTTGTCACACTTTGGAGGGGGGACTGCTACTGGCACCTAGTGAGTAGGGGTCAGGGATGCTGCTAAACATCCTACAGTTCACAGGACAGCCCCACAGCAAATAATTATCCTGTCCAAAATGTCAATAGTGCCAAGGCTGAGACGGTCTGGACTAGATGGACTGCAAGTTTCCTTCCAGCCCTGACACTTCATGATGCTAAAATGCAACTTCCTACGTATAGTAATCAGAGTCGTTAACGTGTTTACTGCATGCTAGCCAACCAGTTGCCATGGAATCATACCTTGTGTGTCAGAGTAGAACTGCGCTCTATGGGTTTTCAATGGCTGATTTTTTGAAAGTAGATAAGCTGGTGTTTCTTTCAAGGAGCTTCTGGATGTACTCTAACCATCAACCTTTCAGTTAGCAGCCAAGTACTTAACCTTTTGTACCGCCCAGGAACTCCCTAGGCACTGTATTAAGCATTATACAACATACGTCACTCTTCAAAACAACCCTGTAAGGCAGGTATTATTATTATACCTGCCAAAAACCAGTTGCTGTTGAGTTGATTCCAACTCATGGCAACCCTATGTGTGTCAGGGTAGAACACACATAGGTGTGTTCACATAGGGTTTTCAATGGCTGATTTTTCAGAAGTAGATCACCAGGCCTTTCTTCCAAGGTGCCTTTGGACGGACTCGAACCTTCAATGTTTCAGTTAGCAGCTGAGTGTGTTAAGTGTCTGTACTACCCAGGGTCTCCTATTACCCCTACAGATGAGTTCAGTGGGGGCCAAAAGAGGTTTCATAACTTGTCTAAGGTCAACCAGCTAATAAGTGGGAGAGGTGAGCTTTGAATCCAAGCAGCCTGACTCCAACCTAAGCATTGATGTATTTTAATCACCGTAAGATATCACCTTCCCAAATTATCTCTTGAAATTATAAACTACAAGGAAAGACAGGATATAAAAAAGGGAAGAGGAAATTGCCAGAGTATGGAAAAAAAAAAATTTTTTTTTTTTTTATGGAAGTCCAAATCTCTTTATCTCAGTCGAGAAGAAAGACATAAAGCTAGCCTAGCCCTGGCTCCAGATAAGCCTTTAAGAAACAAAGCCCTACTATAAGGCAGAACTGATCCTTCGGAAAACGGACCTCTCAGCCTCCTAGAACCCAGCCTGGCACCTGGGCCCCTGCTGGGCTGCTCTTCAGGATGTCGTCTGCACTAGTTTTAACCAAGAAGTACTCCCAGAATGCATATAAACATGATGAAGGTGGATCGATCCTGCAGCAGTGCAGGGCCGGGTGACATTGGCTCACCAAACGGAACCAAAATGGAAATCAGCAAGCACTTTTGTTGCTTGACAAAATGATGGTCATTTTTAAGAGCTACCCACTAAAAGCATTTCACCCATGGAGTAGGGACTTGATAAATCTCTGCCTTTTGGCCATCTTCATTTTTCCTGGACTATGGAGGGCTATAAGTACAGGAAGGAAATTGTGAGTTAACGGAATACTGTTTCCCAAATCTATCTGCAAGACCAGGATCATGGAGAGGGAGTAGTTTATTTATCAATCTTGACACTCACCAGGAGGAAAGCTGGCAAGGGGGGTCTTGATGAGAAAAGCCAGTGCTATGATGTGATGATGCAGTCCTTAAAAAAGAACCAAAATAAAGAAAGGACCAAAAGTGAGGCTCCGCAAACTATTTCAGATGGCTTTGTCATTTTCAGAGCCCTGGTAGCGCAGTGATAAGCACTCGGCTGCTAACCGAAAGGTGGGCGGTTCAAACCCACTAGCCACTCTGTGGGAGGGAGATGTGGCAGTCTGCTTCCATAAAGATTATAGCCTTGGAAGCCCTATGAGGCAGTTCTACTCTGTGCTATAGGGTCACTATGAGTCAGAATGTACTCAGTGGCAATAGGTTTTTGTTTTGTTTTTCCTGTGTTAAATACCAGTAGAATTTAGTATATTTGGAAGTTTACAATAACTGTAGAGGGAGAAGCAGTCCTAGGCTCAAATCCCTTCTTCACTGATTGATGGGCAAAATTTTCACCTCTCTGCTCCTTGTTTCCCTAATATGTTAAAAAAAGAAAGAAAGAAAGAAAAAGACAAACCATGCTCATCTTACGGGGTTGTGGTGAGAATTAAATCAGATAAAACTGTATTTCCTCGATACTAAGACCCCCTTTTTTTCTTTCACATTTTAACATTCCTAAAATTAGGCTGGGAAACCCTGGTGGCCTACTGGTTAAGTACTATGGCTGCTAAGCAAAAGGTCAGCAGTTCAAATCCACCAGACGCTGCTTGGAAACTATGGTGCGGTTCTACTCTGTCCTATAGGGTCGCTATGAGTCGGAATCGACTCGATAGCAACAGGTTATTTTTTTTTAAAGTTAGGCTGCCTCTTCCCCCATCCCAACAACCTGTTATGCATTCTTCCAGGTTTTTTTTCTATAATAAAATCACATACAGATATGTGTGTGCATGTGTATATACACACATACATACTTTGTATGCATATATGTATGTATATGGCATATGTGTATCTATAAAGACCAAACACCAAACCCACTGCCGTCAAGTGAATTCCAAGTCATAGTGACCCTACAGGACAGAGTAGAACTGCCCCATAGGGTTTTCAAAGGGCGGCTGAGTAGATTCAAATTGCCGACTTTTGGTTAGCAGGTGAGCTCTTAACCACTGTGCCGCCTGGGCTCCTATGTGTATCTATATGCAGATATATGTACATGGTGTATGGTATATATACCATGAATATATGTTATATATCTACATCTATATATCTACATATACCAGTTGCCGTCAAGTCAATCCCAACTCATAGGGACACCATGTGTTTATATATGTATATGTATATATACATGGAGAGAGAGAGAGAGCTACAGAGAGAGAGTTTTGGGTCAGCTTGTTTTATAAAAATGACTTCCTATTATATTTATTTTCTTGGATCTCACTTTTCTTTCTCAATACTATCTCTAAGACAACTGTTAATGCCCTAATTCATTCCTTTTTAATGGCTGTGCAGCATTTCATAGTTGATGAACCATAACTTAGTCAACCATTCACCTACTGATGGGCCTTCACTTTGTGTCGGCTTTTTGCACACATGTCTTTGTTTGCCATTGTTTTTATTTCTATTGGATAAAATCAAGTGGGCTGCTGCATCAAAGCTGCTATAAGCATTTTAATTTTAATAGATGCTATCAGATTGCTTTCCAAAAAGACCATGAGACTCAACAGTTCCACCAGAAGCGTATAAATAACTCTTTCCCCTGCATGAAATTAGAGTGCCTTTTAAATTGACAGGTATACTCAATGTGGCCATGTTGTTTTTGTCTTTGTGGTTTGAAAAGGTGTGAATGACTAACCCGCAGTGTCCCTCACCATTGCTGACATCCGAGAATCAAGGAGATATGGTGTATAGTATATGTACAGCACACAACCAACCTGTACTCATCATCTATCACCCATCTGTCAGTCTGTCGTACTGTGATTGCTTGCATGTTGCTACGATGTCACAAGCTATGCCACCAGAATTTCAAATACCAGGAGGGTCACCCATGGTGGACAGGTTTCAGTGGAGCTTCCAGACTAAGACTAGGAGGAAAGGCCTGTGATCTACTTCCAAAAATTAGCCAATGAAAACCCTATGGATCACAACAGAATATCATCCAATATTGTGCTGGAAGATGAGCCCCCTCGGTTGGACCCAAACCAAACCCACTGCCGTTGAGTTGATTCCGACTCACAGCGACCCTATAGGACAGAGTAGAACTGCCCCATAGAGTTTCCAAGGAGTGCCTGGTGGGTTGCAACTGTCCATCATTTGGTTAGCAGCCATAGCACTTAACTACTATACCACCAGGGTTTCCCCTTGGTTGGAAGGCACTCAAAATACACAATGGCTGCAACAATGGAGTTGAGCACATCAATGATTGTGAAGATGGTGCAGGACTGGGTGACGTTTTGTTCTGCTGTAACTTACCTGAAAATCTTGCATCTTTCCCTCAAAGCAGGAACGCAAACATGCTAATCTCATTCCAGCATCAGGAACAAGCTGTCTTAACCAGGTGACGGCCAGGTGTTTCAGATCAGCTAAGACTCCAGCTTACTTTATTTATTTTTTAGTTTGACAATTTTGAAGGTTTACAAAACACAATTAAATCATTCGCACCCCAGTCTTTGTGGATTCATAGCCACCCAATTCAGCAACTACTGATTGAATGAGAGGCTTTGAAGTGCCAGACAGTGTCATAGACACTGGACATTCAGTCTTCAAAGTGAATGTGACAGGCAGGGTCCCTGTGTTCATGGCAGTCACAGGGAGGCAGAATCAAATAATTGCACTCAGTTCAGCCCATAAAACTTGGCTTGACCCTATTAGCACTCCTCTTCTCAGCTGTCTGCAAAAACAAGTCTGTAACAAAACTGAATTACTCTCTTGACAACATTTAGCTAAGGGGGCGTTGGATCAGCAAATTGTCCTGAATTCTGTTTCTTCAGGACAAGGTAGAACAATGTCACCTTTTGGTCTCTTTGTTTTCTATGGTTCCCACTAGTCCTTAAATCATCTGAAGGCAAGGAGTATATGTATGTCTTACTCAAAGTGCTACTGAACCCTCAAGAGCTTAGCATGTTACCTGGTATATAAGAGGCCATCAGTAAATATGTTTTTGTTTTTTTTCAGGCAGATAAAGGCTTGTTTTATTGAATGATGGATTGATCTATATAACTGCTGAGGCCACTCTGTGCAGACAAGAGAGGCGGAGCTTTATTTCTTGGTTTCTTCCTCCTTAGACAGAATCTTGATGATCTCCTCTTTATTGGCCTGGAGCCACTCCTCACGGTGCTCATGTGCTTCCTTGGTTTTAGACCTGAGGGCCTCAGCCTGGTCAGCCAGGACCTTCTTGCAGGCCTTGTCTGGTTTCAGCTTGTGGTGTGTTCCATGAGAATCTGCTTTTTCTTGAACATGTTCCCCTTCGCCTTCAGGTACAGGCTGTAATACGTGTAGCGGTCAGTCTTCTTAGATTCATGGTATCTTCTGAGCAGCTGGTACAGAATTCTCATCCTCCTCACCCAGGTCACCTTCCTGGGCATTCAAGCACTGGCAGTACCCTTTCACTTACCTATGCCCATATGCCTACCCTTCCGGGAGGCTAAGGTATTTTTCTAGCACGGAATCAGAGAATGGACAGTCACAGGCTTGTGGATGATCGGGCTGTCTTTGATCAGTGTCTGGATTTGCTGATGGGAGTTGGCACTGGCAATTTCATTGGTCTCGTTGGGATCCAACCAGCCCTTCTTCTATCTCAGCAGTTATCGTAGTGCCGAAAGGAAAGCAGTGAATATGTATCGAATGAGTAAGGCATGAGTGGATGGATGAATGAATGACTTATTTGGGAATGAAAAATGTACAGAATAATTAACATCATGCATTAAGGTCATTTTCCAATTTGGATTTTACAGGGGTCCAGATATACTTGTTACCATCTTGCAGTGCAATGTTGTTTGTGTGTGATTCAAGTAAATATAGCCCCAGTAAGCCCTGATCTAGTGGAAATACCCTGGATTGTTATGTCCTGGCTTAGTCCTTGCTGTTATGGATTGAATTGTATCCCCCCAAAAGATATGTCAAAGTCCTAACCCCTGTGCTTGTGACCTTGTTTAGAAACAGAAACTTTCTTTGAAAATGTTTTCAATTAAGTTAGGGAGGTCATACCTGAGTAGGGTGAGTGGTGTCCTATAAAACGGGAGGACACCGAGAAAGAGTTACACACAGGGGGAAGACCCAACTACAAGCAGTGAAGAAACACCAAGGATTGCCAGCATCCACTATTAGCAAGGAGAGAGGCATGCAACGGTTCCTCTCTCAATGCCCTCAGAAGGAATCGACATGGCCGATAGCCTGATTCGGACTCCTAGCCTCCAGAACTGTAAGACAACAGATTTCTGTTCTTTAAAGCCTCTCACTATGTGGTATTTTGTTATGGCAGCTCTAGGTAACTAAGACACTGGTTGTATCCTTTACCTCGGGGGACCCTTTAGCCTTTATTCCCTACTCGTGAAGAGAGCATGACAACTCCTGCTCTTTGTCCTTTCTTGTGAGGAGTTAATCAGAACATATACGGGAAAAGCATAAATTGGAAAGTGACATGAAAATGTTGTTGTTACTTGCTATGGAGTAGGCCCCCAACTCATACACAATGGAATGAAACACTAAGCCAGTCCTACACCATCCCCATGATTGGTTGTGGATTGGATTGTGCTCCACAGGGTTTTCGTTACCTGACTTGTGGAAGTAGATTGCCAGGCCTTTCTTCAGGCCTTTCAGCATCATAGCAACACACAGGCCTCCAATGGCAGATGGGTGCATGAGGTGCATTAGCTGGGAATCGAACCCGGGTCCCCTGCATGGAAGGCGAGAAATCTACCACGGAATCACCAATGACCTCATACAAATGTAAGAGATCATTATTATTACTTCTCCCAATAATTATAATCCCTGCACCTTTTTAAACCCAGTTGAAAATGAGAGTGGGCAGCACTGATGCTGATATATTTAAATTCTTCTAAAACCTCAGGCTAACAACAGTGTTATTTCCCACCTATCGCATTACCTGCACTTAGAAGAACCTCTTTCTGTCCTAACTGTAATCAACTATTGCGGTTTTTTGCCTTCAAGATGTCTGATTAGCCCTTTCTTCCAAACCCACTTAAGACTCCAGCCCATGTCACCTCATGCTCGGATAACTCCAAAAACCTCCCCACTGATCTTCTTACCCCCAGGGTCCTCCCCTTCCATCCAGTCTGCAAACATTACCAGACAAGTCTTCTTAAAATGCTACTTCCTTCACCTCCACCCCCTCTTCTGCACTGGTTCCTTGAGGCCTGCCATTTTTAATCAGCCCAAGTCTAGTTGGTGGCCCTGCTCAACCATCTTTGCATCTCATGATTCCTCCAGTGTAGCCAGGCATCCCTCCGGCAATATTCATACTCATTGTCACCTCCATTCTTGCCCTGTGACTGGTCCATCCAGTTTAACTTTCCTCTTTTCCTTTCCAACTGTTTAAATACTACCCACTTTACACCCTGCTTTATCATCACTATCATCATCATCATCATCGCCATCATTTACCGGGAGCAAAAGACTCTGTGCTAAAACTTTCACACATTTCTCAGTCTTCTTAATTATATGATGAAGGGGGTCCTGTTACTATCCCAGTTTTATAGAAGACTGAAGTTCAGAGGGGTTAAGTAGCCAGCCCAAGGTCACACAGCTCACAAGTGGTAAAGCTAAGATTCAAATGCAGACAGAGCTCCTGCTCTCAAACACTAGACTCATCTGCCACCATGCTGTCCATGGAATTTTACTTGATAGCTCAAGGGAAGCCCTTCTCTCTGAAGCTCCAAGTTCTCTTCTTCAAAACAGTCTTTCCATTGCATTTTTGTGAATGTCTTCTAGCTCCCACTCCAGCCTGACCCTGAAGATGTCATCCTCAACTTTACGAGGGGCATGCTTATGGAAAAGGCAATCAATGAGCCAGAGAGGGATATTAGTACTAAGAAGCCCGGAGACACGTCTAACTGACAATATGTGTCTGTATCAATGGCAGCCTGAACAAATTCTGGGAAATAAGAAAGGCAGCAGGATTAAGTCAACTGTGCTGGGTTCAAGCCCCAGCTCTGCCACTTACTGGTGGGGTGACATTGGGCAAGTTGCTTAACCTCACTGAGTCCGTTTCCTCCTCTGTAAAAGACAGCAATAAATGGCTCCATGGCACCTTATCTCATAGGGTGTTTTATGGGCATAACCTAGAGGAGGCACGTAAAGCATGTGCACAGAGTCAGCACAAAAGAAGTGCTTGATACTTGCTATTTCTTACAATTACTTCTTTCTACTTCCCTTAGAACCATTGTTTTTGTTTGTCTGGTTGGTTAAATCATTTTTTTGGTGCGAACATACGTTTTCATTTCTCTGGGATAAATGTCCCAGTAGTAAAACTGTTGGGCAGAGGGAATAGCACTTGTGAAGGTACAGAGACGTGAGACAGCATATTTGACCTACCAAAAACCAATCTGACCTAGGACTGGCAAATAGATCAGTAATACTCGCTCCAGTCTCTAAAAGGAGTGAGGCAAGACCAGAGCAGGAGGTGAGTGCATTTCAGAGCTCAGAGCAGGTTCATACATGTTTACTTAAAAAAAAAAAATTATTGCAGTAAAATATATATAACAGAAGTTTTCCGTTGTAACCATTTTTAAGTGTACAACTAAGTGACCTCAATTATATTCACCCTGTTGGGCAACCATCACCACTATCCATTTCCAAATGTTTATCATTCTAAACAGAAACTCAGTACCCCTGAACTGATAACTCCCCAAGAATTATTGTTTTTGCTGCTCTGTCTCTGGCTGTAGAGGCATTTTAACGAAAAAATTATTTTTTCTTTTTTAGTGAGGAAAGTGGCATTGTTTATACTTTTCCAAATCTCTTTTATGTCTGGCTTGGTAGTCAACTGGATTCTCCTATCTGTTTTGGTACGTAATTTGTTGTAATGTGTCGTATAGCTTCTTTATAATTTATTTATTTATTTTTGTTCTTGTTGTTGAGAATATACACAGCAGAACATACACCCATTTGAGAGTTTCTACATGTACAATTCAGTGACATTGATTACATTCTTCGAGTTGCACAACCGTTCTCACCCTCCTTTTCTAAGTTGTTGCTCCCCCATTAACATAAATTCACTGACCCCTAAGTTCTGAAAAAAACAATTATTAACAAGTCTGACTCTGATTCGTTTTTTAAAAATCCTCATTCTAGAAGTCTGGCCTTTAGCCACCCTACTTGGACCCTATAGGAGAGTTACATCTCTGGGGAGTTGAACCTTCCTTTACCCAGCCTCCTATGAACCTGCTCTGAGCTCTGAAATGCACTCACCTCCTGCTCTGGTCTTGCCTCACTCTTTTTAGAGACTGGAGCGAGTATTACTGATCTATTTGCCAGTCCTAGGTCAGATTGGTTTTTGGTAGGTCAAATATGCTGTCTCACGTCTCTGTACCTTCACAAGTGCTATTCCCTCTGCCTGGAATACTGTTCCCGGTAATCAATGATGAAATGTTGTTCACCTTTTCAGGCTCCTTCAAGTCTCACTTCCTCCCCCAGATCATAGAACAGTCTCCCGATGCTACCACATGTACCCAGTGTATATTTGTTTTACTGTATATATTATGGAAACCTTGGTAGCGTAGTGGTTAAGAACTACAGCTGCTAACCAAAAGGTCAGCAGTTCAAATCCACCAGGTGCTCCTTGGAAACCCTGTGGGGCAGTTCTACCCTGTCCTATAGGGTCGCCATGGGTCGGAATCGACTTGACGGCAATGTGTTTGGTTTTTGGTTTTATATATATCATACCTATATTTTACATATTTCTCTTTTATTCCTCTTCTCTGTTTGAACAGCCTTATTGAGGTATAACTGACACACAACAAACTGCGCATATTTAAAGTATACAATCTGATACAGCTTGACATATGTATACTCTCGTGAACTATCATCACAATCAAGATAATGAACATATCCACCAACCTCAAGTTTCTTCACGCCCTTTTTAAATCAGCTCCTCCTTCCTCCCTCCTACCTAGTCTCAAGTAACCACTGATTTGCCCTTCTATCACTATAGATTAGTTTGCACTTTTTTTAGAATTTTATATAAGTAGAATCATACAGGATCTGGCTTCTTTCACCCAGCACAATGATTTTAAGAGTTGTCCATGGTATAAAAAAATAGCACGTATCAATAGTTCATTCCTGTTTGTTGCTGAAGAGCATTCCATTCTATTAAAACCACATTTGAGTTGTTTCCAGTTTTGGGCTGTTACAAATAAAGCTGCTATGAACATTTGTGTTTAAGTCTTTATATGGACGTATGCTTTCATTTCTCCTGGGCCAATATGTAGAAGTGAAATGGCTGGGTCATACTGCATGTGTATTTTAAATTCTTAAGAAATCGCTAAACTGTTTTCCAAAGTGGTTGTACCATATTACAGTCCTCCCACCAGCAGTGGGTGAGAGTCTCGGTTGCTCCACATGCTTGCCAACAACTTGGCGTGGTCAGTCTTTTGCTTGACTACTAACCTAAAGGCTGACAGTTTGAATCCACACTGTGGTGCTGCAGAAGAAAGGACTGGCAATCTGCTGCCATAAAGTTTTTAGCCAAGAAAATCCTGTGGAGCAGTTCTATTCTGTAACACATGAAACCACCATGAGTCAGAAGTGACTCTATGGCAAAGGGTTTTTTGGTTTTGTTTTGTTTTTTGTCATTTAGTGGCTGTATAGTGGTCTCATTGAAGTTTTAATTTTTGTTTCCTTAATAACTAATGGTCATTGCAGATATGCTTTGCTTCTACTCTTTCTCATTCATTCATCAAGGCTCAGCTCTTCGGAGTGCCCTGAACCACCAGATTGAGTGAAGACCCTCCTCTGTGCTCCCCTAGCCCAGCCCTCTGCTTACTTACATAACCTAATTAAATCAAGTTTACCTTTTTGTGTCTGTCATCACAGTTGTAAAGGCAATAACTTTTTTTTAATTGTGCTTTAAGTGAAAGTTTATAATTCAAGTCAGTTTCTCATACAAAAACTTAAACATGCATTGTTACGTGACCCTAGCTGATCTCCCTATAATGTGACAGTACACTCCCTCTCTCCACCTTGTATTTACCGTGTCCATTCAACCAGCTCCTGTCCCCCTCTGCCTTCTCATCTCACCTCTGGACCGGAACTGCCCACGTAGTCTCATGTATCTACCTGAACCAAGAAGCACACGCCTCACCAATATCACTTTATGTCTTATAGTCCAGTCTAATCTTTGTCTGAAGAGTTGGCTTTGGGAGTGGTTTTACCTTGGGCCTAATAGAGAGTCTGGGGGCCATGTCTTCTGGGGTTCCTCCAGTCTCAGTCAAACCATTAAGTCTGGTCTTATTATTAGAATTTGAGTTCTGCACCCCACTTTTCTCCCGCTCCATCAAGGACTCTCTGTTGTGTTCCCTGTCAGGGCAGTAAGACAATAACATTTAAAGCAAATAATCATCACGAGCTAGCCTCTGCGCTACATGCATTACATTCGGTATCTCACAGAATCCTCAGAGCAACCCTAGGTAGTCACTGTTATTGTCACCATTTTAAACTCCTCAAAAATACCAAACCCGTCGCCGTCGATTTGATTCCAATTCATAGCAACCCTACAGGACAGAGTAAAACTGTCCTATAGGGTTTCCAAGGCTGAAATCTTTACAGAAGCAGACTGCCACATCTTTCTCCTGCAGAGCGGCTGGTAGGTTTGAATAGCCGATCTTTGGGCTAGCAGCCCAGCACTTAACCACTGCGCCACCAGGGCTCCTCATCACCATTTTACAGATGCGGAAACTAAAGCTCAAGAGGTTTAAATAACTCATGCCAGGTGCAGAGCCAGTAAGTGGCAGAGCAAGGTCTCAAAATAAAGGTTCTGACTCAGAGCCCCTGCTGGTAACCACTACGCCACCCACTGTCTCCTCCCTCCTCAATGATAGGGGACATTCGGCACCACCAGCTTCTCCCACTCAGCCTGGCAGGTGGCTCTTAATAAACGTTGACAACGCAACCAAACTGAGTCTTAATACTGCTAATATCAATAACATCTATTGACATTTATAGGTCAGACACCGTGCTTTACCAGCATTACCCCATTTAATCCTCAGGGGATTAAAGAGAATTACTATTCCCGTTTCACAGATAAGGAAATGGACGTTTACGTAAATTAGGCAACTTGCCCAAGATCAGAGTGCTAGGAAGCAGTAGAAGGAGGATTGGAACACAAAAAGCTAGTTGGAGAACTCCTTAAGGGTGGGGCCTGGGTCTTCTTCATCTCTGTGCCTCTAAAGCTAGCACACAGTAGGGCTTGAACCTGCTAAAGAAACCATCGCTCAAGAGAGTGAAGCAATGAATGGATGATATGGTAAGCATCTTGTGGGGAGCTTCGAGAGTGGGGTTTTGAAGGGTTATGGTAAAAGAGAGCCTCCACCTCTGCTGGCCTCCACCCCACCAGGCTCATCCTGGTAACAGGAGGTTCACATGAGCCAACCAGATAGACCCGGAGTCCCATGGTATGAGAGCCAACAGACCCAGATTTCATTGTACCAAGAAGAAAGAAAACTGGTACATGGTCTTTGGAATCTCCGCCTCCCTGACTTGGGCCGGCAGCTCACCTGAAATGCCCTTCTCTCCTCCCTTAACCTATTCAAACCCAGCTTATCCTTCATGCCCAGTGCAAACACTCCTCCTTCATGCTGTCTTCCTGGAGTTCCCTAATAAAAGCCACTCTGTTCTTCATATTTGCCACCTGTACCTTCATTTAGCACTTGTTTCATTTTGTTGGTATTATAAGTTCTGGTGTTCTTTATTCCACCACCCCCACTCCAACCCAAATCTGTAAGCTTCTTGAGAGTGGGAACTGTTTCTTATTTCATCTTTAATCTCTGCAGCAGCTAGCACTGTCACAAGAATGAGAGACATTGGATAAGATCATTTAGTGTCAGAGAGAGCTAGAGACAGGTTCCTGCTCTATCACTTTGTGATCTTGAGCAAGTTTCTGAACCTCCCCAAGCCAAAGTTTCCCCATCTGTAAAATGGGAATAATAATCCTGCCCATTTAATGTGGTTTTTATAAGAATTTAATATGCTGTTTTAATAGCTACAATTCATTGACTGGTATTATTAAGTATTTAATAATCAATTGAATAATTGAAGGAAAAATAGATTTTTCCTTCAATGAACACGTAAGAAGGGAAGTCTTTCAAAAATGAAACTTAAAGTTAAGAACAAAGACGGAGAAACACAAATCAATGGGTTTGTTTCAAGTACATACTAAAAAAAAAAAAAAACCCAGTGCCTTCGAGTCAATTCCGACTCATAGCGACCGTATATATAGGACAGAGTTTCCAAGGAGCACCTGTTGGATTTGAACTACTAGTAGATACTATCATATTTGTAACCTTCACATTTCTGCCATTATAATGCCACCATAATTTACACAAAGCTGGTTGCCTACCCAGGGATAGTGCAGAGACTATCATCACTTCTCATTCTTAAACCAGTGCTCAGTCTCCCAAAAGAGAGTCCAGGATGCCTCTACCCCCATCACACCTTTCTCACTCAAGGAAGTTCCTACCACTTATCCAAAATGGAACTGACTAGGAAGGAGCCAGGATCTACAGCCAACAATGATGACATGCAATCATCGTTTGTCCCCCTATTCTCCATCCAATAGCCAATGGGAATCCCTGGGTGGAGTAAATGCTTAAATGCTCAGCTGCTAACCAAAAGGTTGGCAGTTCAAACCTACCCAGAGGCACCCTAGAGAAAGTCTGATGATTTGCTTCCAAAAGATCACAGCCTTGAGAACCCTATGAAACACATTTCCACTCTGACACACGTGGAGTCACCATGAGTCAGAATCAACTCTACGGCAACTGGTTTGGTTTTGGTTTAGTAGCCAACATGACCTTTTAAAAACAAAAACCAGATCCCCAGGTTAAAATTCTTCAGCAGCTTCATCAGCAATGGGAATAAGATCCAGAGTTTTTTTTTTTTTTTTTTGCTCAAATTTTAATACTGCTTTCCACGTTTGTGAAATAATTCCTATCAGATTTATAACCAAAAACTTCAAAATGATTACAGATTGATTTAATGTGCACTCATCAAACACACAGCTGATCATCTGGGGGGAGGGAAGACATCAAAGGCATACGTACCATTATAGAAGTTCTTATTATACATTAGCATGGACGATACAGTTTATTTCTTACTTTTTACATATTCTAGAAGACATTCAAATGAAGATAAATAGATCAAACTGGCTGAGAAACTCTTACAGTTGTTGAAGTCCTCCAGACTTTTTTTTAAAAGCCATAGCCCACAAGACCCTGCCTAGTCTGGTTACTCCAATTCATCTCCACCCTCCATGGCTCACTGGGCTGCAGTCACCCTGGTCTCCTGTCTCTTCCTCTAACACACACCAAGGGCCTTTGCATTCACTACCTGAATTTCTGCTATTGACAGAGCAAAATGTCACCTTAGAGAAGCATTTCCTAATGACTGGCTGGGAATATATCCCTCCCCTGATAACTCCCTAGGAGAACTGCCGTTACCTGAACTACCTGGTTTGCCTGTGTATCGTCTGATACCCTCACTCCCGCTTTCCCCTGAACAGAAGCTCCGTGAGAGCAGGGACCTTGTCTGTATTGCTCACCTGTAGTTTTTTTTTTTCTTTAGGCACAGCCCCTAGAACACTGCCTGGCATCTACCTATAAGGCACTCAATACGTTTGTTAAATGAATAAATGAGGATGAGGGAGCTGATCATGGTTATTTTTCAGTTTTATTTTTACATTTCTTGTAAATTTGAAAATTTTTAAATAAAGTACACGTAGTTCTGTAACAAGAAAAAAGAAATAAAGCTAAAACAAAATCCAATTGAAATAATAAAATTAGCATATTTAATCATACAGATGAAAGTAACACAAAACTCCGCCCAAGAAGCCATTACATAGGCTGCCAGTAATTCACATCATCTCAGTCTCTGTGCTATTTATTAAACCTGAAACACTGGCTGATTTAATGATCCGATTGCTAGTCAGTACACATCCTTGGACTTTTAAATAATAGTCATCTCTCCTGGGTTTATAGAAAGATTGCTATTTGAGCTTTCCACCTTGTTCTAGCCTCCTGCTCGCAGCACAGTGATTTCCACCTTTATGTTTTTGCCAGTGCACTCAGCCCCAGCTCCCCACATCCAAAATCTTGACCATCCTTTAAAGGCCATTCAATGTCTACCAATAAATGGTCACAACAATAGACAACTCTGTTTTTTAAAAAAGCTCTGGGCTTTTCCACAAGGCACCTTGCTTTTGTGTCTCCCTCAATTATTAACAGTTGGTTGAAAGCAATATTTTTTATATCTAACCACACTGAAATGTCATTATACATTTTCCAACTGAGTAAAGGGAAAAAAAAAAAAAAACACTGTTAGCAGAAAAATGCTGCCAAAGGTGGTGTGAGCAATTTGCGCAGGACCTTTCTCATACAAAAGAACACTGGACGGTCTTCAAGGAGTCAAAGGCCCTTCACCCTCACTTTCCCATGCGGAAGGCAGTGGGCACACAGTTGTTATCAGGAATTTGCAAAGAAACAGAAACAAGGGAAAAGAGAAAGACCCTCAGCGGGATGGATTGACACAGTGGCTGCAACAATGGTCCCGAACATGGCAACGATTGCGAGGATGGTGCAGGACTCAGTGGTGTTTTGTACAGTTGTACGTAGGGTCACTAAGAGTCGGAACTACCTCTACAGCACCTAACAACAACTCCCGTCTCCAGCTACCATGCATAATAACACTGACTTGGCATCTGTTAAGCCACAGAATCAATAGTACTAATTTTCACACTTCATTAATAAATAAATGGAGGCGCCAGACATTATGGAATAGATGCCCTGAGAGTTGAGAGGGAGTTCAAAAAAAGCCACTTTGTCAGAAAAATGCCAAGCTCTAGACAAGAGTATAGAGATTAAAAACTGCTAAAGGTAACCAACCCAGATTCAAGATTCATATTTGGACCCTGGATCAATACTTTAAGAAGAATTCAAGTCTGAATAGGTAGAAAATTAAACACACACACACCCATTTGGGGATCTATGCAAAAGCAGATCAGTAACTGCATTCTTATATTTAAATACAGAGCAAGAGTGAGATTTTTTGACAGCTTGGAACAGAGAGAATGAGAAAACCTTTCTGCTAGACTTTGAGCAGTTTGCAGCCTGGGACTTAGAAGCATAAAAATTTCAAGGAGGCAAAATGCTATAAATGGGTGATTACTGCAATTTTTCTGTATGTTTGAAAATGCCGCCAATAAAATGGTGAGAAAAGAAAAAGCTAAACTAGGGAACTCACCACCACTAGCGTTTTGGTCCAGGGTGTTGCTGTTCGTAATTTTTGCAAAGCATAAAAGCAGGTTCCTTCTATAGATGTAGTAATAAAATAACAGAAGCAGCTTCTTGAGCTCCAAATACATCCCCTTATTTAATATTTGCAATGAAGCTATAAGGTAGACACTATCACTGTTTCTACTTTCAGAAAACAGAGGTATGAAAAAAAAAAACAAAAAAACAAACCTAATGCCATCAAGTTGATTCGGACTCATAGCAACCCTATGGGACAGAGTAGAACTGCCCCATAGGGTTTCCAAGGCTGTAAATCTTTACAGAAACAGACTGCCACATCTTTCTCCCGCAGAGCAGCTGGTGGGTCCAAGCCATCAACCTATTGGTTAGCAGCTGAGTGCTTAACCACTGCACCACCAGGACTCCTTTGAGGCAGAAAGAGGCTTAGAAATGTGCCTAAAGTCATATAGGCAGCAAGGGACAGAGCGGGGATTCAAATTCAGGGCTTATTCAAACGCAGCTTCTACTCTGCATAAACCCCAAAACCCACTGCCATTGAGTCGATGCCAATTTACAGCAACCCTACAGGACAGAGTAGAACTGCCCCGTAGGGTTTCCAAGGAGTGCCTGGTGGTTTCAAACTGCAGACCTTTGGGTTAGTAGCCAAGTTCTTAACCACTGTGCCACCAGGGCTCCTTCTACTCTGCATAGACCCTGACATTCTTCCAAGTCCTAAAGCCACTGTGACCACAGGGGCCAATAGGGATTCTCTCCACAGACTCAGGAAGGTTAGTGAAAAACATGAAGGCAATAAACCTTCATGACTAAGAGCAGGGGCTCTGGGTTCAAGTCCTGACTCTGCCACTTAATAATCCTATCACCTCACAATCCCCAACATTTTCATTTGTGCAAGGGGAGTCATAAAACTCATCTCAGGAGGTTGTTACAGGAATTAAATGAGATGATACATTTCTTAGCGCAGATAGATAGTTGTTGCCATGTGTGCAGAGCAGAACTGCTCCATAGGGTTTTCAAGGCTGTAGCAGTTCAGAAGCAAATCACCAGGCCTGTCTTTCAAAGTGCCTCTGGGAGGGTTTGAACCACCAACCTCTCAGCTAGTAGTCAAGGGCTTAACCATTTGAGCCACTGAGGGACTTTAACATATGGTAATCTATCAATCAATAAAAGGAAACAGAACTCCTCAGCCTTGATGACGGACTAGAGCACCAAAGCCAAACTGTGTTGTAAGGATGAAATAGGGAAGAAGACACAGGTCTAAAAGAAGTAGAAGACAAAACAAGGCGGGAGGTGGAGAGTCCTATGGCATGCATCAAGTGAAGCACTAAGACATTCGATTGTGATTTGAACTTGAACACATCAGAAGCAGAATACAGCTGAGCCATTCTAGGAAGATGTTCTCAATTTTTAATTTTAGGTATAGAGAAAGAACACACTCATGCACAACGCAATTTTCTATCAACGACAGGAAAAAAGCAGATTCACAATACTTTGGCCCAGCACAGCTCTGAGGTTGGCGTGGGTAAGAGCGCTGAGCAGTTACCTAGAGCCAAGGCCGGAAGCTGCAGGCTCCTTGAGAAGGGCAAGAGGGCCTTTCCCAGCCTGTGGGGAGGCAGTGTTCTAGGGCGCGAAATGCAAGGGCCGAGGCACTGGGAAGCCCCATGGATTTGCAGAAAGGGCTCATGACCCTAGTGCCCCTCTGGCTGCCTCTGCACTTTGAGGGCAGGAGTTTCAACTGTTGCACTCTACTAATTAAAAACGAAAATCCTTCGTTTATTTGGAAATGTTGTTGGCACCAAAAAAAAAAAAAAAAAAAAACAGAGAGAGGATCAGCAAATATAGCCGACTTGTTTCGGAAATGCATTCCAGGATTGTACCCAAACCAAAGACTTGAATTGAGTCAGCGGACAAAGGAGAAGAGTGTGCACAATGTTAACCTTCCACTACCGTTTTCCCCACCTCCTCCGGACCCAGGAGAAGGGAGGAAAGAAAGCTGGAAATTTCAGGCGTGCCCTGAACCTCGCGCCGGTGGAAAGCACAGCGGAAACCCAGCGGACACTCCCCCCTTTCCAGGGCTGTGGGCGCTTTCAAAGGATGGTCTTACAGCTCAAGCACCCTAGCGCATCAGGATTGCGAAAGGACCCTCCTCCCTGGCCTGCGGGAAAGACTCTACTTTCCTAGACCAGTTGCGAGCTAGCGGATCCAGAGTCCAGCCCAGGCTCCCGGCTTAGCGTGCCTTGTGATTTCCCGAGCCTCCCGGTGCAGCTCAGCCCGGAGTGTCCCCCTTTTGTTCCCGGGGAGAGCGCGTTGCGGCGCATCGCTGCGCATCCCCCAGCGCAAAAAGCGCCGCCGCGGGGGCGCTGCCTTTGCTCCACTCCCTGCGTTCTCCGCGCTCTGGCGACCACCGGCTCGGCGCACGGCACCCCAACTGACCCCCCGCCCGAGTACTCACTTCTCTCCAGTCCCTCTGCTTTCCACGCTGTCTCCTCCACAGCCCCATAGCGCCTCAGAGGCTTCTCAGCTTCTAGATGGGTGGACAAGGATTGCTTTAACTCCATCGCTGATTCCCGCGGGCAGGTCGACGGATCTCCCTTTACTCCATCCCCGCCGCGGGATGCAGGGAGGGAGGCGGCTCCAGCCAGCAGCGCTTTAAGGGGCCGGGCGCTCGTGACGCTGCTCCATCTCTTCCGCCGGCAGGGCCTGGGAGCGCCGACTGGTACCCAGGGGGAGGGATGCAGGGCACATGCGCAATGGAAGATTGGAAAAGGCTTGGGGGGCTGGGTAGGGAGAAAGAGGCACAGATAATAACTCTAAGAAGTAGAACAACAACGGCTAAAACAAAATCAACCAAAAGGGAGTAAGAACAAGCCCCCTGCCCATACTGGAGCTGATGGATAGGGGTTTATGCTGTTGGATGATTTGCAAGGGGCTGGCACTGCAGGTGGCTTGTGATCTGCCAGCGGGCTCCTAAGCCGTGAGTGGGATTCGTGAGCGCGTCTATCTGTGAGCGATGGATCCATCTTTGTGGGGAGTGTGCAGAAGCACGAGTGTGGACCTGAATCTGTGGGTTCTGTGCTTGGCTGAGTGTGTTTTCGTGAGGATGTCTATTCTTTGCAACTGTGAATGTGAAATGAGACAGTCTTGTCTGTGGATGCCTGTGTCGACTTTGTATGTGTTTGGGGTGGAGGTACAACACAGCTGTTGGGAACATGGATCTCTACCTTCCAGAAATCCAGAGTTTTATGTTACTCGTGGCAACATGGAAAGTATAAAGAAAAATATTTGGTAAAATCAGCACCAATTAGATTGTTGAAAAAGTAGTAATATTTATTATATGACAGCTAGGTGCTAAACACTTCCCAACAACTGTATGAAACAGATACTTTTTTTATTAGCCTTGTTTCACAGAAGAGGAAGCTGAGGTGCAGAAAGATTATTTGCCCAAAGACTACACTTACTAAGTGGTCTGGTCAGGACTTGAATCCAGACCCCAGATACTAGCCTCTTTGTTATAGTGACTCCCTAGACTGCAGTTATGGCAGTTTGTATCATACAAACAGGCTCTACAGGACATGGGTTATTTGCTTGTTTGTTTTCGAGACATCATCTGGGGCAATCCTGGGATTCACATGTCTTCTGGAAGTGTAAAACAGCACAGATTTCAAAGAAAATGATTTAGCACCTGTTAGCAAGAGACTTAAACATTTATTATCAATAAAGGACTTCTAAAATGTAATCCATATAATTGAATTGTATATGTAGAAACTTTGAATTGGTGTATGCTTTGCTGTGTACATTCTCAACAACAATGAAATAAGTAAAATTAATATTTTTTTAAATGGTCTTCTAAATAGCTCATGGGAGAAAAGGAAATAACAACAACAAAAATTTAGACCTGGATAACAATGATATTGCCGCATATGAAAACTTGTTTAAGCCACATTTCAAAACTTGTAAGTTCTGATGTAAGTAAATCTATAGCTTTAGATGTGTGTGCTAAAAAAAAATAAGACTAAGAATAAATGAATTAAGCATTCGACTCAAGAGACATAATATTAAGAATGAAAAGGGAGTCATAACACAAATACAGTAAGATTTTTTTACTTTGAAATGAATACTTGTCTTAAAAATATAAACTATCAAAATGTATTTAATAAATAAAAAAACCAAATCGATAGCTATTACAGAAATTGAGTTGTTAATATAGAAGTGTATTTCCTTCCTCAGTTCCACAAAGGCAACAGCCCAGACGGTTTTACAGGTGAGTTTTACCAAATAACAGATAATTCTTATCTTCTAAAAATTGTTTCAGAGTTCATTTTATGAGATACTATAACCTTGATATCAAAGCTAGCTTAAAACGGTATAGTGAAAAAAATCTAGACCAACCTCACCTACAAACACGTTGAGGTGGACCCTTAAGATATATGCCCTTTACTGCATAGAAGTTATACATCAATAAAAAAGAAAATTAAGCCAGCTAAATAGAAGGGTGTATAATCCTTAAAATAAAAGATGGCTGGTAGTTCAGGGAAGTTAGTCACTTCTTTCTGTTGAAATATTTTATAATTAAGAAAAAAATAGCTAGGCTTTTTGGAGCCTGGGAATGAACCCTAAGAAATATTTGAAATGTTACAAAATACTTCACACAAAATGTTTTTTACAATTTATATAAAATGTGGAAAAACTACAAAAAGTCTGATATCCTACAAAAGAGAAATGATTCAATAAATCAAGAACATGCCAAGCAATACATGATGGCACACTTATTTAAAATGATGTTTACAAGGAGTTCGAATGTCATGGGAGAAACAATATTAATCAAAACCTGAGGGGGAAATTAGGATACAAATGATAATATATAGTGTGGGCTACTGTTCTTGATCTTTTGGCTAAGATCAAATGTACACTGTGATCTCAATTATATCACATATTTCACAGAATGATAATGATAGAAGGAGCCCTGGTGGCACAGTGGTTAAGAAGTCTGCTGCTAACCAAAAGGTTGGCAGTTTGAATCTACCAGCTGCTCCTTGGAAGCCCTATGGAGCAGTTCTATTCTGTCCTATGAGTCAGAATCAACTCGATGGCAGTGGGTTTGGTTTGGTTATATATACATATCCAGGAAAAAACAATAACACTTAAATGATATATACAAAAATGTTAATAGTGACTATCAATGAATGTTGAGATAGTATAGAATGTTTTATCTGTATTTTATAATGTATTACTTTTTAATCAGAAAAAAATCAATCATGTTTTTAATGCATGGGAGAAAAAAAACTATGAGTATATACACCAAAATATTAACAGTGGTTGTTTCCAGGAGTTGAGATTTTGGGAAAATCTTTTTCTTTTTAATTTTCTGCATTTTCCAATCATTTATACTGAGCACATATTGTTTTATAATTCAAAAGAGAATGAATTCCATTTCTAAAAATGTGTGAGTGATACAACTCTGTAATCCTAAAGGACAAAACTGTCCCTGCCACAGCAGTGCCCAGAGCCCGTCTGTTTGCATTAGTTTAGGGTGATAATGCTTCAGGTTCAATAGCTGGTTGAAGTAACCATCTGCGTGGAATTATCAAGTGGCTCTCGTCCAGCCCTGGCTTCTCATCCTGGCTCAATGCCTCGGCTCTGCTGGGAATGCCAAGGACTCGGGAGGGATACTGGATGATTACAAAGGGCCAGGGCGGCAGGGGCCGGTGCAAGACACTTTCGGTTGATTGAGACGGAAAATAACGTAGTATCATCTTGGTGATTTGATACTTCATCCAGCATGTTCACCATGTCAAATGAACATGATACTGAGCTTATCCGAATGGCATGGTTTTCAAAAATATGGGCATCGAAGTCAGAAGGACCTAGGTTGAAGTCCTGGCTCTGCCATCTACCAGCTGTATCATCTGTGTGCTATATCAGTTAATCCCTCCAAGCCTCAGTTTCTCCATCTTTAAAATTCTAATGGCACTAGCTCTCCCAGACAAATGCTATGATAACTAAATTATATACTCACAACAGCACCCAGCACATAGGAAAGCCTCAATACATGTTAGCTATCATCATCATCATCATCATTATCAGAGCTAAGCACTGTGCTAGCTGATGTTTTGAGCTCTGACCCTATGGGCATTTACCAAATGAGGTCTCCAAACCAAAAGCAGAAACCTATTAAAATATTACTGAGTGGAGAAATTTGAACCCTCATACACAGTTGGTAGGAATGTAAAATAGTGCAGTCACTTTGGAAAATAAGTCTGTCAGTTTCCCAAAAGGGTAAACATAGAGCTATCATATAACCCAGTAGTTCTACTCCTAGGTATACACCTGAGAGGACTGAAAACATGTATCCACCCAGAAACTTGTACATAGCAGCATTTTTCAGAATAGCCAAAAAGTGGAAACAACTCCAACGTCCATTACTGGTGAATGGATAAATAAAATATGGTATGTCCAAACAATATATTATTATTTGGCAATAAAAAGGAATGAAACGACAACAAAAGCATGAGCAGCAAAGGTCAAAACAGATAAATGGGATCTCATAAAAATGAAATATTTGTGTTCATCAAAGGACTTTATCAACAAAGTGAAGAGACAATCTACAAACTGGGAGAAAATTTTCAGTAACCATTTATCTGATAAGGGGCTAATATCCCAGATGTATTTTAAAAACTCCTATTATTGAGTCAGGGAGCCCTGGTGGCGCAGTGGTTAAGCACTCAGCTGCTAACCAAAAGATCATCAGTTTGAACCCACCAGCAGCTTCATGGGAGAAAGATGTGGCAGTCTGCTTCTGTAAAGATTTACAGCCTCGGAAACCCTATGGGGAAGTTCTGCTCTGTCCTTTAGGGTCGCTATGAGTTGGAATCAACTCGACAGCAATGGGTTTGGTTTTCTGTTTTATTATTGAGGAGAAAACAACAACAACAAAAATCAATCAAAAAAATGTGCAAAGGACTTAACAGACAGTTCACCAAAGAGGATATTCAAATGGCCAATAAGCACATGAAAAGATGCTCAATGTCATTAGCCATTACCAAAAAGTCGAACCAAACCCATTGCCATTGAGTCAATTCTGACTCAGTGACCTTATAGGACAGAGTAGAACTGCCCCATAGGGTTTCCAAGGAGCGGCTGGTGGATTTGAACTGCCAACCTTTTGGTTAGCAGCGGAGCTCTTAACCACTGTGCCACCAGGGCTCCTCATTAGCCATTCCAACCAAACCAAACCCATTGCTGTTGAGTCAATTGATTCTAACTCATAGCAACCCTATAAGATAGAGTAGAATTGCCTCATAGTGTTTCCAAGGAGCAGCTGGTGGATCTGAACTGCCAACCTTTTGGTTAGCAGCTGAGCTCTTAACCACCATGCTACCAGGGCTCCCATTAGCCATTTAAAAACAAACAAACAAACCCCACTGCCGTCGAGTCAATTCCGACTCATAGCATCCCTATGAGGACAGAGTAGAACTGCTTCATAGGGTTTCCAAGGAGCACCTGGTAGATTTGAACTACTGACCTTTTGGTTAACAGTCATAGCTCTTAACCAATACATCACCAGGGTTACCATTTGTCTTAGTCATCTAGTGCTGCTATAACAGAAATACTACAAGCGGATGGCTTTAACAAAGAGAAATTAATTTTTTCACAGTCTAGTAGGCTAGAAGCCCAAATTCAGGGTGTCAGCTCCAAGGGAAGGCTTTCTCTCTCTGTTGGCTCTAGAAGAAGGTCTTTCTCATCAACCTTTCCCTGGACTAGGAGCTTTTCTGCGTAAGAATCCCAGGTCTAAAGGATGTGCTCTGCTCCCAGTGCTTCTTTCTTGGTGGTGTTAGTTCCCCCCTCTCTGCTACCTTCCCTTTTCTTTTATCTCTTGAGAGGCCACACCCCAGAGAAAATCCCTTTAAGTTGGATCCGGGATGTGACCTGGTAAGGGTGTTACAATCCTACCCTAATCCTCTTTAACATAAAATTATAATCACAACATGGAGGACAACCCAGAATACTGGGAATCATGGCCTAACCAAGTTGATATACACATTTTCGGGGGGACATAAATTAATCCATGACACCATTAGCCATTAGCCATTAAAAAAAAAAAATCGTTAGGGGGATGCAAATCACAACCACAATGAGATATCATCTCACCCGCATTAGAATTGCAATGATAAAAAAAACCAAAAACCAAGATGTGTTGGAGAGGATGTAGAGAAATCAAAAGCCCTATTCATTGCTGGTAAGAATGTAACGCAGTGCAGCCACTGAGGAAAACAGTTTGGCAGTTTCTCTAAAGGTTGAATATGGAACTACCATATGACCCAGTAATCCCAACCCCAGGCATACACCCAAAAGAAGGGAAAACAGGAATGCAAACAGAAACCTGTACACCAATGTCTGCTGCAGCACTTGTCACAATAGTCAAAGGTAGAAACAACCTAAATGCCCATCAATGGATGAATGGATAAGCAAAATGTGGTACATACCTACAATGGAATATTACTCAGCCACAAAGAGGATAAAGTCCTGATATACATGCCACAACATGGATGAACCATGAAAACATTATGCTGAGTGAAATAAATTAGTCATAAAAGGACAAATACGGAATGATCTCATTTAATGAAATAAGCAAATATATAGAAACCAAAGCTTATTAGTGGTTACAAGGGATAGGAGAGAGGGGGAAAGCAGGAGTTATTGCTTGATGAGCACTGAGTTTATGTTAATGGTGGTGGAATATTAGGAAAAAGGCAGGGATAAGGGTTGGCAACATGAAGAATGTAATCATTGAATTGTGCATGTAGAAACTATTGAATTGGGACATATTTTGTTGTGTATATTTGCACCAGTGTATATCTGCAAAAAAAATGGAATGAAGTACTAAGATGTGCTACCACATGGATAAACCTTGGAAACATTATGCTAAGTGAAAGGCCAAAAAAAAAAAAAAAAACCCCACTGCCATCAAATCGATTCCAACTCATAGAGACCCCATAGACAGAGTAGAACTGCCCCCATAGAGTTTCCAAGGAGCACCTGACGGATTCAAACTGCTGACCTTTTGGTTAGCAGATGTAGCTCTTAACCACTACGCCACTGAGGTTTTCAAGTGAGAGAAGCCAGTCACAAAAGATCACACATTGTAGGATTCCATTTATATGAAATGCCCAGAACAGGCAAATCTATTGAGAAAGAAAGTAGATAAGTGGTTGCCTAGGACTTTTGAGGGGGGTGGGTAAGAGAAAAGAGGGGCAACTGCTAAAGCATATATGGTTTTCTGTTGGGGGTGACAAAAATGTTCTAAAATTGTTTGTTGCACAATCCTGTGAACATACTAAAAACCACTGAAGTCTACACTTTAAATGAGTGTGATACGTGAATTATTATTGAGACAGAATTATATCTCAATAAAGTCGCTATCAGAAATAAAAATAACATTGAGTGGGTTCTAAAAACCGTGTGGTTAATGAAATGACTGGGGCAAACCTGTGTAGCTAGCCAGCAGCAGTGTACAGAGGTCTGGCCACACAATCCAAATCCGTCCTAGTCCTGGCTGGGGTTTGGCATCACCTCATGATGGCCGTTCCACTTCAGCTTTTATGGTGATGGGGCTCATTTGGGGTCTTTTGGCTTACTGGAATTTCCAAAACAGCATCAGTGATTCCAGGAATATCACTCAGTTCCTCCATTGCATTGGCCCAACCTAGAGACTGGACTAGAGAAGCACCTCTCCACCCATCACCCTAGTCTGTCCTCCACTGAATATGTACTTTGTCCAGCATCATCATGGGCTTTTACTTAATAAGCCATTTTGCTACTAGCCAATAGATGACATGTTAGTAGGCCTATATTGCACTTCTATATCTGACAGGGATAGTGAAAGTTTCAAGGGTACAAGACACAGTCACAAAAGAGCATCACAAAGAAAATTTTCTGTTCTTTGATGTTTCTTTCCACTTTAAGTCATGGAGAAAAGGAATGTAATCAAATTGTTCAAATTCTTTTTACTCTCATAAAATGGGCTCTTTCCCTAATATCCCAAATTTCTCCTAATAGATATTTCTTTTATAAAAGCATATCAGATATCAGCCTTTTTTTCTCCCTGATTCCTGGAAAACATTCAGAAAATCAGAAATAGTTCCAGGGAAGAAGTCGTTAGCCCTTTGAGATGAATTCCCACCACTCCCAGTATGGCGCCATACCTAGTATCCCTCTGAATCGCAGCCTGTCAGTCACATACTGTGATTATAGAAGCAGGAGAGCAACCAGGAAGCAATTTACCTTGTCTCCATGTAAAGTCTGATGCAGAGGGGAAAATATCTTCCAGTGATCCAAAGAAATATAAGAACTGTTGCTTCTAGAAAGTGAGAGTTCTGGAAACAATGGTTTGAATGAGGAGAAATACTCATTTTAAGATTTGGAAGACAAAATCTTAGAGTTTAAAAAAAAATTTATTGTTGAAAATATATACAGTAACACATATACAGTGAAATCTGTGAGAGCCAGAACTTGCTGGGACTGCCTTGCTTTTTCAAGTCTCACCAGATTTCTGCCTTGGACGGGGTGCAGTCTTACCACTTTTCTACCACTCTGTATTAGTGGAAAATATTTTCATTTTCCTTCTTTGACAGGTTTCCACCTTATACGGGTTCCAGCTTTCACAGTTTTCACTGTACCAATTCAACAATTTCTACAGTGACCTTGATTACATCTTTCAAATTTTGTAGCCATTCTCACCTTCCTTTTCCAATTTGTTCCTTATTGACATAAACTCATCTCCCCGTAAGCTTCCTATCAAACCTTTCAAACTGCTGTTAACAATTTGATTCCATATAGTAAGTTCTTTAAAAGAGCACAATGCTCACAGCAGATATTCTTTACTAGTTAAAGCCAGACTATTTTTTGGTTTAAAGAAGGTTTCAAGGGATATTTTTGGTTTATAATTTCAGGGTTATCTCAGGGCAGTAGTTTCAGGATTTTATTCAGTCTCAACGGCTCCAGAAAGTCTGGATTCCATGAGAATTGACATTCTTTTCTGCATTTTTCCCCCTTTTGATCAGGTAAAGCCTAGAGGTTATTATCTATACTAGAAGATAAAATCCTAAGACCATCCAGAGAGACAGGACTAGGAGAACCACCTCTCTACCCATCACCCTAGCCCACCTACCTTTCTGTCCTCCACTGTCCTCACTGAAGCCAGGCTGCCTGAGTGAAAGTCCTGGCTCCATGCTTCACAGCTATAGCACCTTAAACAAACTACCTGAATTTCCCCAAGGGTCAATTTCCTCCCCTATAAGTGGGGTTAAAAATAATCTCTACTTCATAGAACTATTCTAAGGATTAATATAAGATAGTCTATGTGGTTAAGAGCTTGGCTACTTTATCCAAAAGGTCGGCAGTTCAAATCTACCAGCAGCTCCTTGGAAATCCTTTCGGGCAGTTCTACTCTGTCCTACAGGGTCACCATGAGTCAGAATCAACTCAACAGCAATGGATTTTGGTTTTACATGACATGCTTAACAAAGTGCATGGCACACACACACAAAAAAAACCTCAATAAATGTCATTTATTAATACTGTAGTTGTTATCACTACTTAAAGTTAAAAGTCTTCCTAAGAGTTGTGTTATAATCATCAAAATATTGAGATCATTACAGAATATTTAACTCCATGTAGGCATTACATTTATAACAACAATATTTCTAATTTTACATACTTACAGGCAGATTTAAGGACAGTATCATGCATCTTCACTAGACAGAGTTGGGGATTACCACAGCTCTCTTCTCTCATCAAAACTGGGGTGTTACCAATTTCTAGATAGCCAGGAGACCATTACAAAAAGAGCACCAATAACTAATATGGATTGCTCCATTTTTATCATGTCCTTCTGATCAGAGCCTGAACGCACCTTAGCACATGGAAAGTAGTTTTTGTTACTTACAGTAAGTAGACAGTATATAACAGGTGAGCAGTCCCCCTGGCTCAAAAGCTGTCCAGCAAAGAAGATGACTTCTCCATGTATAGCCCACTTTTGTTTTATGGGTGAGAAATTAAATGGGACTGTTATAGGACACATCAGTCCCCCGTGGCTTCTGGAAACTGTCTTGGTAGGTATAGATTCTTCCATTCCTGGCCTCTGGTGTTTTGGCTGAGAGAAACAATGGGCACCTACCTACCAATGGTCTCCTCCTGGCCAGGTAGGTCCACTTAAGTGGGCTATAAGCTTAACGCTATACGTGCCTCATGGTCAGTATAGCTGAGAAGACAAAAAGAACTTCCTATCCCAGGTATGTTATACCCCCAGCCTCTGTGATGCCCTAATTTTTTAACCCTGCTAACAAATATCAGACCTCAGTGGGGGCAAGGAGGATGTTGTTCTGAGGCCTAAAGGTGCCAGGAGAGAGTGGAAAGAAGAAAACCATAGCTACCTGGCTTTTTCAAAGGACTACCTCCTCACAGGAATAAATTGACAGTGAAATGAGATATTATATTACAGCTTGTCTGCGTGACATTAAAATTTAAATCTTGTATATGACTCAAAATCTACTTGATCTTACTCATATTCAAACATTTTGTTCAATGTCTTAAAATTAAACTTTATTTCAAAGACAATAAAGGAGTGTTTACTCAGTTTAAAAAAACTGGGGTGTTACACAATCAAACACTTTGAGGGACAGAGTAGCAGGGTCAGGAGTCTGGGGACCATGGTTTCAGGGGATATCTAGGTCTACTGGCATAACAAAATTTATTAAGAAAATGTTCTGCATCTCACTTTGGTGAGTGGCTTCTAGGGTCTTAAAAGCTAGGGAGCAGCCATCTAAGATGCATCAATTGGTCTCAACCTATGTACAGCAAAGAAGAATGAAGAACACCAAAGACACAAGGACAATTTTGGCCCAAGAGACAAAAAGGGCCACATAAACCAGAGATTCCATCAGCCTGAGACAAGAAGAACTAGATGGTGCCCAGCTACCAATGACTGCCCTGACAGGGAACACGACAGAGTCCCTGATGGAGCAGGAGAAAAGTGGAGTGCAAAACTCAAATTCACATAAAAAGACCAGACTTAAAGGTCTGACCGAGACTGGAGGAACCCCAAAAGACACGGCCCCGGGACTCTCTGTTAACCCAGAATTAAAACCATTCCTGAAACCAACTCTTCAGGCAAAGATTAGACTGGACTACTATAAGACATAAAATGATACTCATGAAGAGTGTGCTTCTCAGTTCAAGTAGACACACAAGACTAAACGGGCAGCTCCTGTACGGAGGCAAGATGAGAAGGCAGAAAGGGATAGGAGATGGGTGAATGGGTGTGGGAAATCCAGGGTGGAAAGGAGGAGTGTGCTGTCACATTATAAGGATGGCAACTAGGGTCACATAATAATGTGTGTAAAAATTTTTGTATGAGAAACTAACTTGACCTTAAAAAAAAAAGGTGTTCCGGAGCAAAAGAAAATTAAGAAAAACAAAGATGCAAGGGAAATATTAGTCCTAAGGACTAATGGAAGACTAGTACCACAGCTTCCACCAGAGTGTGCCTAGAACTAGATGGTGCCCAGGTACCACCACCAGCTGCTCTGACAGGGATCACAATAGAGGGTCCCGGACAAAGCAGGAGAAAAATATAGAGCAAAATACAAATTCGCAAAAAAAAAAAAAAAGACTAGAGTCAGTGGTCTGACAGAGACTGGAAGAACCCCCAAGACTATGGCCCCTGGACACCCTCTTATTTCAGAACTGAAGCCACTCCCGAAGTTCACCCTTCAGCCAAAGATTAGACAGGTTTATAAAACAAACAATAACACACATGAGGAACGTGCTTCTTAGTTCAATCACGTATACCAGACCAAATGGGCAACACCTGCCCAAAAGCAAAGACGAGAAGGCAGGAAAGGACAGGAAAAATAGATGGATGCAAATGGGACACTCCGGGGTAGGGAAGGGGAGGTGTTGACACATTGTGGGGATTGCAACCAATGTCACAAAACAATTTGTGATGAATTGTTGAATGAGAAACTAATTTGTTCTGTAAACTTTCATTTAAAGCACACTCAAAAAATAAAAAACTGGGGTGTTTTGTTTGTAAAGTCCATGATCAATGTCTTAAGAGGACACAGCTTTCATAAAACAAGTCTGGATTTGTTTTGTTAGGTGTCTAAAATAAATACAGATGGGGTACAATAGATCACTATGTAAACTGGTTTAGGGAGAAATGAACAGAGAATCAAGTGTGTATGTATGAGTCTCAGTTGTAGCATTTCGTTTCTATAACAATGCAATAAAATATCATTAGTTTTCAGCATACACACACACACACACACACACACACACAATCCCCAGACAGAATGCTAATATTATAGTAGGCATGCAAAAAATATTCCTGGAGACCAGAGTGGTAAAGAGCGTGGACTCTGGAGTTAGACCAATTGGGTTTGCAGTCCTAGCTTCACTGCTTACTAGTTACGTGACCTAGGGCAAGTCGCTTCCCCTCCATTCTACTGAAACTGCTCTGAACTCCCTGATGGTCTATTCACTGTCATTTCCAGTGGCTTCTTTATAGTCCTCATCCTATTTAATCTCTCCACACAAATGGTGATGATGTTGATGACACTGTGGGCGACACCTACATTAAACTCCCTTCCCACCCGGCTTCCAGGACACTGTTCTCTCCCAGTCCTTCTGTTCCTCCATCCTACTGTTTGGGCCCTACCTGCTCCTTCACAGGTTCTTTCTATACCCCCAACCCCTTCAGCTGTGGTTCCCCAAGTCTGTCCCCTTTGGTCTCCTCTTCTCAATCTTTACCCCTCTTCCTAGTTAAACCTACCTCTTGTTGTGGCCTCAACACCAATAGCTCCCAATCTCCAAATCCAGCCCCACTGCCTCTCTTGAGCTCCAGGTGTGTACTTCCACCTCCCTCTTGGACATATCCAGCTCTCTTGGGAAAATTGGTAAAAGAGGGAAATAGGTTTGAAAGAGAAAACTGAGTTAAAGAGAGTTCCAGAAAACACAGTACATACAGCTCTTAAAGGAGGCTTAGGAGAAAGAAAAGAAGCTGAGGAAATACACTCTTAGTTAAGCCTTAGAACCTGAAATCCTGCATCTGTCAGAGAGCGGGGTGCTCGAGCTTCTGCTTGAAGTACTCAAGGAATGGCATCAGGCGTCTTGGCCATGCTGGCATGAAGTTATTAATAGCGGAGCCAAGGCTATGTGCCTGTAGGGTGTGGGGAGCAGATCTGGGAGATCTCTGGGCCACACGGGGACTCTTCCTCTATGATAGCACTTTCTGTCTTTTAAAGCTGACATTTATTGAGTGGTTACTATGTGCTGAGTACTTTACAAGACTTGCTCCTCCTAACTTTTGCAGTAACCTATGGGGTGGCGCTATAGCTCAGAAAGGGTGGGTACATTGCTGGCTAACAAGTTCCAGAGCCAGAATTCAAGCTCAATCAACCAGTCACATCACCTCTCAAAGCTGTTTCATCTCAAGTAATCGCCATGGCAATACCCAGGAAGGGGGATTTATAGCCTTAGCCTGAACATATTCAAAATCAGACTCATATTTTCCCTAAAACCTGTTCCACATAAACTAAAAAATCTCAGATTTAATCTCAATACCTCACTCTCCAATATCACACACACACACACATACACACACACAACTCACAACCAGTCAACGAATCCTACTGATTCTACTCTGGAAACATCTTCCAAATTCAATCAGTGCTCTTCATTTCCATTGCCTTGATTTAGTTCAATTCTGCATCATCTCTTACCTAGATTATTCCAAAAAACCATCTTTTCTGGAGTTTTCCCCACCAGAGACCATAAAAAAAAAAAAAAAAAAAAGAGACCATACTGCTTCTAAAATTAATTTTTAAAAAACACAAACAAAAATACAATGCTACTCTCCTGCTTAAAAATCTCCATTGCCTTCCTACTACCTGCCAAATAATTTAAATAGCCAGTCTCCTTGGTTTTGGGGACAATCAGGTTATTTCCACCTTTCTGACATTATCAACAAAACTGTGAGAAGCAATCTTGCAGTTAAAGCTTTGTGGATGTCTTTCATTTCCTTAGGATGAATTCCTAGCAGTGAAATTGCTCAATCAAAGGACGTGTACATTTTCAAAGGCATTTGGTGCCTGTTATTAAGCTGTCCTCCAGAAATGTCACGCCACATTATACTGACCAGAAGTATATGTGAGCACCAAACTTATTGTAATCACATGTTTACATGAATGATACCCACGGGACAGAAATATGTTCTACTCGCTTGTGAGCAGCCATCTAAGATACAAGTATTGGTCTCCACTCATCAGGAGCAAAGGAAAAAGAAGGAAACGCAAATCTCAGGGCTGATAGCCTACACAAGTCATGGCTTAATCTACCCTGAGACTGGAAGAACTAGATGGTACCCAGCTACCACTACTGACCATTCTGATCAGGGCCACAATAGATGGGCCCTGATAGAACAGGAGAAAAATACACAACAGAACTCAAATTCTGAAAATGTCCAGACTTACTGGACCATTTGAGACTAGAAGACTCCCGAAACTATCACCCTGAGATACTCTTTAAAACCTTGAACTGAAACCTCCCCTGAGGTCACCTTTTAGCAAAGTAACAGATTGGCACATAAAGTAAAGGATATTACGCATGAGTATGGTGCTACACTAAAAAACTATCTATATGACTGGATGAATCTGGAGGACATTATGCTGAATGAAATAAATCAATCACAAAAGGACAAATATTGTATGAGACTACTACTATAAAAACTCATGAAAAGGCTCACACATAAAAAGAAACAATCTTTGATGGTTACGAGGGAGAGGAAAGATGGGGATTGAAAAACACTACATAAACAATAAATAAGTGGTAACTTTGGTGAAGGGTAAGATAGCACACAGTACTGGGGAAGCCAGCACAATTTACCCAAGGCAAGGTTATGGAAGCTCCATAGACACATCCAAACTCCCTGAGGGACCAAATTACCGGGCTGAAGGCTATGGAGACCATGGTCTCAGAGAATGTCTAGCTCAACTGGCATAACATAATTTTTAAAGAAAATGCTCTACATTCTACTTTGGCAAGTAGCATCTGCGGTCTTAAAAGCCTGTGAGCAGCCATCTAAGATACTCCACTGGTCTCACCTTGTCTGGAGCAACAAAGAATGAAGAAAACCAAAGACACGAGGGAAAGATTAGTCCAGATGACTGATGGGCCACGAGTACCACGGCCTCCACCAGACTGAGTCTAGCACAACTAGATGGTGACTGGCTACTACCACCAACTGCTCTGACAGGGATCACAATAGAGGATCCCGGACAGAGCTGGAGAAAAACGTAGAACAAAATTCTAAGTCAAAAAAAGACCAGACTTGCTGGCCTGACAGAGACTGGAGAAACCCCGAGAGCATGGCCCTTGCATGCCCTTATAGCTCAGTGATGGTCACTCCTGAGGTTCACCCTTCAGCCAAAGATTAGACAGGTCTATAAAACAAAACGAGACTAAAGGGGCACACCAGCCCAGGGGCAAGGACAAGAAGGCAGGAGGGGACAGGAAAGCTGGTAATAGGAAACCGAGGGTCGACAAGGGGCGAGTGTTCACTTGTCATGGGATTGGTAACCAACGTTACAAAACAATATGTGTACTAACTCTATAATGAGAAGCTAGTTTGTTCTGTAAACTTTCTTCTAAAGTACAAAAAAAAAAAATCTCTCTGAGACCAAAAGGTCGACAATTACTCTAAAGCAAAGGTGAGAGGATAAGGGGGCAGGGAAACTAGAGCACTGAAACCAGAATTCAATTAAAGAGCATGTTGACACATTGTGAAAAATGTAACTAATGTCACGGAACAGTTTGTGCAGAAATTGTCAAATGGGAACCAAATTTGCTGTTTAAACATTCACCAAAAATATAATAAAATATTATTTTTTTTAAAAAGGAATGTATTCTACGCACTGTCAAATCTTCAGAGCTTGAAATATCAAATAGCACATGGTAGGTACTCAGCAAACGTTTGTTGAATGAATGAACTGAGTAAACAGTAGAAAAGTCCTTTAAGTACTCCCTGATTGTGTATAGCTTAAATAATCATATCATAACCCAGCTACTACTAGGCTACGTCTATATTCACCTGTTTCATGCAAAATTGATTCAGTATCATCCCTTTGCACACAGACATATTTCTGGATGCTCCACAATACTGCTCAATCCTGGGATAAAGTCTTTGCATCCTACCCATATTTACTATGTACATATACACACAACCTCAGCCTTTTCAATTTTCCATCATCAACTACCCAGAGCAGGTACTCTGTGGAAAAGGGTTGGTCTAATACAAATAGTAACATAAGTAAAGAAGTACTGAAAGTCAACAAATTTATATTTCCAGATGTGTGTCTACAACTCTGTTGGACAGCTCCTTTTGAAAGAAAAAAAGTCCCAGAAGCACCCTGAATTCAGTATCTTCCCTCCCACACATCTTCTATATTCTCTACTACAACTGATGACATCTTTGTCTCACCCAGTCATTCAAGCCAAAAACTTTGTATTTTGAACTACAAACCTTGCTGATAAATCTACATTTATTAACCTTTAATCTATCTCTTCCTCTCTATTTCTGCCACCACTGAACTAATTTGAGCTCAAATTATCTCTCTCCTATTGCCTCCATGAACAGTTGCTTCCTTTGCCATGAGACCAGAAGAACAGGATGGTGCCCAGTTAGCATTACTGAGCAATTTGATCAAGGATTCTACAGAGCAATCCTGACCAAAAGGGGGTACTTGCAGGACATAATTCAAACTCTCATGAGATCCAGACTTTCTAGAACCATGAAGGCTGGATGAACCCTGAGACTATTACCCTGAGATAATCTTTAAACCTTAAACCAAAAATATCTCAAGTCGTCTTAAAATAAAAAAAATAGTTTAGCTTACTAGTAAAAAATGTCTGCCTTGGGCATTATGCTCTTTCAAGAACTATCTACATGGGATGGAACTGACAACAGCAACTCAGAAGATTAGATAAGAACCTTAAGGGGTCAGTGAGTTTATGTTAATGAGGGAGGAACAACTCAGAAAAGGAAGATGAGGATGGTTGCACAACTCAAAGAAGGTAATCAATGTCACTAAACTGTACATGTAGAAATTGGTGTATGTTCTGCTGTGTGTATCTCAACAACAACAAAAAGAAAATAAATTATAAAATAAAAAATACATTTTCTATTCGTAACAATATAATGATACTTGCTTAACAGAGTAAACGCTGCTGCGCTTCCCCCTCTGGCTTGTAACATCCATACATATATCACACAACTATAACCACAGGCTAATTACATGACCCAAATACACAATATTAAGACAATTTAAAACTGCTCAATATTTATGTGGTTGAAATTTATGTTCTAATTTTGGTTAGCAGTAGCATCTAGGTAGTGCTGACTCAGAAGGCAAACATTTGTTGTTGCCATGAGAAGTGGAACAGAATGGTTGAATCACACTGTACCACATCAAATGTTACCACTAACACGTGCTAAATGGTGAGCAAGATGGAATGAGACCATCTCTGTCCAACCAGCTCATAATCACACCACCAAACAAATGCAACAAATATCGTCATTTCATTGTATTCTAGTCATTACCTACTAAGTTTATAATTAATGTGTAGTCATTTGGTCAATGTCACCAGCCTAGCATACCATTGAAAACAGAGGCTGCAAATTCAGGTATCTACCGGGGCCAGGAAGGTAACGTAAATGAATAAATTGGGCAGGTTGTAAGACAGTAGGGAGCAACGTCTATAGTGAATTCTCTAGTGGAGGTGGCAGATTCATGGCTGATACTGCAACACATTGCTTAGAGGAGGACTATAGCAACCCTGTGGCCAGATCCTCCAATTTTTAAACAGATGCCAGAAAACCAGAGTCCCCGGGTGGCACAAACGGTAAAGTGCTCGAGTACTTACTGAAAAGTTTGTGGTTTGAACACACCCAGAGGCGCCTGGAAAGAAAGGCCTGTCAATCTGCCTCCAAAAGGTCACAGTCTTGAAAACCCTGTGGAGCAGTTGAACTCTGCACACATGCGGTCAGCACGAGTTGGAATCGACTCAACAGCAAAGGGTTTGCTTTTTGGCCAGAAACTCAGATTTTTATTGTGAAATTTCCCAAGTCTTTAAACCTTGTGGGTGCCATAAAAAGCACTCCGAGAGCCAGATCTGGCTACTAGCTTGCAACTGCCAATCTAGAATGTCAGAGGAATTTAATCATTTTAGTGGGGAAAAAAAAAAAAAGAATGTGAGGCAGGAAATGGAAGCAATCACACTCGGTCTACTAACTGTCGACTTTTTGTGCATACTGGCATTTTAAATCTCACGAGCATCCAAAATTATACCCAGAATGACACTGAGTTTCATTAAGAGTGTCGATCCTCATACTTCATATAGTCTCACACCTAGCATGGCAGAGAAAAACACTTTTAAATAGCACCTGCACCTCCAGTCTATATGGAAGAAAATAAACTGCAGCCTTAGCAAGTGTTCAGTTAATCCGAGCAGCATCTGCTTAGATCGGAGTGGGGAAATGGGGTCTAGGGACCTCCAATTCTTCAACTATCAAGTACCACTTTTACCGTTTCCCCCCAGTGAAAGGCCTGTCCTCCAAAGTTTATGTATCTGCAAGGAGATTTGTCCACCAAACTGCATGTAGTAAGTAATATCTACTTTTAATCAGACTGAGACAAGGATTACCACCTGAGTTATCACTCCAGCTGAAAGCTTGTGCTCCAAACCAAAACCCGTTGCCTTCAAGTTGATTCGGACTTATAGGGACCCTATAGGACAGAGGAGAACTGCCCCATAGGGTTTCCAAGGCTGTAAATCTTTATGGAAGCAGACTGCCACATCTTTCTTCTGCAAGCAGCTAGTGGACTCGAATCACTGACCTTTCTGTTAGCAGCCAGCTGAGAGCTTAACTACTGTGCCACCAGGGCTACCTGAAAGCTTGTGCAGTCAGGTCATAAGTAACTATTTGCTTTGAAATGCTGAAAATACGGCAGACCCAGCATGGCCACTTTTATAAGCCACCTAGGGGTCTGGAAACTTCACTCAGTCATTTCATCAACAAAATTTGGGGGTGCCTATTCAACAAATATGAAGCACTGGTGGTTTGGTGGATGTATTCTCGCTTTCCATGCCAGAGACCCAGGTTGATTGCTGGCCAATGTATCTCATGCGCAGCCACGACCCATCTGTCAGTGGAGGCTTGCATGTTGCTACGATATGGAACAGGTTTCATCGGAGCTTCCAGACTAAGAAATTAGGAAGAAAGGCCTGGCAGTCTACTTTTGAAGATTAGCCAATGAAAACCTTATGGCAGCACAGGAAAAGTGCAGATAACTCAGAAGCTGAAAGGCTGGCAGTCTGAACCCACTCAGAGTGCCTGGAGAGACAGTCCTGAAGATCTGCTTCCCAAAGGTCACAGCCTTAAAAACCCTATGGAGCAGTTCTACTCTGCACACATGCGGTGACCATGAGTTGGAACCCATTAGATGGCAACTAACAACAAGAACAATGCAGAAGTCAATTATTAGCTTTTGGATTCAAAACAGGCTTTGAAACTCATCAAATAGGTCTTCCAGTCCAAAAACTTAGCTTTGAGCACCGAAAGTAACTTCCCAAAGGACTCAGGGCATAAAGTTTCCGTGATGATGAATAGATTCGTAAAGAAAAAATGAAGAGCCGACCTACCTTGGCCTGGGAGATAGATGGAGGCAGAGGGACCCAGGAGAGCGGTCACTGGGGCCTCACTGGGGCCAGAACAAAGGTCAGTCATGTGCACAGGTGTTGAGTCAGCACTGAAAGACTTCCTAGTCACAGGGTAGCTAGCGCTCCCACGCCTCACCAGTCCTGGAGAGCTCAGCCAAGGTTCACAGAATGCCCAGTCACCCCTCAGCAAGAACCAGCCCCTGCGCATGCTCACAAGCTAGGTCACGGGTCTCCTCAGTGATCTGCATGTTTGCATTCCAGCAAGACAAGCGCCCACCTGTGCTCCACACGTGGCTCCCACACATGGCTCAGCCCTGTCGAAATTACCCTCTGCAGGCAGCCCCTGTTTTCTGTAAGGGAGGGAGGAGGGGTAGTATGAGATGCTCATACTAAATGGAACCACCTCTGGAACACCTCCTGGGCCAGTGTTTTCTAGGGCTGCCCTAACAAAGCACTGCACACTGGATACTTACAAGAACAGACTTTATCATCTCACAGCTCTGGAGGCAAGGAGTCTGAATTCAGGTGTAGGCAGGGCCACGTTCTCTCCTATGGCTCTCGGATCTGTCTCACTCAACTTCTGGTAACCTCAGGTGTTTCTGTAGTCACTTGGCCATCTTCCCCCTCTGTGTCTCTTCTTTTTTATGGGTACTACTCATGTTGGCTTAGGAACCACCCTACTCAGTAGAAGGAGCCCTAGTGGTGCAATGGTTAAGCACTCAGCTGCTAGCAGAAAGGTCAGCAGTTCAAACCCACCCAGCTGCTCTGAGGGAAAAGGATGTGGCAGTCTGCTTCCCTAAAGATTACAGCCTTGGAAACCATCTGGGGCAGTTCTACTCTGTCCTATAGGGTAGCAATGAGCCAGCATCAACTAGGCAGTAGGTTTAGCCACTCTGGTATGACCTTATGTTAACCGATAGACCTTCAAAGACCCTATTTCAGAACAAGGTCACATTCATGAGGGGTTAGGACTTCCAATTATCTTTTGGAGGGACACAATTCATGTCCCCGATACTGGTTGCCATTGAGTTGATTCTGACTCATAGCGACCATGTGCATGTGACAATGGTGAAATACTAACTTGGCAAAAACTGTGACTAACGAGTAACATTTGAATAACGAGGCAAAAACAAAGCATCCTAGGGGAAGATGCAGGAGCAAACGTCAGATGTTCTCATGGAGTCGTGAGGAAACCAGTAATGAATAAGTTATTGATTTTAGCTTTTAACCTTTATCTTCATTGTTCATCATTCCTTTTAGGGTCACATTTAAAAATTGCCTCTTCTAGCCTTCCCCTTAAAATCGAGTATTTTACACACCCTTTTCTTCTTTTCATATAGCGAAAATATTCATTTCTTTAGGTAAAAGCATAATTGCTCTAACATGTTGAGAGAAATGACTAAAGATGTGTGTATCACTCCTTTTAATTTCTTCCAGAAAAATAAACTGCTTATAATCATTAGCTCTACTGAAAAATTCACGCATCACCCACAGGGAATTCTCTAATACTACTCCCATTAATTCATTATTGGCCAAAACGCTGGGAATCTTGGTTCATTTTATTATTATTTATCTTTATGGAGTGAAAACAGCTGGCAAAAATTTAACAGATTATAATTTCTGCTGGCGGGTTTTATACCCTATTTTTTTTTTTAATTCAGTATATTAATTTAATACTTCATGTCTCTTTATTAAGTCCTCTAAATATCACTACGCATTTTCTCTGGCATTCAACCCATGCATAAACGGATTGATTTTTCTTCCCACTTATTGTTAGTAGCAAAAAAGAAGCTAGCCAAAATCTACAAGAATCTTTACTGACACACATTTTCCCCTTAAAACATTTAATTTAGAGACCTGCTATTGAATAAATCAAGCAAATAGGGAATATTTTCACTTTGGTTTAGGCAGTTTAGCTTTAACTTTCTAAGGTACAACCTTTAAGCAGATGTCATTGAGATAGAATGATGCACAGAAGTCTAATAAACCTGAAACCTAAGCTCTCTATATAACTTTATTTCATTTGTTCCATCCCAATTTATAGAACTAAAAGTGAAGTGTTGTATACAAGGAAGGGAATCCTACCCCCACACTCCAAATTAACTTACTGGTAGCTGCTTACTGTTCCCATTATATCCATAACTGTTTGATTTTAATATTAAACAGAGAAAGGGACCTAAATTGAAGATGTAATAAATAATATACCTATTTCTTTTTTTTTCTGAATTGGTTCAGACCACTGAGTCACAGAAAGGTCTAATGTTACCTTAAAAAAAAGGCATGTGTATATGTAAATTCATATACAGGATAAATGGGTAAATGTCTGCTGAACTCAACTACACAACAATTCAACATATTTTCAAATACATGCTTTCAATTCCTTCATTGAATGTGTTTGGGAAAATCCATTTCAGCCAAGGCAATAGGAAGAATTTAAAACACAGAAGTAGCAGACTCCAAATCAAAGGAGCCACGTGAGCACTGAACAGTGAGAAATGCCACTTCAGTAACCTGAAGTTGAAGCTTAAGTTTGCCTCTTCGCTACTAGTAAGATGAATCTTAATACTGTTTTTTTTTTTTTTTTCCTATTTATGCTACAAAAAAACGGTCTTTGAAGAAGTCAGTTGGGAATGATTTCAATTCTAAATTTTCAGGCATGTGATAGCTCATGCGTATTTAAGAACTAGGTAAATCTTTGAAAAAATTCAAGAAGTGACTGTCTTAGTTATCTAGGGTGGCTTTAACAGAAATACCACAAGTGGACGGCTTTAACAAACATAAATTTATTATCTCACAGTCTAGGAGGCTTCAAGTCTGAATTCAGGGCGCCAGCTCCTGGGGAATGCTTTCTCTCTCTGTGGGTTCTGGGGGAAGGTCTTCATCATCAACCTTCACCTGGTCTAGGAGTGTCTTAGAGCAGGGACCCTGGGTCCAAAGGACATGCTCTGCTCCTGGTGCTTCTTTCTTAGTGGCATCAGGTCCCTCTCCTCTCTGATGGCTTCTTTTATATCTCAAAAGAGATTGACTCAAGATACAAGCTAATCTTGTAGATTGAGTCCTGCCTCATTAACATAACTGCCTCTAATCCTGTCTCATTAACATCACAGAGGTTAAGATTTACAACACATAGGGTAATCACATCAGATCACAAAATGGTGGACCATCACACAGTACTGAGAATCATGGCCTAGACAAGTTGACACACATTTTTGGGGGACACAATTCCATTCATAACAGTGACAAAAAAACATATGTAAACAGATAAGGATAACTTGTATCTCAATCCAAACTAAAGGCATAAATCTTGAATTTTCAGTAAAGACGATTAGGAAAGATTAGAGGGTACCTATACATATTTTCCAGGATAGCCACACGGCCAATAAAACAAACAGCCAGAGTCATCTGCTGTACTCAATTAAAATTCATTTACTTTCATATACACTAAATCACCTTATAACAAACTTTCAATATATGTATATATTTTATACATAAAATTTTAAATGAAGCAACTGGTGTCGCTTTTACAACACTTTCCACTCAAAATATGAAAAAGCATTCTGGTTCCATGGCTCAGAGAAATAGGACATTGATACAAATATTAGAAATGAACAAACAGAGCTCTTCATCACAAACACTCAAAAGGCAATATTCAGATATGTCAGTTTTCACCAACTATTTGACCTCAGTGCGGAGGTAGAAATAATCGATCAACATTTACTGAGTCTTTCATGAACAACTCTCATCAGGCACTGTATTCGTCTCAGCTCCGAAAGGGCTTACAATCTAACTGGAATACATTCTGAGCCCCCAAACTTTTACAGAAAGTATACATTCTGCCCAGTAGCAGCCTGGGGTAAATATATCATCGGTTTTCATGTTATTCAGCAATTACCTGGCTGCCTTGCTGAATTTCCATTTTCAGGTTGTATAGAGTTTCTTGTTCTGTAGACAAAGCTGTGGAGTAGGAAGAATGGGTAAACACCTTCATGTTATTATTTCAGGGGTCCCAGAAAATAATGTTCCCTCTAATTCTGTAATAGGATGAGCCAGTGGCCATCTCCCATGGATAACCACACCACATGACCTACAAACTATAAAATATTAACACACACGAACAAGGGTTTTTTAATGGTTTGAAGGAGGGGCAATGATGCCCACAACCCAGCTAACTATGATTGTACCCAGCTCTCAAAGATAAACACTCCAGATTTGTAGAGCTGAGGAGCGGCATGAAGAGATGGTTTTCTGAGGGATACGTACAAGACAGAGCAGGAGAAGCAAAGTCCACAAGTCATAGCCACCCCTAAGAAAACAAAACAATTTTCTGTGCTTGACGCCTGGAGTGGGTGAAGGTCTGACCTGTTCTAAGTTTACGACAAAACAGCTGCCTGCATATAAAGATGAAAGTGAAAGACAGATCAGTCCAGACCTCTCAGAACCAACCAAGAAGCAAAACGTGAACAGAGACAAGAAATCTACAAACTACATTCTAATTCATTCAGCAGTTTTACAGAGTTCCTGCTATGTGCTGGACACTTCAGATACAAGCATGAATGACAAAGAGCTCAAGAAGCTCAGCTTGGTAGGGAAAACAAATATGCAAATAGATAATGACCACACAGCCTGCAAAGTTCACCACAGATTGCAATATCCTCCGCCAGGCTGTTCTTAATCCAACGGGAACTAGACTGTACAATATAAAGTATATCAGAAAAGTCTCTTGCCAAAAAGACAACTTCTCCCCCACCCCCGCCCCACAGCACCATTTTCTGAAATTGCATCCAGAGATTAATTTGCATTGGCAATAAAAATAAAACCTCAGCTATGAGGACTGACACCCACATCTCAGTAAAATAGCTTAGTAAGTCTACCTTTCTAACACCTAGCTGAAATCTGCCACATGAAGAGGAGAGTTTTGATAGGCGCGAGGCAAGCAGCAAAGAGCCAACCTGGAGGACAGAGCTCTATAGTCAGAAAGAATGGAAGGCAGAGGCCACCGAGAGGAAGGAGAGGGTCTCAAAAAAGAAAGAGGGATCTAATGTTACCATTAGTTTGTTTTATTAGTTGCCCTTTTCTGGAGTCGATCCAACACCTGCTGACCCCTTGGGTGCAGAGTGGAACTACTCCACAGGGTTTTCAAGGCGGTGACCTTTCGGAAGCCGACTGCCAAGCCTGTTTTCTAAGATGCCTCTGGGTGGGTTTGGACTGACAGGCAACCTTTTGGCTAGTAGTCAGGCACTTATCATTTGTGCCAATCAGGGACTGTTCAAATTCTCCCTAGGGCTGACCCTTTTCCCCTTCTCCCTTTCCCCGCCAGAGACCAGAGGGAGGTCTTCTGCTACCCTCCTCTCTAATATGGCTGTCATTTAAATGCTGTGATTACCAATCTCATTACAATTATTCCTCCTTCCTGAAGTTTTTCGATAGTCATGGTGGGGAAGGGGGGCAATGAGGCTACTCAGTTGAGGTAAGACAGGCTTACAAAGGGAATTAGAAACAGAAAATAAGCTTTTACTTTATACCAAAATGTTATGCAGTTATTAATTATACCCATCTGCTCTCTTGGTTAAGGTTCCCTGGTGGAGCAATGGTTAAGTACTTGGCTGGTTGCTAACTAAAAGATCAGCAGCTTGAACCCACCAGTGGGGGAAAAAAAGACCTGGGAATCTGCTCCTATAGAGATTACAGCCTAGGAAACCCTAAGGTGCAGTTCTTCTCTGTCATATAGGGTGGTTATGAGTCGGAATTGACTTGACAGCACACAACAGACACTTGGTTAGCTACTATTCACAGCTCTTCATGTGCACTTTATCTTTGAACTCCAAGTGCAGCCTTTATCTTTAAATTCCAGGTTTCCTCTTTCACTTATTTGCTGTTGACATGTTAAAAGAAAAATTTCCAATAGTTTTAATCATATTTTCAGTGATTTGGTTCCTTTATATTCTAAGCATTATTGGTAAAACTGGATTAACTGTAGCCAGTGCAAGGTCAAAATCTTCAGGCACAAAAACCTATTAACTTCCTAATACTCACAGAAGATCAAACTAATTTTAAATGAAAGCTGACTCCAGAATATATAGCTAAGCATACTCTGGATATAATTTATTTTACAAAACACTCTGTAGAAATTCTGAACTAAAAGTAAATTGTCCAGGTGTTTGGTTCCTTGGTTTAGAGGTTTAGGGTCCTGGTTTCACGGGATATCCCAGCTAGTTGGCCTAATAACGCGTTGAGTGCCTCTGTTCTACCTCCTAGTTCATTGCACAGTGCCTGGGGTTTTAAAGCTTGCAAGTGGCCAACCAAAGCACAACTGGTCTCTATTTACCTCGGGCAAGAGAGGAAGGAGAGTCAGGAATAGGAGGAGGATATGGAATGTGTGGCTAATTGCCTCTGTGAACAACTGCCTCCTTTGCCCTGAGACCAGAAGAACCAGATGGTGCCCTGCTGAATATTCTAATCAAAGATTCCATAGAATACTGATCAAAAGGGGAAAATGCAGAACAGGGTTTCAAATTCTCACGGACTTCAAACTTTCTGGAGCCATGAAGGGTGGATGAATCCCTGAAACTATTGCCCTGAGATAATCTTTAAACCTAAACCAAAAATATCCCCTGAAGTAATCTTAAAATTGAATAATAGTTTAGCTTAACTAGTAAAAAACGTCTGCCTTGAGCATTATGCTCTTTTAAGAACCATCTATATGGGATCATATGGACAACAGCAACTGAAAAGATTAGATAGGAACCTTAGGGGGCAGTGGGTTTATGTTAATGAGGGAGTAACAACTCAGAAAAGAAGGGTGAGAATCCTTGCACAACTGAAAGAATGTGATCAATGTCAATGAATTGTACATGTAGGAACTTTTGAATTGGTGTATGTTTTGCTGTGTATATTCTCAACAACAAAATAAACAAAATTTAAAGAAAAAGAAGTAAATTGATCAGGTTAACAAAAAAAAATTTTTTTTTTTTTTAATAGCTTCAAAGGTATCCTAAAGAATGATGGTCCTTGGGAGACAAACAGTAAACTAATCAAGTATATAGGAGCTATGTACGGGATAGAAATTGTAAGCTACCTGTAGTAGAGAAACTACATTAGAGAGATTATTTATATTGGTCAATTTAGTTCAAACAGTTGATCTGAAGGCCATATTTAAGTAGTATCAAATAGCAAAGTTAATTTCCCTCATAGCTTTTAATATGAAAGAAATAGAAAGAAAAAAATTTTCCTCCATGTTCAAAAACCAAAATTACAATTTTTTTTACTGTGCTTTAGGTGAAAGTTCACAGAGTAAACTAGTTTTTCGTTAAACAATTAATACATAAATTGTTTTGTGACATTGGTTGCCAACCCCGAGATGTGTCAACACTCTCTCCTTCTCAACCCCGGGTTCCCTGTTTCTATTCGTTCTGTTTTCCTGTCCCTTCCTGCCTTCTTGTCTTTGCTTTTGGGCTGGTGTGCCCATTTAGACTCATATACATGATTGAACTACAAAGCATGTTCCTCACATGTGTTATGGTTTGCCCTATAGACCTGTCTAATCTTTGGCTGCAGGGTGAACCTTGGAGTGACTTCAGTACTGAGTGAAAAGGGTGTCTACAAAATTACAATTATTAATGAAGTACCAGAATATGAAAATATTTTTCCTCTTTGAACTACAGCTTTTAATAGCTGTAATTACTTTCATTCATTAGACAGTTTTATTATTCTAGTCCAAAGAGTATGCATACAAATAACACAATAATAAAATTTTCCTAAATCACCCTTCATTTGTATGAAGCCCTCAAATGCCTAATTTCACTGACTGTAACTTACAGTGGGCAAATAATCAATTACTCCTTCAACTGAACCATCTTACGGAAAGAATTTTGAGAAAAATACAGACATATTACAAAAATGTTTTCACATGTTACTTTCAAACTTGGTATTAAAATTTTAAATACACACAAACTCTCAAATTGCCTAATTCTCTCTCATCAAATCAACTACGATACAGACAAAAGGCAACAACTTTTATCATCTTTCTACAAAAGACAGATCAGTAGAAAATTCTAAGTTATAAGTAAACTGGACAGAAATGTCTACATTATTCAAAGCTGAGGAACGGTCAATGGAAATTTCTTCCCGTGTTAGAACGTACCTACCTTTTCTCATTATTCTCTCCTTCAAGACCTCATCTCGTATCTTACTTCATCTCATCCTACCATCACCATTCTAGTTCACAGACCCTCAAAGCCTTTCCATCCTTACAAGTCCCGGCTGAAATATCTCCTCCACGAAGCCCTCCCTGATTACCCGTTCACTGTGATTTGTTTCCCTCTTAAACTCACAGTACCTACTGCTTATGCCATTAATCTACAGCTGGGTGGTATTACTTGACTAGTGCTCAAGCTTTCTGCTAAGCACTTGTGTCTTAGGTTGGGTTCTCTAGAGAAGCAAAACCAGTAAAGTGTATATATATATATATATATATATATATATTTATATACATAGAGAGAGAGAGATTTATCTCAAGGAAATGGCTCACATAGTTGTAGAGGCTGGTAAGGCCCAAGTTGATGGTCAGGTGTCAGACGGGAGGCTTCTCCTGACTCACGTAGCTACAGGGGCTGACGAGCCCAAGATCAGACGGTCAGATGGCAGGCTGTTGGCTCACAAGCTGTGGAGGCTCAAGTCCCAAGAACCAGAGGTCAGATGATGACGAGTTGAATGCAGGATCCAGAGTAAGCAAAAGTCAGTGAGCTTTGTCAGAACATCCATATATATTGGATGCATGCCGCACCCCTGAGGAAACTTCCCTTACAACTGATTGGCTGATTACAGATTACATCATGGAGGTTATTACATCATATTACAAAATGGAAGATAATTACATCATTACATAACAGCCAAACCACTGAGAATCATGGCCCAACCAAGCTGACACAGTACTTTAACCATCCCAACTTGTCCCAGATGCTGTCTTGAGAACCTGTGGTTATCAGTTTTTATACATCCAGCTAGACTGTGAACTTCCTGAACACAGCTATCGTTATGTTATTTATCCTCTTTATATCCCCACACTGGCTGTTTAATAGTATTTATTGATTTATTTAGATAAGGGTTATGGTTATTTTATGCAGCTATGGTCATACTGGTAGACTCTAGGGGGAGTCACATCCATTTGTGTAGGGGGAAGATATCTGCTGAATGAAGAAATCATTTCTTAGCTACGTGGGTAAGAGGCATATCTTTGAGACTGAAAATGGAAACCAGGAGTCCAAAGAAGATGGGACTCAGGGTCTCTTGATTTTAGTGACAGAAGGGCCAACAAGACAGCTTCCTGGTGATGGATGGCTAAATGGTATTGTCATATGGCGATGATCAGGTTATTGAAAAAAAAGGAATACCAGGAAGGTACTGTCAGGGTTGTTGTTGTTATTAGGTGCCATCAAGTCAATTCCAACTCATGGCGACCCCATGTGTAATGGAGTAGAACAGAGCACCATAAGGTTTTCTTGGCTATAATCTTTACAGAAGCAGATCGCCAAACCTTTTTTCCATGGTGCCACTGGGTGGGTTTGAACTGCCGGTCTTTTGATTAGTAGTCAAGTGCAAACTGTTTGTACCACCCGGGGACCACCAGGCTAGAAGGCTGATACCTCAAATACCTGGATTAAGGACAGGATCTGTGAGCCCTGAGTTCCAGCTATAAAATAAGCTAACTAAATTGGATCAGAAACCAATATTCCGTAAGCCTTTTTTTTTTTCTAAGGCTTTTGGTACCCTATAAACTTCCCATTTGTTTTTCATATGTATTAGGTAGGTTGTTTGGAAAATCCAGTCTATCTCAACTCTGCTAAGGGACTCTAATGGAGCCAGGGCACCATGGTGAGGCAACGCACAATGAAGCTAAAGAAATCTTAGGGAACAGTGAAACTTCGGAGGAAGAGCAGGGGTCACCTGCTTGGTTCCAAACCTTGGAAGTCCTAGGGCTTTTTTATTAAGGATGGTAGCATTTTAATACTAATACAATGCATATTGTACAACCATCATTGGTTATACACTGTGTTAGTCAAAGTAAGCTCTACCTCGCACACCGAAACACAAAAATACTCTTGCAGGAAATTTAAACTGCATTATTTGCAAAAATCCAGGCAAAACTAAAATGCCGTATTTTCTCGATAGTACAAACAGTCTTTACACTATTGAGTGAAGGCTATTATACTCTGTACCTTTTGTAAATAATAAGCTCTTTCCCCCTTGACAGTACAGACCAGGTCTGTTTTCCTATGACATGCTCCCAAGTTCTTTCAGACAAAATACAAACACTATTTTTCCAACACAAAAGTAATGCTGAAGTTCATCTACGAGACTGGCAGGTAGCACTTAGTGTAACTACTATGGGTATACTTCTTTAATAACAAAATTTGCCTTATGTATTGTGAAATAGCTTTTCTATTGTACTAGCTACTTTTAAAACAATGCAAATAACAAATTAGTGTAGAAATAAACCATCTAGAAATGCCCTTACTATTGTCCCAATAATGCAATATATTAACACCTATTAAATTCAGATAAATTATATACTTAGACACTACATGCTTGCAATTTATATAAATTTATATTGGATTGTATAAATTATGATTGAAATATTAAGTATACATTCTCAAATTAATCTTAAATATATAAATTCTTCAGATGAAGCGATTAACAGTTAAGCACTTCGTATCTCGAAATTCATGAAATACTCCATTGAATGCAACGGAACTGTGGTTTAATTCTTAGGTGAAATTTGCTGAAACCCCTTAAGTTATTTCCACAACTTTAAAACCCACTGGTTTTGAGGTTATACGAACTGAAAGGCTGAATTAAGTTTCCCATGTTCCCCTTAAAGTATAAAGATTTCTCTTAAAGCACTGATTTTTAAAACAACATCAGTGTGAAATTTGGGGTACTTATTTTCTCTGAAACTCTGTGCATTACAATCCTTCCTTCCGCAGGGGGGAAAAAAGTTAGATTTTTTAAAAACTTAATTCACTCTATCAGAAGCCAAACGTACGGCAGCTTTGTTTCTTCTTCTGTGGAGGTGTTGTACATGCTTCCACATCAACACAACGGTTGGCAGGTGGACCAGGTCATCCTTTCCAAGGAGGACCGCATCATCATCACTCCGTTTGGACACGACTTAGATGCTATTCGTATGGAAATGAAGTTCCATGGAGCATAGCTGAAAAGGTGGCGGCATAAACGCTGAGTGATGCCCAGACCCCTGTCATCAGTGCGAGGCTAGGATGGCTAGACGCGAAGGTCGTGGCTCTCCAGATCTATGCAGAACTCGGCAAGATGCTGTTAGCTAGGAAACAGACTTTACGTGTATTAACAAAAGGCAGATAGGTGGGGGTTCATCCTTGCCAAGTAATGGGTGCTGTTTGGATGTCACACCTCTTTTAAAGTTAAAATTTTTAGGGTTATTTTATTTATTTATCTTGTGGATATTACAGAAGTACCCAGCTTCAACGAAATGTATGAGTTACCCGATCCTTGCATTGTCATGCTTTTCTTCAGGAACAAGCACGTAATGGTTGATTTGGGGACTGGCAACAACGCGATTAACTGGAGCCTTGGAGAATAAACAGGAAATGATCGACACCATAAGGACATTCTACCTAGAAGGGTGCAAGGGCCGGGATCTGGTGGCGTCTCCAAAGGACTACTCCACCAGGTACAAGTCCTGAGTTCTCCTGGTCGCCTCGTGTCTGCAGCTTTCACTGTTCTCTGTGTATGTGAGTGTTGTGGAATTGCTTCCATGTGGAACATCTTAAGACTATTTAAAAAAATTTAAAGCCACTGGGAAATTGTTGGAAAAGTACACGCAGCTCAAAGGAGCTGGAGTGTCTCTCTGAAGTCAGGATTGTGTAGCTTTAAATTTCCAGCCCGCTTGTCTGTTGTATTTTTATAGTGGCAAATATCTGTAAAGATCTAACTAATAAATAGAATATCAGATTATGAACAGTTAAAAAAAAAAAAGAGCCAAATGTTCTGCTTATTTTGTAAGTCTAGGAAATGGGGTGCTTTAGGCAATTAAATATCCATAAAACTAAAAAGCACTAACTAAAAATTATCTAACACAGAAATTATAAAAGTACAAGAAAGTAATAAAATATATTCGATACACATTGCACTGATCATGTGCTAATCTTTTTTTTTTTTTGATGATACAAAATGTATTTACAGAACTTCAGTATCATTGTAACAATAAATTATTATACAGTATTTTTGGGGAAAAAAATCTGGTTACCCTATATTCTCCTTGATTGAATTTCACGTAAATAGAAATTTATTATAAGGTACAAAAGGTAATCTGACTTAAAAGTGTTTAGAAGAAACCTGAGACTTTAGAATAAGCATGTAAACAATCAAAACTGGGTTCCTTACATCAACTGGTATTAAAATATTAGACTAGAAGCATTAATAATTACAAAGTGCCATATCGTCCCTGTCATTGACAATAACCACCATATTAAAGAAGTGAAAGTAAGAGAGGTTCTATACCTTTTACACTTTCAGACTGGAATGGAAAAAGAGGTGGTTTAAATCAAATTTTAAATAATCATATGGATAATTAATAAAGAAATGGGTCTATGGGATAATAATTCCCAAAATGAAGCACGCAACTGGTAAAGAAAGTATTTCATCTGTAGGTGATCCACTGAATTTTAGGAAAAAATGTAGTCTCTCTAAGGGAGTCCTTGGCTTCTCATTTCTCTTGGGGCCTTTCAACTGCACTGGCCTCCTTTACACGAAGAAAGGTGAAAGCTGACTTCAACGTGCCATCACCACTTTGTTGTGAAAAGCAAAGGAAGGTGGCCCAGAGAAAGCCACAGAATCCAGTGTAAGCTGTTCTCCAGTGAATGGGAACAAGGCTGAAGTTGGTCAGCTGGAACAGAAGAAAGAATCTGTTAGGACTCCATATAAATGGAAGCCATGAGTTAGCACTCTGGGTAGGTTTGAAACTCACCTGCACGAAAGGCCAGTACACCAGACCACTCTGCAACAAAGAAAAACTGTATTAGAATGCCTTTCTAAAATTTTTGTTGTTATTGTAAAAATATAAACACAACATCTGCCAGTTCATCTTTCACATGTACAATTCATTGAGACCAATTACATCCATCATGTTGTGCAACCATCACCAATATCCACTGTGAAATTTTCTATCACCATAAACAGAAACACAGTGCTTCCTAATCGTTCCCTCTTTCCCCCTCCCTCCTGCCCCTAGTAACCACTATTAAACTCTGATCTCTATACATTTGCCTATTCTAGGTATTTCATATTACTGAGATCATATATTTGTCCTTTTCTGATTGACTTATTTCACTCAGCATAACCGACACTGAAAACACAAGCAACAAAAGGCAAAATAGATAAATGGGATCTCATCAAAATTAAAAACTTCTGTACACCAGATAGTTTTATCAACAAAGCAAAGAGAGAATCTACAGACTGGGAGAAAATTTTGGGGAACCATACTCTCAGATAAGGGTTTAATATTCAGAATATATAAAAAACTCCTACAACTTAACAAGAAAAAGACAACCAATTCAATCGAAAAATGGACAAAGGACCCGAACGGACATTTCACCAAAGAAGACATACAAATGGCCAACGAACACATGATATGCTCAGTGTCATTAGCCATTAAACAAACAAACAGAATAACCAAACCCATTGCCGTCAAGATTCCAACTCACAGCGACGCTATAGGACAAATTAGAACTGCCCCGTAGGGTTTCTAAGGTTGTTAATCTTTACAGAAGCAGATTGCTATATCTTTCTCTTGTGGAGCAGCTAGTGGGTTTAAACTACCAACCTTCCGTTTAGCTGCAAAGTGCTTAACCAGTGTGCCACTAGGGCTCCTTCATTAGCCATTAAATAGATGCAAATCAAAACCACAGTGAGATGCTACTTTACTACCACTAGGATGGCTAAGAATAACAACAAAAAAGAAAAATAACAAATGTTGATAAGGATATGAAGAAATCGGAACCCTCATCCACAGCTGGTGGGAAAGTAAATGGTAGAGCTGCTGTGGAAAAATTCGGCGGTTCCTTAAACAGTTAACCATAGAGTTACCATACGATCCAGCAATTCCACTCTTAAGTATATACCCAAGAGATACGAAAGCAGTGACACAGACAGACACGTATACACCAATGTTCACTGCAATACTATTCCCCGTAGCCAAAAGGTACAAACAACCCAAATGTCCATCGACAGATGAATGGATAAACAAAATGTGGTATATACATACAATGGATATGACTCTGCCATAAAGAGAAATGAAGCCCGGGTACATACCACAACATGGATGAAATTTAAAACCATTATGCTTAGTGGAATGCCTTTTAATCACATAAAATAATCCCACAGTTCACTGTATAAAAGATTAGGAAATACCAAGGTGATATTATATTTCAGACTAAACAAAAAAAAACAAACCTGGTGCCGTCGAGTCGATTCCTATTCAAAGCGACCCTATAAGACAGAGTAGAACTGCCCCATAGGGTTTCCAAGGAGCACCTTGTGGATTCGAACTGCCCACCTTTTGGTTAGCAGTTGTAGCTCTTAACCAATAGGCCACTAAACTATTTTACTACTCTAAGACCTCCAGGAATGAGGGGGCACAGAAAATACAGAACAAGTTAGGTACAAGACATTTTATTAGTTATATTCATAGGTCCAGAATGAGGTATCTACCAGAATCAGTACCAATATTGGACGACAGCTGCTTCTGAAATAACAACATATATTTACGTATCGCAATTTTCCTGCTAGCACAAGCAAATGATGAAGGAATATATAAAATACAGGATCAATCGATAAATTTCTGAAAACTATATACCAAACCATTCTGTATGAAAACGATTTGCTGACATTTTTGTGTATTGCAAAATATTTTAAATATACATATTTTAACAGGCTTTACCTTGTACATTCTGATAAAAATTCATCATTTAAATAGAGGACTTGATACGTACATTATATCTCAAAAAAAAAAGGAAAAGCTAGAAGTCTTCAAAATAATCTTTAGAAGTTGTATTAAAGATTTATTTTCTTCTTTTTACTAAACTGTTTTCTAAAGTTTCTACAATAAGCAGTTGCAAAAAATAGCTATTTTAAGTATTGTTATGGATTGAATTCCCAAAATGTGGGGGGGACAGAATTTGGCTAGTCCATGATTCCCAGTACTGTGTGACTGTCCACCATTTTGTCATCTGATGTGATTTTCCTGTGCTTTTTAAATTCTACCTCTATGATGTTAATGAGGTGGGATTAACGGCAGTTACATTAATGCGGCAGAACTCAATCTACAAGATTAGGTTGTGTTTTAAGTCAATCTCTTTTGAGATATAAAAGAGAGAAAACAGCAGAGAGACATGAGGATCTCATTCCACCAAGAAACAACAGCCAGGAGAATGGTGAATCCTTTGGACCCGGGATCCCGGCACGGAGAAGCTCCTTGACCAGGGAAGACTGATGACAAGGACCTTGCCCCAGACCGACACAGAAAGTCTTCCCCTAGAGCTGGCACCCTGAATTTGGGCTTCTAGTCTCCTAGACTGTGACAGAATAAATTTCTCTTTGTTAATGCCGTTCACTTATGGCATTTCTGTTACAGCACCATTAAATAACTAAGGCAAGTATATATTCACTTAAGAATTTACTGTTGTTGTTAGTTGCATCTAGTCAATTTCGATTATTACTTGAGCAAAAATAGTCAGAAAACTAAACCCCACCATGTATTTACTTCTCACTGCAATTTCTTCTTGTCAGAATACACTATCATGTAGTGCCCAAATCTCCAATATCATTCCCAGCTGAAAGGAATCAGGGCTCCTCAGAGAATGGCTGATTCCATAGCTGAGGCAGGGCAGGTAAAGATGAGCCTAGAATATCATATTATGTCAGAAAGGAAGAAAGTGTTTAAAAAAGAAAAAAAGGTGGGGATGTCACAGGGACATGGGAACTGGCTTGAAGGGGCTTCCATTGGCCAAATCTGAGACAATGGAGCACCAAAAATAAACACAGAATGAATTGTAAACCATGGGGGGAAAACAGGGTTCTTGAGTCCATACAAAAAAAAAAAAAAATAGAGAAATAAGTAAGTAAGGAAACGAGAGAGAAGAGTGGGCTCTTGCTTACAGTAGAATGCTGAGTGCCACCTGGTAAATGCGGCACTAGAGCTGGACCTAGAAAGAACATCGTTTTGCAATCGTCACAGTAAAGACTGGTTTAGGCAGAATAATCAACGAATGCAAAATCTAGGGGCGGAGACAGATATTCTGATGAGGTGCAAGATATTTATTTGCATGGCCTTAAAGGACCTTTCTGCAGACGGCTTATTAGTTTCAAGGGAAAAAATGGTAATACTACAGTGGAAAAATCAGACACCTTCGCCAAGTGATCAAAATTAACATCTCCAATCCTGGGAGGTGGACATTGTTGACCTCCAGATGTGGTGTACTGAGACACAACAAGACATAGGGAGTGTTCCAGCCAGGAATGTATAACTTAAATCTAGTAACGTGTAACCTGAATCTAATTATGAGAAAACTCATACAAACACAAAAAGAGGAACATGCCATTTTTAAAAAAGGGGGCAGGACCTCAAAAATTTTAGTGTCACAAACAACAACAACAAAAAGAGCAGCTACTCTGTTTACACTAGCAAAAAGATGGAAGCAACCAAGGTGCCCATCAATGGATGAATAGATAAATTATGGTATATTCACACAATGGAATATTACGCATCGATGAAGAACAATGATGAATCCATGAAACATTTCATAACATGGAGGAATCTGGAAGGCATTATGCTGAGTGAAATTAGTCAGTTGCAAAAGGACAAATATTGTATGAGACCACTATTATAAGAACTCAAGAAACAGTTTAAACAGAGAAGAAAATATTCTTTGATAGTTATGAGGCGGGGAGGGAGGGAGGGTTTCCACTAATTAAATAGCAGATAAGAACTATTTTAGGTGAAGGGAAAGACAACACACAATACAGGAGAGGTCAGCACAACTGGACTAAGCCAAAAGCAAAGAAGTCTCCTGAATAAACTGAATGCTTCAAAGGCCAGTGTAGCAGGGGAGGGGGTTTGGGGACCATGGTTTCAGGGGACATCTAAGTCAACTGGCATAATAAAATCTATTAAGATAACATTCTGCATCCCACTTTGGAGAGTGGCGTCTGGGGTCTTAAACGCTATCAAGTGGCCATCTAAGATGCATCAATTGGTCTCAATCCACGTGGAGCAAAGGAGAATGACGAACACCAAAGACACAAGGTAATTATGAGCCCAAGAGACAGAAAGGGCCACATAAACCAGAGACTCCATCAGCCTGAGACCAGAAGAACTAGATGGTGCCTGGCTACAACCAATGACTGCTCTGACAGGGAACACAGCAGAGAACCCCTGATGGAGCAGAAGAGCAGTGGGATGCAGACCTCAAATTCTCGTAAAAAGACCAGAATTAATGGTCTGACTGAGAGTAGAAGGACTCTGGTGGTCATGGTCCCCAAACCTTCTGTTAGCCCAAAACAGGAACCATTCCCAAAGCCAACTCTTCAGACACGGATTGGACTGGACAATTGGATAGAAAATGACACTGGTGAACAGTGAGCTTCTTGGATCAAATAAACACATGAGAGACTATGTTGGTATCTCCTGTGTGGAGGGGAGATGAGAAGGCGGAAGGGGTCAGAAGCTGGCCGAATGGACATGAAAAGAGAGATTGGAGGGAAGGAGTGTGCTGTGTCATTAGGGCGAGAGCAATTAGGAGTATATAGCAAGGTGCGTATTAATTTTTATATGAGAGACTGACTTGATTTGTAAACTTTCACTTAAAGCACAATAAAAATTAAAAAAAAAAAAAAAAGCTACTGCTCCGCTACCATGAGATCAGAAGAACTGGATGGTGCCCAGCTACATTACTAAACATTTTGATCGAAGATTTTATAGAAGAATCCCGATCAAAAGGGAGGAAATACAGACCAAATTTCAAATTCTCATGGAATCCAGACTTTCTGAAGCCACGGAGGCTGGATAAACCCCTGAAACTATTGCCCTGAGATAATCTTAAACCTTAAACCAAAAATATACTCTGAAGTCTTCTTAAAACCAAACAATATTTTAGTTTAACTAGTAAAAGAATGTCTGCCTTAAGCTTTATGCTTTTCTAAGATCCATCTGTATGGGATCAAATTGGCAACAGCAACTCAAAAGGTGAGATAGGAATCTTAGGGGGCAGTGAATTTAGGTTAACGGGGGAGGAATAATCAGGAAAAGTAGGGTGAGAATGGCTGCACAATTTGAAGAATGTAATTAATGTCACTTAGTTGTGTTCATAAGGAACCTTTACATAGATCAAGAGGCGGTTGTTCGGACAGAATAAGGGGATACTAATTGGTTTAAAGTCAGGGAAGGTGTGCATCAGGGTTGTATTCTTTCACCATACCTATTCAATCTGTATGCTGAGCAAATAATACAAGAAGCTGGAGTATATGAAGAAGAACCGGGCATCAGGATTGGAGGCAGACTCATTAACAACCTGCGTTATGCAGATGACACAACCTTGCTTACTTAAAGTGAAGAGGACTTGAAGCACTTACTAATGAAGATCAAAGATCACAGCCTTCAGTATGGATTGCACCTTAACATAAAGAAAACAAAAATCCTCACAACTGGACCAATGAGCAACATCATGATAAACAGAGAAAAGATTGAAGTTGTCAAGGATTTCATTTCACTTGGATCCACAATCATCAGCCATGGACGCAGCAGTCGAGAAATCAAAAGACACATTGCATTGGGTAAATCTGCTGCAAAGGACCTCTTTAAAGTGTTGAAGAGCAAAGATGTCACCCTGAAGACTAAGGTGAGCCTGACCCAAGCCATGGTATTTTCAATCACATCGTATGCATGTGAAAGCTGGACAATGAATAAGGAAGACCGAAGAAGAGTTGACACCTTTGAATTGTGGTGTTGGCAAAGAATATTGAATACACCATGGACTGCCAAAAGAATGAACAAAAATCTATCTTGGAAGAAGTGCAGACAGAATGCTCCTTAGAAGCAAGGATGGCAAGACCACGTCTTACATACTTTGGACATGTTGTCAGGAGGAATCAGTCCCTGGAGAAGGACGTCATGCTTGGCACAATACAGGGTCAGCAGAAAAGAGGAAGACCCTCAACAAGGTGGACTGACACAGTGGCTGCAACAATGAGCTCAAGCATAACAACAATTGTAAGGATGGCGTAGGACCGGGCAGCGTTTAGTTCTGTCGTGCATAGGGTCACTGTAAGTCAGAACCAACCCAACGGCACCTAACAACAATTAATGTCACTGAATTGTACAGGTAGAAATTGTTGAATTGGTGCATGTTTTGCTGTGTATATTCTCAACAACAAATAAAATAAAGTATAAAACAAATATACATCAGTGTCATAAAATATAAAAATGGCCTGAGAAAATGTTTAGATTAGTGGGGACTAAAGAGATATGGTGGTCCAATGGTTAAGCATTGGGCTATTAACCAAAAGGCTGACATTCAAATGCACCTAGCAGCTTTGCAGGAGAAAGTTCTGGCAATCTGCTCCTGTAAAGACTATTGTTGTTCTTAGGTGTCATCGAGTTGGTTCCGACTCATAGCAACCCTATGCACAACAGAACTAAACACTGCCCGGTCCTGCACCATCCTTACAATCGTTATGCTTGAGCTCATTGCTGCAGCCACTGTGTCAGTCCACGTCATTGAGGGTCCTCCTCTTTTCCGCTGACCCTGTACTCTGCCAAGCATGATATCCTTCTCCAGGGACTGATCCCTCCTGACAGCATGTCCAAAGTATGTAAAACACAGTCTCACCATCCTTGCTTCTAAGGAGCAATATTCTTGGCCAACACCACAATTCAAAGGCGTCAACTCTTCTTCGGTCTTCCTTATTCATTGTCCAGCTTTCACATGCATATGATGTGATTGAAAATACCATGGCTTGGGTCAGGCTCACCTTAGTCTTCAGGGTGACATCTTTGCTCTTCAACACTTTAAAGAGGTCCTTTGCAGCAGATTACAGCCTAGAAAATCCTATGGAGGAGTTCTACTCTGTCATATGGGGTTGCTATGAGTTGAAATGAACTCAACAGCACCTAACAAGAACAAAGAGACCTGACACCTAAATGCAACAATAAATGTATCATTGTGGTTATATAAGAGAACATCCTTACTCTTAAAAAATAGATACTTAAGTATCTAGGGGTAAAGGGTTAATTCTGTGTGCAACTTACTTTCAAACAATTCAGAAAAACGTATGAGATAGATGGACGGATAGATGGCAGGAAGGATGGATAGATGGATCAAGTAAATGATAAAACAAACGGGGCAAAATGTTAACAATAGGTAAATCTGGGTAAAGGGTATATGGATGTTCTTCAAACTACTGTTGTAACTTTTCTGTACATTTGAAATGATTTCCAAATAAAAGGTTCTAACTATAAAATCTGTAATATCACGTATATTTCTGAGAGACAATGTGTTCGAGCCCCCATATTACAATTGGCGAAAGGAGAAAGTACAAGTCATCTGTGTTAAAAACAAAACAAAAAACCTCAAGTACTACTTACAAGTAAAAAACAAACTAGACAACTTCCTTCCCTCCCCTCTATTTATCAAAGCAACTTAGATTGGGCATGGGACTAGTTCAGCAACAAACCACCAATACTCTCACTTATCCCTTGGATTACACGACAGCCTTTTGTGACAGATTCTTTTGGGATATTTCTTTTCTTCTGACACCTAACATTTGTGCTCTCGGTTTCATTCATCAAGCTTGAACTAAGAGCCTTATTTTAACCCATCTTCTCCCATATGTAGTATCTCTAGCTCTGAACTCTCCCCTGTGCATCTGGCATCTTCACTTGAATATCCAAATCCGTTGCTGTTGGGTCGATTCTGACTCATGGCAACCCTGTAGGACAGAGTAGAACTGCCCCATAGGGTTTCCAAGGCTGTAATCTTTACAAAGATTACAGTCAGTTCAAACTACCAACTTTTGGGTTAGCAGCTGAACGCTTAACCACTGCACCACCAGAGCACCTCTGAATATCCTAAATGCATCTGGAATCATTATATCCCTAATAAAAATAAGCTCATTTAACTTTCTTCTCAAATTGGCCCCCTTTCCTTTATGTTCTATCTTAAGTGATCAATCAGTACCCACGAAGTTCCTCAAGGCAGAAACCTGTAGATTATCCTAGATCAACACCCAATCTATCATCAAAACCCATCAGTTCTACCTCTTAAATACTTCTCAAATCATTCCTATACCCAATGCTTCATTATTTCTTATGTAAACTTGGTTACAAACTCATTAAACCAAACTCATTGCCATGAAATGAATTCCGATTCACAGCAACCCTACAGAAAACAGTAGAACTGCCCCATACAGTTTCCATGGCTGTAATCTTTACCAAAACAGAGTGCCGCATCTTTCTCCCAGGAAGTGACTGGTGAGTTCAAACGCCCAACATTTTGGTTAGTAGCCAAGCACTCAAGCACTGTGCTACCAGGGCTCCTTGAACTTTGTAACAATTACCCCTTAATTTCCACTAAAACCTAAGTCTGAAGTTCAAGATCCTTGGTATGGCATTCAACAACCTGCAAGATCCACACTCATTTCTAGTTCCTTGCCAACTCATCTTACACTCTAGGAAAATGTCTATCATATTTTCCACTCTATGAATACCAAACTGCTTGTGGTTTCTCCCCTACAGATATATTACAGTGTTTTATGCATTCTTTGTTATGCTCCTTCTGCTCCTGAAATGTCCCTCCTCCAAGTATTTGCCTATCTCCCACATATTCTTTAAGATTCAGCTCAGGCATCATCTGCCCTAGAAAGCCTTCCTTGATCCCCACACTTCCAGCAGTGCTATGTGCTCCTCTGCTATAGGACCCAGTGTACGCTGACAGCATTGCTTCAAGTATCCTGGTTAATCCACATCTATATATTTGTCCATCTATCCCACTAGACAGAATGTTCCTTCAGGACAGTGTTTGTGCTTTAGGTACTTTTTGTATCCTCCACTAATGCCTAGCACAATGTCTTGCAGACAACTTATTATGGGAGATCTTCAGGAAAGTCACCGAACAGGGCTAGTCTTCAGACTACTGGTAGCCCATTTCTCCTCATGGCCATACATACTAAAAACCAAACCCAAACCCACTGCCACTGAGTTAACTTTGACTCACAGCAACCCTACAGAACAGAGTAAAACTGCCCCATAGGGTTTCCAAGGCTGTAAATCTTTATGGGGACAGACTGCCACATCTTTCTCCCGTGGAGTGGCTGATGGGTTCGAACTTCTGAACTTTTGGTAAGCAGCCAAGTACTTTAAGCACTCCACCACCAGGGGTCCTATCTCATGGCATAAAAAAAAAAAAAAAACTAATTCATCGTACCCATCTTTTTTAACAATAAATGGGCCTTATTTTTTTATTTTTTGACAATGGACTGCTATCTAGCATTTTTTTTATTGTGCTTTAAGTGAGAGTTTACAAATCGTCAGTCTCTCATATAAAAATTTATACGCACCTTGCTATATACTCCTAGCTGCTCTCCACCTAATGAGACAGCACACTCCTTCGTCCAATCTCTTTTTTCATGTCCATTCGGCCAGCTTCTGACCCCCTCCGCCTTCTCATCTCCCCTCCACACAGGAGATACCAACATAGTCTCTCATGTGTTTATTTGATCCAAGAAGCTCACTGTTCACCAGTGTCATTTTCTATGCTATTGTCCAGTCCAATCCGTGTCTGAAGAGTTGGCTTTGGGAATGGTTCCTGTTTTGGGCTAACAGAAGGTCTGGGGACCATGACCACCGGAGTCCTTCTAGTCTCAGTCAGACCATTAATTCTGGTCTTTTTACGAGAATTTGAGGTCTGCATCCCACTGCTCTTCTGCTCCATCAGGGGTTCTCTGCTGTGTTCCCTGTCAGAGCAGTCATTGGTTGTAGCCAGGCACCATCTAGTTCTTCTGGTCTCAGGCTGATGGAATCTCTGGTTTATGTGGCTCTTTCTGTCTCTTGGGCTCATAATTACCTGTGTCTTTGGTGTTCTTCATTCTCCTTTGCTCTAGGTCAGTTGAGACCAGTTGATGCATCTTAGATGGCCACTTGATAGCACTTAAGACCCCAGACGCCACTCACCAAAGTGGGATGCAGGATGTTTTCTTAATAGATTTTATTATGCAGATTCACTTAGATGTCCCCTGAAACCATGGTCCCCAAACCCCTGCCCCTGCTACGATGGCCTTCAAAGCAGTCAGTTTATTCAAGGAATTTCTTTGCTTTTGGCTTAGTCCAGCTGTGCTGACCTCTCCTGTATTGTGTGTTGTCTTTCTTTCACCTAAAATAGCTCTTATCAACTATCTAATTAGTGAAAGGAAACCCTGGTGGTGTAGTGGTTACGTGCTACGGCTGCTAACCAAGAGGTCGGCAGTTCGAATCCGCCAGGCGCTCCTTGGAAACTCTATGGGGCAGTTCTACTCTGTCCTATAGGGTTGCTATGAGTCAGAACCGACTTGACCAGCAGTGGGTTTGGTTTTTGGCTTAATTAGTGAAAACCCTCTCCCTCCCTCCCCACTCTCATAACCATCAAAGAATATTTTCTTCTGTGTTTAAACAATTTTTCAAGTTCTTATAATAGTGGTCTCATACAATATTTGTCCTTTTGCAACTGACTAATTTCACTCAGCATAATGCCTTCCAGATTCCTCCATGTTATGAAATGTTTCACAGATTCATCATTGTTCTTTATTGATGCGTAGTATTCCATTGCATGAATATACCATAATTTATCCATTCATCCATTGACAGGCACCTTGGTTGCTTCCATCTTTTTGCTATTGTAAACAGTGGTGCAACGAACATGGGTGTGCATGTATCTGTTCCTGTAAAGGCTGTTATTTCTCTAGGATATATTCCAAGGAGTGGGACTGCTGATCATATGGTAGTTCTATTTCTAGTTTTTTAAGGAACCGCCAAATTGATTTCCAAAGTGGTTGTGCCATTTTACATTCCCACCAGCTGTGTATCAGTGTTCCAGTCTCTCTGCAACCTCTCCAACATTTACTATTTTGTGTACCCACCATTTTTAAAAAGGTACACAAAGGTTCCTGTGTTTCTGCCAAAAAAAAAGCAGCGTGCATGTTTGCAATAAGAGAGGAAAATTAGAAACATCTACAAATTCCTGCTTAAAGCCCCCCTCTTTCAAAATTCTGCTTACTTGCTCTTTTTTTTAAAGGTTAGATGTATATATCGCCATAGGACCTATGATAAAATGGAAAAACTTGTGCCCTTTTTCAAAACTAGGCAGAAGAAGATCACATTTGGATGTCACCATGGGCCCACAATTTCTGCCCCAAGGGGAAGTAACAACAATTTTGAAAAGGAACTATTCCTGAGAATAGGGGATCTGGGAACACAGTGCCTTCAAGCTCCCTGTCCTCTGTCTCCAACCAGCAGGTGGGTGATACCAGTTCTGGGGCTTGGTACCCTTCACCATAAGATGCTAGGGGCAGTGTGAAAAGTAGCTGGATATTGTCTGGCACTGCTTATGATAAGAGAAATTACATACATTTGAAACCTGTGGCCAGTCCGTGTACATTCTGGAATCCTGAAATTTTACCTCACTGTGAGTAAAAGAATCAACCATGTTCCAGGCCCGAGATGGCAAGCATCCCTGATTTTGCTAGGTCTTACGCACATTGTTCTATAAATCTTCATTGAATAAACAAATATTTACTGGACAGGACTGTACAGATTTGTACTGAGCAAACAGTACAATAGGTGACTTGCTTCAAAGCCTAAGAATAATCCTGGGAAACATTATCCTTCTCCGTAAGTATGTCTGTGATGTTAAGAAGGTTCCCTTCATAGGGACTTAGCAGGATGCACACCTGGAAATACCAGCTCTGAACGTGGGAACAATTCCATTAAACCACTCGCATTCTATTATTACTGTTTTGTAATAACCCCTTTGGGCTTCGAAGTTTACTAAACGAAATTCACTGGTAAAATAAAATCCTCTTAACTATAATAAAGTCAGAAATCATTGTAAACATTGACTAAACTTCTAAGATATTATTCCTTTCCTACCCATCATATCGACCCATCAGAAATATAGATGCTCTTAAATCTGCTTCTCATTCATCTACCAAAACAAATTTAAGATCACACTGCTAAAATATTTGACCCTTGCGGTCAATACACCAGGAGGACATAACCATAATACATATATACGCACCCAACGGCAGGGCTCCAAAATACATAAAACAAACTCTAACAGCACTGAAAAGAGAGACAGCTCCACACTTCAGTACACCACCTTCAGTGAAGGACAGAACATCCAGAAAGAAGCTCAATAAAGGCGCAGAAGATCAGGCCACAGTCAACCAACTTGACCTCACAGGAATGTACGGAACACCCCACCCAACAGCAGCCAAGTATATTTTCTTTTCCAACACACATGAAACATTCTCCAGAACTGACCACATATTAGGCCATAAAGCAAGTCTTAACAGAACCCAAACCACTGAAATATTACAAAGCATCTTTTCTGACCATAAAGCCATAAAAGTAGAAATCAATAGCAGGAAAAGCAAAGGAAAAAAATCAAATACATGGAAACTGTAAAACACCTTGCTCAAAAACTACTGGGTTACAGAAGAAATCAAGGATGAAATAAAGAAATTCATAGACTCAAATGAGAATGAAAATATATCCTAACAAAACCTTTGGGACACAACAAAAGCAGTCCTAAGCGGTCAATTTATAGCAATAAATGCGCACATTCAAAAAGAAGAAAAGGTTCAAAGTTGAAACATTAACCCTACAACTCAAACAAATAGAAAGAGAGTAGCAAAAGAAGCCTTCCGGCACCAGAAGAAAGGAATAAAAATTAGAGCAGAAATGAATGAAACAAAGAATAGAAAAAAAACTGAGTCAACAAGACCAAAGCTGGTTCTCTGAAAAGATCAACAAAATTGATAAACCACTGGCCAAACTGACAAAAGAAAAACAGGAGATGAAGCAAATAACCCAAGTAAGAAATGAGATGGGCGATATCACAACAGACCTAACTGAAGTTAAAAGAATCATAACAGAATACTATGAAAAACTGTACTCCAACAAATTTGAAAATCTAAAGGACATGGACAGATTTCTAGTTACACACTAGCTACCAAAACTAACACAAAAACAGAGGTAGAAAAACTAAATAAACCCGTAACATGAGTTTGAAGAGGTAATAAAAAAAGCTCCCAACAAGAACAACAAAAAAGCCCTGGCCCTGACAGCTTCGCTGGAGAATTCCACCAACCTTTGAGAGAAGAGTTAACACCACTACTACTAAAGGCATTTAAGAGCATAGAAAAGGATGGAATATTCCCGAACTCATTCTATGAAGTTAGTATAACCCTGATACCCAAACCAGGTAAAGACACCATAAAAAAAGAAAATTACAGACCAATATCTCCCATGAATATAGACACAAAAATCCTCAGCAAAATTCTAGCCAATAGAATTTAACAACATATCAAAAAAATAATTCATTATAACCAAGTGGGATTCATACAAGCTATGCAGGGATGGTTCAATGTTAGAAAAACAATCAATGTAATCCATCACATAAATAAAAGATAAGAACCACATGATCTTATCCATCAATGCAAAAAAGACATTTGACAAAGTCTATGATCCAATCATGATGAAAACTCTAAGCAAAACAGGAACAGAAGGGAGATTCCTTGACATAATAAAGGGCATTTAAACAAAGCCATCATTCTAAATGCAGAGAGTCTGAAAGCATCCCCCTTGAAAAGGGGAACCAGACAAGGATGCCCTTTATCATCACTTTTATTCAACATTGTGCTAGAGGTCCTAGCCAGAGCAATAGGCAAAACAAAGAACTAAAGGGCATCCAGATTGGTAAGGAAGAAGTAGAAGTACCCCTAATTACAGATGATATGACGTTAGACACAGAAAACCACAAAGCATTCACAAGAAAACTACTGAAACTAATAGAAGAGTTCAGCAAAGTCTCACCACACAAGATAAACATACAAAAATAGGCTGGATTCCTCTATACCAACAAAGAGAACTCGGAAAAGGAAATAATCAAATTAATACCATTTACAATAGCCCCCAAGAAAATAAAACACTTAGGAATAAATCTAACCAGAGACTTAAAGGACCTATAAAAAGAAAACAACAAAACACTAATGCAAAAAAACCAAAAGAGACCTACATAAGTGGTAAAACATACCATGCTCATGGATAGGAAGACTCAACAATATGAAAATGTCAGTTCTACCCAAGGAGATCTACAGAAACAATGCAATCCCAATCCAAATTCCAGTATCATTTTTTAACGAGATGGAGAAACAAATCATAAACTTCATACAGAAAGAGAAGAGGCCCTGGATATGTAAAGCATTATTGAAGAAGAAGAACAAAGTGGACGGCCTCACACTACCTGATTTTAGAACCTATTATACTGCCACAGTAGTCAAAACAGTCTGGTAATGGTACAACAACAGATACACAGACCAATGGAACAGAATTGAGAATCCAGATGTAAATTCATCCACCTAAGAGTAGCTGATATTTGACAAAGGCCCAAAGTCTGCTAAATGGGGAAAAGGCAGTCTCTTTTAAAAAATGGTGCTGGCACAACGGGATATACATCTGCAAATAAATGAAACAAAACCCATACCTCAAGCCATGTATAAAAACTAACTCAAAATGGATCAAAGACCTAAATATAAACTCTAAAATGATAAAGATTATAGAAGAAAATATAGGGACAACTCTAGGAGCCTTAATGGATGGAATAAACAGAACATAAACCATAACTAACAATGCACAAACACCAAAAGAGAAAATAGATAACCACGAGCTCCTAAAAATTAAACACTTCTGCTCATCAAAAGACTTCACCAAAAAAGAAGACAACCTACAGACAGAAAAAAATTTTGGCTACGACATATTCAATAAGGGTCTAACCTCTACAATCTACAAGATCCTGCAACACCTTAACAACAAAAAAGACAAATAACCCAATTAAAAAATGAGCAAAGGATATGAACAGACACTTCACCAAAAAACACATTCAGGTGGCTAACAGATATATGAGGAAATACTCACGATCACTAGCCATTAGAGAAATGTATACCAAAACTACAATGAGATACCATCTCACCCCAACAAGACTCACATTAATCCAAAAAACACAAAATAATAAATGTTGGGAGAAGTTGTAGAGAGACTGGGACCCTAAGGCACTGATGGTAGGAATGTAAAAGGGGACAACCACTTTGGAAATCAATTTGGCGTTTCCTTAAAAAGCTAGAAATAGAAATATCATATGATCCAGCAATTCCAGTCCTTGAAATATATCCTAGGGAAATAAGAGCCGTCACATGAATAGATATATGCACACCCATGTTCACTGCAGCATTGTTTACCATAGCAAAAAAGATGGAAACAATCTAGGTGCCCATTAATAGAGAAATGGATAAACAAAATATGCTACACACGCACAATGATAAAAAACAATGATGAATCCAGGAAACATTTCACAACATGTATGAATCTGGAGGGCATTATGCTGAGTGAAATTAGTCAGTCACAAAAGGACAAATATTGTATGAAACCACTATCATGAACACTCAAGAAAAGGTTTAAAGACAGAAGAAAACATTCCTTGATGGTTATGAGGGTGGGGAGGGAGGGAGAGGGGTATTCACTAACTAGATAGTAGACAAGAATCATCTTAGGTGAAGGGGAGGACGACACACTATACTGGGGAAGTCAGCACAACTGGACCAAACACTTTGTGAGACAGAGTGGCTGGGACTGGGGTCTGAGGACCATGGTTTTGGGGGACAGCTAGGTCAACTGGCATAACAAAGTTTATTAAGACAATGTCCTCCATCCCACTTTGGTGAGTGCCGTCTGGGGTCTTAAAAGCTTGAGAGTGGCCATCTAAGATGCATCAATTTGGAGCAACCTACTTGGAGCAAAGGAGAATGAAGAACACCAAAGAAACAAGGAAAATATTAGCCCAAGAGACAAAAGGGCCACATAAAACAGAGACTCCATCAGCCTGAGACCAGAAGAACTTGATAGTAACCGGTTATCACCAATGACTGCCCTGACAGGGAACACAACAGAGAGACCCTGACTGAGCAGGAGAAAAGTGTGGAACAGAACTCAAATTTACATAAAAAGACCAGACTTAATGGTCTGACTGAGACTGGAGGAAGCCCCAAAGCCATGGCCCCCAGACGCTCTGCTAACCCAGAACTAAAACCAATCCCGAAGCCCACTCTTCAGACAAAGATTAGACTGAACTATAAAATATAAAATAATACTCGTGAAAAGTGTGCTTCTTAGTTCAAGCAGATACATGAGACCAAATGGGCAGCTCTCATCCAGAGGCAGGATGAGAAGGCAGGAAGGGACAGGAGCTGATTGGATGGACACGGGAAACCTGGGTTGGAAAAGGGGAGCGTGCTGTCACATTACAGGGATTGCAACTAGTGTCACATAATATGTGTATAAATTTTTGTATGTAAAATTAACTTGAGCTGTAAACTTTCACCTAAAACACTATATATGTATATATATATGTATATATATGTATTTGACCCTTGTGCCCACCATTGAAGCACTAATTTAAGACTATTTTTATTAAAATGCATTTAATGTTAAAATTATACAAAAAGACCTTGATTACATTTTCAAAAGTCCATCTTACCTTATATGTATTCCAGAATTTCTGTCTCAGGTCCAAAAATATATCATCCTTTCCTTGGAGAATACTCATGCCTATTTAGAGAAACATAAGAGCAAATGAGTATTAGGAGATTCAGTGGGAAGATTTCTGTATAAGAGTTCATATTCAGGTTTCCTATTCCAACATGCAAAGTTACCGCCACTAACACTCAGTGTCTCCCTTCTGATCCAACAGTGAAAAGAGAAAATAATCTACATTCTAAATCTAGCTAAATTTTAAAGAAATGATAACTAGGAAGGGAGAATAGCACACTATAAAAATAATATCAGAATGATTACGTGAAAAAAAATCAGTAAGAGACTCTGAGAATATCGCCTTGAGATACTCTTTAAACCTTGAACCAAAACTATCCTGAGGTCACCTTTCAGTGAAATCAAATTGGCACACGAAATAAAGGATATGATCTGTGAGTATTATGCCCCATTAAAAAACCATCTATAATAAGACCAAAAGGCTAACAATCACTCTAAAGCAGAGATGAGAAGATAAGGAGGCAGGGAAACTAGAGCACTGGAAAGGGAACAACCAGAACACATGCTGACACATTGTGAAAAATGTAACTAAGTGTCATTGAATAATTTGTGCAGAAATTGTCAAATGGCAACCTAATTTGCTAGGTAAACTTTCACCAAAAACACAAACACAATAAAATGCTATTTAAAAAAAATATTATAAGAGAATTCACAAAACAATAGTGTTAGGATAGTGGGACTATTGGCGATTTTTCTCTTCTGTATTGACTTGACAGCAATGGGATTTTCTAAATTCTGCAAATTTGTTCAAATAAAAAATGTTAATTTCATTCTTTTTAGAAAAGGTTGATGGGCCCTGGGTATTTCTGGTAACTACAAATTTTCTATCAATACTATTCTAGTTGGAAAAGCCCTGGTGGTACAGTGGTTAAGTATTTGGCTGCTAACCAAACAGTTAGCAGTTCAAATCCACCAGCCATGCTGCTTGAGAAAGATGTGGCAGTCTGCTTCTGTAAGGTTACAGCCTTGGAAATCCTATGAGGCAGCTCTACTCTCTCCTATGGTGTCGCTATGAGTCGGAATTGACTCAAGGGCAATGGGTAACTTTTCTAGTCAGAGTTTGAAAGCAGAGCACCAATTTAGCCTTCCTAAAAACACTTTGAAAACTTTGGTTTTTAGCCCCTCTGAAAAGAAATTCAGGGAGCAAGAACAAAACCCTCCTATTTTAGAAAGGGTGTAAAAATGGGTGCACTTTAAAAATTCTTCCCCAACTCTGTTACGTGTGCCTTAGTCATCTGCTGCTATAATAGAAATACCACAAGTGGATGGCTCTAACAAAGAGTAATTTACTTCTTCACAGTAAAATGGGCTAAGAGTCCAAGTTTGGGGTGTCAGCTCCAAGGGAAGGCTTTCTCTCTCTCTTGGTCTTCTCATCAATCTTCCCCGGACTAGGAACTTCTCTGCGCAGGGACCCTGGGCCCAAAGGACACACTCTGTTCCTGGTACCTCTTTCTTGGTGGTATGAGGTCATCCTGTCTCTCTGCTCACTTCTCTTTTATATCTCAAGAGATTGCCTCAAGATACAATCCTATCTTGTAGGTTGAGTCCTGCCTCCCTAACACAACTGCCCCCCACCCTCCCTCATTAACATCATAGAGGCAGGATTTACAACATATAAGAAAATCACACAATACCGGGAATCATGGCCCAGCCCAATTGATACACACATTTTGGGGGGGGACATAATTCAATCCATGACAGGTATTTGTTGTTGTTGTTAAGGTGCTGTCAAGTCAGTTCTGACTCACAGCAGCCCTATGTATAACAGAATGAAACACTGTCCAGTCCTGTGCCATTTGTTGCTATGTTTGAGCCCATCGTTGCAGCCACTGTGTCAATCCATTTTATTGAAGGTCTTCCTCTTTTTTGCTGACCCTCTCCTTTACCAAGCATGATGTCCTTCTTGGGGGACTGGTCCCTCCTGATAACATGTCCAAAGTAAGCGAGACAAAGTCTCACCATCCTTGCTTCTAAGAACCACTCTGGCTGTACTTCTTACAAGACAGATCTGTTCGTTCTTCTGGCAGTCCATGGTATATTGAATATTCTTTGCCAACACTAAATTCAAAGACATCAATTCTTCTTTGGTCTTTCTCATTCACTGTCCAGCTTCTGCACACATATGAGGTGATGGAAAATACCATGGTATGAGTCAGGTGCACCTTAGTTCCCAAAGTGACGTTCCGTGTTAGGTGCACCTTAGTTCTCAAAGTGACGTTCCGTGTTAGGAGGAAGGGCAAATAAGGGCTTTTTAAATCAATTTCAGGGGATTCTTAGGACCAGACTCATAAGAAAAACCCAGTCAAATAATGATAGTGCTGTACTGTGTTCCACTTTCCCAGCATTAAGCGCTAAGCACTTTATGTGATTTACTTCATTTGACCCTTGTAACAATCCTCTGTGGTAGGTAGAGTTACAGAGGAGGCAAAGGGCTTCAGGAGGTTAATAGCAGACAGAGTCCAACCCGGGTGTCTGATTCCCAAACCAGACCTCTTAATCGCAATCACTTCATTGGGTTCCAAGGTGGCCGGGCACAAAGCATCATCTGATTCATGTAATTTCTAAATAGGTACTGCCTTGAAGAAGGACCTCTGGTGGTGCAGTGGTCAAGCGCTCACTTGGTAACCGAAAGGTCAGCAGTTTGTACCCATCAGCCACTCCACGGAAAAAAGACGTGGCGGTCTGCTTCCATAAAGATTACAGCCTTGGAAACCCTATGGGGCAGTTCTACTCTACCCTAGAGGGTTGCTATGAATTGGAATCGAGTCCAGGCAAGGGCTTTGGGGTTTAGTGCTTTGAGGAGGAGTCCCTGGGTGGTGCAAACAGTCAAGCATTCAGCGGCTAACTGAATGGTCAGAAATTTAAATCCACCCAGTGGCACCTCAGAAGAAAGGTCTGGCAATCTATTTCCAAAAAATCAGCCATTGAAAACCGTGTGGAGAACCGGTCCGAGATTCCCTTAAATTTTTTCTGGGCTTTAACATGGAGAGGATTTGGTTACCAAAGCAAGCCTAAAGCAGTCCCCCAGCCCTCACCCCCAGTCCCAGCCCTCAGGAACCCAACCCTGACACTCTCCCCTGACCCTCCCCTGGCCCTGTCCTCCCAGCCCCTGAGCCACCGACCCCCAAACCCTCCAGATCCCCGATTTCGCGTCCCCCAGCACCATCCCCAGTCCCCAGCATCCCTGTCCCCGCTTCCAGTCCCGGCCTGGCCCCCCGACGCCGGCCCCCTAGTCCGGACGCTCAGTCCCCTGCACCCCGGCTCCTGCTCCCGACTGCCCAGTCCCGGGCTTCCAGCTCCCTCACTCAATCCCACCCCGGCCCTGGCCCCCTAGGCCACTCACCTGCGTAGAAGGCCGAGAGGGCGACTGGCGCGCCGACCACCTGGTCGCACAGCACCTTGGCCAGGATGGCGCGCGGTGCGCGGCCCGGCAGCGCGCGCTCCAGCAGGCGCAGCCACACGTAATTGAAGTTGGCCTGGAAAACCACGGCCACGGTGGCCACGTGCCGCGTCTGGCGCCAGTCGGCCGGGCCGTCCCTTAGACGCTGCTGCAGCGCGTCGCCGGCCGAGAAAAGGGCGGCGTAAAGCAGCACGTTCGCGGGCCACGGGTAGCGCCGGGCCCCCCGCGACAGCACCCGCCACCAGCCCGCCATCCCCGCGCGCCGCGGGCGTCCGCGAGCGAGACAATTAGCGCCGCTGAGGCCGGCTCCTGAACCACGCCCGCCGGCCGCCCCTTGCCCTCCGCGGCTCCTCCTCCGCCGCCGCCTGTCCCACTTCCACCTGCCTTCTCCCCAAGCCCGAGAGCGATTGGGCGGCCAGCCCACACTGTCCAATCCGGTGGCCCCTGGTTACCGTGGCGGTTAAGTCCTTGAAATACGGCCGGTCCACCTAATACATGACTCCATTTATAGGAAATGTCCAGAATAGACAAATCCACAGGCACAAAGAACAGGGGAGAATGGAGAGTGACTGCTAATCGGTGCAGGTTCCTTTTAGGGGTGACAAAAATGTTCTGGAATTAGATAGCGGTCATGGTTGCACAACCTTGTGAATATACTAAAAGCCACTGAATTGTACAATTTAAAATGATGAATTTTATGAAAAGTGAATTTTTTAAAAGGGGGGAAAAATGAAGAGATACCAAAACTCAGTTTACCAAAATTGTGGTGTATTTTAAATGTTTACATGGAAGAAATTCACTCTTTCAACACACATAGTACGATGGATTGTGTAACTTCGTTTGAAGACAACGTCAAAAGTTAGATTTTGAGATCTTTAATGAATGTGAGGGGGACCCAATAAATCTCCTGCCTTCTACCCTCCAGAGCTTGTGCCTTAAAGAATATCGTCTCCCATGCACTGTGCCAGAAGTGGGGAGGAGGGGGTCAGTGGGAAACTAAACACCTGAAACTTAGTTCTGTTTTGGTTTTTTTCTGCCTTTTTTTTTTTCTTCTTCTTCCTTTACAGCCACATCCAACCCCCTTCTCTGTGTCTCTCTCTTGCTCCCCTATTTATTTATCCTGTTTTATTTAAAATTTTTTCATTTTTAACTTTTCATTTTGAAATAATTTCAGATTTACAAAAAAAAGTTGCAAAAAACAGTAAAGTGTTCCCAAATACCCTTCACTCAAGCTTCCCCAAATATTGACATCTTACACAATCATTGTACAATTATCGGAACCAGGAAATAAGCATTGATGCAATACTATTACCTAACTAACCTACAGTTCACATTATTGCCACTCATGCCACTAAAGTCCCTTTTCTGGTCCAGTGTCCAATTCCAGATGACACTGCGCTGCGCTGAGTTGTACCTCCTTAGTCTCCTCCAGTCTGGGACGCTGGTCAGTCTGTAGACTGTCCCTCAGTTTGCCAACCTCTTTCTCTTTAATTTTGGGGAACCTGCCTGTTTCTTTGTTCTTTGGCTCTTTCTCTTCACCCTAGTTGCTGTCTTCTATGCCTCTCCTCTCCTTGTCCTTGTTACTGGTACCAAGTAAATCTGTCAGATTTCTTCTGTTAGGCAGGCTCCTAGCTCACCAAAACATTTTTTTGCTTATTATTTTCATTTCTCTTGTATGAGTTTCCTATTTCTGCTGTAACAAATTCCCACAAACTTCATGGCTTGAAACAACACAAATTTATTCTCCTGCAGTTCTGGAGGTCAGAAGTCTAACATGGGCCCACAGGACTGAGTTTTTTGGGGTTTTTTTAATTGTACTTTAGATGAAGGTTAACAGAGCAAATCAGTTTTTAATTAAACAATTAATACACATATTGTTTTGTGACATTGGTTGCCAACCCCATGACATGTCAACACTATCCCCTTTTCAACTTTGGGTTCCCCTGTACCAGCTTTCCTGTCCCCTCCTGCCTTCTCATCCTTGCCCTGAGCTGGTGTGCCCATTTAGTATCATTTTGTTTTATGGGCCTGTCTAATCTTTGGCTGAAGGGTGAACCTCAGAAGTGACTTCAGTACTGAGTTAAAAGGGCATCCAGAGGCCATACTCTCAGGGTTTCTCCAGTCTCTGTCAAACCACTAAGTCTGGTCTTTTTTTGTGAGTTAGAATTTTGTTCTACGTTTTTCTCAAGCTCTGTCTGGAACCCTCTATTGTGATCGCTGTCAGAGCAGTTGGTGGCGGTAGCCAGTCACCATCTAGTTGTGCTTGACTCAGTCTGGTGGAGGCCATGGTAGTGGTGGTCCATTAGTCCTTTGGACTAATCTCTCCTTTGTGTCTTTGGTTTTCGTCATCCTCCCTTGCTCCAGATGAGGTAGGACCAGTGATGTATCTTAGACGGCCACTCACAAGCTTTTAAGACCCCAGACACTACTCACCAAAGTAGGATGTAGAACATTTTCTTTATAAACTATGTTATACCAATTGAGCGAGATGTCCCCCAAGACCATGGCCCCCATAGCCCTCAGCCCAGTAATTCTGTCCCTCAGAGATTTTGGATGTGTCTACGAAGCTTCTATAACCTTGCCTTGGTCAAGTTGTGCTGTCTTCCCCGGTATTGTGTACCATCTTACCTTTCACCAATGTTACTGCTTATCAGATTGTTTCTTTCTGTGTGTAAAGCTTTTCATGAGTTTTTATAATAGTGGTCGCATACAGTATTTGTCCTTTTGTAATTGACTTATTTCACTCAGTGTAATGCGCTCCAGATTCACTTAGGTTGTTTCCGTCTTTTTGCTATTGTGAATAATGTTGCAATGAACATGGGTGTGCATATGTCTAGTCATGAGATTGTTCTTATTTCTCTAGGAGTAGGATTGCTGGATCATATGGTATTTCTATTTCTAGCTTTTTAAGGAGGCGTTGTATTGTTTTCCAAAATGGTTATACCATTTTATATCCCCACCAGTAGTGCCTAAGAATTCCAAGATCCCTGCAGTCTCTCCAATATTTGTTATTTTCTGTTTCTTTTGATTTGTGCAAGTAGTGTTGAGGTAAATTGTATCTCATTGTAGTTTTGATTTGCACTTCTCTAATGACTTTTTTTTAATGACTAGTGATTTAGAGCATTTCCTCATGTATCTGTTAGCTGCCTGAATGTCTTCTTGGTGAAGTGTCGGTTCATTTCATTTGTCCATTTTTTAATTCGATTATTTCTCTTTTTGTTGTAGAGGTGTTGGATTTTCCCATAAATTTTAGAGATTAGAACTTTGTTGAATTTGTCAAAGCCAAAAATTTTTTCCCAGTCTGTAGGTTCTCTTTTTACTCTTTTAGTGAAGCTTTTTAATAGCATAACTGTATAATTTTTGGAAGATCCCAGTTATCTAGCTTATTTTCTGATGTCTGCATATTGTTCGTTATGGTTTATATGCTGTTTATGCCATGTATTAGGGCCTATAACGTTGACCCTGTCTTTTCTTCTACAATCTTTATGGTTTTTGGTTTTATATTCAGGTCTTGAGTCCATTTTTAATTAGTTTTTGTGTATGGTGTGAGGTAGGTCCTGTTTCATTTTTTTTCAGATGGCCATCCAGTTTTGCCAGCACCATTTGTTAAAAAGACTGTCATTTAATGGACTTTGGGCCTTTGTCGAAGATCAGGTAACTTTAGGTGGATGGATTTACATATGGGTTCTAGATTCTGCTCCATTGGTCAATGTGTCTGTCATCATACCAGTACCAGCCTGTTTTCAATAGCGTAGCTGTATAATAGGTTCTGAGGTCAGAGGTAGTGTGAGTCCTCCTACTTTATTCTTTGTCTTCAATAGTGCTTTACTTATCCAGGGCCTCTTTCCTTTCCATATAATGATTAGTTTTTCCATTTCATTAAAGAATGCTGTTGGTATTTGGCTTGGGATTACATTGCATTTGTAGATTGCTTTGGGAAGAATTGGCTTTCTCACAATGTTATGTCTACCTATCCATGATCATGGTATGTTTTTCCATTTATGTAGATCTTGTTTGGTTTCTGACAGCAGTGTTTTATGGTTTTTTTCTATAGGCCTTTTGTATCCCTGGTTAGATTTATACCTAAGTATTTCATTTTTTTTTTAGGGGCTATTATAAATGGTATTGCTTTCCTGATCTCCTTTTTGTAGTTTGCTTATTGGTGTATAGGAATCCAAATGATTTCTGTATGTTTATCTTGTATCCTGCTGCTCTGCTGAATCTATTAGTTCCAGTAGTTTTCTTGTGGAATCCTTTGAGTTCTCTATGCATAGTATCATGTCATTCACAAATAGGGATAGTTTTACATCTTTCTTACCAATTTGGATGCCCTTTATTTCTTTTTCTTGCCTTACTGCTCTAGCTAGGACTTCCAGCACAATGTTAAATAGGAGTGGCGATAAAGGGCATCCTTGTCTTGTTCCTCTTCTCAGGGGGATGATTTTCAGCCCCTCTCTGTTAAGAATGATATTGGCTGTTGGTTTTGTATGCTGTTGTTGTTGTTGTTAGGTGCCATCGAGTCGGTTCTAACTCATAGCAACCCTATGCACAACAGAATGAAACACTGCCCGGTCCTGAGCCATCCTTACAATCGTTGTTATACTTGAGGTCACTGCTGCAGCCACTGTGTCAATCCACCTCGTTGAGGGTCTTCCTCTTTTCCGGTGACCCGGTACTCTGCCAAGCATGATGTCCTTCTACAGGGACTGATCCGTCCTGACACCATGTCCAAAGTATGTAAGACACAGTCTCGCCATCCTGGCTTCTAAGGAGCATTCTGTCTGCACTTCTTCCACGACAGATTTGTTCATTCTTTTGGCAGTCCATGGTATATTCAATATTCTTCGCCAACACCACAATTTAAAGGCGTCAACTCTTCTTCGGTCTTCCTTATTCATCGTCCAGCTTTCACATGCATATGATGTGATTGAAAATACCATGGCTTGGGTCAGGCTCACCTTAGTCTTCAGGGTGACATCTTTGCTCTTCAACACTTTAAAGAGGTCCTTTGCAGCAGATTTACCCAATGCAACGCGTCTTTTGATTTCTTGACTGCTGCTTCCATGGCTGTTGATTGTGGATCCAAGTAAAATGTAATCCTTGACAACTTCAATCCTTTCTCCATTTATCATGATGTTGCTCATTGGTCCAGTTGTGAGGATTTTTGTTTTCTTAAGTGCTTCAAGTCCTCTTCACTTTCAGCAAGCAAGGTTGTGTCATCTGCATAATGCAGGTTGTTAACGAGTCTGCCTCCAATCCTGATGCCCCGTTCTACTTCGTATACTCCAGCTTCTCGTATTATTTGCTCAGCATACAGATTGAATAGGTATGGTGGAAGAATACAACCCTGAAACACATCTTTCCTGACTTTAAACCAATCAGTATCCCTTTGTTCTGTCTGAACAACTGCCTCTTTATCTATGTAAAGGTTCCTCATGAGCACAATTAAGTGTTCTGGAATTCCCACTCTTTGCAACGTTATCCATAATTTGTTATGATTCACACAGTCGAATGCCTTTGCATAGTTCATAAAACAGATAAACATCCTTCTGGTATTCTCTGCTTTCAGCCAGGATCCATCTGACATCAGCAATGATATCCCTGGTTCCACGTCCTTTTCTGAAACCAGCCTGAATTTCTGCCAGTTCCCTGTCGATATACTGCTGTAGCCATTTTTGAGTGATCTTCAGCAGAATTTTGCTTGCGTGTGATATTAATGATATTGTTCTATAATTTCCACATTCGGTTCGATCACCTTTCTAGGGAATAGGCATAAATATGGATCTCTTCCAGTCACTTGGCCAGGAAGCCATCTTCCATATTTCTTGGCATAGACGAGTGTGCACCTCCAGTGCTGCATCTGTTTGTTGAATCATCTCGATTGATATTCCATCAATTCCTGGAGCCTTGTTTTTTGCCAATGCCTTCAGAGCAGCTTGGACTTCTTCCTTCAATACTATCGGTTCCTGATCATATGCCACCTCTTGAAATAGTTGAATATTGACTAATTCTTTTTGGTATAATGACTCTGTGTATTCCTTCCATCTTCTTTTGATGCTTCCTGTGTCGTTTAAAATTTTCCCTATGGAATCCTTCACTATTGCAACTCGAGGCTTGAATTTTTTCTTCAGTTCTTTCAGCTTGAGAAACACCGAGCGTGTTCTTCCCTTTTGGTTTTCCATCTCCAGTTCCTTGCACATGTCATTATAATACTTTACTTTGTCTTCTCGAGAGGCCCTTTGAAATCTTCTGTTCAGTTCTTTTACTTCATCGTTTCTTCCTTTTGCTTTAGCTGTGTGATGTTCATGAGCAAGTTTCAGAGTCTCCTCTGACATCCATCTTGGTCTTTTCTTTCTTTCCTGTCTTTTCAATGACCTCTTGCTTTCTTCATGTATGATGTCCTTGATGTCATTCCACAACTCCTCTGGTCTTCAGTCACAAGTGTTCCATGCATCAAATCTATTCCTGAGATGGTCTCTAAATTCAGGTGGGATGTATTTAAGGTCATATTTTGGCTCTTGTGGACTTGCTCTGATTTTCTTAAGTTTCAGCTTGAACTTGCATATGAGCAATTGATGGTCTGTTCCACAGTCGGCCCCTGGCCTTGTTCTGACTGACAAGTCTCTTTCCACAGGTGTAGTCTATTTGATTTCTGTGTGTTCCATCTGGCAAGGTCCATGTGTATAGTCACCATTTATGTTGGTGAAAGAAGGTATTTGCAACGAAGTCGTTGGTCTTGCAAAATTCTATCATTCGATCTCTGGCATTGTTTCCTTCACCAAGGCCATATTTTCCAACTACTGATCCTTCTTCTTTGTTTCCAACTTTCGCATTCCAATTGCCAGTAATTATCAATGCATCTTGATTGCACGTTCAATCAATTTCAGACTGCAGCAGCTGATAAAAATCTTCAATTTCTTCATCTTTGGCCCTGGCGGTTGGTGTGTAAATTTGAATAATGGTCGTATTAACTGGTCTTCCTTGTAGGCGTGTGGGTATTATCCTATCACTGGCAGCGTTGTACTTCAGAATAGATCTTGAAACACCCTTTTTGACGATGAATGCAACACCATTCCTCTTTAAGTTGTCATTCCCAGCATAGTAGGCTATATGATTGGCCGATTCAAAATGGCCAATACCCGTCCATTTCAGCTCACTAATGCCTAGGATATCAATGTTTATAGAATCCATTTCATTTTTGATGACTTCCAATTTTGCTAGATTCACACTTCGTACATTCCAGGCTTCAATTATTAATGGATGTTTGCAGCTTTTTCTTCTTATTTTGAGTCATGCTACATCAGCAAATGAAGGTTCCGAAAGCTTTACTCCATTCACGTCATTAAGGTCGACTCTACTTTGAGGAGGCAGGTCTTCCCTAGTCATTTTTAGAGTTTTTTTTCCAAACTGGGGGGCTCATCTTCCAGTACTATATCAGACAATGTTCTGCTGCTATTCATAAGGTTCTCACTGGCTAATGCTTTTCAGATGTAGACTGCCGGGTCCTTCTTCCTAGACTGTCTTAGTCTAGAAGCTCAGCTGAAACCTGTCCTCCATGGGTGACCCAGTTGGTACTGAATACTGGTGGCATTGCATGTTGGTTTTGTATAGATGCTCTTTTCTATGTTGAGGAATTTCCATTCTATACCTATTTTATTGAGAGTTTTTATCAGGAATAGGTGTTGAACTTAGTTGAATGCCTTTTCTGCATAGATCAAGATGATCATGTGATTCTTTTGTTTTATTCATGTGGTGGATTACGTTGATTGATTTTCTGATGTGGAAATATCCTTGCATACTTGGTATGAATTCCACTTGGTTGTGATGTATTATATTTTATATGATGCTGAATTCTATTGGCTAGAATTTTGGTGAGAATTTTCGCATCTATATTCATGAGAGGTTTGGGCCTGTAAATTTCTTTTTTGTGTGTTGTCTTTGGCTGGCTTCGGTATCAGGGTTATGCTAGCTTCATAGAATGAATTCAGAACTATCCCTTCCTTTTCTATGTTCTGAAATAGTTTGAGTAGTACTGGTGCAAGCTCTTCTCTGAATGTTTGGTAGAATTCTCCAGTGAAGCCGTCGAGGCCAGGGCTTTTTTTGGTGGGAGTTTTGTTTTATTATCTTTTCAATCTCTCCTTTTGTTATGGGTCTGTTCAGATTTTTTATCTCAGTTTGTGTTAGTTTAAGTAGGTAGTGTGTTTCTAGAAATGTGTCCATTTCCTATAGGTTTTCAAATTTGTCCGAGTATAGTTTTTCATAGTACTCCGTTATGATCCTTTTTATTTTAGTTGGGTCTGTTGTAATGACCCCCATTTCATTTATTATTTGGGTTATTTGCATCCACTCTTGTTTTCTTTTGTCAATTTGGCCAATGGTTTGTTGGTTTTGTTGATCCTTTCAAAGAACCAACTTTTCGTTTTGTTAATTCTTTCTATTGGTTTTCTGTTCTCTCTTCATTTATTTCTGCTCTGACCTTAATTATTTCCTTTGTTCTGGTGGCTGTGGGCTTCTTTTGCTGTTCTCTATTTGTTTGAGTTGTATTGCTAATATTTTTATTTTGTGCCCTTCTTTTTTTTTTTTATCTATTGCTATGAATTGATCTCTAAGGACTGCCTTTGTTGTGTGCGAAAGGTTTTGGTATGATGTGTTTTCATTCTCGTTTGATTCTAGGAATTTTTTTATTCCAACTTTGATTTCTTCTCTTACCCAGTGGTTTTTAAGCAAGGTGATATTCAATTTCCATGTATTTGATTTTTTCCTTGCTCTTCCTATTATTAATTTCTACTTTTATGGTATTGTGATCAAAGAAGATGCTTTGTACTATCTCATTGTTTTGGGTTTTGTTGAGGCCTGCTTTGTAACCTAAGATGTTGATCTATTCTAGAGAACGTTCCATGTGCATTGAAAACGAATGTGTACTTTGCTGTTTTTGAGTGGAGAGTTCTATATATGTCTGTGAGGTCAAGTTAGTTGATTGTGTCCTTTAGATTTTCTTGATCTTTCTTGAATTTCTTTCTAGATGTTCTGTCCTATACCAAGAGTGGTGTGTTGAAGTCTCCTAGTATTATTGTGGAACTGTCAATTTCTCTTTTCAGTGCTGTTAAGAATTCGTTTTATGTATTTTAGAGCCCTGTCATTGGTTGTGTAGATATTTATTATGGTTATGTCCTCATGGTATAATGTCCTTCCCTACCCTTTACGGTGGATTTTGTTTTAAAGTTTATTTTATCTTAGATTAGTACTGCCACTCGTGCTCTGTTTTGGTTGCTGTTTGCTTGATTTTTTTTTAATCCTTTGATTTTTAATAAATTTATATCTTTGTGTCTAAGGTGTGTCTCTTGTAAACAGCATATTTATTGGTCCTGTCACTCTCTGTCTTTTTATGGGTGCATTTAAGCCATTTATGTTCAGTGTGATTACTGATTTAAAAACAAAAGAAAAAACCTTTGCTGCCAAGTCAATTCCAACTCATAGCATTCCTACTGGATGGAGTAGAACTGCCCCCTAGGGTTTCCAAGGAGTGGCTGGAGGATTCGATCTGCCGACCATTTGGTTAGCAGCCTGAGCTCTTAACCACTATGCCACAAGGGCTATCATTTTTCTGGTACTTTTTTTGTGGTGCTCATGTTTTCTTTGTTCCTCTTACTCTTCTGTGTTGAATTCCTTTTGTTTGTGGATTTTTTTTCTTTCATTTTTATAGATTTTGTGTGTACTAAGACTTTATGTTTTTCTTCTTTATTTTGGTGAGTAGATTTGTTAACTTTCTTTGTGGTTACCTCGAAATGTACCCTTATCTTCCTAAGTTTAAACCAGTCTTTTATTATTTGATATTGCCTTGACTGCCTCTCCACATGAAAGCTCTGTACCTACACTATTTATTCCCTGTTATTGTTCTAATGTTGTTATCATTTACAGATTGACCTCTCTCCTTCCTTGTTTTAAATTTGTTTTATCCTTGAGAATTCATTATCTAGGTTGGTATCTGGCTAATGCTGTCTTATGTCTTAGATCCAGGTTGTCATCTGATGTGATTTGTAAATGGACTGCCTTTAATAATTCTTGTAAGTTTGGTTTGGTTTTTACATACTCCCTTAATTTCTGTTTATCTGAAAATGTCCTAATTTTGCCATCATATTTAGGCAGAGTTTTGCAGAATACATTATACTTGGTTGGCAGTTTTTTTTTTAAGATTTTATATATGTCATCCCATTGCCTTCTTGCCTACATGGTTTCTGCTGAGTAATCAGAACTTAGTCTTATTGCTTCCCCTTTTCATGCGACTTTTCATTTTTCGTGAGCTGTTCTCAGGATTCTTTGTCTTTGGTTTTAGTGAGTGTGATGATGGTATGTCTTAATGATTTTATTTTGGGGTCTATCCTATATGGGGTTCATTGAGCTTCTTGGATAGTTGGCTTTTCATCTTTCATGATATTAGGGAAATTTTCTGTCAGCAAATCTCCAATTATCCTGTCTGTGTTTTTCCTTTTCTTCACCTGTTCTGGAGCTCCAATCACATGCAGATTTTTGCTTTTGATTGTATCCCACATCATTCTCAGGGTTTCATTTTTCTTCATTCTCTTCTCTGAATTTTCCTCAAACAAAATGGTATCCAAGGATTTGTCTTCAATTTTGCTAATCCTGTCTTGCATTGTTTCAAAGTTGCTCCTAAAACCTTCTATTGCAGTGTCCACTTCTGAAATCTTGTTGTTTATCTTTTGGGTTTCTAATTGCTGTTTTTGTATGATTTCTAGTTGTTTACTTTTCATTTTGTTCCTGTATTATTCTCCTGAATTCTTCTTACTTTACCTGCATTTTCCCTGATTTTGTCTGTGTTTTGCATGATTTTGTCTATTTTTTCTTATTTTTGTCTGCAATTTCCTTCATCTGTTGGAGAGCCCTGAATATTTGAGTTTTGAATTCCCTATCAGGTAGTTCCAGTGCCTTTTCTTCTACCAGGAGGTCACCTGGTGTTTTATTTTGATAGCTTTCTGGACCCATCCTCTCCAGTTTTTTAATGTGTTTTGATAGTGTCTGCTGTCTCCTGGACATTCCAGAGTTATTTTCTTCATTTTTTGATTGTAGATTTGATTGTTTCATCCTGCTTTTTTGTTTTATTTGGTTACGACTGGGCAGGCAGGCTGGGTGTGTTTTGTTGCTTGCTCAACTGTGGGCATGGTACTTCTCCCACCTAGTCCAGGTGGGCAGGGCCAGGCATTCAGCTATGGTGCAGCAGGGTGGGTCCAGTGGCAGTGGAGGAGTAGGGATGGGTTATTTGTGGCACAAACTTGGGCCAATGGGGTGGGGTTGGGGCAGTGCAGTGTGGGATCCGGGGGAATGCATTGGTGCTGCTCAGGGGTACGGCACTCGGCTCACTGTGCAAACAGGCAAGAAGGAAAGGAGAGGATATGATATGCAGAGCTAAGTGGGTGGGTGAAAGGAGAGAGAGAAACAAAAGCTGAAAGAATGAAGGAAAAAAGACAAAAAAGTAAATGGCGATGCGTTAGGATTTGTTGAGTAGGGGTGGGGCAGACCCAAGAAGGCCATGTGCCGGTAGCTCTCTAGCCAAGCAGTGTGGCTTTGCCTGTCAAGAAGGAGCATGGGCAGTGAACAGGTCTAGGTGGGAGGGAGAAAGGAAAGGAAAGCGGGGAAAGAGAGAGAAGAAACCAACCAACCAACAAAATAATGATTAAAAAAAATAAAAGCAACAACAAAAATATGTGGTGGGGGGGGAACCACCCATTGGGGGTGGGGTAGAATTGGGATGGTGGTGAGCTTTCTTGCCAGATGGCATGGCATGGCCCGTTAGGAAGGGGCAGAGGCAGCACAGGGCGTAGGTGGGAGGGTGATAGAAAAAGAAGGGAAACGATAAAGAAAAATTTAAAAAATATGGCCCTGAGGGAGCCAGCCTATGGAGACGGTGCAGACCCAGGGAGGTCGTGTGCCAGAGGCTCTCTAGCCGAGTGGTACATCACAGCAGGCCATGAAGAGAGGTCAGCATACGGGGCTAGGTGGGTGTTGGAAAGGAAAGGAAGGGAGAGAGTGAGAAGCAACAACAGAAAAAAGAAAAAAACAAAAATAAACAAATAAAATGGCTCTGAGCGAGCCGGTCATTAAGGGCAACAGAGACCGGGAAGGCCATGTGCAGTAACACTCCAGCTGAATGGTGCAGCATGGCCCCTCAAGAAGGGGCAGGGAGCAATGCACAGGGCTGGGTGGGCAGGAGAAAGGAAAGAAGATAGAAGAAACAGGAAAAAAAAAAAAAGAACAAAGCAAACAAACCAAAAATCATAGCTTGTCAAGGAGGGGAGGGGATGCCACATGGGACTGGCTGGGTAGGAGAAAGGAAAGGGAGAGAGAGAAAGAAGCAACAAAAAAGCCAAAAAAACAATAAAACAAAAACAAAAAATGGTGCTGAAGGGGCTGGGCAGTGGGGGCATGGTGGACCTGGGTGGCAGTGCGCTGGTATCTCTCCGGCTGAGCAACCATGGCCCATTGGAAAGTGGCAGAGGCTGTGCTGAGGGAAGAAGAGCGGGCGGTGGGAAAGCGTGTATCCCTGGTTACCGGGTGCACTGTCTCCTGATGGAAGCTTCGTGAAGTTGCCTTCTTGTACTCCCTGTCTGCATTCCCTTGGTGGCTGTAGTCCAAGATGGTGAATCTGTGCCACGTTAGCTATTAGGGGACCTCCAATGCATAGGACTCCATAGCTCTACTTGTTCTCTGTTCTCTGTGAGTTTTTTGTTCCATTGGGTGCTTGACCGAGTTCTTCATTCCTTCATTTGATGCTTAGCATTTCATTTGATGTTTGGATCTGTTTTACAGATCTTTGCTGCAGAGGGATGGTGCGGAGCTTCTGTCTTTAGCACCATGTTGGCTCTGCCTTTAGGACTGAGTTCTCAATGAAGGTTCCAGGGGAGAATTCACTGCCTTACCTCTTGCAGTGTCTAGATGACTCATAGACCCATCCTCCATCTTCAAAGCCAGCAGCTTAGCATTTTCTGATCTCCCTCTATTTCTGTTGTTACATAGTTTTTCTTACTCTTACCCTTCTGCCTTCCTCCTCTATGGACCCTTTTGATAACATTAGGCCCACCTAGATAATCCAGGATAATCTCCCTCTCTCAAGATCCTTAATTTAAAAATTAAATCCTTTTGCCATGTAAGGTAATATAGTCACAGATTCCAGGGATTGGGATATGAACATCTTTGCTGGGGTTGGCGGGGGGGCACTATTCAGTCTACTACACCCCTCTTTATCTTCTTTCTCTGCACTCCGGTGGGCCAGCCTAACAGCAGTTGGTCATGTTAGCTGAAATCAAACTACTCATTTCTCAACATACACAGATTAGGATGATCTGTTTATCAGCCATTTGCTTATTCGTTCGTTCAACTGATAAGTATTTATTAAGCACCAATATGTGCCAGACATTGAGCTGTGTGCTGTGGAAATTTGTAAAATTTGTATTTGAAATCCCCTTTAAAAAAAAATACAATTCCTGCTTAAATTAGAGAAAATTATTGAGGCTCTGTGAAAAAACAAACATACATTTCCCTAATAATATCTACACAATTCCCTTAACTGAATTTGTTAGAGAGAAAGAGAGAGAGCAACACTGGGCTCCTCAAAGGGGAAACTGGAAGCAGGAAAGTAGGGTGAAGGAGGGAATGGGATCTCCAGGTAATATACAGGATGCCCAGCTCACTTTGAATTTCAAAGAAACAGTGAATACCTTTTTAGTATAAGTATGTTCTATGTAATATTTGCAACGTACTTATATCAAAAAGCTATTTGTTGCTCATCTGAAATTCAAAGTGAACTAGACATCCTGTATCTGGTGTACTTATTTATGTATTTTGCTAAATCTGGCAACCCTAAGAGGAATGAAACTAATATTCAATAAGAATTTATCATATGTGTCAGTTCTCTACTTCTTGTTGTTATGGGCCAGCGAGTCGATTCTGACTCATAGCAGCCCTACAGGACAGAGTGGAACTGCCCCACAGGGCTTCCAATGCTGAAATCTTTACAGAAGATTCCCTAAGCTATAATCTTTATGGGAGCAGATCCCAGGTCTTTCTTAAGCAGAGCCACTCGTGGGTTCGATCTGCCGACCCTTCAGTTAGTAGCCAAGCACTTAACCTTTGCTACCAGGGCTTCCTAGGTCTCTACTAGGCACTCTAATACATTGACTCCTTTACTTCTCATAGACCCAGTAAGGCCAGGGCTCCTTATCAATCTGTAAATGTATTGTTGTTGCTGTTAGGTACCATCGAGTCAGTTCTGACTCACAGCGACCGTAAATAAAACAGAACAAAACATTGCTTGGTCCTCCACCATCTTCATAATCATTGCTATGCTTAAGCCCATTTTTGCAGCCACTGTGTCAATCTATTTTGTTGAGGGTTTTCCTTTTTTTTTCGCGGACACTTTACTTTACCAAACATGATGTCCTTCTCCAGGGATTGGTCCCTCCTGATAACGTGTCCAAAGTACGTGAGATGAAGTTTCGTCATCCTTGCTTCTAAGGAACTTTCTGGGTGTACAGATTTGTTTGTTCTTTGTTTGTTTGTTCTTCTGTCACCTCCAAAATACATACTCATTTCTGTCAAGTCGATTCTGACTCATAGCAACCCCATAGGACAGAGTAGAACTGCCCCATAGGGTTGCCAATGCTATCAAACTTTATGAAAGCAGACTGCCACATCTTTCTCCTACAGAGTGGCTTGTGGGTTCAAACTGTCGACTTTTCGGTTAGTGGCTGAGCACTTAGCCACTGTGCCACCAGGGCTCCTTCCACAATCCACGGTGGTCCTTCATCAAGCAGTTCAACATACTTACTTAGTGGAAGCTGAGGGAATGCGAAAAGAATGCTTCGAAGGTTTAGATGATTCTGCAAGCATTGCTGATACTTGTCTCTTCTTCGACTCGACGGCACTGGGTTTGGGGCTGGGTGTCTCTTCTTACAAGCAGTACAAAATTCAATAGTTAAAGACCATAAATACCACAGCAAATGCTAAAGAACCCACATGGCTTTCAAACAAGAGTTGCTTTAAGATAAATGAATTCATTACCCTGATGCCTCATGATCCCTGGAAGCACGATTCAGAGTCCTCTGGCAATAAGGAGGCAACACAGACATGCAGCATCGATGCCCCTGAACAGTGGGGGATGCCTGTAGAACTGAAATGCTGCATTCCAACGTAAAAGGGGGAGTTGTGTTAGGAAATCTTTCAGCAGGGAATAAGCACTGGTGTGGGAACCTAGCTTCAATTTACAACTAAGGATCACATTAAAAGTACATTAAGATGATTACAATGAGACTTATTGTAATTGTTTTTATTTCATCTTATCTAAACGGATCGTGGCTTAATAAAGGACCACCAAGTGGGCAGCGGTGTCCAAAATCTTCTAACTTCTTTTGCGCATCCTGAAATTCCCACTAACAAAAGACTGCTATGCCTAAAAGACTTCAAGACCCACAGACCTGTTTTCCAATGAGCAGATGAAACAATCATCTAAGACCCCCCTCCACAAAGGTAGCATTTAAGTTCTTTGTTCTCCTTTAAAGGAGCCCTGGTGGTGTAGTGGTTAAAGTGCTAGGCCACTAACCGAAAGTTCAGCAGTCTGAACCCACCGGTAACTCCCAGGAAGAAAGATGTGGCAGTCAGCTTCCATAAAGATTTACAGCCTTGGAAGCCCTTTGGGGGAGTTCTACTCTGTCCTATAGGGTCTCTATAAGTTGGAATTGACTCTACTGCAGTGGGTGTGGTTTACGGGTTTGGTGCCCCTTCAACATGCACCTCTGAGACACCAGTTGTCCTTGTACGTACTGGCACAGAGCAGTAAACCAAAGCAAGAACTGTCTTCCTCCTTATTAATGAAAATGAGGTTAGAGGGAGTCTAGCAAGGAAACGTTATCTAATTCTCCCTCCTTCACGATTTCCTTACCCACCCACCCCCTCATTCCAGACCTAAATCCTTCATTCTTAATGGCGGCACCAGAATTTCTCCACCAGCAGTCCAGGTGAAAAGGGGCGCGTTGCTTTGAAGCTGGGTTTGCCCAGTAAGCACAGGATTTTGCTTAGAATGTGGCTACAGAGCTATAAAAATAGCTATACTTTATGCACAATATTTTCTTTTTTCTATATAATTTTCTTTTGAAGAAAAATCATTTTTGTTTGAATGCTTTTGGGTTAAACAAACAAACAAAAAAACAAACCCATTGCCATTGAGTCAATTCCAACTCAGAGAGACCCTATAATACAGAGTAGAATGGTTTTGGGTTGATGGGTTTGAAATTCTGAAGTTGGGAGTAGGAGGCTAAAGCCCCTTGGAGTCACTCCTGCTCACTCCCTATCTGAATATGCATGTAGAGGAAAAGAGAGGGTGCTCTAGCTGGGGGAAGAAGGCAAGAAACAAGTTAGCAGGAAGGGATTCTAAGCCTGGCTCCCATCCAAGCCTTAATTTATCCTGTTATCAGAAATGTTACTAAGCCATTGTCATAAAATCAACTCATTTTGCCTCTGATGTGGAAAAGCCATGCCTCAGAATTGTCTCTATGACCTAGGCAACGCTTACCCTTGACACTGACACAAATTTATGTGAAAGGTACTTAGATCAATATGATCATTTTCAGACCATTTTAATGTTGGCTGGAGCTGAAACAAAGTACTGAGTCTAAAACTTTATCTCTCTTCAATCTTACTTGAAAGTTTGGAGTACTTCCTCATCCTTTTCCCCCACCTCAAATATGAAAATGTGGCAACAGATTTCTTAAGAAGGCTGGTGGACATTATAGATCCTACCTGCAACTTGGTATTTTGAAACTGTGCCATTTGGAAGAAATATTTGCAGTAGAGTGTTTCTCTCTGTTTTAACTGGCTTTCTTTTAAGTAACTGTTTTATAAAACCATAATTGGTGTGGGATAATAAAGCAGTCAACTGAATTTATTTCAATTAATATTGCATTGTTAAGCTTTGTGAAAAGAAATATCTTTGTAAATTCTCTTAAATTATATAAAAAAAATATAAAGAGGGTCTAAAATAAAAAACCTGAAATTATGAAAAACCCAACATTAAAGACAACTTTTAAGATGTTTTGGAGCACTGGTGGCACAGTGGTTAAGCCCTCAGGCTGCTAACCAAAAGATTACCAGTGCAAATCCACCAGCTGCTGGATTTGATGGCAATGGGTTTACGGGTTGAAGATGTTTATTTAATGCATATCCAAACATGCAAATCAATGAAGAATTTCTAAACAAAATGTGAATTAATCACAGAGACAGCATTTTCCCCCACCCCAAATATGCTTTTTTTTTTTTTTGAACCTTTGAAACTTCAGCTACAATAAAAAACATATGACTACTAATTTGTGGAAGGAAACTCTGGTGGCGTAGTGGTTAAGTGCTATGGCTGCTAACCAAGTGGTCGACACTTCAGATCCGCCAGGTGCTCCTTGTAAACTCTATGTGGCAGTTCTACTCTGTCCTGTAGGGTCGCTATGAGTCAGAATCGACTTGATGGCAGTGGGTTTTGGGTTTAATTTGTGGAAAAAATAACTAATTAGTGGAATAAGTTTAGAGAGGATTTTAGTCTGATCCTACCAGTCTGAACCAATGAGGAGAGAGAAATAACACTGCAATTTGAACAACGACCAAAAAAAAAAAAACCAAATTGGTGCCATCCAGTGGATTCTGACTCATAGTTACCCTATAGGACAGAGCAGAACTGCCCCATAGAGTTTCCAGGGAGTGCCTGGTAGATTCAAACTGCCAATCTTTTGGTTAGCAGCTGTAGCACTTAACCACTATGCCATCAGCATTTCTATAATTTGAACAGGGAAAGTTTAATTTAGAGAATTATTAATTTAACAGGGGGTTGGAGTAATAAAAGTTTGGCTAGTAAGAAGAGAACTCAAAATTACAGAAACAGTAGACATAAGGAACAGCCACAACCCCTTAGAACTGAGACAGAATACCCAAGAAAGAGCCCCCACCCCTAGGCCTGAGATCCCATCCTTGCTGGGAGGCCACAGCCCTTGCTCACTGAATGGCAGAGGAGCACTGTGCCAGCAGAAATTGCAGGAAATCTGCGCTCTAGGCTAAGTTGTTCATGGACATCTCCCTGGAGGTGGTACTCTGCTACAAAGCTACCTGAAGGAGTACTGGGAGAAGCTGCTGGATGAAGTGTGCCATAGAGCTTACCAAATCAAAAACCAAAACTGTTGCCATGGAGTCAATTCTGATTCATAGCCGCCTGAGAGACAGAGTAAAACTGCCTCATAGGGTTTCCAAGGAGAGTCTGCTGTTTCCACTTCCCTCTTGCAATGTCTCTCTAGTGCCCTCTAGTGACAAAACTTAATATGGTGCCAGGTGGCAAAAGAAACATTTAAAGGGCCCAAATCCATTTTCACAGAGCAAGCAAAAACTATCCTGTTGGAAGCGGGAGACAATAAGTCAATAACTGGTACAAGTCCTATTGAATGCTTTTTTTTCCACCTGATTCTAAAACATGTATGAGAAACGAAAAAGTAGAATTAAGAAAAGATAACATTTCTAGAGATAACCACTGTTACCATTTTTGGTGAATTTTTACAGTCCTTATATTTTTATATATAAATTTATTCATATTTATATATACATTTACATATAGTCATTTTTATACATTTTATGTAAATATATATATTTCTTTTTTTAAAAAATAAAGGCTCATATTATGCATTCATTATTCCTTACTTGTTCCAACTCAACATTTTTGAGTTGACAACATATCTGTCCATGTCCATATCAATATCAATATTTTAAAGGTCGTGTCTTAATCAACCTTATGGAAGTACCATAATTTAACCAATTGCCTATTATATTGTTGTATATATATTTATTTTTAATTTTCACCATTATAAACAGTGTTGCTACGGACATTGAGTTAAATCTTTAACGTAATTATGTCTTTACCATATACGGAGAAAGAGAAAAAATAAAGTGTAATAAAATGTTAACACGGGAAATCTGAGTGAAGAGTTCAAGAGAATTCTTCATATTATTTACGCAACTTTCCTCAAAGTATGAAATTATGTCACAGTTACTTGGATATGGCTTTAAAAATGACTAGTTTTTAATGCTACTCATGTTGAAGTGTTTCGGAGTGAAATGTACTGATGTCTGTGACTTTGAAATGCATCAAAACGTAAGATGGGCTGGTGGATGGGTACATTTGTGGTGAAGCAAACATGTTAGTTGCCCTGGAGTCCTGGCATGGATGCCTACTCATGGAGAGCCCATTGTGTCAGAGTAGAACTGTGCTCCACAGGGTCTTCAAGACTATGCTCTTTTGGAACCAGTAACCAGGTCTGCTGTCACAGCGCCTCTAGTCGGAAGGGACTCCAAGCACCTAACAACTCCGTGGGTTTGAACCGCCAGCTTTACAGGCTAAACCGTTTTTGAGAACCAAAAACCAAAAAAACCAACCCGTTGCTGTCCAGGCGGCTGGGACTCATAGCAACCCTATAGGACAGAGTAGAACTGCCCCATAGGGCTTCCAAGGAGTGCCTGGTGGATTCGAATTGCCCACCTTTTGGTCAGCAGCCGTAGCTCTTAACCACTACATCAACCAGGAGTTCTAAAAACGAATATAACCAAAAACCAAAGCCAAACTCATCGCCATGGAGTTGATTTCCGACCCATAACGACCCTAAAGGATAGAACTGCCTCATAGAGTTTCCAAGGAGCGCCTGGTGGATTCCAACCGCAAACCTTTTGGTTAGCAGCTGTAGCTCTTAATCACTACACCGCCAGGGTTTCAAAAAACATATATAGGGAAATGCTAATTGTAGAATCTAGACAGTGAATACCAGTGTGTTCACTGCATAATCCTTTCAATTTTTCTAAATGCTAGAAAATTTTCATGATATGTTGGAAAAATTACTTGTTTTGCTCAAAACCCAAACCACTGCAGGCGATTTGATTCCAACTCATAGCGACCCTGTAGGACAGAGTAGAACTGCCTCATAGGGTTTCCAAGGGTGTAAGTCTTTATGGAAGCTGACTGCCATGTCTTTCTCCTGCGATGCAGCTGGTAGGTTGGAGCCACCAACTTTTCGGTTAGCAGCGACCGCTTTAACCACTGCACCACCAGGGCTCCCTCTGTTTTGCACAAGCAGAGGTATATTTAGTTTTTAGTTCCTAGAAGACATAAATCAACATTCCTCTATTTGCACTCTTTGGAAATCAGAACAGTCCCCACAGTACACTCTCAACCAGCACGCAATGTTTCCCTTAGTAGAAAATAATTTTATTAACATAGCCCGGCAATTTACAAAACACAAGTTAGATAGTTCGGAATATTTTGTTACAACACTGAAAATCTGACCCAGCCATTTACACAGATTTGGGAAGAGATGCGTATAAAGGCAATGGTTTTGTGGTTTTAACGTCGTCAGTCTTCTTCTAGCGGTGAAGTGCGTTACTGACCGTAATCTCGGTAGATTCGGATTCGTTTGTTTACCTCCTTAGATCTGGGAAATACGGTAAGCAAGAGTACGCTCTCTCCCATTCCTTAGAAACGCATCACGATTAGACAGCAGGGCTGGAATCAGTTAGGGACGCAGTATAGTGTAGTGTACAGGCACTGGAGTTAGGGTGCCTGGGTCTAAACTCTACCTAGATCAGCCTGTGAAATGGAGATAAGGATTTCTACATCATAGGGGTGCTATAAAATACAATGGAAGAGCAGCTGCTGATATATTGTTATTATTGCCATTATTACCCATCACCTCAGTCATAATCGTGGCTTGACATGGAGGCTGGAACAGTTGTTTCAAAGTCTGTTCCGTCTAGAATTCTGAGGTAGAATCTGGAACAAATAATCTAGTTCTGATACGTGCCTCTTCTGAGCCGCGGTCATTCCGGAGTTCAGCCCGGGAGAGCCCTAAACCCAGATCACCTAGGAAACTGTCAGCCCCGCGCAGGCGCAAGAATGCTCGCTCGCCCCGCCCTTCTCGGTGATGGCCTGTTCCATTCCTCAGGGATGATAACGGTGGGGGTTCTTGGAAGCCTTGGCCAAGAAGAGCAGGTGCCTTGCTAGTATTGCAAAATACTCACTCCGTGATTGAAAATTTGTGATTGTTTTACTTCTATATTGACTACTGCCACAGGTCTCTGAAAAGAGCGCGTTTGGAAGGCTAGGCTGTCCATCCTCCCCTCTCACCTGGGACGGTTAGGGCAGGCCGGCGTGAAGGCCTTAGAGGGGCCCGCCCACCCCGACGGGGCCCCGCCCACCCGGCGGGGCCCCGCCTTCCGGCAGTACGCGGGGTGCCCTCTCTGAGGCGCCGTCCGGCGGCTCCTCCTCCTCTCCGCCCCGCCGTCCGCGGGCGCGGGGACGTCAGCGCTGCCAGCGTGGAAACCACGGCCTGGCGCGGGAGGCGGAAGTAGTGCCCGGGAGCGCCGGGCCACCGTCGGGCTGTGCTGGTCGCCCCTGCCATGGACACGTCCCTGGAGAAGGTCTGCACGGTGAGGGGGCTGGCGCTGCGGCCTAGGGCCCCCGTCTCCGGGGAGACTCCTTCCCGGTCGCGAGCTGCCATGGTGACCGGGGAGGGAGTCGGGGGCTAACGGGCCCTGCTGAGGCGGCTTGGCCGGGAGGACGTGTTGCCCGACGCTCGAGGCCGGGGCCTGGTCACATCACCGGGCCCGGCTTCCCTCGGGTCCCCGTGGGCCGGGGAGGGCCGGGCCGGCTTCGGTCGGGAGCCCAGTGCGGGGGCCGCGGGGCCGACCTTGGGCCCTGCCAGGGTTCCGTGAGGGGCAGATCCGAGCTCCGCTCGCCCTTTCGGGTGACAGGAGCTAACAGTTTGCGGGCCCAGAAATGCCTGCAAAGAAGCCCCCGGTTGTTTCCGAACCAGCTGTACACCTATAGGTTTTCTGTGGTCTCCAGGTTAGGAAGAAAAATGTTAAAACAGTGGGTTTTCAACTTTAGCGTGCGTAGGAATCACCTGAGACCCTTTGAAACCTTTGTAAAAATGCTGATTTTCCCCCCTCGGGTCAGAACCTCTGGGGGGCGGGACCGGAATCTGCGTGTTTAACAAGTTCTCCACGTGATTGTGTTGCTGTAGCTTCTGTCCACCGGTTAAGAACCCTTCTAGAATCCAGAAAGGGTGGGTGTTCTTCAAATAGTGAATTTAGTTTTGAGGGTCGCTGCTGCCCCACAACTTCCTGGTTCCCCCATTCCAGTGGCGAGGAGAGACCTTCGTGTCAACCCGAACTCCACCGTAGCAGCGCCTGCCTCCAGTTTCCCCTTGGGGAACAGCGTCGTGATGTACCTAGCTGACTGCTCGGGCATGTAAAATGGATTCTGTTTGTCCTGGATTTAGCGTTTATAAATGAGAACCAGTGGTTGGATTTTTTCACGGATTTCTACATTTAGTAATTGACGGTCTGCCCTCCTTTAGAGTCCTTCGCCCTGTTAAAGCTTGGGAGTCTACTTGTCCAGTTCGATCCAGACCCAGTCTCATACACTTGGAATTCAGGGCAGTGCTAGTGTTCTAAGGCTGCTTCATTTTAATTTTAAACTGGCAAAAATAACATTTTGTCATTTTTCAATGCAGCAGATGCTGTAGATTAGTTCTCTTGTCATTGGAGAGTTGAAGGGAGTAATTGTACACATGGAGCCAGATGTCTTCATGTGCACACAATGATATATCCTCCTCCTCCTTCTCTTCCTCCTCAGTTGTTTAGCATAAGTTGGGTGGAAAGCAATCAGAAAAGAAAAGGATAATATGATTTTCTTGTGCCATATCGGGGGTGACGTACATGGTTTTGTTTTTTTTTCCCTGGCTAGGAATAAAGTCTGTCCAGGCTTTTGATGAGTACTTGGAGTTTCAGTCTAGATCAGAGGTTCTCAACCAGGGGTGATTTTGTCCCCCAAGGGACGTTTGGCAATGTCTGGAGTCATTTTTGATCGTTGTAAGTGGGATGTGGGGTTGTGCTGCTGGCACCTAGTGGGTAGAGCCCAGAGGTTCCGCTCAGCATCCTACAGTGCACAGGGTGGTCCCCTACAACAGAAAAATATTTGCCTCGAAATGTCAGTAGTGTTAAGACTGAGAAGCCCTGGTCTAGATCATGTTTGTAACACCTGTAATTGAATACGAAATGATGGTACAAGTGTCCTTTCAGTGTTGTTGCCTTTCCAGTTTCATAAGAAAGCGGAATGGGCTTTGTGTCATTCCACTTAGAAACCTAAAGAAGTAGGGTGATCTTTTCTCCAACAATAGTTCTTTATAGGCAAATCTGCAAAACAGAGTGGGTTGAAATTCTGCTTTAAGCGTTACTTTTCTGGCATTCAATTAGTAGATTATAGTTGTTGCTCCCTAAATGTTAATTGGTGATAAAAGAGCTGAAACTTCAAACCTTCCTTTGAAGAGGTACTGAAACTCTGGGGTGCTTTAAGGCCGGAGTGTTCACAGAAATTGCAGTAATCTTTTAGGAATTCAAAATGTGTGGGCCCCAAGTCTCTGCCTCAGTTCAGAGTGAAAATTCTGAATGTAGGTTTTTCAGAACTAGTACTGTGTCTAATTTTTCTATTAGAGGGCCTTGTAATGAACAATTTCTCTTGGTGCAAGTGGGCAGAAAAGAAAATGCATTGCCATAATATGAATGTTGAGGACTTTGTGTTCTGAAAAGTAATTTGAATCGAAGTAAAACATTGAATTATATCCATTATTCTTGTTTCCTCGAGAAACTATTCTCGGTTAAATTCTATATTGGTAATACAAATTTGAGAGCTATTTGAGCAGTCCTGAATGATCCTATTTAGACTGATTCTTGCATAATTTATACTGGCTACAGAAACTACATACAGTATTATGTGATACCCAGCCTCTCAGATTTCAAGTAATATCTCTCACTCTAAAATGTAGTGTGCTATTGTCATTTAGTGGAATCACTCAGTACATTTCCTTTGGTCCGAATATAATTCTGTACATTTGCCTTTTCTTCAGGGTAGTATGTAGAAGTGTAATGACAGAGTCATTTTCTTGTCTTGACTTGCTTTTTTTCCACCCACATACAATATCAGTTTTCTTATATCAAAACTTAGTGACATCTCAGGAAATCAGATAGGTTAATTGAAGGGGCAAGGAATTCAGACTAGGAGATTAGGAGGCTCAGACCTCAGTACTGTATGTCTGTCCCGTAAGTAAGAGGCCCTGTAGATGTTTGGGTAATTGGATAAATCACTCACATAGTCCCACAGTACTTATGTTATCATTCAAGTAGAAATGCCACAAGAAGTATTTATATTTACTTTGATGCTAAAAATCTTCAGTTATTCAACATACACATATACTTTTTAGTAAAAACCTGCTGCTTTAAACTTGTGGAACAGCCCCCACCTTTTCCTTTTGCTTGGAAAATCTCTTTTTTTTATGGGTATTATGTTTTGGTGAGGTGTACTGCAGTTTGTTTTGCGTTTACTTTTAACTCCATACTTTAGTAAACTTAGAGCCAAGTTTCTCAACCACGTTTCTACTGGCTTTTTGAGACTCAATAGTTTTTTGCTGTGGGGGCTAATAATTCTTCGTCCTGTGTATTTCAGGATGTTTAGCAGCGTCCGTATCTTCTAGATACCAGTAGAACTCCTTCTTCCCCAGTTGTGACAACCAAAAAATGGCTCCAGACATTGCCAGATTTCCCCTGGGGTAACATCTTGCCTGGTTGTTAAAAATCCTTGACTTAAAAATCTGGAGTTGCCATGTCCAATATGGTAGCCACTAGCCACATTTGGCTATTTAAATTTAAATTTAGAATAATTAAAATTAAAAATTCAGTTCTCTAGTCTCACTAGCCACGTTTCAAGTGGTCAGCAATCATATGTGGCCTGTGACTGCCATATCGGACAATGCAGATACAGAACAATTCTATCACCACAGAAAGTTCTGTTGAATAGCACTGTGGAGCTGAGCCAATTTAATTTATTTGTTGTTAGACATCTAATTCTTGTTTTTTTAAAAGAGACAACTTTGGCCCTGTTTTCAACTTAAATAATTACAACTGAGTTCATTTTTAGGTCTTGTTCTCATCGAGAGCTAAGGCTTTGGTTCCCATTTGGGCCTGATTTTGGAAAATTCTTTATTGCCTTCCTGTTATGCTCAAAGCTGATAAAGAGCAGTAGGTGCAACACTAATGGAATATTCTTAATCATTGCTTACTGATAGGGCCTGCCAGAATTTCTGTTCCTGCTCTTCACTTCAGAAGTGTGAGAAAAAGAACCTCTTTTAGCCAGGCTTGGAATGACCCAGTTCCGTGTATGCCTTTGTAGACCCTACTTTTTTATGTAGAATGGGAGGACATCTGTGAGGAGATGATAGGCTGTAATTTTAGTGTTTATTTAAAGCAGATCCCTACATGGTTGTCATGTGAGGGTTTTGCATACAGGTGTGGAGTGGCGATGGTGGTCAATGGTTATTGAATGCAGGATGTCAAGAAAAGCCGATGGGAACTTAGCCATGGTACAGAGTTCCTGGAACTTAGCCATGGTACAGAGTTCCTGATCCTAAAAGTTTATGGCCTCAGTGATTTTTGATTCAGTCAAGGTTGCAGAGGTAGTCAGTAGCAGAGCTATTGGTGGTCCCTAGTCTTGTAATACCATATCTTCAATACCATATATTGAATTATGAGTTGTAAGTAGGTGTAGCTTAAGCGTAATGCCATCTGTTTTCTTCTAAAGCGGAGGTCTGTTTTGGTTTATGATTTCTATTAGTTGAAAACCAATAGGGTCAAAGCCCAGTGCTGCATGCCAAAGGAGACACAAGGTGAGTAAGACATTATCCCTCAAGATGTTACAATGTAGTAAGGGACATACATTTTTAGACAAATGCTGGCACTGCAAGGACAGTAAAAAGTATCCCAGGAATTAAGAAACAAGTGGGGAGAAATGCAGTGAGTGACCGGGCAAGGTTTTGTGGAAGAGCTTCTCTTTTTAGGATAGAATATTTAGTTCAGAATTCATGCCTTTCCTGGAGTTTTTAAAAATGTCGATGTAATGTAGATTTTTACTTTATAATTACGGTTCACATTATTGCTGGTAGAACACAGATGAAGGGAAGGGAAAGGAAAGGTGTTGCACCTTTTGAAGTTAAATCAGATATAAAAAAGAACCAGTGCCTCCATTCACCTTGAAAATGTCCAAAAATTCCCTTCAGAATCTCTCCAGAAATTGACCTAGCTTAAGTTAAATCTATTCTCTACAAGCAACGTTAATGGGCCGTAAAATTATTTCAAATTTAAATTTTGTTTATTTAATTACCTATATTACTGCAATACTTTTTGGCTTTGTTGTACATGTTAAGTATTCAGCTACTTTAAGGTTAAACAGTCCTTGAGATTTAGCCTTGGGACCTATCCACCTTTTATTCCTGTGGAAAATGCATTCTGACTTTCAGATATCTGACAGAGAAGTCAACTTTCCTAGCATAACCTTTTTCCTATGTGTAGACAATCAAAAACAGCAGAACAAAGGGTTTGCTTTGAAAGTGCAACTCAGTGATTTTGGACATTTAGCAGCGGTGAGCTTTTCAGCAGCCTCATAAGGCTGAATTACTTACAAGGCTAGAGAATGTATTAGGTGGAACCATATAAAGTTGCTGTTTTTGTGAATTAACAGTTAAATATTGATAGTTTCACATTGTTCAGTCTTAAAGGCCTGAAAATACCCAGGGTCTTTCAGGAATTGATGGTTTCCTCTTCCTTGAATTATTATTCTTGCTTTTAAAATAAGGCAGGCAACATTAATTAATGCATAATTCTAATCCAGATTTGGAAATACTGATATTAATAAGGTTAATGAATAGCCTTATCTTTCTGTCCCAACCCCCCACTAACAAGTCGTAGGAAACATTCCTGATAATAAGCTTATCTCAGTGAAGGATTGGTGTTTCCATTGACCATAGCATGCTTCCCTTTAAGCATTTTTGTTGTTGTTGTTGTTCCATAGTAGGTGGATTCCAGGTAAGCTAGTAAACCTTTTTAGAAATTGAGCTTGCCTGTGGTGTGATATTTCTCCATCTGTGTTGTTATTTGGAAGCATTTACTCATGATATAATATCTAAGTGAATTGATTCCCCAGCGGTAACGTTCTCTAGGAATACCTTTTTTGAAACTTAAGGCAAGTGATTTTGGATGCTCTTTTTTCCCCCCTCAGCATTCTTCTATCTGTGACTGAGATCTGATCTGGTGTTAATAACTTTGCCGCTTCTTTGTGTCTCCCAAATTTTTACCACTCTGTTGGGTATTTTCACCTTTCTCGTTCCCATTTTTTCTTTTCTGCTTCTCTTCATGAGGAATTTGTAAGGTTAAACACTAATAGTTATACCTTACACATTACTTGCATATCCTTTTTCACCTAGGAGTATTATGATGTTTGTTGTTGTTGTTGTTAGGTGCTATTGTGTTGACTCCAACTCACAAAGACCCTATGTACGACAGGACCAAACCTGCCCAGTCCTGCGGCATCCTGACTATTGTTGCTATTATTGTTGCAGCCGCTGTGTCAGTCCATCTCGTTGAGGGTCTTCCTCTTTTTTGCTGACCCTCTACTTTACCAAGTATCATGTCCTTCTCTAGGAACTGGTCCCTCCTGATGACATGTCCAAAATACATGAGACGAAGTCTTGACATCCTCCCTTCTAAGGAGCTGTACTTTTTCCAAGACAGATTTGATCATTCTTCTGGCAGTCCATAGTATATTCAGTATTCTTCACCAATGCCGTAATTCAAAGGCATCACCTCTTCGGTTTCACATGCTTATGAGGCGATTGAAAATACCATGGCTTGGGTCAGGTGCACCTTAGTCCTCAAAGTGACATCTTTCCTTTTTAACACTTTAAAAAGGTCTTTCGCAGCATATTTGCCCAATGCAGTGCATCTTTTGATTTCTTGACTGCTGCTTCCATGGGTGTTGATTGTGGATCCAAGTAAAATGGAACCCTTGACAACTTCAGTCTTTTCTCCGTTTATCATGATGTTGCTCACTGGTCCAGTTATGAGGATTTTTGTTTTCCTTATGTTGAGGTGTAATCCATACGGAAGGCCATAGTCTTAGATCTTCATCAGGAACTGCTTCTGGTCCTCTTCACTTTCAGCAAGCAAGGTTGTGTCATCTGCACATCACAGGTTGTTAATGAGTCTTACTCCAATCTTGATGCTGTGTTGTTCTTCATATAGTCCCGCTTCTTGGATTATTTGCTCAATGTACAGACTGAATAAATACGGCGAAATAATATACCCCTGACATGCACCTTTCCTGACTTTAAATCACACAGTGTCCTCTTATGTTGCTTTATGAGCCAACAATTACAGTATGTCTTCATGTTCTCTCAGACACACTCAAGCACAGAGTCCCTGATAGTTAAAGATAAGATTTTTAAAAAGTGTCCAATTCTTAGAAAATGGGAAGATAAAAGTAACTGGTTCTGAAATAGTCTTCCCTTGAAATCTGGCAAAAAAAAGAGATTACGAATATAGAAATTGAGGCTTCAGCAAGGTAACTCAGTTTTGCATGGCACTATATCAACTTGGAGAATCCTTATCCTTTTCTGTGTTCCCATAAGGACCACATGTATTCCTGGTGCAGCTGCTTCTGTGTTCTTGTTGTTTCTCAGAGATACGTAGTAGATATGTAGTATTTGGGACATTTGTTTAGTGCTGGACAGCACACACTGTGTTTTCACTTGGGAGGAGGATACATGATTTTGGAGAGGTGATAGTTGCATGGAGAGGTGATAGTGTCGTGGTATCACTCTCCAGGATTAACCTTGTTTAGAAAGCTGCAGAAGGCAAGAGTAGTCAGCATGTTAGAAACACAGCAAGTTGAAGCTTTATCTAATTGCTTTAATCAGCTGAAGAAAGGTACTTCTCACCATTTAATGAAATCTTCACAGTAGAACAATGAATTTTTTGTTTTTTTTTTTTACTAAATTGTGTTTTCATTGTTGAGAATATACATAGCAATACATGTCTGTATACCAATTGAACAGTTTCTACATGTACAATTTACTGACATTGATTACATTTTTCGAGTTGTGCAACCATTCTCACCCTCCTTTTCTGAGTTGTTCCTCCCCTTTTAACATAAACTTATTGTCTCCTAAGGTTCCTATCTAATCTTTCTAGTTGCTGTGGTCACTTTGATCCCTTATAGATAGTTCTTAAAACAGCGTAATGCTCAAGACAGACCTTTTTTACTAGCTAAGCTAAACTATTGTTTGGTTTTAAGATAACTTCAGGGGAAGTTTAAGTTTAAGGTTGAAAGATTATCTCCGGGCAGTAGTTCCAGGGGTTCGCCTACCCTCCATGACTCTAGAAAGTCTGGATTCCATGAGAATTTGAAATTCTTTTCTGCATTTCCCCCCTTTTGATCAGGATTCTTTTATACAATCTTTGAACAAATTGTTCAGTAACGGTAGCCGGGCACCACCCAGTTCTTTTGATCTCAGGGCAAAGGAGGCAGTTATTCATGGAGGCAGTTAGCCGCACAGTCCACATGTTCCCGCTATCCCTGAGTCTCTTTCTTCCTCTGTTGCTCCAGGTGAATAGAGACCAATTGTTGTACCTTGGATGGCTGCTTGCAAGCTTTTAAGACTCAGGCACTGTGCAGCAACTAGGAGGTAGAACAGAAGCACTGAACATGTTATTAGGCCAGTTAACTGGAATGTCCCATGAAACCATGATCCCAAAAAACGATTCGTGAAAAAATGTTCATAAAAGCATGAACAGAGGAGCTTCTGTTTTACAAAGTGAGCTGCCTTTTAGAGTCTCAGCTCTGTGGCTCTTATTGTAAGTACAACTGAATGATTCTCCTTAGAACCTTGAAATTGCATTAAGCCATACCACACATCTGTATTAGATATAACGGCTGCAAAAATGCTGAATTTGTTTCATTACATGGCAGAATCAACCATGATTGAAATATAATTTATAATTTGCAGTCCAGTAAGAGATATAATTTTCTGATTATCTCATAATAAGCATATATCAATTTTATAATTAGAAATTGTATGTATGGATGGATATACCTACACTGTAAATGCTTCATTGCACCTTATGTTGTTTTTTATTGGTATAGTTCTAGCCTTTTTAAGGCTTAGAGATCCAGGGTGAGAGGAGGTCCTAGGAATCCAACTCAATACCACATTCACGTATAGAAATCAACCCCAGGTAAACCCTCCTAACTTCCAGGAAGTACTGGAAAGTAGTTATCATGTATGTTCAATGTTTATAGCCTGGATTGGCTTGCTTAAGGGCTGTAGAAAAGATAATGGAAAGGAAACAGAAAAAAATACCAACTGGCCTCCGAAGTGGTGGTTGGAATGTGTTTACTTTTTTTGTTAATAAAAGGATCTTTTTCTGAAATGGTTTCTAGTAGGCCCCCGAATTTTAGTCAGGTCACTTTATTCAGGATTTAAAGCGGCTGGTGGATTCAGACTACCAGCCTTTTGGTTGCCAGCCGAGCCCTTAACCGCTGCACCACCAGGGCTCCTAAATGAGAGAAGATGTATTCAGATATGTTTAAAGGTAGGGAAAGTGGGTGCATTACTTTTGAATGGTGCCTTGTCTTCTGTTTTCCTTATAACTCATAAATAACTACCACCATTAAAAAAAAAAAAAGTTGCATGGACTTCACTAGGTGGCATAATGGTTTAAGATCTGAAGTACACATTTTAGTAAAGGCTGTGGTTTCGTACATCTTAGTTTGCCCAGGAGCATCCCAGTTTACACCTGTTACCTGGCTTAATTATTAATAGTACCTCCTTTCTCTCTTAAAAATGCACCAGTTTGGATGATATATTTATGGTCAGACTCTAGTTCAGGCTGTTGTAGAGAGTTTACCTGTAGAGAGAGCCTTCTGATGCACTAACTTTTAATCTAGGTGAAAACAGTCAAAGATAATCTTTAAAATTATACCTTAGTTCTAATTATGACTTTTGAGTATGTAGCTTTTTCATAGTTTTAATTGCTTTGTTTAGTTATTTGATACAAAGCAACACTGCCTCGTGATTAAGAGCACTGGTTCTAGAGTCACACAGATTTTGTTTTAAATTCTGGCTCTAAAGTTGATTAACTCTTTGATTTTGGATTAGTTTAGTCCGGAGATAATGCAGGTAAAGGGATTAATTTTTAATTGCTTTGTTTAGTTATTTGATACAAAGCAACACTGCCTCGTGGTTAAGAGCACTGGTTCTAGAGTCACACAGATTTTGTTTTAAATTCTGGTTCTAAAGTTGATTAACTCTATGAGGTTGGATTAGTTAAGTCAGGAGATAATGCAGGTAAAGGGATTAATTAGTGTACTGCCTGGAATATAGTAAGCAAGCCAGTAAGTGTTAGTAATTATTAAGATCGTAAATGTTGACCACCTATTCTGTGCCAGAGCCTGTGCTAGATGATAGGGATACAGAAATGATAGGACATTCTTCCTGGGAACCTGCCATAAAATACTGTTTCCCTCCTCAGTACCATTAAACAGCCTCCTCCCATATACTGAATAATAGACATCTTTGTGCAGTTTAATTCTTTATTAATTTAGGTTTGTGTCTAGCTGTTGTTTTTGCTCTTGATTATTAACTATCATTTATTATGCAGCTATCTTGTCTGACATGTAACAGGTATACTATACTATATACCTGTTGCCATTGAGTCTATTCCAACTCAAAGTGACCCTGTCGGACAGAGTAGAGCTGTCCCATAGGGTTTCCAAAGAACGGCTGATGGATTTGAACTGCTGACCTTTTGGTTAGCAGCTGAGCTCTTAACCACTACACCACTGGGGCTCCATTGTAACAGGTATAGGGGATAGAAACATGAATAAGAAAGTCGTTGCCCTCAAGAAGCTTATGATGACATGGTGTTTAGTCTTATGGGACCAATTAAAAGTATATAATTTTTCTTAGGGCATTCTTTGACTTAGAGCCTAGTGTTGTTCCTCAACTGAGGAACATTTTATATTTTGGAGTATCCAATTAACACAACAAACAAGAAGGTGTAGAGCATTGTGTATTGGGGTCATATCATATTCACATATAATTTTATCAAATGCAACTGTAAATACTATCCATGCACCCCCCTATGTCCCTCCCCCATCAAAAAAATGAGAGAGTAGAAGTGAGAACTATTTAAGTGTAAGCTATTCCAGTCAGTGAATGTGTACTGTAGTGTGAGAGACTCATATGAGGGCATGTGAATCTCCTATTTCTCCTGCCTTTCGCAGTGTAAGCATCTTGTCACTACCCGTGATTCTAGTGTTTAAAAACATGTATTGCTCATACAAGGAAACCCTGGTGGCGTAATGGTTAAGAGCTATGACCGCTAACCAAAAGGTCAGCAGTTTGAATCCACCAGGCACTTCTTGGTAACTCTATGGGGCAGTTCTACTCTGTCCTGTAGGATCGCTATGAGTTGAAATTGACTTGACGGCAATGGAGTTTTTTTTTTTTTTAATTGCGCATACAAAGTAGCTTCTGTAAGTCAACTTACCTTGTCTGTTTCTCACTGAAAATTTTATTCCAAAACTATAGGAAAACCTGGCTGTACTGCCCTTTTAGAGAGACATTTTGTTGATATTCAATATCACATACCTTCTATGGTATCGGCGTCGTTAGAGGAGATTTAAAGAGTGAAAATGGTTTTATCCATAAAGATTTCATGGAGTGTCGAATTTTGATTGCATAGATAGCTAGCTAGAGGTAAATGAAAGGCACAAGGATGTTTTAGACAGGGGAAGTGTCGTAAGCATGCAGCTAGCAAAACTTTTATCTCTTCATCTGACTAAATGGTAGGGGTACACTGGAGTGTCACAGCAGATGATGATGGTAAGAAAGGAAGCATGACCAGTAGACTAAGGAGTTAAGATAAATTCTCTTGATTGTTATTTGTTCCTCATCCAACTCGTAATCATTAATTGAAGACCACTGAGACCTTTTGGAAGGAGTCCTGGTGGCACAGTAGTTAAAGCACTTGCCTGCTAACCAAAAGGTTGGCGGTTGGAACCCACCCACTGCTCCCCAGAAGAAAGATGTGGCAGTCTGCTTCTGTAAAGATCACAGCCTTGGAAACCCTATAGGGCAGTTCTGCTGTGTCCTGTAGGGTCGAATAGACTAGACTGCAGTGGGTTTGTTTTGGTTGGTGACCTTTTGGGTTGCTTTCTAATGCATCCCGTGGGCACATTTAAATTATTAATTTTATTGAAAACGTTTGTTTAAAAACCAGATTGGCCGTGGCTAGATGATTATTTTATAATCCTTATATGGGAGGCAGTATGTTGTATACTAGAAAGAGCCCAGAAACAGGAGTCAGGATCCCAGGCACTTACTAGCTGTATGGCCTCGGGCAAGTCACTTTACCTCTCTAAGGCTTAGCTTTCTCTCCTCCAAAATGTTAGACCAGAATCAGGGGTTTTCATGCCTTGTTTTTTCTTTCTTATTTTTCCTTTTAGTGGAACTGCTTACAAAAAAAAAAAAAAAAAACTCTACATGAAACCCTTATAAAACAGAGCTTATCTGCTTAATGAGGGGTGGGGAGCCAGAAGTCTCAACTGTCTACCTAACCTTTCCTCCCCCAAGCTTTTCCCGGGAACCCAAAGACCGAGAGCTGGAAAGTACCTGAACTAGATCCTGAAGTCCCTTCTAGAACTTAACATTTTCTGATTCTTAGATTGATAAAATGAGTAGTAGATTCAGTAGAATCTCCCTAAAATAGTGTCTGAGGAGTTAATGCAAAACTAAATATAGTCCACACTTACTGCACTCCTACTCCAGATGAGATGAATCACCAGGTACAATACAGATCTCCTGTTTTCTAGAGATACACTTGAGGAGAAAGGGGAACAAAAGAGCATGCTTCTGTAACTTTCTGTAACACAGTTCATACTATATAGAGATTCAAGACAACAAGATTTTCTCCCCCAGAAGAATCTCACTATAGAGATTAAGAAGGAAGAAAGAAAAATGAGTTTGTTTGTAATTCTGCAAGGATTTTTAAATTTTTGTTTCATTAATTTTTTTGAATAGAATATGTATACATGGTATGAAATCCAAAAGGAACAAAAGAGTATGAAGATCACAACTCACTGTGGCCCCTGTGCCATCTCCCAGTGCCCCTCTCTGGAGGCAGTGTAAGCTTCCAAAGATACGCTTTGTTTATAGAAGCCCGTGCATATATAGAGGTGTTTTAGTTTCCTGTGGCTGCTGTAACAAATTTCCACAGATTGGGAGGCTTAAGACAATGGACATAATATTCTCTCCGAATTCTGGAGCACAGAAGTTTGAAAATCAGTATTACTGGGCCAAAATCAAGGTGTTGTCAGTGCTGTACTGCCTCCAGAGGCTATAGGGAGAGTCCCTTCCTTGCCTCTTCTATTCCAGTTTATGGTGGTTGCTGGCATTCCTTGGCTTGTGGCCGCATCATTCTAGTCTTCAAGGCCAGCATCTTCAAATCTCTCTGCTCCATCTTCACGTGCCCTGCCCCCCCACCTTTCCCCTCCTGTGTGTTAAAATCTCCCTCTGCCTCGCTCTCATAAGGATACATATGATTTTACTTAGGACTCACCTGGATAATTCAGGATAAACTCCCCATCTCAAGAGCCTTAATCACAGCTGCATAGGACTTAGTTTCCTAGTACTGCCATAACACAAATAGCACGAGTGGGTGGCTTTAAAGAACAGAAATGAATTTTCTCACAGTTCTAGGAACTAAAAAGTCCAAATCAGGGTCTTAGCCATGTTGATTCCTTCCTTGTTGGCAGCTCTGAGCATTCCTCGGTGATCCTCACATGGTATCTGTCTTCCCCCATGTGTGTGTATCTCTGTATCTAATCTGCTCCAACTCAGAAATGATTAGATTTAGAACCCACCCTACTCGGTACGTCTAAGTAACATAACAAAGAAAACCCTATTTCCAAACAGGATTATATACACAGATATAAGGATTAGGATTCCAATATATTTTTTTTTGAGGAGGGGCACAGCTCAGTCCATAACCCCATGTGAGATAACATACACAGGTTTTAGAAATTAGCATATGGATATCTTTTAGAGAACCATTTTTCAGGCTACGCAACAGGTAAAACAGCATACTGTACATGCTTTTCTGGACCTCGCGTCTAATAATGAAAAAGTGGAATAACCTAAGCATCGATTAATCTGGGATTGCTTAAATAAACCATGATACATCCATAGAGCAGAATAAGATATAACTGCTAAGAAGAATGAAGTGTACACACTGACGTGGAACCACATTCACTATGAAGTACTAAAAAGTAAGTTGCCGAGGTGCATGTGAGTGTGGTTAAAATTTGGAAATATATGTCAGACTTAAAAGTGGCTTCCCTTGGGGAGGGACTGGAAGACTTACTTTTTTTGTTATATTTTTGAACTTTTGGAAGTTTTTTTATTCACATATATACTTTATAATAAATTGAGAAGAAAATGAACTTGCATTGAATTTTTCTGGATGAAATATATTGCAGAAATAACAGAGGATTATAAAATTTAACTTATTTTTTGGCTTATTTCCCAGGTAGTAGACCCTACATTAGCTGAAATGGGAAAAAACTTGAAGGAGGCGATGCAGATGCTAGAGGACAGTCAGAGGTGAGCAGCCAGCAGAAGTGACCCTGTGAGACGAGTTCAACCTGTTGTGAAACTGGAGGCGCCGGCTTCCTTCTGTTAAAGACACCTCCTGGTTTCAGAATGTCGCTTCCGTTTCTAGCCCACTTTAAAATTGACATTAGTCTCTGAAGGTGCTTTATAATTAAAAGGATTTTGAAACTGAAGGGACTCTATTACGAGTTTCATTTACATAATATATTGAATCTATAAATACTTCTTACTGAATATTCAGGCCATATGTGGGATTAGCTAATTAAGAAATGTATTGAATCATTATTATTATTCTGTTATTTTGTTTTTCTGAAATTGAAGCTATACCAAGTACTGGGAGCTGATAGGGGAATGTGGTAAATGTGTTTTGAATCCTAGATCAATCACTAAAAAGTTATAGGTAACATTCTCAACATGCTTGAGTGCTCAAATGTTAAAAAAAAAACTACTTGTATCATATCAATTTTCTGTTTCCTTTAAATTAGGAGAACAGAGGAAGAAAATGAAAAGAAGCTCCCGTCAGGGGATATTCCAGGGCCACTCCAGGGCAGGTAGGAGGCAGTGAAGATAAGTGTCTTTAGTTTGATTGTAAATCTTTTTTAAACCAAGATTTTACATCATGGATTTACAGTTTTAGTTTTAATGAACACAAAGCAAATTCAAGTAGAGTTACGTGCAGTATAACATTGGAAAACTGAAATGCCACTGGCTGGTTGGTGATAATGCTGAGCTTACCCCCTCCTTCCCCTTTCTCTTACAGAATTTAATGCAACCGCATGACTCAAAAGCACATTGTTGGCATCTTTTATTATCACTGTAATATCATACTTAGTACATCCTTGAAACCTATAATCTGTCTAGTAGACTGAGTCTTATTGTGAAAGATCATTTAATTTGATAAGATTTATCATTTTTATAATGTAGTAGATGAAAGGAAAATGTCAACTTTTAATCATTGGCAGAGTGGTTTATTTTTTGGCAACTAAGGCAAACCTGTCAAGTCTTTGTGGTTTGAGCTAGGAAAAGATCAGAAAAATAAGCTATCAGTCTAAAATTTTCACAGGATGTTAGTAGTCAGTCTGTAATTAAAGTCCCAGCCCAGCTTCCCTCAAATTAGTTTTTTCTTTATAACCAGGAAGCTGCACAATAGTAGGTAAACAGTACAACTCCCTTAAATTGTCCTTTGACCTGAATGCAAATATGTACAGGGTTGTGAAGGAAAAGTATGGAGGAGGGATCACAGCATTCCAACAAATGTCAAGTCTAACACACCCAGTTACTAATATTTTAAAATATTGCAACATGAATAATGCTGATTTGAAGCCCCATGAGTTGGAATTGACTCGATGACAATGGGTTTAGGTGTGAAGTGCTTAGGAATGGGTTTAGGTAGTGAAGTGCTTCCAACAACCCAGAACAGGAACCAGATCCTTTAAGTCTTCTCATCCCAGGCCTGCTACTGAAAGGAATAAAAAAGGCTTGAGGTTTATAGTCCTGATTCCACAGAAGTTTCTCTAGAAAAGGTACTACTAAGAATGTCTGTAGTTCTCAGAATGGCAGTGCATTAGAGCCACTGACCAGGAGTGCTCACACGTACTAATACTAATCTAAACCCATTGCCAATAGGTTGATTCCAACTCATAGCAACCCCATAGGGTTTCCAAGGCTGTAAATCTGAGGAAGCACACCGTCACATCTTTCTTCCACGGAGCCGCTGGCGGTTCCCAGCCATCCGCCTTTCGGTTAGCAGTCTATCGCTTTAACCACGGCACCAGCAGGGCTCCTTAATAATACCAATATAGCCAACATTTATTGAGACTAATAATGTGCCAGGCATGGTGTTAAATGGTTTACATGGATTGTCTGACAGCATTCTCACAGTAATTCTGTAGTGCACAGGCTTAATGACTTTAACCAGCTTGGTCAGGGCCACCCTCAGCACCCCCTACCCCTTGTCCTAATTGCTACACTGCCCATGAACCAGAGCCCTTCCCACTTATAGGCCAGGACCTTGAGGAAAAATGGGTTTTTAGGAATTGTTTGGACAGCGCTTCTTTTTTGAAAGGGAGAAATTTTTAATTTTTCATGTTCTTATTAATGGAGGGGGATGTATTTATATTACATCTGTTACAGGCTGCCTTGCCATTTTTAGCTTATAATTTTTCTCATAAATTTTCACCTTGTATAATGAGCATTTATTAATACATCTTCTGTGAATCTATTTATCTCAGATCTCAGGTTTCCCACTTGGGGGATAGAGAGGTGGTAATAAATGATACTTGGCATTACATGTTTAAGGCTGTTGATCCAAACAGACAAGACTTCTACATGGGGGGAAAACTAGATATACCAACGGCATTGGAGTGGTCTATTTTTTTTTTTTTTAACGTAAAATATAAATAACAAAATTTTGCCATTTTAAGTGCATCATTCAGTGGCACTAATTACATTCACAATGTATAAGCATTACCACTCTATTTCCAGAACTTTTCATTACCCCAAACAATAAGCATTAATAGTACCCGTTAAGCAATAACTCATTTCCCCCTCTCCTAGCCCCAGTAAACTCTAATCTACTTTGCCTCTATGAATTTGCCTATTCTAGGTATTTCATGTAAATGAGATTATACAGTATATGTCCTTTTGTGTCTGATTTACTTCACTCAACATGTTTTCAAGATTCAGCCTTGTTGCAGCACGTATCAGAATGTCATTCCTTTTTATGGAGTAATACCATTACGCAGTATTTAAATACCACAGTTGTCCATTGATGGATACTTGGGTTGTTTCTACTTTTTTTTTTTTTTTTTTTTTGCTGTTGTGAATAATGGAGTATTCTTGTTGGTTCTGTGCCCTTCTAACCTCTCGTAAAGGCTTTTATCCCTTATAACATGCTTATTGGAGCCCTGGTGGCACAGTGGTTAAGTGCTCAGTTAACCAAAAGGTCGGCAGTTCGAATCTACCAGGCACTCCTTGGAAACTCTATGGGGCAGTTCTACTCTGTCCTGTAGGGTTACCTTGAGTCAGAATCAACTTGACAGCAATGGGTTTGGGGTTTTTGGTTTTTGTTTTTTTTTTTTTGCTAACATGCTTACTAAATGTTTTCAGTCTTCTCCTAAGATAAATAGGTATAGAAATATTGCTGAAAATAATGCTGGTGAGATTTTTTAAAGATCAAACTCATAGTTAGGTAGAAGATTTAATTAATCACCAGTAAAGTTATATTCAGAATTCAGTTTATAATTTCTGGATCATTTTTAAAAGATGTTACACCATATCTCAAAACACATTCTTTTGTAGTTATTAAAAAAAATTAAAACCTTATCAAAGCTAGTTTAGATGAGAGAATAGTGGGAGAGTGGTGGGGTGTGGGTGCTGTTTCCACCAATCCAGCAACTCTCTGTCTTGCAGTGGACAAGATATGGTGAGCATCCTCCAGTTAGTTCAGAACCTGATGCACGGAGATGAAGACGGGGAGCCCCAGAGTTCTCGGTAATGGAGAGGGGTCACAGCTTCTCTTTGAAAGTCTGTGTGTTCTTGATTCCAGGAATGATTCCGTTCTTACAAGTTGCTCAGATAATCCGTATCTCATGAAGAGTTACATATGGCATTAAATGATGTTCGTTGTTTTCTTTTCAGAGAGACATTTATGTATTTTAGATGATACAATATATGTATTATTTATACTTTATTTTTTATATTTTAAAATATATATTTTTTGTAAATACCCTGTTTTAGTAAAACTAAATTCTGTCATTTTTATGGTAGGGTTTCTTAGGGGTGGCAGAAGGACCAAAGGATAATTGTCATTTGCTTTTCTGCCTCCTTTATGATGGCTGAGGATTACTGCAGGTGAATTGATGGAGTGGCGGTCCACGTTCTCTGTGGGTCACCCATTTATGTGGATCGTTGGTTGCGTTTTCTCTTAATTATTTTTTTAAGCTTAATTTTTTTTAAGTAAGCAATACATTCTCTTGTTTCAAAAAAATAAAAATAAAAAGGGTATACAGAGAGAATTTTCCTCCTACCTGTATTTCTTGGAAACCCTGGTGGTGTAGTGCTTAAGAGCTACAGCTGCTGACCAAAAGGTTGGCAGTTCACATCCACCAGACACTCCTTGGAAACTCTGTGGAACAGTTCTACTCTGTCCTGTAGGGTTGCTATGAGCCGGAATAGACTCGACAGCAATGAGTTTAGGTTTTTTTGTTGTTGTTCTGCCTCCCTACCTCTGGTTCTCTTCCCTGGGGCAGTCAGTATTATCAGTTTCTTATGTATCCTTCCAGAGATAGTTTTGTGTATGTATAAAAAAAAAAAAAAAAAACAAGCAAAAATGTCTGTCTCTGCCACTCTGCACGTTTTTCTGCACCTTGCTTTTTTTTCTCTTATGTCTTGAAGTTCATTGCATATCAGCACACAAGGAGCTTGCTTTTTTTTTTTTTATAGCTTCTAATTTTACTTTGAATAAATGAGCCATGTTTTATTTAGCTAGCTTCCTGTTGAGGTTTTTCTGTTACAGACCTTGCTGCAGCCAGTAACTTTGTGTATGTGTCATTTTCATAGCAGCAAGTGTGTCTGAGGGGTGAAGTCCTAGAAGTGGAGTTGCTGGGTCAGGTGGTCTGTGCATTTGTAATTTTGGTAGATATTGCCAGATTTAACCCTTTGGAGGTTGTTCCAGTTTACAGTCCCACTGCATGAGAGTGCCTTTTGCCCCACACCTTGCGTGCAAGAGTGTTACCAAACTTAAAGATGTTTGCCAGTCTGAAAGATGAGAAATAATATTTTAGTAGTTTTAATTTGCATTTTTCTTATTATGAGCAAGGTTAAGCACATCTTTTTGTTATTTTAAATACCCATTTATATTTCCATCTCTATGAACTGCCTTTTGCCCACTATCCTATTCAGTTCTTTCATCTTATTAATGATTTGCAGTTAGTCTTTAGAAGGGAAATTAGTCCATCCATTTTAATTGTATAAAACAATACCCCCTTCTCTTTGAATTTGATGTATTATTGTTATAAATTTAATGCAGGGAATTAGTCTTTATCCAATGATTCTTTTAAAAATTGTTTTCTGCACATTTTATCTGTACTCTCTATAGTTTTTAAGGCTGGTCTTTAATTTTTAAAAAAGGAGAAAATTATTTAAAAACAGTTTGTATATTTATTAGATATTCAACAACAACAAAAAAAGGGATATTCATCTCCTAGGACTCGAATTTTTTAAATATTTTTCTCCCCAAACTATCAACAATCATATATGCATTGAATTTTCTCAGTATATCTGAATTTCTGCTGCTGGGTCATAAAGTGGATTTCAAGTGTAACAAATTTCTGTGAAGTACTAGGACTCAGTTTTATTTCCGAGTAAACATGCTTTGACTCTAATACATTTTTTTAATCTAATGAATTTTGGTTAACAGAATCCAGAATATTGGAGAGCAAGGTCACATGGCTTTATTGGGGCATAGTCTGGGTGCTTATATTTCTACTCTGGACAAAGAGAAGCTGAGAAAACTTACAACTAGGATACTTTCAGATACCACCTTATGGCTATGCAGAATTTTCAGGTAAAGACATTTCTGGATCAGGTATAGACTGTGAGAGACCTTTTTTCTGGAGCTATACTACCTGGGGAAACCCTGGTGGCGTAGCAGTTAAGTGCTACGGCTGGTAACCAAAGGGTCGGCAGTTCTAATCCACCAGGCGCTCCGTGGAAACTATGAGGCAGTTCTACTCTGTCCTATAGGGTCACTATGAGTCGGAATCGACTTGATGGCACCGGATTTTTTTTTTTTTTTTTATACTACCTGGACTGGAATCTGGCATTCCCTCTTTGAAGGGTTGCTTAACCTCTCCATACCACCATGTCCTCATCTATTAAATGGGGATTGCATTAGTATCAATTTCATGGAATTTTTGTGAAGATTAAATGAATTAATACATGTAAAGAGAACATAAGCACATAAATGCTTAACAATGTAAGCAGTTATTTACTTTTAGGGTTCCTAATTGGCACACAGTGTTTGGTAAAGCACATCAGTGAAAAAAAGAGAAATCCTCAGTGAGATGGATTGACAGTGCAAAATAGCAACAATTTTAAGGGTTGCACAAGACTTGACAGTGTTTTGTTCTGTCCTACAGGGTCACTATGAATCAGAACCGACTCACCAGCACCTAACAACAATTGGCACATATTACAAGAAGATAGTTAATATTTTTAATCAAATTATTAACTTGGGCATTAGTAGAAAGGAAATGCTGTCATAAGAAAGATAAGAATGTTATGAAATTAAAATTGGCTTTATTCTGCTGTAATGTTGCCATCGTTAAGGAATTGTGGCAGATTTAGGATTCAGCAGAAGACATAGGACTGGTGGTATTTATTGTCCTTGCTATTACATTTATGGAAAAGAAATCTTTGCCAAACACTGGAATATTTAACTTGGAGGGCCCTCACTTTCAAATTTGGGGAAAGAGCTTGGCCTGGCGAGATTATAAGTAAAAACCCAATACTTGTTAACTGAAATTTTTCCGCCTTCTCTAGGAGATTAGGAAGAATAAAAAGTGCCAAACAGGTAATAGTAAAAGTCAGTTAGCCTAATCAGTGTTTTCAGAGAGTTCTGTTTCCATTGGCTGTTTGAGGGCTGAAATTGCTAAGAACTATGCCTATGTTGGAAACCCTGGTGGTTTAGTGGTTAAGAGCTACGTCTGCTAACCAAAAGGTCGGCAGCTCGAATCCACCAGGTACTCCTTGGAAACTCCATGGGGCAGTTCTACTCTGTTCCGTAGGGTCGCAATGAGTGGAAATCAACTTGACGGCAATGGGATTTTATGCCTGTGTTGTCCAGTGATGGCTGCCTTGTAGAATCAGCCATAACCATGTTTTGCATGCTTTTTTATTCCTTGGCTGGAGGGACTCCTATTCTCTACTTGTTTTCATCCCTTCTCTTAGGTGTGAATGAAGGGTCATTGCCTGTTTCCTTTAAACGACTAGTTGTAATGAGTTGTCAGATCTCGGAGAGTGTTTCACATTTCTGTTTCTCTTTGCTGATCTAGGTGGCAATTTCTAGTTTGAGAAAAGAATTACTTCCATGATTATATGTAAGACTTGGATATAAAATCTGAATTAACAAGAAGAACATAATTCATATATGGGTGTCTCTTACAGGTATGAAAATGGCTGTGCTTATTTCCACGAAGATGAAAGAGAGGGACTTGCAAAGATCTGTAGGCTTGCCATTCATTCTCGATATGAAGACTTCGTAGTGGATGGATTCAATGTGTTATATAACAAAAAACCTGTTATATATCTTAGTGCTGCTGCTAGACCTGGCCTGGGCCAGTACCTTTGTAATCAGGTAATGTGTGTAAAGTGGATATTTAAAAAAAAAAAAAAATGATGTATTCTGTCCTGAAACTTTTTTAAAGAGTGTAGCCCATTTCTCTAGCTGCTGTTATTTTTGAATGAAAAGAAAGATGGCTTTTACTCTTGTTTTATCATTACAAAATATGTAAACGTACGATAATGAATTTAGAAATAAAGAATGTGTGAAAGATACTTTTACATTGCCCGAAGGCAACCATAGTCAACTTTTTACTTTATTTCTTTCCAGACTTTAATCAAAGGGTGTACACTTCTTCATACATGGTCCTATCTGACTTTTTTCACTTACTCTTCCTAGTAGGAGCATATCATGTTATAGCAATTCTTCAAAGTCAAGTTTATTTTAGTATCTCATAATAGTCCTTCAAGTGATTGTAAAGTAATTTCGTTAACTGTTTCCCCTTTGGACAATTAGAGTGTTTCCACTGTTTTGCTTTCTTTTCTTCATTTTCGGGTATTACCATTTGTGTAGTCCTGTTAAGAACATCTTCCTTCATTAAATGTTGTTTATATTTATATTCTTAGAGTAGATTTTCAGAGTAATTTAGAACTACTGTATCACAGATTGTTAGCATTTTTAAAGTTTATGGTGCAGACAGCCCAACTGAGGAGCTACCTTGAGATAAGAAATTATTAAGCCTCTTGGGTAAGAATATTTTAAGGCAAAACCCATAGGGGTGGAGGGTTCGGTTCACCTTTTGTAATGGTGGAGGAGCCTTGGGAGGTTGTATGGGGAGACTCAGGGACTTAAATTGATTCTGAGCTGTGATCACAGGTGGCAAGAAATTGTGTCCTGTTCTTGAGGGTTTACAAATGGGGAGTTTTATATAATACTCCTATAGAAACATGAAACACATTATTGAGTACCTGCTGCAAACCAAGCTCTTGTGGACCCAAGGCTGTCTTGGGACAGCAGTCCAGTTTTCAGTGTGCGTGAGAGTATTCTGTTAAGTGAGAAAGGCAGATGGCAGAAGTATCTGTAACATCACATTCATGTTTTAAAAATTACCTACATGCTTATATACATGTATTTTTTATACCTAGCAAAATATGTATGTCTATAAATATGTCTTTATAAAAAAAAAAAATTTTTTTTTTTTTATAAAGACATATTTATAGCTAGAAAATATCTGGAAGGTTGTATACTAAACCGCTAACATTGGGGGATTGGTTGCTTGTGGTAGTGGAACGTTTTAGCTTTTAATTTCTGTATTGCTTGATTTTTTTTTTTTTTTTTACCTGAGGTATCATTTTCCTAATATAAAAAAAAAAAAACTCTTAAGGGGGAAAAAGTGTGAATAAAGTGCTCATTTAATTTTTGGTCTTTAAATGCTACCAGGTCTTAGTTATGTAGAATAATATGCTGCAAGTATTTAAAATTCCTAAAATTATAAACTACTCAAACATTTGGAGGCTAAAAATGAAGACTATGAAATTAATTTAATGGTAATCCCCTCCATTCAATTTCACTTTTCTTAATTATATATCTGCTAGTCCATATTTATTGCTTTTTAGGGATGGGTGGACTCATAAATAAGATGAAGCTCTTTCAGTCCCCTTAGTTGGGGTTGTTTACCACTGTTGATTGGAAGAAGAATCCTAAACTATCTCAGAAAATGTTCAAGGCCAATTGTTTCTCTTTTGGGCGAGGTATTTTTGTTTTTTGGTATATTCTAGAATATACCAAAGATAGTTACTTGACTAATTTAGAAAATTTTACGTTGTATCCCCGTATAAGACATATCAGCTCTTGAGAATTCACCTTATTAAAAAAAAAAACAAAAAACTTTATCAGTGCATTTTAACAGCTATTTATAATGTTAAGAGCTTCTAAGGAGAGAGATTTTTTTTTAGAGAATAGTTATGACTTGTCTCAGGCCACAATCTTTTACGGGCATAAGTGAATAGTGGCAAAGATCCTTCTTGAACAATTGTGTGTTTGTTCTTGCAGCTTAGCTTGCCTTTCCCCTGCTTGTGTCGTGTGCCCTGTAACACTATGTTTGGATCTCAGCATCAGATGGTGAGTTAGCCTTTTGGCTTGTAAAATAGTATAGAATTGTGTTTTAAACACTGTCTTCCTTTTAACTGAAGTTCTGCTTGCTGGTCTCCAGATAAATATTAACCTTATATATTTATTGCTTAGGTCTTTGCATTGAGTAATATGTGCTTCTGTGTTTAAAAGCCTATGAAGGTTGGCTGGCATATATAGGTCAGGAGCACCTGGCTCTTAGAGAGACTTTTAATTACTCTATCTCCTATTTTGAATAGAAATATGGCAGTCAAATTAAGCACCAGATTTTCTTTCTAAAGCTCATACTTTTAAATGGGTGCAATTTTTGCCTGGACTTTCAAATGAACAGATTTTGAAAATGAGGGTCTTCATTGTAATCTTGGGAATGAGCTCTGCTGTTTTTAAGACTTGTGAGTGATAAACCTCTCCATACCTTAGCCAGAAGCAAAAGGAATAGATTTTAGGGTTCTGCATTTCTTTTTTCAAGGTAATTTTACTTTCTGATTCAGGTTCATCAGTGAGAATATTAGAGATACATTCTTGGCTGTCTTTTGAGCAAACATTTTCTTTAAATATAAATGTTTAAAATTAGAGAACTTTCGCTCTTGTATATGTAGTTTTTTTGTTTTCTACATGTAGTTTTTAACTTTAATCTGGCTTAACCAATTTTTCTAATTAGTCTTCAAGGAAAACTTTGATTTTCTCATCTATGATTTGGGATAAGAGAAAAATTGCCAAGCATAAGACTTGATTTGAGGGATTAATTTTGAGAGTCATCTGCTTCTTTTGGAAGTCACAATTTTCCGTTATACTAGCTTTTATGCTGGTCACCTCATGTTTTTGTGGTTTTTCTTTTGGTCCCAGGATGTTGCCTTCCTGGAGAAAATGATTAAAGATGACATAGAACAAGGAAGACTGCCCCTGTTGCTTGTTGCAAATGCTGGTAGGTATCATGAATCCAAATCTTGCATTTTGGATATCGTTATAAATTGAATTGCATCCCCCCAAAATATGTGTTGTAAATCCTAACCTCTGTGCCTATGGTTATAATCTCATTTGGGAATGGATTAGTATGGGATGTGTCTTAAATCAATCTCTTTGAGATATAAGAGATTAAACAAGCAAGGGAGAGAAGCAGAGATGGGGGAAGATTGATGCCCAGCCATGGCATCCTGGCATCGATGGCTTGGAGATCTCCAGGGAACCAAGAAACAAGCTGAAGAGACAAGGGCCTCACCCCAGAGCTGACAGAGAAAGAAAGCTTTCTCCGAGAGTCAGCACCCTGAATTCAGACTTCTAGACTCCTAAACTGTGAGAAAATTAATTTCTGTTTGTTAAAGCCATCTACTTGTGGTATTTCTGTTATAGCAGCACTGGATAACTAAGAAAGATATAAAAGAGGGAAGCCAGGTACTTAGTCTAAAAAAGACTAACTCCTAAGAAACATTTGTGTGCCAGATGGTTAAGGTAGTCTGTATCGACTTTGTGGTGAGAATTATGATATTAAAGCTGGCTCATTAATTCCCTTTAGTTGTTGATTTGTTTTGGAGTTAATTTTGTATGTGTATTGTGTAATTTTTAATTTAAGTTGTAAATGCTTCTCATCTGCTTTGTGTACTTCTTTTCTTCTTTCTAAATTGAATTTTAAAATGTCACGCTTAAATATTCACATTGTAGACAGCAGGTCAACTACTGCTTATGGCTTCACTTACCATACCGTGTTCAACATTGTACTTGAGGCCCTAATTATTGCAATAAGGCAAGAAAATAAGTAAACAATGTACAGATTAGAAAGGAAAAAATAAAACTATCCTTTTTCGCAGATAAACGGATAAAGATAGTTTGCATCTTTGCACAGATATGATTACATATATAGAAAGCCCTAAGAAAACTAAAGAAAAGCTACTAGAACTAATAAGTCAGCCTAGCAGAGTTGCACAATATGTGGTCAATGTAAAAAAAAAAATTATAATAGTGTCAAAAACATGAAAAATTTGTTGGAGAAATTTAACAAAATATATGTAAGATCTGTATACTGAATACCATAAAATGTGGCTGAGAGAAATTCAAGAAGACTCATAAATGGAAAAATACATCATGTACATGGATTGGGAGACTCAATATTGTCAAGTCAGTTCACCCCAAACTTATACATAGATTCAACTAGTCCCTATCAAAATGTCAGCAGACTTTTTTGTAGAAATTGATGTTGATTCTGAAATTTACATGGAAATACAAAGGATATAGAAGACCCAAAATAATTTTGAAACGAAATTGGAAGACTTACACTACTCGATTTGAAGACTCAACTGTGAAGCTACAAATAATCAAGACAGTATGAAATTCTGCTGGTAGGAATGCAAAATGACACAACCATATTGGAAAATGATATGGTGCTTCCTTAGAAAGCTAGAGATAGAAATACCATATGATCCAGCAATCCCACTCTTAGGAATATATCCTAGAGAAATAAGAGTCGTCACACAAATAGACATATGCACACCCATGTTCATTGCAATGTTGTTCACGATAGCAAAAAGATGGAAACAACCTAGATCCCATCCACAGATGAATGGATAAACTATGGTAAATACACAATGAAGTATTATGCAATGGTAAAGAACAATGATGGATCTGCGAAGCATCTCATAGTATGGATGAATCTGGAGGACATTATGCTGAGTGAAATAAGTCAATCACAAAAGGACAAATACTCTGTGAGACCACTACTGTAAAAACTCATGAAAAGGTTTACACACAAAAAGAAACAATCTTTGATGGTTACGAGGGAAGGGAGGGTGAGGATGGGAAAACACTAAATAGACAATAGATAAGTGCTAACTTTGGTGAAGGGTAAGACAGTACCCGGTACTAGGGAAGCCAGCACAACTTGTACAAGGCAAGGTCCTGAAAGCTCCATAGACACATCCAAACTGCCTGAGGACTGAGTTCCTGGGCTGAGGGCTATGGGGACCGTGGTCTTGGGGAACATCTAGCTCAATTGGCATAACATAGTTTATAAAGAAAATGTTTTACAATCTACTTTGGTGGGTAGCACATGGGGTCTTAAAAGCCTGTGAGCACGTATGAGCAGCTCATATTTGACAAAGGACCTGTGTCAGTCAATTGGGGAAATAATAGTCTTTTTAACAAATGGTGCTGGCATACCTGGATATCCATTTGCAAAAGAATGAAACAGGACCCATACCTCACACCATGCACAAAAACTAACTCCAAGTGGATCAAAGACCTAAACATAAAGACTAAAACGATAAAGATCATGGAAGAAAAAATAGGGACAACCCTAGGAGCCCTAATACAAGGCATAAACAGAATACAAAACATTACCCAAAATGATGAAGAGAAACCAGATAACTGGGAGCTCCTAAAAATCAAACACCTATGCTCATCTAAAAAGACTTCACCAAAAGAGTAAAAAGACCGCCTACAGACTGGGAAAGAATATTCAGCTATGACATCTCAAACCAGCGCCTGATCTCTAAAATCTACATGATTCTGTCAAAACTCAACCACAAAAAGACAAACAACCCAATCAAGAAGTGGGCAAAGGATATGAACACACATTTCACTAAAGAAGATATTCAGGCAGCCAACAGATACATGAGAAAATGCTCCCGATCATTAGCCATTAGAGAAATGCAAATTAAAACTACGATGAGATTCCATCTCACACCAACTAGACTGGCATTAATTCAAAAAACACAAAATAATAAGTGTTGGAGAGGCTGCGGAGAGATTGGAACTCTCATACACTGCTGGTGGGATTGTAAAATGGTACAACCACTTTGGAAATCCATCTGGCGTTATCTTAAACAGTTAGAAATAGAACTACCATATAACCCAGAAATCCCACTCCTCGGAATATACCCTAAAGATACAAGAGCCTTCACACAAACAGATATATGCACACCCATGTTTATTGCAGCTCTGTTTACAATAGCAAAAAGCTGGAAGCAACCAAGATGTCCATCAACGGACGAATGGGTAAATAAATTGTGGTATATTCACACAATGGAATACTGCGCATCGATAAAGAACAGTGACGAATCTCTGAAACATTTCATAACATGGAGGAATCTGGAAGGCATTATGCTGAACGAAATGAGTCAGTTGCAAAAGGACAAATATTGTATAAGACCACTATTATAAGATCTTGAGAAATAGAAAAAACGGAGAAGAACACATACTTATGTGGTTACAAGGGGAGGGAGGGAGGGAGGGAGAGGGCTTTTTATTGATCAATCTGTAGATAAGAACTGCTTTGGGTGAAGGGAAAGACAACACTCAAAACAAGGAAGGTCAGCCTAATTGGACTGGATTAAAAGTAAAGAGGTTTCCGGGATAAAATGAAAGCTTCAAAGGTCAGCGAAGCAGGGGCTGGGGTCTGGGGAACTTGGTTTGAGGGGACTTCTAAGTCAATGGGCAAAACAATTCTATTATGAAAACACTCTGCATCCCACTTTGAATTGTGGCGCCTGGGGTCCTAAATGCCAACAAGAGGCCATCTAAAATACATTAATTGGTCTCAACCCACCTGGAGCAAAGGCAAAGGAAGAACACCAAGGTCACACAACAACTAAGAACCCAAGAGACAGAAAGGGCCACATGAACCAGAGACCTACATTATCCTGAGACCAGAAGAACTAGTTGGTGCCCAGCCACAATCGATGTCTGTCCTGTCAGGGAGCACAACAGACAACTCCTGAGGGAGCAGGAGACCAATGGGATACAGACCCCAAATTCTCATAAAAAGACCATACTTAACGGTATGACTGCGACTAGAGGAATCCCAGAGGCAATGCTCCCCAGACCTTCTGATGGCACAGGACAGGAACCATCCCCGAAGACAACTCATCAGGCATGAAAAGGACTGGTCAGTGGAGGGGAGAGAGATGCTGATGAAGAGTGAGCTAATTAAATCAGGTGGACACGGGAGAGTGTGTAGGCACTCTTGACTGGAGGGGGGATGGGAAGATAGAGAGAGAGGGAAGATGGCAAAATTGGCACGAAACGAGAGACTGTAAGGGCTGACTCAATAGGGGGAGAGCAAGTGGGAGAAGGGAGTAAGATGTATGTAAACCTACATGTGACAGGCTGATTGGAATGGTAAATGTTCACTTGAAGCTTAATAAAAATTTTAAAAAATAATAAAAATAATAAGTTAAAAAAAAAAAAAAAGCCTGTGAGCAGTCTAATCCCTTTAGGAGCAACATACAAGGGGCAGATTAGTCCAAGGGACTAATGGACCACATCTACTGTGGCCTCCACCAGACTGAGTCCAGTACAGCTAGATAGATGGTGCTTGGCTACCACCACTGACTGCTCTGACAGGGATCACAATAGAGGGTCCCGGACAGAGCTGGAGAAAAATGTAGAGCAAAATTCTAACTCAGCAAAAAAAGACCAGACTTGCTGGCCTGACATAGGCTGGAGAAACTCCAAGAGTATGGCGCCTGCACTCCGTTTTAGCTCAGTGATGAAGTCAATCCTGAGGCTCACCCTTCAGCCAAAGATTAGACAGGCTCATAAAACAAAACGAAACTAAAGGAGCACACCAGCCCGGGGGCGAGGACTAGAGGGCAGGAGGGGACGGGAAACCTGGTAAGGGGGAACCCAAGGTCAAGAAGGGAGAGTGTTGACGTGGGGTTGTTAACCAACGTCATGAAATAATATGTGTACTGACTCTTTAATCGGAAGCTAGTTTGTTCTATAAACCTTCATCTAAAGTACAATAAAAAAAAAATTACTTTGGGGAAAAAAAGACTGTTTGAAATTAATCAAAGATAATAGAGTTTAGAAAAAGACCCATATGTTACTTGATATTTTTTACTAAGATGCCAAGGTAATTCAGTGCAGAAAGGGTAGTCTTTCCACCTGTAGTCTTGCCACAATTAGATAGCCATACAGAAAGAAATTGAAGCTCAACCCCTACATTACTCTGTATACCAGAATTAATTCAAAATGCATCATAGACTTAAATATAAGAGCTAAAACTATAAAAACTTTGAGAAGAAAACAGAAGATCTTTGTGACTTTGGGTTAGATGGAGATTTCTTCAGACACAAAAGGTATGAACAATCAATTGGACAGCATCAAAAATTAAAAGCTTTTGTTCTTCACAAGATCCTTTTAAGAAAATTAAAAGGAGAGGTACAGACTGGGAGAAAAATAGTTGCAAAACATGTATCTGACAAAGGGGTTGTATCCAGAATACGTAAAGAGCTCTACAAGTCAGTAATACGGAGACAAAATACACAATTTTTAAAATATTTGAACAGACATTTTACCAAAGAAAACATATGCATTGAAAAGATGCTTAGCATCATTAGCCCACTAGAGAAATGCAAAGTAAAACCACAATGAGAGTCTACTACACATGAGTGGAGAAAATAAAAAAATACAGTGGCAAATGCTGGCAAGAATACAGAGCAGTTGGAACTCTTGTACATTGCTGGTGGGAATGCAGAATGTTGTAGCCACTCAGGAAAACCGTTTCGCAGTTTCTTACAAAGTTAAGTACACTTAACATGACCTATCAGTTCCACTTCCAGTTATTTATCAAGGAGAAATGAGAACATACATCCACACGAAGACTTGCATGCAAATGTTCGTAACCGGAAACAACACAGGAACTCTTCATCTGGTAGCTGGATAAACATTGTGGTGCATCTATACAATGGAATACTACTCAGCAATAAATGGAAAGAGCTACTGATACATACACCAACATGGATGAATTTCAAAAGCATTTTGCTATGTGAAAAAACCAGACACAAAAGATTACATACCGTATGATTTCATTTGTATGAAATTCTAGGAAAGGCAGAACCATAGTGACAGAAAACAGATCAGCATTGCCTAAGGCCAGTGAGGAATGGGGAGGGAGTGACTGCAACGGGGTATGAGGGGTGTTGGAAATAGTTTACGTCTTGATTGTGTTGGTGGTTATGTAACTAACTGCATATATATGTCAAATGATAAACTTAATGAGTGAATCTTACTGTATGTAAATTATACCTGAATAAATATTATTATTTAAAAAAAAAAAACCGCCCACCCAAATATCCATCTTATTGCTAGCAGGAAAACCACCACCTCCTCCTGCCTGACGTACCATATTGTATGTTTAAAAAGAAACGTAATTTCACCCACATTCGATGACTTGATAGACTGGAGAGGCCGTGATTTGCATGTGACTGACTTACCAGTGTGTGGCGTCTCAGTCACTGTAGTACCCATCCCAGGGGTTGGTCAGCAGACATTGCTGAAAACCATGAAAGGGAAGCTGAGTGCTGCAGTCACTAAAACACAGCCCTGGGCTTTGCATTTTGATGGAGGGGTCATGTGAGACAACCCACACTTTCGTATATGATCTTGCTTCAACTAAACCAAGTATGTCAGTTGAGAATTTTTCTTTTTTAATTTGACATATGTGTGAGGGACGAAAAGTTTTCACCCTTTGATGGCATAAGCCCTCACGGTAGAACTCTTTGCTTTAGTCGTATTTGTTGAGGCAGTTTGAAATCTCAGTAGTTGGAATTCTGCTAATTGAAAATTTAGGACACTTAAAAGCATACGTAACTGCACAGTATACTTACGCTCCATGTTTGAAGGTCTGCCCAGCAAAATCTGTAAACAAATTAGCAAGGAGTGGCTTGAAAAGTTAATATTTTTAAACTGGCTTCAGAATGCTTGACCTATATTAAAAGGAAGAATCTCTCAGTTTGGGTTAAAAAAAAAACAAAAACAAATCATCTATGTACTCTTCATGACGGATGCACCTAAATCAAAATAACCCAGAAAATGACAAGAAAAACAAAAGGATGGAAAAGGATATCTCGGATAAATGCTAACAGAAAGCACTATAGCAATATTAGCATGAGATAGAATAGACTTCGTATTAATGAAAGGTATAATACACTGTGAGACACAATAGTTAGGAATGTGAACATAATTTTGAAATGTCTAGAGAAAAAAAAACTGCTAAAGTGTAAGCATAAATTGACAGATCCACAGTCTTGGTGGGAGACTTGAATATATCTCAATCAATAGATCAAGTAGATAGAAAATAAGTGTATTTGATGTACTTGAGTGTATTTAAGTAGAGGATTTAAATAACACAGATAACAAGCTTGATATATAACATAGGATACATACTTTCATGATCAACTTGTAACAGTTGATTTTAAATTAATCCAAAAAGAAAATTTCAATAAACTGGGGATATAATAAGTTATTTCTTCATAGGGAAATGATGCATAAAGAAGCTTTTATCCTGACATGTCTATTTTGTTTCTTTGCTTTCTCCTAGGAACTGCAGCAGTAGGGCACACAGATAAGATTGGGCGTTTGAAAGAACTCTGTGAACAATATGGCATGTGGCTTCACGTGGAAGGGTAAGTAGATGGTAAGATTGGCTCTATGTTGAGTATGCACACGGTTCTCGTGGAGGATGGGCATCCAGGCTCTCATTTTGTGGTAACATTTATCATTAAGGGCTCTTTTGGTTGCAAATAACAAAATAACCCAAATTGGCTTAAGCAAAAGGAGACTTTATGGGCTCACATAACTAAAAAGACCGGTGTTGGATCTGTCTATAGGCAGAGTATCAACCAGGATTCAGTCTCTGTTTCTGTTTCTCTCTCTCCATCCCCATCACTTGGCTCAGCTCAGTTTCCTCTATATTGGCTCTACTTATAGGTAGGCTTTCCTGTTGTGGTACAAAGTAGCAGCAGCTCCAGTCTTCTCTCAGATTCATGTTCAGTGGGCCAGAAGTCCTAGCACAAGTCTCATACTAAACAGTCACCATGGCCAGGGAAATGTGATACTTGAGTAGTTTGGGTTATTTGCCCACCTCTGGAATAGGTGGTGATGTCTCCTCTAGCCAGATCTCATGATCTGATAGAGGAGACTGGGATGGTTTCCCAGAAGGTGGTTGGCACTGTTAAGAGAAGAAGTGGGGAAGAGGATGCAGGGTAGCCCATAGCCCCATATAAACCACATCATAACTAGGTAACACCCATTTTTATTTTATTTTTCTGGAAAAGAATATATGAAAAAAAGCTGTGAAATCTTGTAAAATGGCACACTCATTATATGAAATAAGTAGTGGTAGACATCTCTAAAATACATTTGGATTAAAATGAATTTTCAGGGTTTTCCTGAAATTGGTATAAACCACATTTTCTGTTGCCAGTATAAAAGCTAATAACACAACTGAAAGACATTTAAATGTCAGCTTGTAACAGCACGGCCTTTTTTTTTTTTTAGTTAATTAAATACTTCATGAATAAGCAACAGTAAATAATTAAACTGGCGTTTTTTCTTTCAGTGTGAATCTGGCAACATTGGCTCTAGGTTATGTATCCTCATCGGTGCTGGTAAGTTGTTGATTTACTAAATGCTGGTATCTGCAGGCAGGAATTCAGAGTCACGCAGTTCCTGATAGCTTTTTGCTACTTTTATGAAGGGAAGAGGGTGTTGATTTTTAGCGTATTCTCTCTCCTGATTTAACAAAGCATTGTTCTCCTTTTGGTAGGCTGCAACCAAATGTGACAGCATGACGTTAACTCCTGGCCCATGGCTAGGTTTGCCAGCTGTTCCTGCAGTTACACTTTACAAGCACGATGATCCTGCCTTGGTAAGCTTGCTCTCATCAGGGGTAAGGGGGATGGCTAATAATCATTACTGAGTTTGGTGGAAAAATATAGAAAAACTAAGGAAAAAAGTGGAATTTTTCCTTATTTCCTCTTTGTGTTTTTTGTGTGTATGTGTATGGTTCCTTCTCCCCCACGTTTGTCGGTTTGTCATACTGTGGGGGCTTGCGTGTGGCTGTGATGCTGGAAGCTATGCCACTAGTATTCAGATACCAGCAGCATCACCCATGGGGGACAGGTTTCAGCTGAGCTTATACACTAAGACAGACTAGGAAAAAGGACCCAGCAGTCTACTTCTGAAAAGAATTAGCCAGTGAAAACCTTATGAATAGCAACGCAACATTGTCTGTTATAGTGCTGGAAGATGAGCCCCCCAGGTTGGAAGGCACTCAGAAGACAACTGAGGAAGAGCTGCCTCCTCGAGTAGAGTCGACCTTAATAACGTGGATGGAGTCAAGCTTTCGGGACCCTCATTTGCTGATGTGGCGCAACTCAGAATGAGAAGAAACAGCTGCAAACTTCCATTAGTAATCGGAACCTGGAATGTGAAGTATGAACCTAGGAGAATTGGAAATCGTCAAAAGTGAAATGGGATGCATAAACATCGATATCTTAGGCATTAGTGAGCTGAAATGGACTGGTATTGGCCACTTTAAATCGGACAACCATATGGTCTGCTTTGCTGGGAATGACAGCTTGAAGAGGAATGGTGTTGCATTCATCGTCAAAAAGAACATTTCAAGATCTATCCTGAAGTACAACGCTGTCAGTGATAGGATAACATCCATATGCCTACAAGGAAGGCCAGCTAATAGGACTGTTATTCAAATTTACACACCAACCAGCAAGGCCAAAGATGAAAAAATTGAAGATTTTTATCAGCTGCTGCAGTCTGAAATTGATCAAACATGCAATCAGGATGCATTGATAATTACCAGCGATTGGCATGTGAAAGTTGAAAACAAAGAAGAGGATCGGTAGTTGGAAAATATGGCCTTGGTGATAGAAACGATGCTGGAGATCAAATGATAGAATTTTGCAAGGCCAACGACTTCTTCATTGCAAATACCTTTTTTCACCAACATAAACAGGACCTGGGCCTCACCAGATGGAATACACAGGAATCAAATCAATTACATCTTTGGAAAGAGATGATGGAAAAGCTGAGGATCAGACCATAAGTTCCTCATATGCAAGTTCAAGTTGAAACTGAAGAAAATCAGAACAAGTCCACGAGAGCCAAAGTAAGACCTCGAGTATATCCCACCAGAATTTAGAGACCATCTCAAGAGTAGATTTGATGCATTGACCAAAGACCAGACAAGTTCTGGAATGACATCAAGGACATCATACATGCAGAAAGCAAGAGGTTATTGAAAAGACAGGAAAGAAAAGACCAAGATGGATGTCAGAGGAAACTCTGAAACTTGCTCTCGAACGTCGAGCAGTTAAAGCAAAACGAAGAATTGATGAAGTAAAAGAACTGAAGCAGAAGATTTCAAAGGGCGGCTCGAGAAGACAAAGTAAAGTATTATAATGACATGTGCAAAGAGCTGGAGATAGAAAACCAAAAGGGAAGAACACGCTCAGCGTTTCTCAAGCTGAAAGAACTGAAGAAAAAAGTCAAGCCTGGAGTTGCAATAGTGGAGGATTCTATGGGGAAAATATTAAATGATGCAGGAAGCATCAAAAGAAGATGGAAGGGGAGCAGTGTGAAGAAGAGGCGAGAACGATCCCCGGATCCACCAAAGCTCACGCACCGCTGCATCCTCGCGTTTAGCACCTGCGTCCCACCGCCGTCACCACCATGCCCAAGAGAAAGGCTCAAGGGGATGCTAAGGGAAATAAAGCCAAGGCGAAGGAAGAACCACAGAGGAGATCTGCAAGGTTATCCGCTAAACCTGCTCCTCCAAAGCCAGAGCCTAAGCCTAAAAAGGCCCCTGCAAAGAAGGGAGAGAAGGTACCCAAGGGGAAAAGGGGAAAGCTGATGCTGGCAAGGATGGGAATAACCCTGCAGAAAATGGAGATGCCAAAACAGACCAGGCACAGAAAGCTGAAGGTGCTAGAGGTGCCAAGTGAAGTGTGTGCATTTTTGATAACAGTGTACTTCTGGCGACTGTACAGTTTGAGATATTATTCTTTATCAAGTTTTATAAAAAGGCAAAATTTTGTTTTACTTTTTTTTTTTAAGCTATGTTGTTAGCACACAGAACACTTCATTGCTGTTTTATGGGGAAGGGGCAAATGTCACTAATAGAATTTCTCTGAAGCTGGATTGATGATGGAAGAAAACTCCCTTCTAGTTTTGAGAGACTTTCTCTTGGTTCCCAGGAAGAGGGATTCCCTGAGGTTGACACACATTAGCCACCTTGGCACAAATGCCTTGTGTGGAAAAAATAAAATTTGTTTTTACGTCCTCATGTCCTCTTCTCTTTCTCTGCCTTTAGCATAGAGTTGACTCCCGTAAACCCAGAGACCTGTTGGGATCTGACCCAGAAAAATTGGTTACCAGTATGTCAGGCAATCTGGACTTTGCAGGGATGCCGTCTCAGTGACTTTTTGAAAGTCAGGGTCAGCTTGTGAAGAGTTGTTAACATGCTAAATGTGAAATGTCAGCCCTCACTCTAAACTTTCCCTGTTGAGAGCATCAAATGAAGACTTCATTGGGTTTTATAGTGGCTTTCTGATTTTGGTAGTCCATTGAAGAAGGGAGTTGGAAAGTTGTCATATACTGTTAACAATTGTCTGTCTGCCCATGTCCTGCCTGAAATACCATAATTGTTAATGAAAAGTATCTTTAATAAAGCTGGATACAGTTTGGCTTGGGAAAAAAAAGAAGATGGAAGGAGTACACAGAGTCATTATACCAAAAAGAATTAGTCGATATTCAGCCATTTCAAGAGGTAGCATATGATCAGGAACCGATGGTACTGAAGGAAGAAGTCCAGCCTGCACTGAAGGTGTTGGCGAAAAACAAGGGTCCAGGAATTGATGGGATATCAATTAAGATGTTTCAGCAAATGGATGCAGTGCTGGAGGTGCTCACTCATTTATGCCAAGAAATTTGGAAGACAGCTACCTGGCCAGCTGACTGGAAGAGATCCATATTTATGCCTATTCCCAAGAAAAGTGATCCAATCGAATGTTAATAGCCTATGCAAGCAAAATTTTGCTGAAGATCATTCAAAAGCGGCTTGCAGCAGTATATCAACAGGGAACTACCAGAAATTCAGGCTGGATTCAGAAGAGGACGTGGAGCCAGAGAGATTGTTTATGTCAGATGGATCATGGCTGAAAGCAGAGAATACCAGAAGGTATTTTATTGAGTATGGAAAGGCATTCGACTGTGTGGATCATAACAAATTATGGATAACATTGCAAAGAATGGGAATTCCAGAACACTTAATTGCGCTCACGAGAAACCTGTGCGTAGATCAAGACGCAGTTGTTCGGACAGAACGAGGGGATACTGAGTGGTTTTAAGTCAGGAAGGGTGTGCGTCAGGGTTGTATTCTTTCATCATAACTATTCAATCCATATGCTGAGCAAATAATCCGATAAGCTGGACAATATGGAGAAGAACGGGGCCTCAGGATTGGAGGAAGACTCATTAACAACCTGCGTTATGCAGATAACACAACCTTGCTTGCTGAAAGTGAAGAGGACTTGAAGCACTTACTAATGAAGATCAAAGATCACAGCCTTCAGTATGGATTACACCTCAACATAAAATAAAAATCCTCACAACTGGACCAATAAGACACATCATGATAAACAGAGAAAAGATTCAAGTTGTCAAGGATTTCATATTACTTGGATCCACCATCGACACCCATGGAAGCAGCGGTCAAGAAATCAAATGACGCATTGCATTGGACAAATCTCCTGTAAAGGACCTCTTTAAAGTGTTGAGAAGCAAAGATGTCACCTTGAAAAGTAAGGTGCTCCTGACCCAAGCCATGGTATTGTCAGTCGCATGAGATGCATATGAAAGCTGGACAATGAGTAAGGAAGACCAAAGAATTGATGCCTTTGGAATTGTGGTGTTGGTGAAGATTATCGAATAATACTGTGGACTGCCAAAAGAATGAACAAATCTGTCTTAGAATAAGTACAACCAGAATGCTCCTTAGAAGCAAGGATGGCGAGACTGTATCTTACATACTTTGTTGTCAGGAGGGATCAGTCTCTGGAGAAGGACATCATGCTTAGTAAAGTTCAGGGTCACTGGAAAAGAGGAAGACCGTCAGTGAGATGGATTGATACAGTTACTGCAACAATGGGCTAAAACATAGCGGTTTTAAGGATGGCACAGGACCAGGCATCGTTTCGTTCTGTGATACATAGGGTCACTGCGAGTTGGAACCGACTCGACGGCACCTAACAACAGCAACAACATGGTTCCGTCTTGTGTTTTTCAAAAACCTTTTAACATAAGTGGAATCATACTATGTGCTTTTTCTGTTTGTTCTCAGACTTCTCCATGTGTGAAGAATTTAAAATAATATTTTAGTGTGTTTTTGGTTAGTTTACCCACCGAGTTACGTTCTCATCTGACAGTTTTCACACAAATTGTTCATTGACATTAATTACATTTTTCATAATATGTCAACATTCTCTCTAAATGTGTTCTGGTCATTTCATTTCCAGTACTCTAGTTTCGCTGCCCCCTTATGTTCCTGTCTTTGCTTTAAAGTAAATGCTGACCTTTCGATGTCATACAGGTGGTTTTTTAGTAGAGCACTGTTCTCATGGGTAATATCTTTATTTTGTGTGCCGCTCTGTTATTTCACTAAAAGGTGATCTCAGGATAGTTTGGGTTCAGAATTTAAAGAGTGCCTCCGGGCCATAGCCTCAAGGAGTCCTCTGGTCTCAACTGGTTCAGTTAGTCTGGCCTTTTTTAAAAATTTGAGTTTTGTTCTACATTTGTCTCTGATTCTATCCAGGATCGTCTGTCATGACCCCAGTCAGAATGGTCATTGATGGTAGCTGGATGCCATTTAGTTCTTCTGGTCTCAGAGTAGATGAGGCCGTGGCTTGTGTAGGCTGATAGTCTGGTAGACTTTTGTATGAAGAATTTTTAATGACATTTTATGGATGTGTAATACCCTATCAGTTAAATACCACCATTTATTTAATTGTTCTCTGTGAACTCTGAGGATATTTTCAAATTTTTGTTACTGAAGTAATGAAACAATGAACATCTTTCCACATTTCAAATTCTTTCCTTCAAATAGGGTCCTAGAAGTGGAATTACTGAGTCCGTATTTTAAGGTTCCTGGTCTCTGTTATCTAAAATGTTGTAACGTGTTTTTAAAAAAGCCATAGTATCGTTGATAGTGGGTCCATTAGTGATAGGCAGGTGCAAAATAAGCTTTACGTGCTTACTGCTAGAACAGGGAGTGTCTTGCTCAGGTGATAATGGCCAGGTGTTTGAGGACACTCACAGCTCCCTTGGAAGGGGCTGCCTTTTGAGTGACTAAGTGCTCCAGCTTTGAGATTTGACCAATCTGGATTCTAATCCTGGCTTTCCCACTTCTTACCCACAAATCCTTGGAAAAAGCAAGGTCTCTGAGCTAAGCTGCCTAGAATCCTTACCTCATTTGAGTAATGGAAACAAAGTGATTGTCATAGTATCTGCCATGTGCTAAGTATGTAGTAAATAGTAACTGGTTAGTTGTTGTGTGATTCCAATGGCTTCGATTAATAAACCCATATTATTTTTTTCAGACTTTAGTTGCTGGCCTTACATCAAACAAGCCAGCAGACAAACTCCGTGCCCTGCCACTATGGCTGTCTTTACAATACTTGGGTCTTGATGGGGTTGTGGAAAGGATAAAACATGCCTGCCAACTGGTGAGTAGAAACGCAAAGTTTAAATGAGTCACAAATATTCCACGGGAAAAGCAAAGATAGAAAAAGACTTCATTTGTTTTCCATCCATCCAGTAACCTCATTGTCTGGGTTTACCCATAGCATAAGCAAGCAGACTAATTGCCCTGCATGTATATGTTTCTTTTTTGAAGTTCTGGGGGACTGCTGGGGTTGTCCCAGGATTTGTGTCCAGATGGAATCAGACTAAAATGAATGCCAGTGTCAGCATGGAATGAGAAAAGAAGTCACAAGATAACAGCCAAGGAGTGGAGAAAGGTGGAAAAGGGGGATATATCTCATGTGACTGATCTACCCTTGAGGATGAGGGAATTTGAAGGTTGGGGTTTGATTGTGGATTGCTTGTATATTTTTAACATCAGCTGCTTGGGCTCCCAAATTGAGGGGCTCTGGGGACAGTTGTAATCTTCTGTCCATAGATTTGAGGTGTTCTAATTGTGTGTGTGTTAACTGTGAAACATAGACTCGTAGAGTTGCTAGCAGTGGGAACCAACTCGACGGCACCTAACAGCAACAGTTGTGAAACGTATATAACTATGCTATAGTTAAGTAAGCCACAGGAAAAAAAAAATCGTATTTATGCAGCTCGAAGGCTAACCTCTTAAGCTTAAAAGCATGATGTCACCTCTCTACACCTCTGTTTTCTCATCTGTAAAATGGGGATAATGATATAACAGAAGATTATTTTGAGGATTTAACGAGTGAATACATGTAAAACTTACAGTAGTACTTGGCCATATAGTTAAGTTACTCAAATAGGTTTAATAATAAATCTGTGTTTTAAATATAATCTTAGGGAATTGGCATTTTCCCAAGTGTCATTCTTATGTTTAAGAAAAATCAGTATTTTTATATTGCTCTAGCAACAGACCCTTGGTTCTTACTGTTTTTACACTACAAGCTAATTTTAGGATTTTTGTTTATTATATTTAAAAAAGCACCACACTAAAAACATTTTTTTCACTGTGCTGTTAGCTCACTTCTTCAGATTTGGCTCTTAAGAAGGAGAAGCCTTTATTGCTGTAGTAACTTAGTTTGGGGACAGTTTGGGCACTCAAGGGAGAGTTTTTCAATTCCCCTTGGCCTATGAAGTACAGGAAAATAATGACAACATTAGCTACCAAACCCTTGAGGTCACCACAGCTCTGGCATTTTCCCTTCAAGCAAAAACTGTAGCTGATCCCAGATACTCGGGAGGACTTGAGTGATGTCCTGTTGCTTACTCACCACTACGGAAAACAGGCATATGCTAAACTGCATGAAACTTTTGCAAATATGGCCAGCTTTGTACATTCATGCCTTATGTTCCCCTAGATCAAGGGTTTCCTGAGAGTAAAAATCAGTATTCTTTTCCTTGTCCTCCTTTTCATCTCCCTCACCATCATCATCCTCATGGTAGCAGTTACTGAGCATTTCTCAGTGCCGAGCACCACGAAGCACTTCACATGCATCCTCTCACCGGAGCCCCAGAAGTTCACCAGATGGTGAGGTCCACTGATAACAACACACTGAGAAGCAGTTTCCATGAGGATCTATCCAATGTGCAATGTGTAGATACTATTTTTCTCCCCATAGCAAGGATTTAATGATTTAACTGGGATCGAGAGAGTAGTATGATGATGTTGATGCCGACGGTAGCCATCGCTTACATAATGCTTACTGTGTTCTAGGTTCTGTTGCTAAGCATTTAACATACATCAACTCTTTTAGTCTTCACAACATACCTGTAAGGTAGATACTATCCTCCTCATTTTATAGCTGAGGGAACTGAAACACAGATTTAATAACTTGTCCAATGTGATAGCTAGTAAGCGGTAGATTAAGTAACTTATCCGTGGCCCTACAGGTGGTCAGTGGCAGAGCCAGGTTTTGAACCTAGGTGTGACTGACTGCAGACCCATGCTGTTAACCATACTACTGTGCCATCTCATTTATCTTTGGTCCCCTTCCCCCAGTATCTAGTACTGCGCCTTGCACACATTTGTACTCAGTAGTTTTTGAATGAATGACTTATATTGTTAATATGACATTCACATAATGTCTCATTAGAAAAAGCTTTTCTTGAACCACTAAATGGAGCTTATAACTGAAAGGTTGGGGATTGTGTGCAGAGGTTGAAATGCCAAGATTGCCTTTTGCCTGCCTGAGATCCTTATTTGCAGACCTGCAAAGGCCCTTATGAAAATGGCTTATTAATTTGTTATGTCAGTCTAATGAAATTATATGAGCTGTTCCTTGTCACTTACAGAGTCAACGGTTGCAAGAAAGTTTGAAAAAAGTGGACCACATCAAAATCTTGGTATGGTACCTAATTCATCTGTTTTTGAAATGATCGATTTTTAACTTCAACAGCTTAGGATGATTTTCTCCAGATCTGATGCATTTCAGTGGAAATGTGGCAACTCCAGTAAAACCACATTCTGTGGAAAAGAGTTACATGTGTATTCAGGACCTCACTGCACAGTTAGCCCGAAGCCTAGAAATTTGTACTATACAACGTTTAAACTCCTACAGTGCCTTTCATATACGCCATTGGGAGTTTTATTGTTAGCAGTTTAGAATTGGACAAAGATTTTACCAACACCATTGAGTTCATCTACGCAAGGACTTTAGAACACTCATTTTCCTGAAATGAACAATGATATTGTCTCTCAGAATGCTTTGGGCGACTCTTTCTGAAATGTTCTGACACCAGAGTTTTCTTTTGCAAGGGTAAGGAAGAGAGAAGCAAGCATCCCTGTTCTTTTTTTCAATTGTACTTTAGGTGAAAGTTTACAGCTCAAGTTAATCTTTCATACAAAATTTTTTACACATATTGTCCTGTGACACTAGTTGCAGTCCCTACAATGTGACAGCATGCTCCCACTTTCCACCCCGAGTTTCCTGTGTCCATCCAACCAGCTCTTGTGGCTTCCTGCCTTCTCATCCTGCCTCCAGATAGGAGCCGCCACTTTGGTCTCCTGTATCTGCTTGAACTAAGAAGCACACTCTTCACGAGTATTTTATGTTTTGTAGTCCAGTCTAATCTTTGTCTGAAGAGTGGTCTTCAGGAATGATTTTAGTTCTGGGTTAACATAGCATCCGGGGCTGTGGTTTCGGGGGTTTCTCCAGTCTCAGTCAGACCATTAAGTCTGGTGTTTTTACGTGAATTTGAGTTCTATTCCACACTTCTCTCCTGCTCCGTCAGGGTCTCTCTGCTGTGTTCCCTGTCGGGGCAGTCATTGGTGATAACCGGTTACCATCTAGTTCTTCTGGTCTCAGGCTGGTGGAGTCTCTGTTTTATGTGGACCCTTTGTCTCTTGGGCTAATAGTTTCCTTGTGTCTTTAGTGTTCTTCATTCTCCTTTGCTCTAAGTAGGTTGCTCCAAATTGATGCATCTTAGATGGCCACTCTCAAGCTTTTAAGACCCTAGACGGCACTCACCAAAGTGGGATGCAGAACATTGTCTTAATAAATTTTGTTATGCCAGTTGACCTAGCTGTCCCCCGAAACCATGGTCCTCAGACCCCAGTCCCAGCCACTCTGTCCCACAAAGTGTTTGGTTGTGTTCAGAAAACTTACTAGCTTTTGCTTTAGTCCAGTTGTGCTGACTTCCCCAGTATGGTGTATTACATTGTCCTTCCCTTCACCTAACATGGTTCTTGTCTACTGTCTAGTTGGTGAATACCCCTCTCCCTCCTTCCCTACCTTCGTAACTATCCAAGAATGTTTTCTTCTGTGTTTAAACCTTTTCTTGAGTTTTCACAATAGCGGTCTTATACAATATTTGTCCTTTTGTGACTGACTAATTTCACTTAGCAGAGTGCCCTCCAGATTCATACATGTTGTGAAATGTTTCCTGGATTCATCATTGTTTTTTATCATTGTGTGTATGTAGCATATTTTGTTTATCCATTTCTCTATTAATGGGCACCTAGATTGTTTTCATCTTTTTTTGCTATGGTAAACAATGCTGCAGTGAACATGGGTGTGCATGTATCTATTCATGTGACCTCTCTTATTTCTCTAGGATATATTTCAAGGAGTGAAATTGCTGGGTCATATGATATTCTTATTTCTAGCTTTTTAAGGAAATGATTACATTCTTCAAATTGTGCAACCATTCTTGCTATCTTTTTCCAAATTATCCCACCACCAGGAATATCCATTCATTTCACACTAATCAAAAACTCCCTCTTTTCTCTTCCCTGGTTACCACTAATTTTTGTTTTCTACATGTTTATATCAGATAAGTGAAATCACAAAGTATTTGTCCTTTTGTGATTTATTTCATTAAGCGTAATGGTTTCTAGTTCATTTATGTTTTGGCATACATTAGGACTTCATACCTCTTTATAGCTGAGTAATATTCCATTGTGTATATATACCAAGGAGCCCTGGAGGCACAACAGTTAAGTGCTCTGCTTCTAATCAAAGGTCAGCAGTTTGAACTTACCAGCCACTCCATGGGAGAAAGACCTGGTGATCTGCTTCCATAAAGGTTACAACCAAGAGAACCCTATGGGACACTTCTTTTCTGTCACAAGGGGTCACTGTGAGTCGGAATCAACTTGATAGCACTCAACAACAACAGTAACAAAATGTGTACCACATTTTGTTTATCCATTCATCCTTTGTTTCCAACTTTTGGCTATTGTGACTAGTGCTGCAGTGAACCAGTGAACATTGGTATACATGTATCTGTTTGTGTTGCCGCTTTGAGGTGTCTTGGGTATACAGATTCTGATTTAAAGAGGTTCACTGGGTGTTTCTTTAACAATTCTACAGGGTGCAATTAAGTTTAAAAGTAATATTTGAGTTGGTCGGTTAATGCAGTTTATTTCTATGTTAGAACATGGTTAGGTGGAAGTCTGATATCATCATCATTATGCCTGAAAATCCCAAAATGCACCTCTAGGACAATTTACATGGTTTTGTGCTTACATCTCTACTAATTTTTAAGATTTTCTGTCTTTGGTGTTCTGCTATTTTCACTGTGATATACGGAAGTGATAATTTTTTTTTTTTTTTAATCCCGCTTGGGATTTATTTAACCTGAAGATTAATTATTTTAAAATCATTTCTGCAAAATTCACTTTTCAAATATGACCGCTTCCTAATTTTCTCTCGTCTTACCTTCTGGAACTTCGGTTAGCTGTGTATTGAATCTTGCCACTCCATATCCCATCAGTCTCTGATATTTCCCATCTCTTTATGTCTCCACTGCCTTTTGGTTAGTTTTTTCAGATCTATCTTTGAGTTTAGTAGCTTCCTCTTGCCTCTAATCTGCTGTTTAGCCCATTCATTGTGTTTTTAATTTCATTGACTTTTTTTTTCATTTAAGGATGTTCTCTTTAGTTCTTTTGTAAATCATTCTCTCTTTTGAAACCATCTTTTTTTTTTAAATAATATTTAATTGCGTTTTAGGTGAAAGCTTACCAGCAGATTAACAATTTTTATACAAATTGTTCTGTACCATTGGTTAAAATTTTCACAATGTGTCATCATTTACATTATTTCCATTCTGTTTGTTCTGTTTTCGTTGATTTAGCTTCCCTTCCCCTCCTTGCTTTCTTGTATTTGATTTTTGGTAAATGTTGACAATTTGGTCTTGTATAGTTAATTGTTTAAGGGAGCACATTTACTCATGGGTGATACTGTTTATTTTATAAGCAAATCTATTATTTGACTGAAAGGTGACCTCCAGAAATAGCCTCAGTTCCAAGTTAAAAGGGTATTTTAGGGTGATAGTCTCAGGGAGGTTCCTCTAGTCCTGTTGGTCCAGTAGGCCTGGCCATTTTTAGGAATTAGAGTTTTGTTTCACATGTTTCTCATATTCTATCCAGGACCTTCTATTGTGCTTCCGGTCAGAACAGTTAGTAGTGGTAGCAGGGCACCATCTAGTTCTCAGGTTAGAGGAGGCTGTTGTTTGTGTGGGCTCTTAGCCCTGTGGACTAGTTACTTCTTTGAGCCTTTGATTTCCTTCTTTCTCTTTTGCTCTGTACAAGTAGAGACCAATAGTTGTGTCTTAAATGGCCACACCCAAGCTTTTAAGACCTCAGGTGCTACTCACCAAACTAGGATGTAGAACATTATCTTTATGAACTGTGTTATGCCAGTTGACTAAGCTGTCCCCCAAGACTGTGGTCCTAAGCCTTTTAACCCAGTAAACCAATCCCTTGAACTTGGATATGTCTAGGAAGCCTCTGTAATTACCCTTATGTGCTTTGTTATATATGTGGATATATATGCAGCCACACAAACATGTATATACATATACCTACAGATACACCATACGTGCACGTGCATTTACTTACATATGCATTCTGGTACACATATATGCATACATACCTTCCCATGTAACCACACACATATTTTTTGGTTGTTATTACTGTTGTTGCAGAATTGTATGTTATAGCACTTACCAAAATTGTCCCTTTTTCTTGTGTACTTCTTAGTGTCTTTATTTACTTGGTCAAGTTGTGCTGACTTCATTCTATTTGGGATTGCCTTCCCCATCACCAAAAGTAACAAGTGTCTACTGTCTAGAAAGTGATTCCCCCTCCCTCTCACTCCCATTCCTTGTAACCATCAAAGATCTTTGCTTTCTGTGTGTATATCTATTCTTGACTTTTTATAATAGTGGGACCATACAATATTTGTCCTTTTGTGATTGATTTATTTCACTCAGTAGGATGTCCTCCAGATTCATCCATGTTGAAAGATGTTTTGCTGACTCCTTATTATTTGTTATAGTCACATAGCATTCCATTGAATGTACGTACCACAATTAATTTATCCATTCATCCATTGTAGGGCACTTAGGTTGTTTTCATCTTTTTGCTGTTGTGAATAATGCTACAGTAAACATAAGTGTGCATATATCTATTTGTGTCACTGTTCTTATCTCTCTTGGCTATATACCTAGGAGTAGGATAAAAAAAAAAAAAAAAAAAACCCACGTGGATCATAAGGTATTTTTATTTCTAGCTTTTTGAGGAAGCACCAAACCATTTTCCTTAGTGGTTGTACCATTTTAGAATCCCACCAGCAGTGCGTAAGAGTTCCAGTCTTCCCACAATGTTGTCAGCATTTGTTTTCTTGTTTTTTGGATTATTGCCGTTTTTGCAGGGGTGACGTGGTATTTCGTTGTAGTTTTGATTTGCATATCTCTAATGGCTAATTGTTCTATTAGTATCTCAGTTTTGAGGGGCACAAATTGTTCTCTCAATTGTGTCTGTAGGCTAGGAATTTTTTTTTTTCTTGTAGGAATTGTATGCAGCCTGAGTTGTGGAAGTATGACTTGCATTTGTTTCTGCTACATGTTTCAGGAGTTTGACTGACCTGGCTCCATTTATCTATGTTAATTTCACAGCTCTAGGAGTCTTACACCACATAGGATATCAAACCCAAGTGTAGTGCACACCTGACATTTTGATTTCTTGTGAGAATTTTTTCTTCCAGGGCCTTAGGCAGAGTTAAGATTTCTTGCTGGGCAATGGATAGAATTTTTCTATTCTTCCTTTCATAAGAGGTATTTTTCAGGGGTCCTGGTTTTATGCAAGATGTTTAATAACTCTGCAAACTCACCATCTCTCTTGGTCCCAAGACTTTGTCTCCAGTCCCTCCCATTGGCATTAAAACTCAAGACTAGCAATTAAAGCCAAATTCCAGGCCCCATACATGTTTATCCTGCCCAGCCCCTGCAGCTGAGCTTACACATTTTCCAGTTTTCTTTTCATTTCTGGACTTAGCTTTTTTGTGCACCTAGCAATAGTTTAAACTTTTTTTTGGTTATCAGTTATATTTAATCCAACATTTCAGGTATTTAGAACTGATGACTTCAGTGTTAGCTTAGTCTACCATGTTGCTAGAACCAGAAATTTATATATATCACCCTATACAATATTTCTTAAGGAGCCCTGTACAGTATTTTTTTTTTTTTTAATTTTATTGTGCTTCAAGTGAAAGTTTACAAATCAAGTTGGACTCTCATATAAAAATTTATAAACACCTTGCTATATATGCCTGATCACTCTACCCCTCAATGAGACATTACACTCCTTCCCTTCACTCTCTTTTCGTGTCCACTCGGCCAGCTTCTGACCCCTCTACCCTCTCATCTCCCCTTCAGACAGGAGATGCCAACATAGTCTCATGTGTTTACTTGATCCAAGAAGCTCATTCTTCACCAGTGTCATTGTCTATCCCATCGTCCAGTCCAATCCCTGTCTGAAAAGTTGGCTTTGGGAGTGGTTCCTGGCTTGGGCTAACAGAAGGTCTGAGGACCATGACTTCTGGGGTCATTCTGGTCTCAGTCAGACCATTAAGTCTGGTCTTTTTACAAGAATTTGGGGTCTCCATCCCACTGCTCTCCTGCTCCCTCAGGGGTTCTCTGTTGTGTTCCCTGTCAGGACAGTCATCAGTTGTAGCCAGGCACCGTCTAGTTCTTCTGGTCTCAGGCTAATGTAGTCTCTGGTTTATGTGGCCCTTTCTGCTTCTTGGGCTCATAATTACCTTGTGTCTTTGGTGTTCTTCATTCTCCTTTGCTCCAGGTAGATTGAGACCAATTGATGCATATTAGATGGGCACTTGCTAGCGTTTAAGACCCCAGATGCCACTTTCTAAAGTGGGATGCAGAATGTTATCTTAATAGATTTTATTATGCCAGTTGACTTAGATGTCCCCTGAAACCATGGTCCCCAAACCGCTGCCCTTGCTACGCTAGCCTTTGAAGCGTTCAGTTTATTGAGGAAACTGTTTTGCTTTTGGTTTAGTCCAGTTGTGCTGACCTCTCCTGTATTGTGTGTTGTCTTTCCCTTCACCTAAAATAATTCTTATCTACTATCTAATTAGTGAAAACCCCTCTCCCACCGTCCCTCCCTCCCCCGTCTTGTAACCATCAAAGAATATTCTCTTCTCTGTTTAAACTATTTCTCGAGTTCTTATAATAGTGGTCTCATAAGTATTTGTCCTTTTTCAGCTGACTAATTTCACTCAGCATAATGCCTTCCAGATTCCTTCATGTTATGAAATGTTTCACGGATCCATCATTATTCTTTATCAATGTGTAATATTCCATTGTGTGAATATACCCATAATTTATTCATCCATTGATGGGCACCTTGGTTGCTTCCATCTTTTTTCTAGTGTAAACAGCACTGCAGTGAACATGGGTGTGCATATATCTGTTCATGTAAAGGCTCTTATTTCTCTAGGATATATTCCAAGGAGTGGGATTGCTGGATCGTATGGTAGTTCTAGTTTTTTAAGGAAGCGCCAAATTGATTTCCAAAATGGTTGTACCATTTTACATTCCCACCAGCAGTGTATAAGTGTTCCAGTGTCTCCACAACCTCTCTATTATGTTTTTGTATTAATGCCAGCTTGTTGGAGTGAGATAGAATCAGGTTGTAGTTTTGATTTGCATTTCTCTAATGGCTAATGATCATGAGCATTTCCTCATATATCTGTTAGCTACCTGAATGTCTTCTTCAGTGAAATGTCTGTTCATATCCTTTGCCAATTTTTTTATTGGGTTGTCTTTTTGTATTTGAGTTTTTGCAGTATCATGTAGATTTTAGAGATCAGATGCTGATCGGAAATGTCATAGCTAAAAACTTTTTCCCAGTCTGTAGGTAATCTTTTTCTTCTTTTGATGAAGTCTTTGGATGAGCATAGGTGTTTGATTTTTAGGAGCTCCCAGTTATCTGGTTTCTCTTCTGCATTGTTAGTAATGTTTTGTACACTGTTTATGCCATTTATTAGGGCTCCTAGCATTGTCCCTATTTTTTCTTCCATGATCTTTATCGTTTTAGATTTTATATTTTGACTTAGTTTATGTGCATGGTGTGAGGTATGGGTCTTATTTCTTTTTTTTTGCAGATGGATATCCAGTTATGCCAGCACAATTTGTTAGAAAGACTGTCTTTTCCCCATTTAACTGACTTTGGGCCTTTGTCAAATATCAGCTTCTCATATGTGGATGGATTTATGTCTGGATTCTGAATTCTGTTCCATTGGTCTATGTATCTGTTGTTGTACCAGCACCAGCCTGTTTTGACTACTGTGGCAGTATAATAGGTTCTAAAATCAGGTAGAGTGAGGCCTCCCACTTTGTTCTTCTTTTTCAGTAATGCTTTACTTATCCAGGGCCTCTTTCCCTTCCATATGAAGTTGGTGATTTGTTTCTCCATCTCATTAAAAAATGTCATTGGGGTTTAGATGGGAATTGCATTGTATCTATAGATGGCTTTTGGTAGAATAGACATTTGACAATGTTAAGTCTTCCTATCCATGAACAAGGTATGTTTTTCTACTTATGTAGGTCTCTTTTTTTTTTTTTTTTCTGGGTTTAGGTCTCTTTTGGTTTCTTGCAGTAGTGTCTTGTAGTTTTCTATGTATAGGTCTTTTACATCTCTAGTAAGATTTATTCCTAAGTATTTTGTCTTCTTGGGGGCTACTGTAAATGGTATTGATTTGGTGATTTCCTCTTCAATATTCTTTTTGTTGGTGTAGAGGAATCCAACTGATTTTTGTATGTTGCTCTTATATCCTGACACTCTGCTGAACTCTTAGTTTTAGTAATTTTCTAGAGGATTTTTTAGGGCTTTCCGTGTATAAGATCACATCATCTGCAAATAGAGATACTTTTACTTCTTCTTTACCAATCTGGATGCCCATTATTTCTTTATCTAGCCTAATTGCTCTGGCTCAGACCTCCAGCACAATGATATACAGTGTTTCTTAAGATTGAACTGTTAAGCACATGACTGCTAACCAAAAGGTTGGCAGGTCGAACACATCCAGCCACTCAGCAGGAGAAAGACCTGGAGATCTGCTCCCATAAAGATTACACCTACAAATAGCTCTGGGGTATTTCTACTCTGTCACGCAAGATTGCTATTAGTCAAAAATTGACTCAACAGCACCTAACAACAACACAGTGTTTCTTATGCACACTGACATTTGAGACCATTGAGCTCAAAGAAAGAAAGAAACAGACGATAATCTATATATAGAAGTCTTGGCATTCAGATCATTCTGACTTATCCTAATCAAGGATGGGGGAATTAGAGATTTTTGTTGACTTTTTTGTTCCTTCTTGCTTGTTGTACTCATTTCATTCTATTTCAATATTATGACCCTGTAACTTTATGTGAGAAAGCACTTAGTATAGGAACTGGCTCAGTAAATAATTGGCAGGTTTGAATATAAATCTTGCTTGATATGAACCACATACACACGGTCCTTTGACAAGTTAGTAGAGAAGATTCTGAGCCAACTACTTCATGTCTTTCCCAAGTTAGCTTTCCTGTCGTGACCATACTAATGAGTCACCACACTCAGAGCCTTGTAACAGTCTTGGTTTTGTGACTGGAATTATAATACTAGAATTGTTGACTGCCTAGAGATCTGCTTCCTGAGGTGTACCCCGCCCCCCCCCCAAAAAAGTACCACAAAGTCTGTGAGGGGCATTCCTGCTCCATTTGTGTCCTGACCCCATGACAGAGCTGACAGCTGACTATATATTTGTTCAGTGGAGAGCATGAACTTAGTGGGGGATGATCTCAATGCAATAAATGTTTTCATCTGTTTATGAAATCCATTAATGAAACTAGTTGTTTGGTGCCCAGGTCAGCGATTTAGAAAATTCAGTTCTGGCCGCGGTTATCTACATTGCCAGCAGGACCCGTGTCCTGAAAGTTTCATGAGAGGAAAGTACTTGTTCTCTTTTTTTGCTATGAGTAGAGGAAGTTCCAGTCCATCCTCCTTGGTTATTATAATCTCTAGAATTCTTGAAAGCATTGGCTCTCTTAAGCACCGATTCTCTTTTCCCTTTTCATTGTCTTCTTTGATCCTGATATGTTGTTGGGTGCCGTTGAGTTGATTTTCAATTCAAAGCGACCCCATGTGACAGAATAGAACTGCCCCATAGGGTTTTCTAGGCTGTAATCTTTACAGGAGCAGACTGCCAGGTCTTTCTCCTCCAGAGCCTCTGGGTAGGTTCAAACAGCCAACCTGGGTTAGCAAGTCTGGGTTAGCAGACCAATGAGACCTGTATTTATCCATTATTATTAAAATTTCCTTCTGTTTTAGTTTCAGTATACCAGTGTAAAATTTTTAATTAATCTTATAATTCAACAGTGGACTGTTGGAACTGGTTCATAGTTATTTTTAAGAATTTTACTAAACCCTTGAGTTTTGTTTCTCTAGCAACTAAAATTAACCTTTGGACTTTTTTATGCATTTGTTAACAAAAATGTAGCATCTCTTTTTCAAACTCACTGTGTGGGGAATTTACTCAGTAATATCAGACTTCCATTTTTCAGGTGGAAGATGAGTTCAGCTCCCCGGTAGTGGTGTTCAAATTTTTCCAGGAATTACCAGGCTCAGGTAAGCTCCATACATCCCACACACCCTCATCCCACCATTCTCCACATGGCAGGTAGAGTGAGCTTGTTAAAGAGGAAGTCATATGGTGTCACTTCCCTGCTCAGAGCCCTCCAGTATCTTACTCTTTGTGTTGACTAAGGTCCAGACTCTGCCATGCCTCATAAAGCCTGCATGTTCCAGCCCCTGTTGTGCTCTTTTGCCACTTACCCTCTCAGCCATTGTGCTTTAGTCATACTGATCTTCTCTGAGTTCATAGAACACACTCTGCTCTTTTTTAGTATAAGGCCTTTATACTTGCTTTTCTTCTTGTCTCAGACACATTCCTGTAGCTCTCCTTACAGCTGGTTCCTTCCTGCCATTTAGGTCTCAAGTAAATGTCGACCTCCTTCGCTGTCTGTCGTGTCTAAAGTGACTCCATCATATCATATCAGAGCCCCTGCCTTTTTTCGTGGCACTAACAACAATATAGAGCAATTTTCTTTCTTTGTTATGGTCTGTTTGCTCGACTAAAATGTAAACTCCAAGATGACTACAACTTTGTCCGCCTTATTTACAGTCTACCCCAAGGGCTTAGCAGTGTCTGGTGTGAGCTGGTGTTTGAGCCATTCAAAGAGTGAAGGACTAAATCTGTTGTGAAGCCTTATTTTCATGCTGTTGGGTACCCTGATTTACCTGGCAGAGTGCTTGGTAGAGCAGTTGTTAATTTATAACTTTACACTTTGGTTTTCTCTTGAAATTCCTTGAAAGAAAACTTTTTTTTTTTTTTTACATGAAATTAAGAATTCTACTTGTGTGAATGTATTCAAGTGTTATATTTTTCATGAGAAAAAAAAGTGTGGAACCTTGAAACCCTGTCAGATATACATTTGATTTCAGTAATATCTGAGAATATTCTCTTGGGAATATTGGGACCTAAGTGAAATGGTACTGGAGGGGTGTTTGTTTGATGAGCTGTGTTTCTGGGAGTGACGACTCTTTCTGTGTTCTGGGGTCAGATCCAGGGCTTAACGCTGTACCAGCACCCAACATGGCACCTTCAACAGTCAGCCAGGAGAGGCACTCCTGTGATGCTCTGAATCGCTGGGTAAGGATGGCACTCCTCTGCCTTTTCTTTTACATCCAAAGCATTGGCACCTGACCATCAGAACCATGGTTTTAGATAAAGCATTGTTATGGGTAGGAAGTCAGGGAGTACCTGCGAAGGCGCTGGGTTCCCTTCTTAGATCACTACCTCACACCCTGTGTGACCGTTTCCTTGCTGCTATGTAAGGCTGTGAAGGAGCCCTGGCGGCACAGAGGTTAAAAGCTTGGCTGCTAATCAAAAATCCGGCAGTTCAAGTTCACCAGGCACTTCTTGGAAACCCTGTGGGGCAGTTCTACTCTGTCCTGTAAGGTCGCTGAGTCAGAATCGACTCCACAGCAGTAGGTTTGTTTTGGTTGTTTTTTTTGGAAGGCTGTAAAACAGCATGCAGAATAGTTACCGTAGTGCAGCTGCTTTGGAGCCCTGATGAGCGCTCTTAGCAGCATCAGAAGGCACATAAGCCAGAGCCCCTGAACACCTTTGTCAGCCTGCAGCATCAGCAGTCTTCATGGTCAGCCACCTTGTGACACCAAAATTGTACCTGGCGGATTTTAGCCTAAAGTAGGTGTTCTAAACAACATTACCACAGCAGTATTAATCTTAGCAAAACTTTGAATGTGCCCAACCTAGGGTATCTGGTAAATAAGTTACGTTACATCCATACACTGGAGTTCAAAACAGTCATTGAAAACATGTAGCTGAATGTTTAAGGCAGAAGCGAATGATCATTATAAATGCAGGCAACTCAACAGTGGGTAGAATTTCCCATTTTTTAACAATAAAATATATGCACGCGCACACACACACACCCACACCCCAACTCCCACCTAGAGGCAGTGTACCAAAATGTCAAGAGTGGGTATTTCTGAGTGGTGTAGTATGGATAATTTTTATTATTTGCGTTTACTTGTATTTCCTAGGTTTTTCTCCAGTGAACTTACATTTTTTCTTTAATGAGAAAAAAATGTAAAATTTACTGTTTTAAAAAAGAAAGTGCTATAAGTATTCAAAGAGAATCAAAAGGTGAAACGAGCCCTCTGAGATCCTCTTCGGTCTGGGGCTGAGTTGGTGAGGGCGGGTCTGGAAGAAGACTTTCGGCTCTCTTGGTGCTGGGGTGCTGGAGCTGCTGGGGTGCTGGAGCGTGTTCACCCGTCTTTCCCTGCAGCTGGGAGAACAGCTGAAGCAGCTGGTGCCGGCGAGCGGCCTCACTGTCATGGACCTGGAAGCGGAGGGCTTGTGTTTGCGGTTCAGCCCTCTGATGACAGCAGCAGGTAACTGTCTCAGTGGATTTCCTTCCTCCGGGGCGCTTTTGTTTTGGTGAGGCACAGTTACAGGTCTGTTACACCCCAGGCTGTCGGGATTGTCCAGCTTCCACTTATGGTATTCTGTTCTGTCATTACCAGCATCTTTTTTTGGAGAGGCTTTTTGTTTTGTGCTGAGTTTAGGTAGATTTGCTTCTAATGTAAGTTCTTAGAGAATCAGTCTCCTGAAGTCAGTTGAATTCCTGTGTTTTGATAGCTTATGGACCATTGGTTTTCTCTCCCAGTGGTTCTCAGTCCTGACTGCACATTAGAATTGCCTTGTGGTGGGTGCTTAGAATTCCCTCTGGCTGGGCCCCACCCACAGAGATCCTGATGTAATTGATCTGGGGCTCTGTGAGTCGGAATTGACCCGATGGCAATGGATTTGGTTTTTTTGCTGTTGTTGTTGGGAGTGGAGCCTGGGCCCCTCTATTCTTAAAAACCTCCCTGTTGATTCTAATAGGCCAGCAAAGGTTAAGAAGCCACTGTTTGAGATACTTGAAAAAGCAGGGTAGGTGTGGTTTGAGGCATTTAAGAAAGTAGTGTAGCTGTGCGTGGGCTTTTATGACTGAAAATCAGTCACTGCATAACCATGGGGCCTTGAGCAAGGTCCTTGATCTCCAGACTTGTTTCACACTTAAAAAAAAGAGATTACTAATACTTCATGTGATGTGAAAATGAAAACATGATCATGTATATATGCAGTACCTTATGTAGTGCTTGGCATATACTAAGCACTTAAATATAAAAATAAGCTGCAAAAAATAAAGTAAAAATTCGGTTGTGCTTTTTTTGTGAGGTAATTTAAACATTTTCAGAAAATGTTTGATGCTTGTAACAGTTTTGCAAAAATATTTCCTGAATGACCTCAAAGTAGGAAAAGAAAAGTATTACTCCCTTGCTCTGCAAAGAAAAAGTCATCATGATAAAGATTGCTGGTGGTCTCAGAGGGTCTTCTAGTCTCTGTTCCTACTGTGCAGTGTGGCCTTGCCTTCTCCCCCTCACCCCAGAGGCCGAGGACACCCTGTGGCACCATATACTGAGGCTTAGTAAAACCATACAGCGTTTGGATTGAAGGAAGCAAGGGAGTAGTCATGTTGCCAACCCTCTTGGAGCCCCGATGCCCTGAGACTTCCCAAGCTCTGAGCTGCAGGAATGGATACTCGGTCCTCACCACCCTGACCCTCCTGCCCTCCCGCCACAAATCCACCAAAGCACTTCCCTTCTTTCAGTCATGTTAATGTAAAGAGAGAACCGAGTGGTTGCCTTTCTGTGTTTAACCTGTGATGTGATGTTTATAACCTGACTGAAGCAGATTCTTTCTGTCAGAAAAATCTCATTTCTAATAGTGTTACACTGTGTTTTAAACTGGAGGCGTAAATCCTACCTTCTCTGTAAGAAAACACTGTCTTTATGCCTGAAGCAGTCTGCTAAGTTAATTTTTAACATCTGATACTTCCATATCTAGATTTAGCAGTTTTTTTTTTTTTTTTTAAAGCTTCTCAGCTCCAGCTAATTGGATGTACTTAGAGCTTTTGCCCTTTCTGGTAGCAGAAATGGGAACCCTGGCCACTGTCCTTTTTCAGTCATTCCTTAAGCATCTGTCCTAACATTCTGTGAATGCTTTCAGCTTTAGGAACTCGGTGTGAGGATGTGGATCAGCTTGTCACCTGCATAAAAAGCAAGCTGCCGGTTCTGACCTGTACGCTGCAGTTGAGAGAAGAGTTCAAGCAGGAAGTGGAAGGAACGTCAGGCCTCTTACACGTGGATGACCCTAACTGGCCTGGAATCGGGGTTGTCAGGTAAGTTTCAGCCAGCCATGGGGTGTACAGAACATGGATGGGTCGTTTTGCAAATAAGCTTAGAAATCCGGTGTGGACATCTGGAGGCACAGTAAACACATCTAATGAAAATTCATCTCGATTTTCTGGGCATTTAAAAAGCACAGTGCAGCAAGCAATGGGGCCCACCATTTGCTCGGTGAGCATGTGGCCCCCTTCAGGTAGGACTCGCTGTATGTCATGTCTTTTTATGCCAACTCTTAAGTTACTAGGAGGAGACGGTAACTGACAAATCAGTAAGAAAAAGAACTCAGTGTCCCGGCGAGAGAAAACTCCGTCTTCTCTCGTTCCGTCTGAGCAGTCTATCCATGCTGCTTCCTGTCTCCTGCAAGGATGAGGCAAGTCCCCTTTATTTTAATATTGCAAATGATGAGACTTTCAGGCCTCACCTCTTTCTAAATTTCATGGGTCTACATAAAGACTTAGGCTTTCCTTGTGATAGTCTTGAAAGTGCTAGGTCTTAAGACACTATCAGTGGCTCCACTGCCCATTTGTCTTGTTTGAAGTTCTTCCATTCCACCTAATCCTATATCTGAAGAGACGTTTGATCTCTGTAGATTGAAACACTGTTGTTTTGATATTGTTTATAGGTATGAACATGCTAATGATGATAAAAGCAGTTTGAAATCAGATCCTGAAGGGGAAAAAATCCATGCTGGACTCCTGAAAAAGTTAAATGAACTGGAATCTGACCTTACGTTTAAAATGGGTAACTACTACTTTTATAAGTCAGTGGTGACTTTTGGAAGGACATTTTTTAACTGGCTTAAAGGAAAATGGGTTTCTCTCTTTCGGGGAAACTCTGGTTTTGTTCCAGGTGGAGGTGGAGTTCTTCTGGGGGCAGACATCATCCTTCTCCCTCTGCAGCCCCTCAGGGGCTTCCCCTCACCTTATGAGAACCATTTTCCTCCCCCAGTAAAGGAGACTCCTTTTGCATTGTCACCCTGTTGCACAGGAAAGCAGGGCTGTGTCTGACTCATGAGAGGATTTGGGAACCGAGTCTGTCTGTTGTTTCTTCCTGCAGGCCCCGAGTATAGAAGTATGAAGAGCTGTATTTACATTGGCATGGCCAGTGATGACATAGATGTTTCCGAACTAGTGGAGACCATTGCAGTCACAGCCCGAGAAATTGAGGAAAACTCAAGGGTCTGTAAGACTCATCAGCATTCCGTTCCTTTTCTGAGCTTTCCCAGCTGACTAGCTGGGGTCATGAAGGAAGAAGCTACCCTTGGAAATGTCTGTTCCTTCATTCTCCCCACCCCCCACCCCCACCCTCGCAATTTTAAATGCTTCCTGTGAACTAGGTAGTGTACAGGCATTAGAAATACAAGTTCCTTCGACATAGTCCCTGAGCTTACAAGCCATTGGGGGAAAGAGATACATATTACCAAGTGATGTCATAAATGCTATGAAAAAGAATTTTTTTTAAGCATTAAAGAAGACACAGTCAGCTCTGCCTGACAAGGTCAGGGAAGACTTCCTGATTGGAGCTGGGTCCAGAAGAATGAATGAGGACAGGGATTTCAGTAATGCAGCTTCCCAGCAGTAACAGACCAGCTTTTATCAGCCAGTTGGCATGGAGAACCAGGCCACAAAGCTTGAGGGATGCTCTCCATACTAGACGTTTGATTCACTAGCAATCACTCAAACAGAAAAAGGACCACAGCCGGACTAGTCAGAGAAGAGTCAGAAATGTGTCATGTGATTCGTTTTTGGTGTAGGGGTGGGGAAGGGGAGGAAATTTGAAAATGAGGCTGAAGGAGCCAGCTTTATTCATCCATGGGTGGACTTCTTAAGATCCTTCCAAACCCAACTCTATTCTGGCTTCATTTCCACGAATGTTGAGCAGTGTGTCTCTGTCCTGTTGACATGGCATTCAGAATGTAGGTACGATTATCCTTCTCCTCCCTGTTCCCTAGCAAAAGAGGCTAGTATGTCTGCCTAGGCCTCCTTGAGCATTTTAAAAATGCAGAATTTTATTTATTGACATGCTTTTGAAAAATGACCCAGCGCTGTGTTAATAGTTCTTCTAGACTCCAGGCAAGCAGCTTAGATGAGTAATGCCATTCTTGGTTTTCTCACAGCTTCTGGAAAACATGACTGAAATTGTTAGGAAGGGAATTCAGGAAGCTCAGGTTCAACTGCAGAAGGCAAATGAGGAACGGCTTCTGGAAGAGGTGAGGCTGCAGATTGGACTTCCCAGCTGGCATCAGGCTGGAAGTGGACTGGACAAGATGACCTTGAGTAACATGTTATGTTTTGCAGGGAGTGTTACGGCAGATCCCTGTAGTAGGATCCGTGCTGAATTGGTTTTCTCCATTACAAGCTTCACAAAAGGGAAGAACTTTTAACTTAACAGCAGGTAGGACTAGACTGGCCCTGATGTCATTAACAGGAGAGTTTTGACCAAATGCTTTTGGGTTTCAGTTTCTTATCACTGTGCCAGGAATCTATGGAGATAAGACTTGTCTGCTCCCGTCTCCCGCCTGACTGCTGAAATAGTACAAAAGCAGATATCCGTTCCCTGTAGCAAGCAGACGCGTCTTCCTTGAATCCATGAGCAACACTTTTGTTCATTCTGCTGTTCAGATCCTCAAGACACTGTGTCTTGGGTGTTTTGGTTCAGCATTTGCCTCAGCAACGGGCTGCTTTTAAAAGATTGCATGAGCACTGAAACATTTAATTTCAAACCAAGCAACCAGCAAATATTAACAGTTGCTGAGACTTGGAGATAATATTAAACTACATGACTCCTCTTTTCTTTGGTGTTCTATCCAGGAAGTAATTTCCTAAACCTGAGGTCCGTTCCATTATTCTTCCCCAGGAAATAATGACTACACTCTCATATGATAGAAAAAATAAATCTGATTTTTCATCAGCCAAACCTCACCCTTTGGCAAAGAGGCATCCATTTCTTGTTGCTAAAATTCAGTTCCCTGTTGGGCCTGGCTCCCTAGACATGCTGTGCCACACTGCTGGGTGTGTGTCCTCAGCTGTACTCAGGGTTCTTGAGAGTGGAAGGACAAAGCACCCCAGCAGGGTTGGGGGTCACGAGCATAGCTGTGGTACATTTCAAGAGCTGAGTGGCTAAAAGAAGCTTATTAACAAGGCTGAGGTGAGGGCACCCTGTGCCAAGAACTACCACTTACCCCGCTCCTTACTTTTTCCCGAAGGCTCTCTGGAGTCCACAGAACATACATACGTCTCCAAAGTACAAGGCACAGGAGTGACACCGCCTCCAACCCCCTCAGGCACTCGCTCTAAACAAAGACTTCCAGGTACATAATTAACACTGGAAAAAATCAGTTGGACTTCTCTTGGGAAAACAGACCTTTGTGTCACGTAACGGTTTTCCCCCAAGTTTGCTGTTACTTGCATTCCTTTGTTTTCTTGGGTCTTTAACCCAGAGTCCTATTCTTTATCTCAGACCACCTATCACTGTTTCATTAAGTAACCATTTCAGTAGTCGAGGGATTTAGCGTTGAAGAGCCCTCGTGTACTTCAAGGGGGAAACTGAGGTCTTGAGAGATGACATTACATCTCACTGTGGTGTTTGCTATCCTGAGCTTTTCTTAAGGTTACCTCAAAAGTCCCCAGCCTTGGGGCACGTGAATGCCATGATATCAGCGCTCATTTCTCTCCCATCCCGTAAAAGGCTTCAGAGCCAGTAATTCTAGGGATTTCTGCTGAAGAAGTTAGAACTAAACAAAGCAATTCCTCATTGCACAGAGAGTTTTTGTTGCAGAAGTGGCCCTCGTTGTGCTGTCAAGTGCGCTGTTCACCCAATCTTTCTTCTAGGCCAGAAGCCTTTTAAAAAGTCGCTACGTGGCTCAGATGCAATGAGTGAGACAAGCTCAGTCAGTCACATTGAAGACTTAGAAAAGATGGAGCAACTGTCCACTGGGCCAGAGCAAGACACCCCAGAGGCCAACAGCCCTGAGCAGCACCCCGGGGCTCCCAGCCCTCAGGAAGCAGACCAGGCTGAGGCCCTCCAGGAGAAGGCCCAGCACCCAAAAGATGACTGCCCACAGGCAGAAGAACTGGAGAGCTTAAGATAAAAGTCAGTGTTGGGTTTGAGACTGTACTGAATATTGTTGCAGGGATGATGAAGTTATATTGAAAATGTGAACTGTGCCACATCCTAATACATAGGAATTACTGTTATTTTGCGTAGTGGGTTTTTGCACAGACATGTGTCTGAAAGCCAGGTGTTCTAGATGGGCAGTCGACGTGTTTAATTTTATGTGTATGTAGAAAAACACTCGTTTCTGTCCCATCCAACTATAATAATTCCATTTTCCCCCTAAATTACCATAAACACTTTTTAGTCACAAAAAACACTTAGAATTTCAAGTGCCTGCCACTTGAAACACTTGCTCTTACTTAAGTATAAGTTCTTAGGTTGCACATAATAACTTTTTGGTAAATCAGCTTCTTCAGAACTCTCCGGGTTGTCTGCTGGACTTCTGCAGAAAAGGGGCAGACAGCATTGTTTGCCACCTGTCTTATTTGGTGTTTAGTTAGATCAGGTTGCAATATGCAACTGGATTATGTTTGGCTTAATGGAGAAGGGGCTTCAATAGGTTTGTAAATAAGAGTGTCAGAAGCCCTCTCCTGCCATCCCCAATTGCTGCTTTTCCTGGAGACTTAAGTAAGGACTGTGTCCACTCAAGCTTTGGCAGAGTTACCAAGCAAGTCAGGCTGGACAGCACTTCTGTGAGCAAGCAACTTTCCTCTGCCACAAATCCATTTCTCCTTTCATGTACTATTTGTAAACAAATTTGAGGACTCCTCTATTAAGAGTAATGGTAAAGTCTCTTCCTGACCACATATATGTATTTTTTAAATATTGGTAAAGCTTTTAAATTGGCACACAAGTACAGACTGCTCATTTCTATGTTTAGTATCTGAACAACCTGAAAGACGCTACCCTTAAGAGCCTAATATTAAATATGCTGTGTAGCACCTAGGTTAAGTGTAAACTCTAAATAAATATCTCTCTGCCCTATCTCATGTTTATGAAGCTTCTGTAGCTTCTGTTCCGTTAGCAGCTCACCTCTTTGGGCCCAACTCAGAAATAAGAACCAGAAAAGTAATCTTTCTTAGGCTGATCAAGCCAGACTATTAATAGTTGGAAGCAAGCTCTTAATTACTGCCCACTTCTACTTCTGCAGAAGTACCGCATCACTTTGTTTATCCCCAGTAATGGCCCCTGTGCCTTTTTAGTCCAGCAGAGTCAGCTGTGCGAGATCTTCAGCTGGTGGGGAATTCACACGGGTGTGTGGACCAGAGCATTGGAAGCCTTAGACCACGTGAAGCCTATAATCACACTTGCATTTGCTGTGATTATTGACATTTGGCACTCACCCAAGTGCAGCTTTTTTCTTTTCCTTTGTATTGTTTTGGTGCAGATGATTAAACAGTCTTCCCTTTTTATTTGGTGCAATGAAGTATAGCAGATGAAATGGGGGAGGGGTAAATTATCACCTCTAACAAGATTAATTTTTAAATGTTTTTATATTTGAAATTGTTAAATTGGTTTTGTTGAAACAAAATTTCACCCTTGAGATACTATTTGAATGTTGGTTTCAATAAAGGTTCTTGAAATTGTTACCCATGAGTTCAGTCTATAAATCTTCCTATTAATTGGGCATTGTGACGGTATGAATCTTCCTTTGTGCTTTCATTTGACTTCCTTTTCAATAGCAACTTCGGAAAAAGGTTTTTAAGAATATAACTTATGTAATAACCACAATTAAGGAATTTCAATGATATCTAAAAGAACAGATTTATCAGTGGCTTTGTATTTAACTCTCAATAAATTTAACCTCATAATAAATTATCTATTTTAAAGATAATTGTACTGGAGAACAGCAAAGACCAAATCCTCTTTCTGAACCTTTTCATTTCATTTATTCAGAAACACATAAGGTTTGGAGAAAGCCTCTAAAATAATCTTGGGCAAAAAAAATCTGTGACATGTATGAATTCTCACAGAAGTTTACTGTTTTAACTAGATTCCTCACAAACCCTACTGTAATTTTAATTTATCCACTAATTTAACAGAAGTAGAAATACTAAGTATCTGGAATAGCTGCTTATAGAACAGTAAGGCAGGTAGCTTCTTTCTCCTCTGCAACTTTTTAGTGAAGCCAGAAGTAAATCTAAACAAATGCCTTTGCCAAAATAACATTTTATTTTGAAAGTCATTTGAAAGACACTGTGTAAGGAGACCTAAGATTCAAAGGGTGTAGATTCCAAGTTCACACTCTTCCAATCCCTACCAGTGATCTTTGTCTCGCCAAAAAGTTTCCGCCTTTGGTAATTCCTGGTTTTAGCGTCATGGAGAAGAGACCTTTTCCCACAAGCCATCTTTATTTTTTTTGTAGAGTAGAGCTTTATTTCCAGGAAACACTGTGGTACTTGGAGATGGGTATTTTTTTAAAAACATCAAGGTAGATCTGATATGTTCAACAAAGTGGGGGGGCTCAGCCAGAGGTGAAGTAGAAAGGTTCTGGAAAATAAGATTACGGGGATAAGAGAAGAGCAACCTCGCTTTCTTTCCCTGCTTTTATATAGTTGTCAAATAAAGTATCTTTGTGTTCTTTAAACATTGAGTAGGATGTTCTTGGGATACTTTATGTATGCATGTATATAAAGGGCAAAATTACGTAAGAAATGAGGTGCTGGGTTAATGAGAAAAAGCAGTTAGTTACTTACTGCTTCACCTGGAGATTGCTAACCAGGACATTACTGCTTATCCCTAATTGATACAGAAGTTAAACAAGTTCTGTCAATGACATCCTAAAGATAAGTACTATCTGCTGAAGGAAAAGCAGCTATTATCTAGCCTAAACCCTTTTTTTTCTTACAGATGAAGAAACCAGGGTTCCGAGAGTTAAGATTTGCCCAACCTGTAAATTCTCACCTCTAGTATTTGCTTATCGTCTTGCTGCAGCCAGAAATCCACATGTGGAAACGGCATCCAGGAATACGGTCCTATGCGAAGTTGTTCTGTCTTTGCATCATAAATGCTAATCATCTAAAAAAGAACGTTTCAAGGATAGAATTGAAGGAATGTGTTACCACTTCTCAAACCTCATCGTTAATGCCCGCTCTGGCGTAGTCAAGTAATTTAAAGCATTTACCTGCGTAATAGGCTTATTAAATATCTTGTCTCACATAATAACAGAAGCTGCCACTTAACTGAATACTTGCAATGTGTCTGGTATTGCACTTTGTGGGTTCTTGTTTAGTCCTCTGTGCATTTTGTTTAGTCCTTAGGACAATCCTGCAGGAAGATGGCATTCTCCTCATTCTGGGTGAAAGCCTTAGGCTCACATACAAGGCACAGTGCCCAAGGTCCCCCTGTCCAGGAAGCATCTGAGCTGGGCATCCAATCCTGGCGTGTCTGACTAAAGTCCGGGCTCCTCATTGCTACAGAAAACACTGCCTTGTTATTTACACCCGAGCAACTCATTACCTTGCAACTTAACAAGCACACAATAACTGTGTCCCCATCAAAAGGAAGGAAAAATCCGTTTATAAGAAGCTAATTTGCCAAATGACCAATTCTGTGAATCCCTACAGTTCCAGTAGTATTTGTGACCTTACCAGCGATGTTCTATTTTGGTTTTTGAGACTCAAATATGTTCTTTTGAATAGTAACTAAATTAAGGTTATTATGCTGCTTGAGAAATTGCAAAAGGAATCCTACAAAACATGAAAGGGGGTGGTAAAACAAATGACTCTGAATCCAAACACACTTTTCAATGAAAATGTCAGCATTTTCTAAAAATTCTTTTGGGTGCTCTGAATGTGATCTCTATTTTTTCACACTTTGAGCATTTTTAAAGAATTCTTACACCCATTTCTCAAATGGCACGTGTCTTTTTAAATAGCAGATTTTGGTTTTTATTTCCAGCTTTTAAGATAAAAATATTAGTCTTAGGTTTTTATATTTCTAGCTTTTTAAACTAAAATTTTTTCTTCGTTAAAGAGCTCCCTAAGCATAAAATGGGAAAGGACTTGAATAGACATTTCACCAAAGAGGACGTTCAAATTGCCATCAAACACATGAAAAAAAGCTCAGCATCATTAGCCATCAGAGAGATGCAAATCAAAACCACCATGAGATACCATTTTACTCCCTCTAAGATGGCTAAGATTAAAAAAGAAAATAATAAATGTTGGCAAGGATGTGGGGAAACGGAACCCTTACGCATTGCTCGTGGGAATGCCAAATGGCATAGCCATTGTGGAAAGCAGTGTGGTGGTTCCTCAAAAAGCTAAAAATAGAACTACCATATGACCCAGCAATTCTCCTACGTATATACCCAAAAGACTTGAAAGCAGAGACTCAAAAAGAGCTTGTACACCAATAATCACTGCAGCACACTGTTCACAATAGCCAAAAGGTGGAAACAACCTAAATGAACACCAACCTAAATGCCCACCACCAATGGACAGACAAGATGTGGTACACACATACAATGGAATACTACTCAGCCAGTAGGAGAAATGAAGTTTTGGGACATGCTACGGTATGTCTGGAGCTTGAAGACATGCTGAGTGAAATAAGACAATCATAAAAGGACAAATACTGTATGACCTCACATATATAAAAAGACAAGAAAAGGCAAATGTATAAAGACCAAAATTTATTAGTGGTTATTGGGGTGGGAGGGAGGGGGAAAAGAGGGTTAAGGGTGATGGAGAAATTGTATTCATTAAGGGTAGGGTTGCACAGCCAATTATTGTAAATGCTGTCAATAAGTTGTACACCTGTAAAAAGTTGAATTGGCAAAAGTGTGATACATATAACAATGATAAAAAAAAAAAAACTGCTGAGGCTGCTTATGTACAACCAAAAACCTATGGAATTTGGTACCTTGGTTTGGAGGTTTAGGGTCATGTTTTCATGGGACATCCCAGTTAGTTGGCCTAATAACATGTGCTTCCCGTTCTACCTCCTAGTTCGTTGCCAAGTGCCTGGGGCCTTAAAAGTTTACAAGTGGCCATCCAAGGCACAATAAGTGGTCTCTATTCACCTGGGGAAACCCTGGTGGCACAGTGGTTAAGAGATTTGGCTGCTAACCAAAGGGTAAGCAGTTCAGATCCACCAGGCATTCCTTGGAAACTCTATAGGGCAGTTCTACTCTGTCCAACAGGATCACTGAGTCAGAATCGACTCGACGGTAACAGGTTTGGTTTTGGTTTTTATTCAACAGAGAAAGGAGAGTTAGGAATACAAGGAGGATATGGACTGTGTGGGTAGTTGCCTCCATGATCAACTGCCTCCTTTGCCCTGAGACCAGAAGAACTGAATGGCACCTGGCTACCATTACTGAAAATTTTGAGCAAAGACTCTATAGAAGAATTCTTATCAAAAGTGAATCGCATGGAATTCTGACTTCCTGGAGCCATGGAAGGTAGATGAACACCTGAAACTATTGCCCTGAGATAATCTTTAAACCTTAAACCAAAAATATCCCCTTATGTCTTCTTAAAACCAACAATAGTTTAGCTTATCTACTAAAAAAAGTGTCTGCCAGGAGCATTAATGCTCTTTTAAGAAGTAGCTATATGGAATCAAAGTGACAACAGCAACTTGAAAGATTAGACAGGAACCTTAGGGGACAGTGAATTTATGTTAAGGGGGGAGGAACAACTCTGAAAAGGAAGGTGAGAATGGTTGCACAACTCAAAGAATGTAATCAACGTCACTAAGTTGTACATGTAGAAACTTAAAAAGTCCTCAATTACAAATTGGTTGTGCTCCCCAAAACAGTAAGTTTTTAAGTCCAAAAAATGATTGGGCTTGGAATAAATAAGTACTGCCCATTACTTGGAGGGGAAAAAAAAAACAGCACCCAAAGGAAATCAGAGTTTTAAATTAATTTGGTCATTTTTTTAGGTTAACTAAATCATTCAAGCAAATTGGTGTTTAGTGTCTTGGTCCAGAGGAAAGCACAATCCCTCGGTGCCGCAGGGAGAAACCTCTTCCCACCCCTTCCTGGGCTCCTTACTCACTTTATACAAGTAAAAGGGGTTCGTTCTCTTTGGATCTAGATGCTGTGGGTTCACACAGGCCTCCCCCTACACCTTTTCAGCAGAGAACACAGGCCTTGTGCTTATAATCTAAAGACGTTCATTACTCTTCTACTTAATTGTTACATCTGTGAGTGTGGTAGTCCCTGAGAATTTATAGCTTCAAAGCAGCAGACGTAAACTTCTCGTTTCTAAGGGTATCAAGCCTTGAAGCTTTGACATTTGATGTCCTCCCTGCCACCCCCCAAGCCCTTAACATCAAGATGATTTCAAACTCACTGGTCCTCCTGTCAGAGCTCGCGCAGCACGCAGTTCCTCCTCTGGACCTCGATCTTGAAAGGACGCTCTGTAAATCTCTGCAGTTTTAATGTTGACAGCTGTGAGGGATGACAGGATGATTTTGAATTGGCAGAAGACTAAGTTGGGAAATTTGCAGGGCCTTACATTTCTGTCACCGTACATAAAAGGCAGAATAAAGATAAAATAGAGAGGAGAATGGTAATTAAACAAAATTACTCAAGTGTCTGTAGCTTCCCTTCCCCCTTCAGGGAAAGAGAAAAAGTGATCTTTCAGCCAAGTACTCATTGAAAATAACGGAGGCTTGTGCTGGGCTGCACCTGCCTGGGAAGCTCAGCCTTCCTGGAGCTCACTGTCTTCAAGCAGGCGCAGGTTAGAGGCTCCCTGGTCAGCCCTGTGACCAGACTGCACGGTATATGGCTGGGGACAGGAGGGTGGCCTGGTTCGTGGCAAAGTCTAGTATTTTTGTTGGTTTTAATTTTCACTACTTAGTATCTCAGACATATACAAAGTTAGAGGATAAACTAATGAACACCTGGGTACCCACCACTCAGCTAAATAACCTGTCACAGACACAGTGGAAGTCTGTGTAGGTGCAGCTGGTTTTGCCTCCTAACCTCAGGAGCCCTAGGTTGTCACCGGAGGGTGGAAGGTTGGAGGTGTTCTTTTAGCTCAACGGTTTTAGACTTTCTTTTCTAGGATCTTTTTCCCAATCAAAATCTTACTTGGTTCCCTGTATATAAAAAGATAACGACGCACTGCTCACTTGGCTCCCCAGAGCACTGGCTAGAGAAAGGCACACCGGGCCTTCTGAAGCGGAGCAGAGAGCCTGCTGAGGCCTAGTGTACACATGCATCACAGCACGCTGTCTGTGATTTATGTTTGCTGCAGTCTCAGGATGTGGACACTTTCTATTTTGTAGATAAGGGTTCGAGAAGTTAAGCCACAGGCCCAAAGTCTCAGCAAATATAGAGAGGAGCTAGGTTTTGAACTTGAAGTCTGTAGTATACCAACAGCAGTGGGGATCATGATTTTGCTCAGTCACTTTAACCTGTGCCTACCTTGACAGCACTGGGTTTTTTTTTACCTTGTCACCATGTAACCAAACCTCCAACCCCCAAATAAACACACTACTTACCAATGCCATAAATTACTGGAAAATGGTTTTCGTTTTCTTCCCGGTCATTTAATTCTAACATAAAAAAAAAGTTTTAGATACAGCTTCTAAGTAACATCAAATAATTGTTTTCATTCTGCATGATAAAGGCCAAGAAGGAATCCCTACCGCAAAGTGGGGAAAACAAAATACGGGACTGTGTTCTGGTCTCCCTGCTTAGTCCCAGGGCAGGGAGATTATACTGAGAAACGGCACCTTCCAGAATTAGTGCACTCTGCCATGTAAGGGGGCAGCTCCAATTTGACACCCAGTCCCTTCTCCTTCCCAGGAGTAAAGGACAGACAATTCAAACTCCCAAGGAAGGAAAAATGAGTTGTCCTTGAGGCAGGTCAGTGTCTGAAGGTGGAACAGGATGTGAACATGGGGATACAGAGTAAGGCCATTCATTCCAGCTGATGGGAAAAGCCTGCACAGAAGTCAGCGAGGCATCAGCAAATTGTGCGTCTCTTCTACCTCTGAGGTCCTGGTGCCTTAAGGGTGAGGGCAGAAATTCCTGAAACTGACTGCTTTTGGGAAAGATACCAGAACTTACCTGTCACACATAATGTCACTAGGTGAATGTCATCTTCTTGTCTGTCAAATTCACCTACAATTAGAATTTGGAAACTGGATGTCACATAAGTTCCTTTAATGAGCAGAACATAACACTGAGCAGGTCAAGAGGGGACAGAGGAACAGAGCCAGACGAGCAATCTCCTTTCAGCCTCAGCCTGGCCCCTGTCTATCAGAGGCCCGGTCTATATGCACTGACCTCACACAACCCTGCCCACCGAGTGACAGACACGTTCTTAGCCCCAGGCCCAAAGGAAACAGAAAAGTTTTGGGGGGATAAACAGGCTCGTTACAGAAGATCGTTATTCTTTTCCTAAGTAAGATTTTTTTTTCTCCTGATTATCAGAGTTGTTCAAAATTGAGTCACTGTAAAAAATTCGGAAAATAAAGTATAAAGTAGTAGGTTTTTAATGCCCATAATCCCAGCACAGTTAAAATTTATGCACAACTCAGCCCACATCAGACAGACAATTGTATATCCACTCAAACTATGCAGACAATAGCCTGATTTGTTTGTACATAAGCATTTCCCATTGTAATTAAAACCTCTTCACAAGAATTATTTTAATGACTATGTAACTATTCCCCTACTGGTGGGAAGCATTAGATCGTTTGCTGTTATAAATAATGCTCTACTGCTTGTCTTTAGGAACCCTGGTGGCACACTGGTTAAGCATTGTGCAGCTAACCCGACAGGTCTGCGGTTCGAGCCTACCGGCTGCTCCTTGGTAGAAAGATGTGGCAGTTGGCTTCCAAAAAGATTTGCAGCCTCTGAAACCCTACGGGGCAGTTCTACTCTGTCCTACAGGGTCACTGTGAGTCAGAATTGACTCGACGGCAGTGGGTCTGATTTTTTTGGCTCATCTTTGGGCATAAATCTCTGTGCACACTCTTCAGATTATTCTCTTAGAATAGTTTCCCAGAAGGGGAATTACTGAGTTAATTCCCAGAAGGGGAGTTACTGGGTTAAAGGCTATGAACCTTTGTTAAGACCTAAGCCACTTTGCCAAATGACTTTCCTGACAGGTTGCACCGACTGGTGGGTATGCCTGTCTCACTGCCTCGTGGTTAACACTGAGCACTTTTTTGGGGGAGAAATTATTTGCTAATTTAATAGGGGAAAACATGGTATCAGTATTGTTTCCATTTCCTATAGCAGTTTAAAATGGAACATTTGTGCCAGGAGGGTAGTTCTATTTTACGCAACTCAGAGCATTTACTATTTCGGTATGGATCGAAGGCTATCTTAAAAGACACGCCTGTCCCATCCCCACTTTCCCCTAGAGCTTTAGCTCTACGCTTGTTACTCCTTATGTAAGATTCTGAGCCGAGCTGTCCAGTCTCTTATGTTGCCTCCAGTAGGCGGGCCTCTCTTAGGTTTTGTAGTAATTGGGATTTTTATCCAAGCAAAAATACGTCAACATTTTTATCAAATTTGGGGAGGGGAAGTGAACTTACTGAGAAGTTGATGAGTTAGTTTTTGTGACAACTGCCGATCGTCACTGAAGCCGCCCACGAGGTGTACTTCCAGCCTGGCAAAGAGAGGGGATGGTGGTCAGAGGCCGCCCAGCACATGGGCAGTGTGTGCTGGTTTCACCCTGGATTTTGGTTCTCAGCTTCTGTAACCCTCGCTCTACAGCAGTCTTGCTGACCTTTTTCATATAGCAGCCTATATAGAAAGTGTCTGTGGGGCACACTAGGTAAATGGGTGAGACAGCCAAGGCCAGAGGCAAGCTTCTGGGGACCCTGCCCAATCACCCTGAAGACCGAGGGGTTCTATATCTTAGCACAAATGTGAAGCCTCAATGCAGAGAGTGAGACACACTGCTCTAGATGAATATGATTCTATCACATTATTCACTCACCCGAAGTAGGAAACCTCCAAGAGCCTCTTAAATGCCTCTGGTCTAAGAGGGGCTGGGCTGTAAGACTTAGAAAGCCAACTTGATTAAAAGACCAGTATGTGGGGGGATTGCAGTAGACACTTCACAGGTGTTGTCTGATCAAATGTTCAGCGTCTTGGTGCGAAGAGGGAGTACTGTCTCCATTTTATAGAGCAGGAAACTATGCGGCTGTCAAATAAAGCCTGAGTCTGTCTACAGCACATGCTTACTCCCCTATATCTGCTTTTCCCAGACTGTGTTTCCTTCACCATCATCCACAAGATGGGAAAGAAGCATTCCTGAAGTTAAACAGGAGCTCTGCTGGCGCAGTGGTTAAGAGCTCGGCTGCTAACCAAAAGGATGGCAGTTTAAATTCACCAGCCACTCCTTGGAAACCTTATGGGGCAGTTTTATTCTGTCCTATAGGGTGACTATCATTCAGAATCGACTTGATGGCAACCAGTTTAGTTTTTTGGTTTTGGTGTTAAATAATAACTGCAAAATCCTGCCTACTGTAGCTCATTGTAAGGATCTAAAAAGTCCCATAATCTAAAAAGCCTAAATTTTGTTTGACCCTGTGTACCCAACACTTGTCTACTAACCACCTTTTCCACACCCTATAACAACCTGGGAATCTGAGTAGTACAAATGGTTAACACACTTGGCTGTTAACCAAAAGACTGGAGGTTCAAATGCAGTCACAGGTGCCTCTGAAGAAAGGTCTGGCAATCAACCCTCCCCGCCCCCCCGCCCCCCCCCCGCTCCCCCCACCCCAAAAATCAGCCACTGTAAATCCTGTGGAGCACAGTTCTACTCTGATACACATGGGGTCACTCTGAGTTGCAATCAGCTTAAGGGCAACTGGTTGGTTGGCTGGTAGGTCACAGTTTGCTTATTGACTCTCCTTATATCGGAATATATACACCTTGGGAGCAAGTTTTTTCATTTGCTCTGTTCACTGCTATGTCCTTGGCACCTACTATAAGTTCTTGCCCACAGAAAGCATTCAATAATTGCTGAATGAATGAATGATGGAATGTAGAGATACCACATGGGGGGTGTAAGAGAACAGTCTGATACATGAAATCTAAAAATATATTACTGAAAATAAAAGTCAAACCTTCCATTTAAAACCCTGCACCGTGTCCTTGCCTGCACACATCTTCCATTCTTTCACTCAGTAACTACTGACAAAACGCTACACATCTTCCATTCTTTCACTCAGTAACTACTGACAAAACGCTAACGCTGTGCCAGGTTCCGCTCTAGGGGGACAGGTCAGACACTGCGGCTGCAATGGTTTGCACAGCTACTTCCTCTACACAGTGGTACAAAGTTCCCAACATATAACAGAGTATCACGGAGCTCACCTTCCACATTGAGTGTGATCGGAAAAGGATTTTATGGAGTTCATGATCAAGGGGACCTCAGCTTTGGTGTCGGTTCCATCACAATGTGTCAAGCAGGTAGCCCCATTACCTGAAGGACAAGGGTGAAATGACTCATGTTATTCCAGATGAGAACCCAGGAAGCAAGGCAAGTCTACTGTCTATCCGGACCACCTCATCTCTGAATATCCTGTAAGAAAAAAATGTATAGCAAGTTTGTGCTGCCCAGCCAACCCATTCTGGCCAGGCCAACAGGGAGACACCATGCAGACTAGAAAAAAGGTTAAGTGAGGTCAGGTTTCAAATCGAACACCAGGAAGCTCAAATCAAGAAATTAAATGGTCCCGATTGTGGGGTCAGTTTAAGTAACGGTTTCCTTCATCTCTCTCATCATACCTGTGTGCCTCAGGACCACAATGTGACAAGTGGTGGCATCATCAGAACCCAGAATGGAGATGGAGCCTGTTTAAAAAAGAAATAAAATAAAATATCCAGTAGCCTGTGTGATAATGCCCAATGCACTGGTCCCTAACCTACCATCCTTTGGGGAGGTCACTGCAAGCTCTCTTTGCTGAACATACAGAAGGCCCTGGGGTCCCACTTGTTGAACAGACTGACCTCTGAGAAGTCTGGCTCTTTCCTGTTTAATTAAAAAAAAAAAAAATAGTGATGTAAATTAGTGAGGATTGAATAACTAGAGAGGAGAGAGCCAAAGTGTACTCAAGTGGGAAAGGCACGCTAGTCTGTTGGAGGTGTGTGTGCTATCTGACAGGCTAAAATAAAAGGCAGCAATAACAATCATGTGGAACAGTGCAAAGAAAACAGTGCAATTCTGGCTTTTTACCTATAAAACAGGCCTTTATTACCTATGGAATTAGAGCAAAAATTCTTTACCACAGTTCTTCACTAAAAAGTGTGAGACACTTCATAATTTTACAATCGTAAAGAGAATTAGATTATATGGAATAGTGGATAGGTGGCTCAGAAACTACAGCCCTTTTTTTGTTTTCCTTTAAAGAGGACGAAGGTTAATACCTTCCCTTTCCCCTAATCTCTTTGTCCTAGTAGTTCCACTTCTGGAAATCTATACTAAGGGAATGACCCAAAATGGCATTAATCTCTGTGTTATTTAGAATGAAAAAAGCTGGGAGCAGCAACAGGAAAGGTCAATTTGCTGAACCAACCCACAACCACTAACTGCACAGTCATGAAAAATGAAGACGATGGGAAAAGAGTTTTGAAATGTTAACCAAAAAGCAAGATTGTTGTCACTGTTGGGTGCCACTGGGTCAATTTTCGACTTAGCAACCCCATGTGACACAGTAGAAATGCCCCCAAAAAGTAAAGTCCAAGCATAATTTAAAAAGGGGGGGGGGTACGATATTGTTAATTCAACAATGCTGAGACACAGATTAAAAAAACCAAGCCCACTGCCACTGAGTCAACTCCGACTCACAGCAAGGCTAGAGAAACGTAGATACACACAGGAAAAATCCGGGAAGGAAATTCACCCCATAACCACAACTGCAGTAAAACAACAACAGAGGAGGTTTTACTGTTGTTTTTATTCTCTAAATGTTCTGCGATGTAGTTATGTTATTATTAAAGCAGGACGACAAAAAGGGTCTCTCATAAATAAGCAAACTTATTAAAAGGACATGCTAACATTTGTGCCAAAAATCTATCCAATAGAATACTTGTATAAGTTCTTATGCAGCAAGTCTATAAAAAAAGAACTTAGGAGAACACGAAAGACACAAGGTAATTATAAGCCCAAGGGACAGAAAGGGCCACACAAATCAGAGACTCCATCATCCTGAGACCAGAAGAACTAGATGGTGCCCAGCTACAACCGATGACTGCCCTGACAGGGAGCACAACAGAGAACCCCTGAGGGAGCAGGAGAGCAGTGGGATGCAGACCCCAAATCCTCGTAAAAAGACCAGACTTAATGGTCTGACTGAAACTAGACAGACCCCAGTGGTCATGGCCCCCAGACCTTCTGTTGGCCCAGGACGGGAACCATTACCAAAGCCAACTCTTCTGACAGGGACTGGACTGGACAATGGGATAGAAAAAGATGCTGGTGAAGAATGAGCTTCTTAGATCAAGCAGACACTTAAGACTCTGTTGCCATCTCCTATCTGGAGGGGAGATGACAGGGCAGAGGGGGTCAGAAGCTAGGGGAATGGACATGAAAAGAGACAGTGGAGGGAAGGAACGGGCTGTCTCATATGGGGACAGCAATTAGGAGTATATAGTGAAGTGTATATAAATTTTTTATGAGAGACTGACTTGATTTGTAAACTTTCACTTAAAGCACAATTTTAAAAAAGTCAAAAAAAAAACTTAGGTTAAATTCTTGAACAAAAATGGAATTAATCATTTTTTTCAAAAATGTCAAATTGGTGGGTAAGTCTATTTAGAGTAAATGATAGCTGTTTATTAGTAGTTATAAAAAATAATGATTTTCATTTATCAAGTGTTCATAGATACATAGATAACATATAATGGTGCAGTTGAGTTTATATAATAATTTCTTACTAAGTAAGTACAGTTGCCTCTCTGAATTACCAGCAATACATTGTAGTTAAGCTGATTTTTTCCAGCTAGCAAATGTATGCCCCTGCCTTGCCAAGCACTCTTCTGAGCATGCAGATTGGTTTGTATCTAATTGGGAAGATAAATAAACAACAAAAATATCAATGCATTTAAAACTCCAATTGTAATTATTCAAGTTGTCACTAGTTTCTTGTAGCGTCTATAAGAGAGAACTGAGGAGCTGAACACCTGCACACACCCAACTCAAAGCTCTCCTCTGACACTGTCCCAGCAGCTCTGGTCTTCTGTGTCAGTTGGAATACTTTGTCACTCAAGGTCTACTTCTTTTAACCGGTTGCGGTTTAGTTGATTCTGACTCAGGCAATGGCAAGCCCATGGGTATCAGAGTAGACTGTGCTCCATAGTGTTTTCAATGCCTGATTTTTTGGAAGTAGATTGCCAGGCCTTTCTTCCAAGGCACTTATTAGACTGCGAGCAGACAAGCGCATTCACAGTTGGCACCACCAGGAACTCCACCAGTTGTCGCCTAGTCGGCTGTGACTCAGGATGACTTCTCTTTAGGGAGTGGCATACGTGGTGTCTTTGGAGTATCTCTTATAAGGCTGTGCCAAACTGTCATTTATCTCAGTTTCCAGAAGTGCAGCAAGTAAGTTTGATCTGATCGTAAGTGTGGAAACAGGAAAATATGACATATATGAACGAGAAAATGCTAAGTATGTAAAGCCAGAATGTTGCATTTAGAAGATAATCCTCTTTGTCCTCACTGTTCTGTTCTCTATGATTTCCTCAGTAATGTCAGACCACTAATAAATTAACTTTCCAGATATAAAAAAAAAAAGTCAAATTGGTACCACACTGAAATGTACCATAATTTCCTTCTGACTTATAATAAATAAACCCCTTAATGAACAAATTCTTACTCAAATGAGTAAATACAGCACATGTATGTATTTGCCCAGACTGGAGAACATTTTTATAGTCTTATACAGGCTTCTCGCCATTTCTTGTGACAGGTGCTATTTTAGGTTAGTGCTTAGTTACTGAGTAAAATCCAAGAAGATGGAATAAACATAAGGGTCAGCTTGATTAGTTACACAGTATTGTCTTTTTGTAATAAATTTCCACTATTTAGAAGAAAGGCAGCAACTGATACCAACCCACTGCTGGCTGAGTCAATTCCGACTCACAGTAACCCTCTAGGACAGAGCAGAACTGCCCCACAGGGTTTCCAAGGCTGTAATCTTTATGGAAGCAGACTGCTACATCTTTCTCCCATGGAGGGGCTGGTAGGTTCATTTCCACGCCATTTCTCGCCCCACCTTAATTTAAAATAAAAGTGAGAATTCAGAATTCCCTTATTATTCCTTTAATACTTACCTTTTTCTTTGTTCTTTCTGGGAAGTGGGGGAGTGGAGGTAGTAAAGGCAAATTTTTACCATTTTCACAATTATCACCAAAAAGCAGAGCTATTTGTAAGAAATGAATTGACATTTTTCATTCCCAAAAGCAAAAATCACAACATCTCTTGTCAACACCCGTTACCCATTGCATCTATTCCAACTCACAGCAACCCTATATGACAGAGGAAAACTGCCCCATAGGACTTCCAAGAAGCAGCTGGTGGATTTGAACTGCTGACCTTTTGGTGAGCAGCTACAGCTCTTAACCACTGTGCCACCAGGGCTCCTTGTAAACAGAAAAACCTGTAATTCATTGCCGTAGAGTTGATTGGGTGGGTGCTACGATTCTCCATTTGTTTCCCTATGGTCTCCCTTGCCCAGTCCATCCTACCTGACGGCTGCCAAAGTCACTGCTTCAAAACAATGATCTTGTGACATCCCTTTTCTGCTCAAAAACTTTTCCGAGCCCAGCAACTTCACTTGTAGGAGTATATACTTAAGGGAAGAATTATGGGAGTTCATAAATATTTAGCTCTGAGAATGTCCATAACAGTGAAACACTGCAAATGTCTTACATGCTTCAAATGCAGGAATGAAATATGGTGTATTCATACTGTGGCATTTATGGAACCATCAGGGAAGATGCTACAGGAGTGGGTACTGCACATGCCGCCTCCAGTTAAGAGAGAAGGCTCTCTAGACAGCACTGCCCAAGACAGCTTTCTGCAACGATGGAAAAGGTCGAGATTTGTGCTGCCTCATATGGTATTTTTTTTTTTTTTCATATGGTAGCCACAAGTCATGTGTGGTTGTTAAGTACTTAAAATGTAGCTCGTGTGACTGAGGAACTGAAGTTTTAATTTCAATTTAACTTTAATTAAATGTAAACAGCCACATGCGGCTTGTGGCTATCATACTGGGTAGTGCAGATCTAGAATCAAGGGCAGGCTGCCAGGGTTCCAATCCTGGCCTCACCACTTATGGGATGTGTGACCCTGGACAAGTTACTCAACCTCTTTGTGCCTCAAAGTGGGCATCCATAAAATGGGAATACTGACAGCACCTACTTCATAGGGCTGTGGTACGTGGCAACCACCACTGATTACAGTTGCTGTTGTCATTATTATACGCTACGCATAGCTAAGGGAGCCGTGGTGGTGCAGTGGTTAAACACTTGGCTGCTAACCAAAAGGTCGGTGGTTCAAAGCCACCAGCCATCTTTCTCCATGGGAGAGAGATGCAGCAGTCTGCTTCTGTAAAGATTACAGCCTTGGAAACTCTATGGGGCAGTTCTACTCTGTTGTACAGGGTCACTATGAATAGGAATTGACTCTATAGCAATAGGTTTGGTTCTCTGGTTAGGCAGAGTAATGGACGGGCATACTTACAACATATTGTTACATAATAAAGGCACGTGATGAAACAATAAACAGTATGCTAGCATGTAAAAAACTATATGCAAAGAAAAACCTTTCTCTGTAAGGACAGTCATCAAAAGATGAAAAATGTGATCACAGGTGATTTTTTGTGTCTTCTTTTGGTGATCTGTATTTTCTATTTTTCTACAAAGAGGACACACTACTTGTTATAATAAAGAATTACACCTTTCACTACTCCCCATTGCTTATTAGATGAGAGATCCATCTAGGTCCCTCAATAATCTAGATACAACCTTCTTTCCCAGGTTTACCCGCCACTGTTTCCTTTCTCCCGTCTACTCGCGCCACAGCCCCCTCCTGCCCACCACACACAGCGGGCATGTCTGGCTAGAATGCCCTCCCCATTCTCTTCCTTTTCAAACTTCTCTCCTGGCTCCATCATCCTTCCCTTAAACCAAAAAAAAAAAAAAAACTCACTGCCATTCAGTCGATTCCGACTTGCCCCATAAGGTTTCCAGTGTAAATCTTTACAGAAGCAGGCTGCCACACCTTTCTATCATGAAGTGGCTGGTGGGTTCGAACTGCTGACCTTTCGGTTGGCAACTGAGCGCTTCATTACTGCGCCACCAGGGCTCTTTCTCCTTCCCTTAAAACCCACTGCCACTGAGTTGATTTCAACTCAAAGTAACCCTATAGAACTGAGTAGAACTACCCTGTAGGGTCTCCAAGACTGTAATCTTTACAGAAGCAGAGAGCCACATCTTTCTCCCATGTAGCAGCTGGTGGGTTCGAACCACCAACCTTTCAGTTAGCAACTGAGCGCTTAACCACTGCGCCACCAGGGGTCATTTTCCTTCCCTTAAAAACAAAAACACCCGTTGCAGTGGAATCTATTCCAACTCATAGAGACCCTACAGAACAGAGTAGAACTGCCCCACAGAGTTTCCAACGAGTGTCTGGTGGATTCAAACTTCTGACCTTTTGGTTAGCAACCTCAGCACTTAACCATTATGCCACCAGTTCCCTTCCCTCAGACAGCTTCAAATGACTGCAATCCTCCTTCCTCCACATTCCTGTAAAGCAAATTGGTCCCTACTACACAGCCTTTCTGTAAGGAGTTTGGTTTTACGCAGCCTTTCTACGCCAAAAAGAAAACCAAACTCTTTGTCTTCAAGTCAACTCCAACTTACAGCGACCTTACAGGACAGAGCAGAACTGCCCCACAGGGTTTCCTAGGTTGTAATCTTTACAGAAGCAGACTGCCACATTTTTCTCCCAGGGAGCGGCTGGCGGGTGCAAAATGCCAACCTTTAGGTTAGCAGTAGACCACCTGAACCAACGCACCACCAGGGCTCCTTTCTTTTCTAGGCCGGTCTCCCTAAATAGGCTATAACATCCGTTCAAGAGGAGCTGCCCTGGTAAATCACCAAAATCACCATACCGCCTTCTCTCAGCACTTAGCACACTGCCTTGATCTTTTTAACTTTTTATTATGGGACTTTCCAAACATATATAAAAGCAGAGAGAGCCACCTAAATTCTTTAGGCAGCTGAGTTTTTTCCTTGGTGAATGCTACTCCAGTCTTCACCGGTCAACAGTGTGACAGTGACAGAATACAAGGAAAGCGCTTAGCAGGATGCCAAGCATGTACTAAGTGCCCAGTAAGTGCTGGCTAATATTACTCCTGTTTGTTTATGAAATGCCAAGTGGAGAATCACAGAGCTGTCCATCTTCTCCCTGTCAATGATGCCTCGTCATCCTTCAGATCTGAGTTCAGGGCTCATTTTGTTCCCTCATTTATGTAACAAATATTTACTGAGCATCAACTCTACTGCCAAGGACTGCCCTAGCCATGGAGGGTACAAAGGCGAAGACAGACATTTCAATGTGACTTCAGGAAGTATGGAAACTCTGGTGGTGTAGTGCTTAAATGCTATAGCTGCTGCTAAACAAAAGGTCTGCAGCTGGAATCCACCAGGTGCTCCTTGGAAACTTTATGGGGCAGTTATACTCTGTCTTATAGGATCGCTATGAGTTGGAATCGACTCGGTGGCAATGGGTTTGGTTTTGGGTTTTTTCAGGAAGTATACATTCTGGGAGACAGACCAAAGGGAAAGTAGACAAAACAAGCAGGCAGGCAAAATAATTACAAAGTGTGCAACCGTTATGGAGGACATGCGAAGAATGCCTTCCCTAACACCCCAGGCCAGGTCAGTTCCTCTGTTTCACATCTCAGAGTGAAAAAATGGCATGTTTTTCTTTGTAACACTTAACAATTTGGGACATCTAAGCCATTCTTTAATCTAAAAAAATACATATATATTCCTTCTACTGACTAGGGAGTCCCTGGATGGCAGAAATTATTAAGCACTTCACTATTAAAGGAAAAGGTGGTGGTTCCAACCCACCCAGACGCATCTTGGTGATTTTCTTCTGAAAGGCCTTGATAACTCTACAGAGCAGTTCCACTCTGCACACATGGGTCACTATGAGGAAAGGAATCGACTGGATGGCAACTAACCACTACTGACTGTAACAGCTCTGAGCGAAGGAGCAGTGCCCAGCATGTATTAAAAGTTCAATATGAATTTCTTAAATCAATGAATGGGGCTTGATTCCCCCATAACTGAATCTGTGACAAGTGGGATGTTTGGTCCCAAATTTTTTACAGTAAGAATCCTCTTCCGAACAGTCCCTACATAATAAGCATGGGAAGCAAATCCCAAGAGTTCAAAGACCTAGTTGAGGACAAAACTAAGGGAAAAAACAAAAACAAAAAAATCCTTTCCATCAGGGTGTGGTCCTCTCCACCGCCCAGCTGGGGAGAAGCAGGGCCCTTTCTTCTGGCTAAAAATTCGGAGCTAAAAACCCTAAACCCCAAGACGGGGGCTGGGGGCCGGGACAGGATGTCCGAAGCCCACCCAGGAATCACCTCCTGCTTCCTGACACTCCAAGGATGAAGCAGTGTTCAATCACACGGGGGTGGGGGGTTCCTGCGACAGCTAGTGGGCAAGGGAGGGTGCCCAGATTTGCCTAACTGAGCCAAGTCCAGACTGGAGGAGGGACCGCCCTGTCTGGGAATCGGGGGTTCCAGGGTGTCCTCAAGCCTCGGTGCTGTGCGACCTTGGGCAAGTCACTTAACCTTTCTGGGCCTCCGTCCCCTCTTCTGCAAACAAGGGGGCTCAGGAGATGCCCTTTAAGGTCTAAAGAATGTAAAAGCTCCACGGACTCCTCAAATAAAAACAGAAAGTTGCTGCCGGCGGCGGGGGCTCCGGATGTGCCGACCACTCCACGGCTGCGCCAAGTTTGAAATCCGTTTCGGAAGAGAGCCGGACGGCGGCGACGGTGTGAGAAGGGTTCAGCCCGCCCGGCAGGTCGCCCTCGGGCCCGCCTCTAAGCCCCCGCACCCGGGCCCCGCTCACCTCCAGAGGCGGGTGGGCTCGGACGAGGTCCACCGCAGACTGCGGCAGCCGCACTCGCCGCCCCTCGACCAGCAGCGGCATCGCGGAGGCGGCAGCCCAGGCAGGCCCAGGAGGAGGCGGCCTCCCCAGCCCCTGGCCGCCCGCTGCCCCGCCCCGCCCAGCCATGCCCCGCCCCGCCGCGGGCGTTGTCGGGAAGTGGAGTCCGGACACGGTGCCGCCCGATGAGGCGGAGGAATCCGGGGCAGAGCCGCAAGGACCCACGGGAAATGTAATCCAGGTGCGAGGAAGGGTCGCCGGGAGCGGGACGCAGCCGACTAGGGGTGCTGGGAAATGCAGTCCCAAGGGCTTGCGGTGTGAGGGGGAGGGTCCCCCAAAGAGCTACGCACGCCTCCAGTGCCTTAGTTCTCAAAGATCTAGCTCAGTTCCCTTATCCACCAGCCTATCGCGAGTGCGGACTCTGGGATTTGACTGCTCCGCTGAAATCCCTGCTCCGCTACTTTTCAGTTATATGACCTTGCGCAAGCTATCTGCCTTTGGGAGGCCGCAGTGCTCCTCCGTAGGATTGTATTAATGTGTAATAAACGTAAACAGTCATAAACTAAGAAAATAGATCCTGAACTTTGCTGGCCCCACACATTTCTAAAACATCAATAACACGGAGCTCTGGTGGCACAGTGGTTAAGAGCTCAGGCTGGTAACCAAAAGGTCGGCAGTTCTAATCCACCAGCTGCTCCTTGGAAACCCTATGGGGCAGTTCTACTCTGTCCTATAGGGTCGCTATAAGCCGGAATTGACTAGATGGCAAGGAGTTTGTCTTGGTTTTTGGTTTGGCATCCAGTAGGCACTCAATAGATGTCTAGGTACCCTGGGAGTAAAGATCAGCAAGAATTGAAAGTACATTCCCTACCCAAAGCATGTAGGTGTACAGGGTGAGAGGTCTCTTCCTTGGTGCTCTCTTCTAAAACATGGAATTATTACTCAAAAGAATTTTTTTATTGTGCTTTAGCTGAAGGTTTACACAGCAAATTAATTTCTCATTAAACAATTAATACATTGTTTTGACATTGGTTGCCAACCCTGAGATGTGTCAACACTCACCCTTTCTCTACCTTGGGTTCCCCATTTCCATTCCTCCAGCTTTCCTGTCCCCTACTGCCTTCTGGTCCTTGCCCCTGGGCTGGTGTGCGCATTTAGTCTAGTATACATGGTTAACCTACATTGTTTGTTTGTTTTATGGCCCTGTCTAATCTTTGGCTGAAAGGTGAACCTCAGGAATGACTTCACTACTGAGTTAAAACGATGTTCTGTGGGCCATACTCTCAGGGTTTCTCCAGTCTCTGTGCTATCAGTAAATCTGGTCTTTTTTTGTGAGTCAGTGGTGGTAACTGGGCACCATCTAGTTGTGCTGGACTCAGTCTTATGGAGGTTGTGGTAGTTGTGGTCCATTAGTCCTTTGGACTAATTTTTCCCTTTTGTCTTTGGTTTTTTTCATTCTCCCTTGCTACAGAAGGGGTGGGACCAGTGCAGTACCTTAGATGGCCACTCACAAGCTTTATCAAATATTAACAAAAGTTTCCTTTTACGAGGTATAGTGAGTGGGGAGATGAGGAAGAAGCTGCACTTCACACAAAGAAACTTATTAGAATTTTGTCATCTGTATTCCACTTCCTTTTCCTTCATACAAAAACCCAAACCAATTGCCATCTTGTCGATTCTGATTCATGGCGACACCACGTTACAGAGTAGAACTGCTCCATTGGGTTTTCTTGGCTGTAATCTTTTTGGCAGTAGATCACCAGGCCTTTCTCCCACAGCACCACTGGGTGAGTTCAAATCACCAACCTTTAGGTTAGTAGTTGAGGGCAAACTGTTTGCACCACCCAGGGACCTCTTCATACTGTCTGCCCCCTAATACCAACAATCCACTTCTCCCACTCAGCTTACAGGTCCCACTCAATTAATTACAAGAACAGTGGTCATAGAAGACATCTCATATATGTCCCCATTCTGAACTTATATTTATTTGCCCCTTACAAACCTAGAGGTTAGTATTAAAACAGATAAAGCAACTTGCCCAAAATTATACAAATAAGTGGTAAAGCTGAAATTAAGACCACTTTTATAATTTGCCTGGAGCAACAGAGGGAGGAGAGTCAGGAATAGGAGGAGGATATGGACTGTGTGGCTAACTGCCTCCATGAACAACAGCCTCCTTTGCTGTGAGATCAGAACTGGATGGTGCCCGGCTATCATTACTGAACATTTGGATCAAAGATTCTATAGCAGAATCCTGATCAAAAGGGGGAAAATGTAGAGCAGAATTCCAAATTCTCATGGAATCCAGACTTTCTGGAGCCATGGAGGCTGGATGAACCTCTGAAACTATTGCCCTGAGATCATCTTTAAATCTTAAATAAAAAAAATGTCACCTGGTCTTTTTTTTTTTTTTTTTGAAGTCTTCCTAAAACCAAACAATAGTTTATCTAGGAAAGAATGCCTTGAGCACTGTGCTCTTTTAAGATCTATACAGGATCAGAGTGACAACAGCAACTTGATAGATTAGATAGGAGCTTATGCGGCAGTGAGTTTATGTTAATGGAGGAAGAACAACTCAGAAAAGGAGGGTGAGAATGCTTCCACAACTTGAAGAATGTACTCAATGTCACTGAATTGTACATGTAGAAATTGTTGAACTGGTGTATGCTCTGCTGTGTATATTCTCAAAAACCACAAAAAAATAATTAAAAAAATTTTTTTAATAGGATTCCAAAGCTATTGCTCTCGATCGCTTTAATATACTTCTAGATAGGACTGTAAACAACTCACTGTGATGCAGGTAAAATTAAATAACCCCCAGTAGAAATCTCTGAGTGAAGACCAGGGTTTGAATCCGAGGTGAACAATTACCAACTGTGAGACCTTAAGTTAACCTCACTGAGCTGAACTGGCTTCCTTATTTGTAGAATAGGGATATAGCAGACCTTGCATAATCACTAAAAAACAAAAAAAAACTATTATTGGAATTGCAGAGTAAAGAACAGTCAATAAAGGTGAGGCATTCTGGAAGTGCAAAGGTAAAGAACAACGTTCTCTTGCTCCTGCCTGGGTTTGGAGCAATTTGCCTTCATGAACTAATTTTTGGCTTTTGGAGATCTTTTTCCAAGCAATTTCAGGTTTATGAACATCCTAGGTTAACAGCCCTTGTATTAAAGGATTGGGTGAGCCCCTCCCCCTCAGACCCCAGCGTTCTCTTCCTGAAAAGTGTGGTCTATGGGTAAAGAGAAAGTAATTGCAGGTTTCTGGTTTTGGATGAATTGTAGCATTGCAAAGCCCATTGCCTCCAAAATGGGATACTTATGTCACAAGATGACTGATTGCAAGGGTGAAACAATAAATACAGGCAAATATTTTTAAAATAATAAAGTGCTACAAGTATATGACAATATTCTATGGTAAATAAGTAGCAAGAAACAATGAGGTTCATAATCCCTCTCCTGGGAAATGACTAATCCAAGAAAAATAATTCACCAGAAGTAGAAAACAAAACCAAACAACTAACTACGAAAACCAAAACCCTCTATGCACGGAAGATGTTATTGCAGCTCTACCTGTAATAGTTAACAATCGTCATCATGACCTTAAACTGTCAAGGAATAGTTCGATCACGGCACAGCAACATTGTGACATTTGTATCACAACCATTAAAAGATTATGATTATGTAGAAACTTGGTAGTATATAGTGAAAAATTCCTAATGAGTGTATACATTATACATGAAACTATACAATACATATGCCCACAGACTGAAATGTACAAAAGGAAAGCATTCCATTAGAGTTAGTATGGTGGACTTCATGGATGCTCATGTAGTTAAGAGTATGTAATTGTAAACCAATGACTGGTTCTCAACCCTGCCTGCACCTCAGAAGCACCCAAAACCAACCAAACCAAACCCACCACTACTGAGTTGATTCCAACTCATAGCAACTCTGTTGTTGTTAGGTGCCAACTCACAGTGAACCTAGGAGTGAAACACTGCCTGGTCGTACATCATTCTCATGGTCATCGTTATGCCTGAGCCCATTGTTGCAGTCACTGTGTCAATCCATATTCTCGAGGGCCTTCCTCTTTTTCGTTGACCCTCCACTTTACCAAACATGATGTCCTTCTCCAGGGATGGTCCCTCCTGATAACACGTCCAAACTATGTGAGATGAAGTCTCATCATCGCTTCTAAGGAGCATTCTGGCTGTACTTCTTCCAAGAGAGATTTGTTCGTTCTTTTGGCAGTCCATGGTATATATTCAATATTCTTCCCCAGTATAACTCAAAGGTGTCAATTCTTTTTTGCTCTTCCTTATTATCTGACTTTCACATGCATATGAGGCGATTGAAAACACCTTGGCTTGGGTCAGGCACACCTTAGTCCTTAAAGTGACATCTTTTTTTTTTTTTTTAACACTTTAAAGAGGTCTTTTGCAGCAGATTCACCAATGCAATATGTCCTTTGATTTCTTGACTGCTGCTTCCATAGGTGTTGACTGTGGATCCACGTAAAATGAAATTCTTGACTTCAATCTATTCTCCAATTATTGTGATGTTGTTTATTGGTCCAGTTGTGAGGATTTTTGTTTTATGTTGAGGTGTATTCCATACTGAAGGCTGTGGTCTTTGATCTTCATCAATAAGTGCTTCAAGTTCTCTTCACTCTTAGCAAGCAAGGTTGTGTCAGCTACATAACACAGGTTGTTAATGAGTCTTCCTCCAATCCTCATGCCCCATTCTTTTTCATATAGCGCAGCTTCTCAGATTATTTGCTCAGCATACAGACTGAATAAATATGGTGAAAGGGTACAACCATGACTCACACCTTTCCTGATTTTAAACCATACAGAATCCCCTTGTTCTGTTTGAATGACTGCCTCTTGATCTATGTACAGTTTCCTCATGACCACAATTAAGTGTTCTGGAATTCCCATTCTTTGCAATGGTATCCATAATTTGTTATGATCCACATACTCAAATGCCTTTACATAGTCAATAAAACACAGGTAAACATCTTTCTGGTACCCTCTGCTTTCAGCCAGGATCCATCTGACATCAGTAATGATACCCCTGCTTCCACGTCCTCTTCTAAATTCAGCTTGAATTTCTGGCAGTTCCCTGTTGATGTACTGCTGCAGTTGCTTTTGAATGATCTTCAGCAAAATCTTACTTTTGTATGATATTAATGATATTGTTCGATAATTTCCACATTCAGTCAGATCACCTTTTTTTGGAATAGGCATAAATATGGATCTCTTCCAGTCGGTTGGTCAGGTAGCTGTCTTCCAAATTTCTTGGCATAGATGAGTGAGCACTTCCAGTGCTGCATCCATTTGTTGAAACATCTCAATTGGTATTTCATCAATTCTTGGACCCTTGTTTTTTGCCAATGTCTTCAGTGAAGCCTGGACTTCTTGCTTCAGTGCCATCGGTTCTTGATCACGTTACCTCCTGAAAAGTTTGAACATCGACCAACTCTTTTTGGTACCATGACTCTGTGTATTCCTTCCATCTTCTTTTGATGCTTCCTGCGTCATTCAGTATTTTGCCCATTATTTTTGTATTTTGCCCATAGAATCCTTCAATATTGCAACTCAAGGCTTGAATTTTTTCTTCAGAGAAATGCCCAGTGTGTTCTTCCCTTTTGGTTTTTTAACTCCAGGTCTTTGCACTTGTCATTATAATACTTCGTCTTCTTGAGCCACCCTTTGAAATCTTCTATTCAGTTCTTTTACTTCATTTCTTCCATTTGCTTTAGCTACTTGACTTTCAAGAGCAATTTTCAGTCTCTTCTGACATCCATTTTGGTCTTTCTTTCCTGTTTTTTTAATGACCTCTTCCTTTCCTCATGTATGATGTCCTTGATGTCATCACACAACTCTTCTGCAGTCATTAGTGTTCAATACATCAAATCTATTGGGATGGTCTCTAAATCCAGGTGGGATATACTCAAGGATGTACTTTGGCTCTTGTTGACTTGTTCTAATTTTCTTCAGCTTCAACTTGAACTTGCATTTGAGTGATTGATGGTCTGCTCTGCAGTCAGCCCCTGGCCTTCTTCTGAATGATGATATTGAGCTTTTCCATCATCTCTTTCCACAGATGCATTTGGTTTGGTTACTGTGTATTCCATCTAGCAAGGTCCACATGTATAGTCGTCATTTATGTTGGTGAAAAAAGGTGTTTGCAATGAAGAAGTTGGTATTGCAAAATTCTATCATGTGATCTGTGGCATAGTTTCTATCACCAAGGCCACAATTTTCCAACTACTGATCCTTCATTTCCAACGTCTGCATTCCAATTACCAGTAATTATTAATGCATCCTGATTGCACATTTGATCAATTTTAGACTGCAGAAGTTGGTAAAGACCTTCAATTTCTTCATCTTTGGCCTTAGTGCTTGGTGCATATATTACAATAGTTGTATTAACTGGTCTTTCTTGTAGGGGTATGGATATTATCCTGTCACTGACAGCGTTGTACTTCAGGATAGATCTTAAGATGTTCTGATGATGAATATGATATCCCTCTTCAATGTCACTCCTGTCATAGACCATATGATTGTCTAATTCAAAAGGTACCAGTCCATTTCAGCTCACTAATGCCTAGGGTATTGATGTTTACATGTTCCATTTCATTTTTTATAATTTCCAATTTTCCTAGATTCATACTTTGTACATTCCCCATTCCAATTATTAATGGATGTTTGCAGCTGTTTCTTCTCACTTTGAGTCGCGCCATGAAGGTCCCGAAAACTTGACTCCAATCACATCATTAAGGTCAACTTTACTTTGAGGAGGCAGTTCTTCCCCAGTCATCTTTCGAGCGCCCTCCAACCTGAGGGGCTCATCTTCTGGCACTATACCACGCATCTGTCAGCTGTTGTACTGTGGAGGCTTGTGTGTTGCTGTGATGCTGGAAGGTATGCCACCGGTATTCAAATACCAGCAGGGTCACCAATGGTGGACAGGTTTCAGCTGAGCTTCCAGCCTAAGACAGACTAGGAAGAAGGACCTGGCGGTCTACTTCTGAAAAGCATTAGCTAGTGAAAACCTTATGAATAGCAGCAGAACATAGCAACCCTAGAGGGCTTTGAAAAACTGATCAATGCCCAAGCCTCTCCCCTGGAGATTCTGACTTAATTGGTTGTGTAGGTCTGGACATAGAGTTTTTCAAAGCTCCCTAGGTGATTCTAAGGCATAACCAGGGTTAAGAGCCACTCTTACAAGCAGTACCTGGCTGCGGTTACACCCTGGCCTTGCTCTCCAGTGCAGATGTCTTAAGTTCATACCAAGGAGGTTTTTGTTGTTAGGTGCCATCGAGTCGGTTCCAACCCATAGCCACCCTATGTACAACAGAATGAAACACTGCCTGGTCCTGTACCCTCTTCACAATTGTTGGTATGTCTGAGCCCATACTTGCAGCCACTGTGTCAGTCCATCTCATTGAGAGTCTTCCTCTTTTTTCACTGACCCTCTACTTTACCAAGCTACTTTGTCCTTTTCCAGGAACTGGTCCCTTCTGATAACATGTCCAAGGTATGTGATGGTGACGAAGCGTCACCATCCTTGCTTCTAAGGAGCATTCTGGCTGCACTTCTTCCAAGATAAATTACCAAGGTGATGTGGCAGAAATGGAAGTTACCTTTGCCTTGAGAAGGCCTTTTCATGAAAGTGCTTCCTGTTTTAACTAGAGCTGACTTTCTCACAAGATAGCCAAACAACTGCTATTGTTAACTGACCCCACATGTACCCTCCCTTTCACTAACTCCTTATCACCCCTAAGTAGGTATTAGTTATTTCCATTTTACAGCTCAATAAAAGTGGGGCTCAAACAGAGTTAGGTAACTCGCTCAAGGTCACCCAGGAAGAGAAGTCTGGTCTGACACCCATGACACCTTCTAAGTGACTCACTGGTTCTTTCACCATACTTAGGGGTTGCCATGAGTTGGAATCAACAAGAACAGATGCCTGTATAAATTAGCTACATCTCATTAAAGAACACCTAACCAGAGCACAAAGGACAACAAAAGAAAACAGGAAAATCCTACCCCCACTGAAAGCTTGCTTTAAAGAGATAGAAAAATCCCATTGTTTTCATATACTTTTCAAGATTTCCCATAGATGTTCCTTCGAAGAAACTTTTTTTGAAAAATTTTTGCTTCCCTTGAAACCCAGCAACAGTTCTTCAGTCACCTTGGCTGAATGCAATCAGGGAGAGCTGCTGACACTTCAAGGCCTCCTCATCATTAGCATTTATCATTTGTCACGGATTGAATTGTGACCCCCCCAAAATGTGTCAACTTGGTTAGGCCATGATTCCCAGTATTGTGTGGTTGTCCTCCATTTTGTGATTGTAATTTTATGTTAAGGTGGGATTGTAACACCACCCTTACTCAGGTCACCTCCCTGATCCACTGTAAAGGGAGTTTCCCTGGGGTGTGGCCTGCACCACCTTGTCCCTCTCAAGAGATAAAAGCCAAGGAAGCAGAGAGCTGGGGACCTCATACCACCAAGAAAGCAGTACTGGGAACAGAATGCATCCTTTGGACACGTGGTCCCTGTGCCTGAGAAGCTCCTCAGTCAGGGGAAGACTAAGGACAAGGACCTTCCCCCAGAGCTGAGAGAGAGAGAAAGCCTTCCCTGGAACTGATGCCCTAAATTTGGACTTGACTGTGAGAGGATAAACTTTTCTTTGTTAAAGCCATCCACTGTTATAGCAGCACTAGATAACTAAGAGAATTTATTTCTGAATACGCCCAGTGACACTGGCAGTATTTCCTCTTTGTGATGGTGAAGTCTCAGGAATGGTTTTCCCATTGCAAAATGGTGCTTTAATACATTGGATCAGTAAGAGACATGCAGACATCAGAAGAACATTTACGACAACTCTATTTATTGGGGTACCTCACTTCATTAGCATAAGAACAAAGCTCCAGATTAACCATGTTGTCGTTTTATTTTCATGATGAATTTTTTTCTCAAATTCCTTTGAAATAAAAGAGGTTTGTTTGTAAACATATCCTCTTACATTAAAACTACTTTCCAATCCACAAAGACCCCACTTTACCGTTAACTTCCATAGACATTTTTCATTTATTCATTTTATCCAGTATACAAAAATCCCACTTTTTGTCAGCAGTTAAAAACAGAGAATCCTTAAGTTTCTCAGATGACTTTCCACCAAATCACTGAAAGAAAATTACCAATATCCAAAACTTTTTAAAGCAATAAAAATGTCTGTTTTCCAAAAAGATATTTACAGATTGAAATTCAAATTCTACATTTGCCATCAGTAGAATTATACAAGAGCACAAAAAGAAAATATTTAATTACAAAATATTTGTGATCAAGAAAATATTGCTGGCCTTTAAATAAAGAATGGAAAGGTAGAAAAAAAATAAATATGTTTAAAGATGTCTACTTTCACAAGTAAACAAAAAAGTACAAACTAAAGAATGAGGCTAAATTTTATGCATGAGCTTCGAAATGATTCTAGCAGTGCTTGTGCAAATTTGTTATAAAGCGAGGTTGTCTCAGCCTCTCCTCTCTTGGGGTTTAGTTATAAAAACACAAAGAGCCTCACCAGAGTAGGATTTCACCAAGCTGAATCCATGCTATGAAGGGCCCTTAGAGGCTGCGGTAGTAACCACAGACTATGATAGCTAACAAGTCTATTCCACTGTTGGACAGTACTTTGACCCGACTCAAAGTTTTTTCATGTGCAAAGAAATTCTCCAAATGACCAACAAATGCTGGCCACAAAGAACCTGCTTTAACATTCTAATACAAATAAGCAGTTCCAGTTCAAACAGTACTCTTGAGAGTCTAAGGATAAAATACTAAGTATTTTATAAAAGTCCAACCCTACTTTGCATCAATGCGAATTGCAAATTACCTGAAAATCTGTTTTAAGCCTATTTTTTTTTATACTGGATAAATGTACAATTCATGTGATTGTTTCTCTAAATCCTCACTCCCTTCCTGGCCTTTGCTGGTCTTTGAAGTCCCTAGAGATCTCCTTCAGTGCCTGCCCCAACTTCTACCACCCAGACTAGCTTTGTCTCTCTACTTTCCTCCTATATCCTTTTCTCTGTGCCCCACTGAGATCCCAACACACAAATACAATTACAGCAGCAGGCCAACCATGTAGCCAAAGTAAACACATTCTAGTTAAAGATTTTAAATAGTGTCCTCGAAGATTTTTCACTGAAAATAAATCAGATCACAAAGCCTGTGACTATGGCTCTGACAACGAAAAATGTTCAAATACGGCTGATGTTAGAAAACTCTCAATAATTATGTCCAAGAGCCGTAACACATACACAAAAATATATATTAAACAAAGCCGTCAACATTTATCCCACTGTAAAACATTGCACATGATATTCAGTCTTTTCTCCTTTTGTTTGCAAGGGAAGCAAAAAGGGAAAGAAAAGCAAAAAAAAAAAAAAAAAACCACACAAACTACCCACACCTGTCCAGGCCCTAGATTCAGTCTAACTTAAATGTCAGATGCTCAGGGCACGTACTTGTTCTAGATCAACGTGATGCCCAAACCTTGGTACTGAAGGGCACGATGGGAAAACACTGCATCTCAATCACAAATCCTTGAGATCACAGGGGACTGGTCTGGCATGTATAACACCGGCGGGGAGCCCACACTACTTGAAGGACTTCGGAAACGTGAGTCAAAGGAGCTTGGTGTTATCCCAATCACAGGATCATTCTGGGGTACTTCACCTTTCAAAAAATCGTCATCTTCATCTTCTACTATCTCCTGGGTGAAGAACAGAGATTATCAGTAAGATTAAAGGTGGCAGTCTGAAAAGCTCCCGAGAACCCCTTGCCTCAGGAATGTTCTACTTCTGCAAAGATGAAAGTGAAGAAAATTTCAAAAGCTCCCTCTGATATGCTCTTCTTAATTAGGAACCACGCTCATAATTCTACCACATTTTGTTCCTATTTGTTTAAAGTTAGACTTTGAGCAAATTTTAAGGTCAATAACATGACATGCCTCCATTGATGTTACATAGCCCTAGTATCTCACACAATGTGAATGAATGAATGCCGCCTCTGCCGCCCCTGCCAAATGCAAACTATAAAAGAGAAAAGGAGACAGGCAGGCTAAAGATGACCTTTAATGCGGAAATAAGTGTGCTTCGAAGAAACAGAACAGGGCTCCTACTATTTTATCACTGATGGGCAAAGCGGGGAGTGCTCCAGATCTGTATGGGGAGATCTAAAAAGTCAACTGGTGTAACTTCAACATAAGGCAATTCGAGATGGCGACACGGTAACCATCAAGTGGTAAAAATCTACACTGTATGCTTTTGCTGTGCAGACTCTCCACAACAACACAAAAAATCAATCATTAAAAAAAACAAAACAAGAATCGAATTTGTTCAGTCAATACTCAATTAGCCTTCACTTCAAAGCCTGGATGTGATGTGTGGTTTAAAAAATTAATCAAAAGTTCGACACTTCTTTTCATAAGAAAAAATAACCTGGGCGTGGAATCTGATCAAAGGAGAATCACGTGATACGCAGTATTTATTGCTTAAGTTTAAGATTGCTGTTTACCATTTGACTACGATCTGTAACCACAAAAGAGATTCCCAGAAAGTGCGTTGAATCATAAATTCACCTTTTTAATGGGTTTCTTAACCTCCTGTAGCTCTTCAGCACTCGTATCTTCCCATATCTGGTAAATAGGATCAATGAATTTGTTTGACCTGCCAACAAAAAACACATCAGTTAAATGAGATTTCAATGTCAAGTTAAATACGACTATGAAGGTCAAAATGTATTTAAGCTCTTTTCTCATAAGACTGGCTTCGCAAAATCGGGAAAGTAGAAACTATGGCTCAATCATAATGCCAAAAGCACTATAAGTAAATACGGTAACTAATGTGGTGCTTTTTGAAGGTTCATCCACCCATACAGATGAATCTTTATCAACTTTTCATTTCCAGGCCAAACTGTTTCTACACTTTGCAACTGACAACTGAGTTACAGTATACCCAAATTAAAAACTAAGTAATATTCTGGAACTTCCTTTATCTTGCTACAGGTTTTTACTAAAAAGAAATCTGGGAAAAACAACTAATCTGGTTTTAGCCAACCAAGATCTGGGGACCAGACAATCCCAAGTGCTCTAGTTAGAAATGTGTAATAACCAAAAATTCACTGAGTTATACAAATGCAAAGTTAAGATCGCACAGTGGTTTTCCAGAATTGCCTATCTAGACAAACCACTTTCGTTTATCCTGTGCAATAGTATGGGATGTGGTCTCTAGAGGAAGGAACAAGTCACTTGGCAGGGAAGTATTTGAGCTAAGAAAAGGCAGTACTCTCCCTATCCTGGTGCCTCTACTGGCACCCCCTTATATATTTAAAACAACAGCTTTAAAGAAAACCCCACAAACAAAAACATTCTTGGTGTCAACCTGGGCTCTTACTAAGGTAAAGACCTACAACCCTCCATGTGGCTACAGCACCCAGTACACTGTAACAATCATTTGCTACTTTGGGCCTGCGGCATATGTGAAAGGAGACCACGAGACTCTAAGGCACACCTCAGGAAGGACAACCTGTGAGGCAGAAGCCCTGAATCCCAAACCTGGGAAAAGCAAGTTATGTATTACATTTAAACTTACCGCTGACAGCATCAAGTGTCTAGGAGTACCTACCTCTTAAGAACACAAGGGTCAAAGGGGAAGAAGGTGTCAAGTGGGTTTGTGCAGGTTTGTACCGAGTCCCCTCCAGCTGTATTTCTAATGACTGGTAGCATCTGACGGTTGTTTCTCTCAATGATGGTGTAGCAGAAGACGAGCTGGTATTTACTGTGGACACCAAAAAGACAATAGACTGAACTATTACCATGCTGGAATTACTCCACAGGGACTTGACTGTTTGTGTGTGACAACTAGACTGGACCACACAGATACTACCAAACACAGCAAGAGCAAGAAAAAATAACACAAAGCAGAAAATAATGCTAAATTAGGGAACAGCTCTCAGTGTCTACTATTTACAGACTTGATGAGGAGAAAGAAAACATGGCTGTCACTTAGAAGCTCTAGGAGACTGGGTTTACATTAATCACCAAAACTGCAATGTTTGCAAAGTACAACTCTAATTTACATAATTATACAGCCTTCTCTCTCTCCTTTCACTGTGTGAAAAAGAATTAGGGGTTGGCAAAAAAAGAGATTTGAGATTTAGTGAGAGGGAACAGTTGATGATGGAGAGGCTTGGTTGTTGATAAAGAAAAAATTAGGACTTTACTGGGGGATGTGGGGTTGACAGAATAAGGAACTGAGAAACTAGTTAAAAAAAAAAAAGACAAAAACAGGCATTGATGAGGGAGAGCAGATACACAGAAGAATCTGTAAAACAAAAAACTAGGGTCATTATGTTTTCTACTCTTTGTGGTTACATCCATATAACTTAGCAACTTTAAAAACCATTCAGTGACTACTTCTGAGATGAGAATTTAGGTCACTTCCACCACACTCTATGTTCAGTCCTCCCCTCCCACAGTAGTTTTTCAGATATGTATTCTTTGCTCCTCAGGTCACTATTGCAACTTTAAGCAACATTATATCTATTTTTGTTCCATTAGCCAAGGACAGTCTGCTCCCAGTGGGAGTGTAAATGAGCAACACCACACTGGAGAAAAGTCTGTGGGGCCACGATGAAGATGTGTATCTCCTACAGCCCAGCAACTGCCCTTCTCGGTATGCGACAAGGAAGCCTATGTCTGTGCACTAGACCCACATAGAAAGCTGTTCCTAAGCCACTGTTGCCAACACTGAAAAACTTGCACAGCTTAAATCCCAACAAGAGAATCAATGTAAAATATTGACAGAACATTACATAGCAGTTAAAATCAAAGGCGTCAATATGGATGCATTTCAAAACACTAAGCAAGCAAAACCCGTAGCTACAGAAGGATACCTAAAGTCCTGTGTACAGACCTTTCTTTTGATCCTTTGCTCCTGGCTTCACATCTGACCCCTAACCTCAGTCACACATGCCAACCCCAAATCCAGAGCCTTGCACTCATCAACTGTAGCCCTCAACCCCTACTCCCAGTATATTCCAGGGTCAGCTGTCTCTGCTTTGCCTCATCAGCCCTTACTCTTCCAGGTGCCTATATAATCCCTGCCTGGGAAATGTTCTCACTAACTGCTCTTGCTGGCTGTGGGTTCAGTTATTCCTTTTCTTAATCCTTTATTATCATTTTTGAGATCTTAGGAGAGACAGGCTCTCATCACCTTGAACTACATGCTCCGCAAAGGAGAATTACAGCTGCTGAATGAGAGGGGACTAAGGAATGAAAAGGAATCATTTTTGTCTTCTAATTGAACAGATGCTCACCTGCTGAGGATTTTAAACTGTGGTCCTGCCTGAATACTGATTAAATGCTAATGGTCTCCAATTCATTTCCTACATGAAGCAGAGTAACAAGACACTTCCGATGGAGCCAGAGGAGCCAGACTGCCTGCATTCAAATCTCAGTTCTGCCAGTTTAGCTATACAACCTCTGGCCAGTTACTTAACTTCTCTGTGCCTGTTTCCCCATTTATAGAACAAACCTGTGGCCATTGAGTCGATTCTGACTCATAGCAACCCCATAGGACAGAGCAGAATTTCCCCGTAGGGCTTCCAAGGCTGTCATCTTTATGGGAGCAGACTACCGCTTCCTTCTGCCGCAGAGTGGCTGGTGGGTTCAGATCACTGACTTTTCAGTTAGCAGCAAGCACTTAACTACTTTGCCACCGAGGCTCCTTTTCCATTTATAAAGATGGATTAATAATACAGTCACAGAGTTGTGTAAGGATGAAATGAGTTCCATGTGATGTGCTTAGAACTGTGCCTGGCACGCAGTAAATGCTATGCATTAGCCATAGCTACAAGGCCTGAAATGATGTGGTCTCTCACTAAACCAATCTCCTATTGGTCATCTGTCTCATGTTGAATTTATTTTTATTATTATGACAGGGGTCTCTTCCCTAACACATAAGCACCTTTGGATTGTACCTCTCAGTTTACTAGCTGCCTCACTGATGTCAAAGTGCCTTGGCTTCTGCTGAATCATCTCCTTCGGATAAAAAGTAGTATCAACTTCCAATGCCATCAAAGTATAAAAACAATAGCCTCAATGCAGTGTTTCCTGCGAGAATACAGAGTTATCTTTTTTTTTTTAATGTTGTATTGTTATCGTTATTAATTTCACAGAAATACAGTGGACTTTTACAATATCAACACTAATCTCCTTTTAAATAACTTCCAAGAAAGTGTAGGCAACTTACCTTGTGATAGAAGCAAAAAAGTTCACTACCGAGGGCAGGCAAATCTTCAGAGGGTTTAGCTGACTCATGACTATGCGTTCAAAATTTAGACTTTGAAGGTACCGCAAACCTTCAATTAAAAAAATAAAAGGTTTTTTTTAAAGATACAAATACAACTTAAAAAGAGCTTTGGTGGCACAATGGTTAAGCACTCAGCTGCTAACCAAAAGGTTGGGGGTTCAAATCCACCCGCAGACTTATGGAAGAAAGACCTGGTGATCTATCTCCTCCTGTAAGGATTATAGTCTAGAAAACCCTATGGGGCAGTTCCTCTCTGTCACATGGGGTTGCTATAGTTGTAATCTACTCGACGGCACCTAACAAGATGTATTTATAAGCACAGATTATTTCATACATTAAAAACAATTTGTGTAAAAGCTTTAAATAAAGGTACATGTAAGTCACACATGTATTGCCGAGAAAAATGTGAGTAAGCTAACCACACTTGTTTACAACTCAGTTTTTTTTAAAGGCCTATTAGAAAGCAGTTTACTCTTTGAAGACCCAGGAAGTATGACATTTATGTTCCTAGTGAGCTGTAAGTCTATATATGACAGTTTGGAATTCAAGTACTGGTAAACTTAGCATATGCTGAGTTTATATAGGGGAAAAAGAAAAAGACCACATGATTTGATCTCAGCTGACTAAGATGAAATCATAAAATCTTCCTGAGAAGGCAAAATTTTTAAACATCACATGTGGTTATAAGATTATGACTGTAAAAACGTCTCCTCCTTGGATTCCTTCAATACATGTAGGCCAACCTGACAGGCAACAAAACAAAACCCAGCAACCCCATTTAACTTGTACATCTTAAATTATTGGTGAAGGTTAGCATCATCTTCATGTGTGTTTATTAGTTGTTGGTATTTTCAGTTTTCTTTACAAGGAAACTCTGGAGATAGAAGGAAAACTCAGAATCACTGTCCTGGAACTAACTACTCTAATTCTCTCCTGTATTAGGTTCCATAAAGACACTGCACACACAGGCAAGCAGACCAACTTGCGTAAGTACTTTTTTCTTAAAAGGAGTTTCTTTGATGTATAGTTTGATAGAAGTGATGTAAATGAAATATCATGACTTACAGAAAAACCTATCTTCTTTAACCAAGATGCCTGCCATCTATTTATACAAAGGCAGAGATTTTACTAACCTCTCAGCCATTCCAGAAAGCCTTACTCTACTACTTGTGCTTCGTATAACTAATTTTAACCCGAACATCTTTTTAGAAGTATGCAGAATGTGAATAAATAAATACATACAACACATACATACGTATAAAAGTTTCGGTTAAGTGCTGTTGTTCTCAGACAGGGCCGATTGTGCCCCCCCAGGGCATGTGGCAATGTCTGGAGACAGTTCTTATTTTCAAAACTGAGGCTGGGGCGTTGCTACTGGCATCTAGTGGGGTAGAGGCCAGGGATGAGAAGCATCCTACAATGCCCAGGACAGCCGCCTTTAACCAAGGATTATCCCGGGCCAAATGATGCTGGTGCTGAGGCTGAGGAACTCTGGTTTAGAGGAAACAGCCTATTAAATCATTTGAATTATTCATGAAAATGAATGAAGTAACAAATTGCTTTAATTACACTGTTCTTAGGAACTATATCAACTAAAATGTGCTCATCTAATTAACAAGCTTCATTTGATAGATTTAAATGATAAATTAGCAAAACTAAAAACTGGCATATGAATTCTCAACTCTTCAGGTACAGCACAACTGCGTGACCACCAGCTTTAGATTCAGCCTTATCTGGGTTCAAGTATGTGACTCTTGGGCAAACTACTTTTCTGTGCTTTGGTCTCCTCTTCTGTACAGTGGGAAGGATACCTGCGCCTGACTGCACTGTTACAGGGACAAGGAGAGGGTGCACAGAGAGCAAAAAGCAAGTGCTTAGCCTCACCTCTGAACAAACTGTCTTCACATCTACTTAAGATGACACCCTCTAACGTGGGGGTTCTCAACCTCGAATCCACCAACTGTTAAAAGGGAAGGCCCAAGGGGCTCTTCCAGCTGCCGTGTAGTCAGCCCCCAGCTCATGGTGACACCACGCATAAGAGAAAGAAACGCTGCCAGTCTTGCATCATTCCCATGATGAGTTGTGGATCAGACCTTTGTGCTCCATAGGTCTTCCATTGGCTGATTTTTAGAAATAGATTGCCAGGCTTTTCTTCCTAGTCCATCTGGAAGCTCTGCTGAAACCTGTTCAGCATCATGTAGCACACAAGCCTCCGCAGACATGGGTGCTGGCTGCACATGAGGTGCACTGCCTGGGAATCGAACCTGAGTTTCCCACATGAAAGGAGAGGATTCTACCACTGAACCGCCAGGCGTATAAAAGTGTAAAATTACTGTAGTTTTTCACAAATACTGCACCCATGTAAATAATGTGCCCGCACATATAATGCACATAGTCCATCTAAGAAAATAATGCTTAAGGGCGTTGTGTGGTTGGCTAAACATGTACAACGCGTGTTGTTTGGTAAAATACAGTATCTGTAACAGTCTGAGTGCATGTGCATTTTCTGGATCCAGAATTTTCACTAAATTCTTTAAAAAAAAAATTAAAAAGCCATTCTAAAGGGTGACAAGTACACAATGAAAATCCAATCTGTGTCCATCCCTCTTACAACCCTCTTCACTGACCTTCCTTCAGATTTCCACTTAAAAGCTGCTTGTGTCTAAAAACGAAAGTGTAGAACACGGCTTGACAAGCTGAATAAAATGGTCCGTGGAGGGCAACATCACAAAAAGCCTTCGTTCCCGAATCCTGGTTATCAAGGTATACGTGCAGCCAGTTAACCAAAAGATCTAGGCATGACTTTACAGTACTAGAGAAAAGAAAAATTTAAGTTAACTTCAATTGCTTTATAAAAAAACTAGTGAGACACAATAACATAGCTGCCTATCATTATATGCTATGAAAAATAAGCTCAAGGCTTTATATACCACCCCTTGGCATAAAAGAGAAGCAAACGATGGGTGGGAAAACCACCTTCCACTTATACAAGGTAGAGCCTCTCGGACTTTCTAGGAACTGGTAGGGATGTATAAAGTCCCAAGGGATGGGGAACGTTCTTCCTAGTCAACTCAGAAGGGCTTCTCCAGTGGCCTCCCAGCCTTCCACGGGTGCTATAGCCAAAGTATGGGGCATGTTACCAACATCCTATAAAGGATAGACAGTCTGATTGCCTTCACCATTCCCTATGGGATCCTGATGAAACCTTGAGGCCAACAATTTAGGGCCAGAATGGCCAGATGACTTTTAGTTGTTGGGAGGATTTTTAACAGCATCCTTGCCCCAAAGACACCTTCACAGATCACTGGAAGAAACAGGCCCAGAGCTGGCCCTCCTGGGTAGGTCTTTCTATTACCTTTAAAAGGGTTTTTCTTCACCTTTAACAGATACAATTGATTCGGAATGCAAATGAAAAATGACAAACCTATAAAAAGAATCACAACAGTATACAACACTGCACTATTCATGAAGTGCAACCATACAGAACAGATGACAAAAGCTTTACATATGAGGCTTTATATCTAAAAAAGGAGATACTTTTTTAAAGTTGCCTCTTGGAAATATCAACATTTCTTAAAGAGCAGGAGAGCAGTTTCTTCACTAGTAAAGGCAGACCAAAAAATAAGGTAGGTATTTCTCTAGCTTGAGACAATGCTATAATCTTTTTAAAGCATAATATGAAAAAGTACTTGGAAAATTAGGTTACTTACATAAGAGGAACGAATTTAGCCCTTGCCAAGAAGCTTCCAATATAATTTCCAGCAGCTTGCCTGATGATGGCAGGATTATTTGGATCCTGCAGTTTTTTCCAGAGATGTTCCAAAAATGCTTCTGCAAATCCCTATAAAAAGAGAAGGTGTTGATCTGATCTTTAATACCTAACATTCTGATTTTAGCTCACCAAGGTGGAAAAGCTCTAATACCTCAGTTACACTGCTAAATAATCAGTAAAGTTACCATGGTGCTTGTTTTAAAACACCGTGAGAAAATACTATTAAAAACAAAAAGGCATCCCAGGTGTTAAATAATCCAATGGATCCTAAAGCTGGTCAAGCATCAAAATCAATGAGGGTACAGATTCAGTAGGTTTTGTGACAGGGCTTCGGAATCCGCCTATTTTAACAATTCTACCAGTGACTCTGATGCTCAGCCAGCATTAGAAACCGGTGATCATCTACACTTGCAAGGAATTCCTTTACAGTACCTCAGAGTTCAAGGTTTTCTTCCAGTCTTTGACTACATATACTGATCTCACCCAGAAGCAGAACTGTGGCTTAAACTATAGTCTATCTTCCACTAATTATGGGGAAAAACAGACCAATTAAGCTGTCCTTTATTAAAGGCTGCAAGTCCTCTCCCTCCTCCAAATAACTCTTTTCAAAAACTATTAAGACACACTTCTGGGTAGAATGAGTTTAATCCTTCTTACCCATCACTAATACTCTCCTGACTGTTCCAGGAAGCTACAAAAGAGAAGAACCTTCCACGATTTTTTTTCCACAAAAAGCCTAAAAAGATTTAAAATTCTAGATTAAAAAGTTGGTTTGGGTTATTTAAGACTCAACTCTGAGAGACAATAAAAAAAACAAACAGTTAAATGTTCCAGAGATGAGATTTTAATAAGGGCGTGAACGAAAAGGAAGGGCACCCCCTAGTGGACGCAGGATGACATTTTCAGAGCTCTTGGCTGAGTTGACGGGTGGCAAAATCAATTCCTTCTGCTCTTTCCATATGTTGAGAAGGGAATGAGATTTAGAGATACGGAGGAAATGAAGAGCTTGAGAAAAAGAATCAGAAATACTCACCTAAAGAATTTATGGTCTCCCTCCACCCCCATTTCTTAGGGGAAAAAATGTTTAGTGAGCAAAAAAAAAAAAAAAAGATAAGCCAAGATGGTGTTAATGACATTCTTACTCACCAGTTTGAAGCTACAGAGGTAAAACATAAAAAACTGTACATGGCAGGAGGCATGGGTGGGCAACAGGAGTTTGTCAAAGATGGTTATCAAATCTCGATATAAATCTTTTGTTTTGTTGTTATCAACTTTACCTGGGGGAAAAATTTGGCATTTCAGAAATACAATTTCCAAGCTAGCACTGTCTTAACTTGCCAACTTTGTTAAAAAGACACGATACCATTAAGAAACACAATCGCATTAAACAATGATTTAAAGAAGTGCCATTTTTACTTTGTGCAGATCTTTCTTTACAGGTGTACTAATCATCTAATACTGGCAAGGAAGCAGGCCTTTACCTCACACACTGCGCTGTGCTGTGGGGGCTTACGTATGAACAAGCCTTCTGGAGGATGATTTTACAATTCCTGTAGCAGCAGCCCTATGGCAGTAATTCTATTGCTAGGAATTTACTAGAAGCAAAAAACCAAAGATACACGCACAAAGATGTTCGTTACACTGTTATTTATAATGCCTCCTCCACCCAAAAAGTAAATAAATAAAATGAGAAAAAAATAAAGACCTATTAAATCCACATGAAGAAATGCTATTCCATCAGTTAACAATTGTGTTTGAGGGGAATAATGAATTGTATGAAAACAGTGTTCACACATGAAGAAATGCTATTCCATCAGTTAACAATTGTGTTTGAGGGGAATAATGAATTGTATGAAAACAGTGTTCACAATAGCTAGGTGAAAAAGGCAGGTTATGAAATAATACCTACACAGTGTGACCCCAAATCCATTAAATTAAGAAACACACATAATTATACACACACTAACAGAAAAGGAAAAAATAATAAACATATCAAAATGCTGGTAACAGTTCTCTGAATGGCGGGACTGTGCTTATTTGTCTTTTTTAACCTTTCTTGTATTTCCCACATTTGATCTAGCCAACATTTACTTTTTTTATAACAGGAAAAAAGTTACAGTAGTAACGCAGTCAACTTAGATTCGTGTACTATTATTCTGAGTGACTGATTTCATTCTTAAATCTTAGCAATCAACATGAACAGAAAAAAAATTGTTTTCTTCATGGCAAAGCCACTAGACTAAAAGCTCCATGAGGGCAAGAAGCATCACATCAGCTTGCTCATGACTGTACCAACACCCGGCACAACAACCTACTGAGCAGGCCCTCTAAACTCAATACATAACACCAAGACCGCAAATCAATGTCTACTGCACCATTCTTAAATGCCTGGAGCAACTTGAGTGTAATCTGATCCCTGCCTAAAACTGACCAAACTCCATATATAACCTTTTGATATAATATTCAGAGAAAGGATCAGGGGCTTTGAAAACAGATATAACTGAGCCTGAATCTCAGCCCCACCATTTTCAAGCTATGTGATACTGGACAGTAACCTGATCTCTCTAAACCTTCTTTTTCTCATACTCAAAATACTGATTCCTATAGGATTTTTACCAGCGCTAGAGATAATGTATGGAAAATGCCTAGCACAGAGGCAGGTGTAGTGTAGGTGCTCAACATACAGCTGTTGTTATTATTATAGGCTGTTACCATCTACGTAGCAGACATCCTTAATGTAGGACAAAAGTAAAGACAGCAGGATGTCCAGGCGTTCAGCTACAGGATGGACCATGTGATCAAGCTGTGCAGGATCAGCCTTTGTTTCACCCTTAGTTTCTTCATCTTCATCCTTTAAAGATAAAAACTGACATGAAAACCCACGGACACCTTTCCAGACAGGAGCTCTCTACCAGAGATGTGAATCATAACCACTCCCAGTTTTAAAACAAAAGCACAGGTGCAGTGTTCCAGCCTCAGGTTTCCATTTAGAGGGCCCAAGTGAAGGCTGGCCATGCAAACATGACAGATTTCGCCACTGTGGTAAGCAATCTTGCTATCAGGGTCCCCTCTCCAGGCCAGGACATCCATGCCCCTGCTGCTGTGAGTGCTGGCTGCCAAGAGCTCACAGCAGCCTCCTCCAGAGAACTGCCCTCAACAGAACAGGAGCCAGGGCTGCCCTTCCACTCCCTCTCATCCCTCCCCCTCAGAGCCAGTGACTGAAGGACAAGGGGTCACAAGAGGTCATCTCCTTGACCTCAAGCTAGGACCAACTCTAGTATATTCAAGTTCCAGAGTTCTTAGAGGGATCAGGTTATGGCTATTTTCCAACTGAAACCAATCCTCCCCTAACTCCTTCCCCTGCCTTTTCCTGCTTCCTCACACCCTTTGTTCCAAGAGCACATGAATCCCTGGCTCACACTCCCCTTCCAGTGAACCCAACCTAAGAGGCCACCCCAAGCAGAGAAGTACTGCTTTAAGGCATACAAGTTATAAAACACAAAAATTAAACGGGTACACTTTTCTGTTTATCATCCTTTCACAAACAGTATGTGGAACAAACAAAATAAGCACCTAAGATTCCAAGGGAAAAAAAACACAAAGCAAACACACTGAACTCCAAACCCAAATTCAAAGCCTTGGAAATAAACCAACTCTACTAGGCAATAAGTAACAATAGCAGTCAACTGTGCATGTAAGAAATCATTTTCAATTTTCAATGATTTCCGAGCTTTTAATTGCCTTGAAAAAGATGAGGAACCATTAGCTGTCCCTTCCTGCCCTCTACAATTATGGGTTGTATCTGTTTCCTTTATTAAGAAATGCTGACCATGTTAAACAATCCTTCTGGGGCATCTGTCCCATCACTAGTTTGAGCTGCTGCTTCCTCAGCATCTTCAATATCTTGCCGGGATGCGTTCACCTACGTGATAACAAAGGAAAAAAAAAGAATAAAGGCGTTTAAAATATACCTGTTATTTCGGGGCTGGAAACTCATTTGATATACACACTTTAGAGGTGTTCAGATTTGCACCTTATATAGCACCATAAAACACTAACTACGGGTAAAACCTACAAATTGATGTGGACCATTAAAGAATTTACAAGATTATAAGCCAAGCCCCCTCTTACTATACATTTCTATAAAGTAAACATGAACTACATGATGCTCTAAATCAGGCAGCCTCAACAAATCCAACATTTATTTTATGTCTTATTATGTACCAGATACCCACACACATGTTGCTTAAGAATATCATCAATCAAATAAACAGAAAAATGATGAAATGCAAGCTCAATTTGAATTCTATTTATTTTAGTATTGCACTTCAAATATCTTGTTTACATACTACTCAAATCATGTAATTTTTTTACTATTCAATACATGACCTCCTTTCTAAACATACTCTAAAATGTCCTTTAAAGTTAACATCTTAGAAAAACTTTACAACGATTATACAGGCGATTGACCAGAGAGATCTAACTCCAAGTTAGCAATGAGCCAGCATGCTGAATTGCTGGCTCATCTGAGGCCTACCTACCTCATTACATCTCCCTTCTCCCCCAAGTCTCATCTCTCCAATCCTGAAACACACCTTCTCTCACCCCTGGCTCCATCCCCCTCCTTTCATCACAAAACCCCACAGTATCTACAACAGCCTGCATTTCCTAACCATCCGTGCACTCTTGAAATGCAGTTGATACGTCTTTACCAACACCCCCCTTTAGAAAGCAACAAAGATCATCTTCTAATAAGCAAATCCAAGGACATTTACATTTCTCATCCTCCTTAAAAATGTTAGGAATACGAGATGCTGTTGATCAAGCCCTTCCTTCCTCCAGATCCTCCCTCAGTATCCATACTCTTGGCTTTCCTCTCACTTCTGATCCCTCCTCTGCTCCCTTATCCTAAATTGCATCATTTCACAGGTTCTTCCTCAGTCCCTTACCTGCAGCTATAACTGCTTAGTAAGTATTCTCTGTCTAGTGTCCCTGCTCTTCTCCACCCAGCAACTCAACTTTTCCAGAATGAAACCCATCATCTTCGAACTTCCTCCCCTTGACTTTTCTTATTGTCATTAACGACAACACCATGATTCCATTCCACAGGAGCTAACTTTGAAGGACTCCTTTACCTTATACCCTACTTCTCCACTTCCACCTCTGCTTCAAGGGCCATTTCACCTTTCCCTTAATGTCACAAGAATCCACCGGTTCCTTTTCATTCCCGCCGCACTTTAGTTCAAACCTTGCAGGGTGGGGGGAAGTTAACTACTTGACGATTATAATTTGCCTTTGTAAAAAAATTCAAAAAAGAAATCCAAATACCGAAAAGGTATAAAAATCTCAACCTCACTCCCTTAGGAATGCCTTCCTGATGCCCAACTACATTAGGTTCACATCTCATAATAACACACGTGTTTCATTCATGGCATTTATAACAAATGCACTTTTTAAAATCTGTGTGACTAATAAATGCCTTTCCCCAAACGTGAGAGATGGAACCGTCATTCACAGGTAAGTGTTCAGGAAATATTGTTGAAAAAACTGAATCCAAGGAGGGTGGAACTGCAGACTTTTTCATCGTTATTGTTGCTTCACATGTGATTATGACAAATACAATCGATAAACGAAATCGAGGAGAAAAGCCGAGTACTCCATACTCACATCCAGCTTGAGTAGCTTTTCAATAACAAGCTCCAGAATTTCGTGCCTCAAGGTTGGAAAATACACACTAATCCTTAGTAAGTTATGAACATAACATTCCTAAAACATCAAACATAAATACATATTTTCAGAGAATGTTTCATAATTATGTAAACAACCATCAATTAAGTCTTTAGTTTCAAATATCTAAATATGAAAAAAAAAAAGACTAGCAATACAGAACCAATGTCTGTAAATCTGGAAAGTGTATGTAAGCAAAATACGAAGACGCAAATCTATATTCAGTACGAATTATAAGTTACCTTCAGTAATGGAATTTGTAATTTGTATACTTTTTTTTATACTTTTATAGTGGTTTATTTTAAATAGTTTTATTGAGATATAATTCACATACCATACAATCCACCCATTTCAAGTATACAACCGAATGGTTTTCAGTATCTTAAAGGTTGTACACCCTACACCATAATCAATTTCAGAACATTTTTATCATCACCTCAAAAAATCTCATATTAATTAGTAGTGCTCTCCATTCCCCTCCAACCCTTGCCCCCAGCCAACCACTATTTGTTTTCTACCTCTATGGATTTGCCTATCCCGGACATTTCATAGAAGTGGAATCATATGACATGTGGTCTTTTGTGACTGGCTTCTTTTACTTAGTACGATGTTTCCCAGGTTCATCCATGTTGAAGCATTGATCAGTAACTCATTCTCTTTTTAAGGCTGAACAATATTCCATTGTATGGATATACCACATTTTGTTTATCCATTTATTAGTTTATGGACATTTGGGTGGTTTCCACTTTTTGACCATTATATAACATATGTGTATAAGTTTTTGTGTGGATCTGTGTTTTCAATTCCCTTGTAGTGGAGGTGCTGGGTCATATGGGAGCTCTATGTTTTGAGAACTGCCGGACTCTTTTCTATAGCATACACACCATTTTACATTCTTATGAGGGTTCTAATTTCCCTACATCCTTGCCAACACTTGTAATTGTCTTTTTTATTATAGCCATCCTACAAGCCAAATCCAGTGGCGTCGAGTCAATTCCAACTCATAGCAACCCCACAGGACAGAGTAGAACTGCCCCATGGAGTTTCCGAGGAGGACCTGGTAGATTCGAACTGCCAACCCTTTGGTTAGCAGCCGTATCACTTAACCACTACGCCACTAGGGTTTCCGAGGGGGTTAAAAATGATGTCTTATTGTGGTTTTGATTTGCATTTCCCTAATAACTAATGAGGAAACCCTGGTGCCGTAGTGGTTAAGAGCTAGGCTGATAACCAAAAGATCTGCAGTTCAAATCTACCAGGTGCTCCTTGGAAACCCTATGGGGCAGTTTTATTCTGACCTACAGGGTTGCCATGAGTTGGAATCGACTCAAAGACAACGGGTTTGTTTTTTTTTTGGGGGGGTAATGATTAATGATGTTGAACATCTTTTCATGTGCTTATTGGCCATTTCTATATCTTCTCTGGAGAAATGTCTATTCAGGTCCTTTACCCACTTAATCGGGTTATTAGCCTTTTTATTAAGTTATGAGTTCTTTACATATTCTAGATATAAGACCCTTAACAGATACATGATTTGCGAATATTTCTCCCATTTGGGTCACTTTCTTGATGGGTGTCCTTTGGAGCACAAGTTTTAATTTTCATGAAATGCAATGTATCTACTTTTCCTTTGGATATTTGTGCTTTAGGTGCTATATGTAAGTACTGTTGCCTAGTCCAAGGTCATGAAAATGTAATCTATGTTTCTTTCTAAGAGTTTTACTTTACATTTAGGTCTTTGCTTCATTTTAATTTTTGTATATGATATGAGGTATGGGTTCTTTGTTTTTTTTGCATGTGGATATCAACTTGTCCCAGTACTATCTATTGAAAAAGACAATTCTTTACCCATTAAATTATCTTGTCCAATTGGTTTCTGTACAGTGATCTTATATCCTGCAATCTTGCTGAACTCATTTATTAGCTCTTTTAGGTTTCTATTTTTTTGTAGTGTCCTTGTTGTTGTTGTTGTTGTTACGTGCCATCGAGTTGGTTCTGACTCACAGCGACCCCATGTACAACAGAATGAAACACTGCCCGGTCCTGCACCATCCTCACAATCGTTATGTTTAAGCCCACTGTTGCAGCCACTGTATCAATCCACCTCATGGAGGATCTTTCTCTTTTTCACTGACCCTCTACTTTACCAAGCATGACGTCGTTTTCTAGGGATTGGTCCCTCCTGATAACATGTCCAAACTACGTGAGATGAAGCCTCGCCGTCCTTGCCCCAAGGAGCATTTGGCTGCACTTCTTCTAAGATAGACCCGTTCGTTCTTCTTCTGTTTTATTGACTATGCACATTCAACTGTGTGGATCCTAACAAATTATGGATAACACTGTGAACGATGGAAATTCCAGAACACTTAACTGTGCTCACGAGGAACCTGTGGAGTCCTCAAGATTTTCTATATATGTAAGATCATGTCCTCCATGAACAGTGGTACTTTAGTTCTTCCTTTCCAACCAGAATGCCTTTTATTTCTTTTTCTTGCCTAACTGCCATGGCTAAAACCTCTAGTGGCAAGAGCACACATCCTTTTGTTAATGTTTTGTTCCCAGTCTTAATGGGAAAGCTTTCAGTCTTTCACCATTAAGTATGATGGTAGCTGTGAATTTTTTCTAGATGTCCTTTATCAGGTTGAGAAAGCTCCCTTCTGAGTGTTTTAGTCATGAAAGGGTAATGAATTTATCAAATGCTTTTTCTGTATCTACTAAGATGCTCATGTGGTTTGTGTCCTTTATTCTATCGCTATGGTATATTACATTAACGGATTTTCAGTGTTAAATCAATCTTGCATTCCTGACTTGGTCATGGTGTATCATTCTTTGTAAATGTTGTTAGATTCAGTTTCCTACCATTTTGTTGAGTTTTTTTGCAACTGTACAATGTATAGTGGTTTTTAATACTCCACTTCGAGTAGAATACCACAAAAACTAGCAAACATATTAATGCCTTATTTTATATACATAATACCTTAAAAATATCTAAACTTAGAAGGAAGCCACTAAAATTATTTAAAACTACACAGATGATCTAAATATTGCACAAAAACTTAAGCAGAATTAATCTACAGAAAGTTCTTTCATGTTCAGATAAGGAATGCTCCTATTTAGTAGTAATATATGAACTACTATCTTCTCATAATTCTTATCTGTTTAAGCATTAAGTCTATAAAAATATTTCTGAAATGGACTCTTCCCTTTACTTGCTCACAGTAGTAAAAGAAAAAGGCAGTATTTCCCAATGAGTTACTTGCTAAGAAAGGAATCTGGGTCAAATTCCTAGTCTTGGGTTTAAAAGCCTCAAAGACAAAACAACTTTTAAGGAAAAGACATAATGTCATCTGAAACTAAATCACATTATACAAATTTTTCTTCACATGTCCCATGAAAGATTTCTTACCAATGTTCTCTCTGATTTTCGAACAAATGGAAACTTTTCTACCAGTATCGGCATAAGAAACCACGGTGTCCTGTGAGAAATCAACCAATCAATGTTAGCTGGACTTTCCAGGAAGATAACATTTCCATTGAAGAGCAAATATGGGTAGATACAAGAAGCAAATGGCAACCCTTACCTCAAGTGATTGGTTCTTAAAATAAACACAAAGCTTCATCAGAAAAAAAATCTATGACTTAGGGGAAAAAATATTTCCAACATTGTATTGGGAAGTATATTAACTTTGATACCAAAAAGCAAACGAAACAGGAAGCTTTCTTCCACCTTAGCTTCCATTTAAAATCTAAACATTTTCCATTACACATACATTATTTTAAAGAAGCGAGAAGCTATCAATTTTTTTAAGTTAATAAATACTAGAAGTCCTCCTGCCCTTTCAAAAGAAACCCACAAACCTGAAAAGTTATTCTTAGAACCCTAATTTTTACTCATATGGCATGACACAAACACACAAAGGACTTTCTCACTGAAACCTTTTGGACATTTTATCTGTCAAATATAAAAGCAAAATTCTAACCACTACATAAAGTTTTGGGGGAAATTTGCATACAAGTTTTGGAAAAAAAATTAAAAGACAATGTGACAGTTCATCAATAGGATATCAAAAAACAGGCATACAACAAGAGTTCTGATGGTATTAACATTTTATCATTTTCTAGTTGACTAGAAAATTTTCTTGAGAATTAAAACAACGTGACTCCAAACAAATATCAAAAGTACACTCACGATGGGACATATCTTGCTATTATTTGCAAGGCTCTGTGACATGTGTCAAAATTTGCAGGAAGATCTATAAGGAGAAGAGTGAGAGTGTGAGCACCAAAACAAAACTTTACAATGAAAAATTATGTACTTGAAACTAAAAATACCTGTTAACTACCACTGAATAGTTTATTGGCAAAATAATAATTTCAAGATTTTGTCTGTAATCAACTGTCAGTGAAGGCTAAACGGACGAATTCTATCAGTACTGCAATTATGGCGACTGACGGCATATTAACGTTATATATAACAAAAGATTCCATCAAAGGTGGCCATTTGTTACAGTCCACTTATTGGAACAGATCCCAGAGCTGCCAGTATACTTTTATCATTCAGGAAGCATGACTAACACAGGAGGCATTCTTTACTCCAACTCTCTTTACACTTACTATCATCTTCGTCATCAGAATCCGAAACATCCACGTCACCTTCCTTAATGATCACTCGGGCTTTGGAGACAAAAAGAAAACATGGTATTCTTCTGTCATTGACCTAAACAACGAACAGCTATATAAAAAAGCTATTTTTTTTCCCCAGAGTCTAAACTTTGTACAATGAGTACATATTAAATTTACAATCTGAAAAAAGGAACAAAGTTCTAAGACTTTGTCAGAAGCTCACTAAAGGTAACTACAACTCACAAAATTCACAACAACAAAGGAATCTAGAGCCCTTCATAGAGACCATTACTGGAAGGAGACATGTACCAGCAACTGCTACCAATATGTACTCTGAACTCTTCCATGGTGGTACAATCTCAAAAGTATGCTGGGAAGGTAGTATTTTTATAAAAGGATGTTTTTAAAAATCAAAGCAAGCAAAGAATAACTACTTACGAGGTACAAAATGAGAAGCAATCATGCTGAGACATGGTCTAAGAAAGACAGTCTGTGCTGATACAAGATTACTAAGAAAAGCCAAGTATTCCTCTACCACATTTTGACTTCTATTCAACCACTGCAATCTCTAGAGTTGGGAGGGAGAGGAAGATAATACAAACATTTTAGTGATACAATACATACTATTTTCAAAATACTAATCCCTGAAATAAATGGTGTACTTACCAATAGGATACTGACAAGCTGCTCAAAGTCTTTTGTCAAGTACATGATAGAAGAGCGGAATTCCAGCAGCCAGTTAATGATCTGGTCATCCTTAAGTTGAACAAAGAAAAGTACATTCAAAATCACAAATCCTTTAAAATAACTGAAGAAAAAAGACCCACCCTGCATCAATCACTTCTATATTAGAAAAAAAAGAAAACCTAGTAACTCCAATATACAGGAAGATTTCATTAAATGCAGTATTTCAGGCCTCATTACTTTTGCTTGCCCTAACAAAGTAATAGCACCTCTTTTGTGAAATGAGTGCCTTTATGTGGTGTTTTGCCTTGGTTCTTTAAAAAAACAGCTTGAGAGATGTTTTTCCCCCTAAGCCCGGAGGCGTTACCTTTGCCCTAGTTTTCTACCCCAGGTTTGTTACTTTTGTCCAGGTTGACTGACATCTCCTGAATAAACTGTATACAACTTGATTGATACTTTCTACCTAGTCCTGGGCTGCAGTCTGCCCTGTGATTGGTCTATTTTACGTACCTTGCAAGGATTGGTTGGTTTACTATGAAAACTGAATGACTTGAGGTCCACTGAGAAGACTGAACAGAGAAAGGCCTGGAGGAGGCCCCACCGCAGAGCTGATGATGATACCAGAAAGCTGCTGCTAGGAAAGGGGTTAGAAGCGCTGAGCAAGCTGCTACACTGGCTATAAGCTGCAACCAGTTAGCATCAAAGAGGCTGACAGCAGGGAGGCCTGCACAGCTGAGGGGGCCTTGCAGGGCAGAGAGAAAGGCCTGCTTGCTTACACGGCTCAGAGGAGCTGAAAGTGCTGTTCTGCACTGAAGAAGGGACGGGTGTGCTCTCTGCTTTAGGGAAGCCTTACAGACCTTGCCTACATACTCCCTAATCCTGATCCCAGGTTATAGCTTGTTACCTCTAAGTTGATCCTGACCCAAGTGACAGCCTGTTACATTTGTCGTATGTGGCCTTTGCAAAAAATGACTGAATGCAGCAGAGAAGTACAGAGTTCCATGGGGGATGGCTGCTGTCAGAAATGGAGAAGTTGGAGAGTGGAAGTATGTCTGACTTCTACCTCATACGAACCAGTTTTGTGCTGCTCCTGATTCTCATCCCTGGGAATCTAGACAAGGTCAGATGCTGGCACCTCAAATGTTAACACTGGGGAAGGTTCAAATGTTTTAAGACTACAAAGGACCAATAAATCCATTACCACAGAATAATTCTGACCCATAGCAACCCTACAGGACACAGTTAGGACCAATCGCTACCTATATTTTCTCCATATTCAAGCTGACCTGCAGGTATGCTGACAATAGTCAGTTAAAAAAAAAAACAAACCTGCTGCCATCGAGTCAATTCCAACTTTAATTGGAAGTCATCAATATAAGAAGGGCTCTTGGTGATGCAACAGTTAAGTGCTCGGCGGCTAATCAAAAGGTTGGTGGTTTGAGCCCACCTAGTGGCTCTGTGAGAGAAAGACCTGGTGATTTGCTTCCATGAAGACTGTTGTGTGCCATCAAGTCGATTCCTACTCATAGCAACTATACAGGACAAAGTAGAACTGCCCCATAGGGGTTCCTAGATTGAAAGCTGATTGCCAGGTCCTTTCTCCGGTGGAACACCTGGTAAGTTTGAACCACTGACTTTTCAGTTAGCACCTGAGTGCTTAAACACTGCACTGCCAGGGCTCCTTCCCATAAGGATTACAATCTAGAAATGCCTATGGGGCAGTGTCACATGGGGTCGCTATGAGTCAAAAATTGATTCAACAACACCTAACAACAATAAAATCCCATTTGTAGTTTTCCTTCAAAAGGAGAATCCGATATTTAAACCAAACGAACCAACTCTGGTTGTTAGAAATACAGGCAGTCCTTCACTCTGCACATTTCTAATACAGGCAGTCCCTGGATTACACACGAGTTTCATTCCTAAGTCTGTCTTTAAGTCAAATTTGTACACAAGTCAGAAGTAAGGAATGCTTAATATCTAACATCAGTTAGTTAAATGTTTATCTTAGTATATAGTATACCTTTCTATGTATAAAAACATTAAACACTTCCAGGAACACTAAAACATCCATAACATAATATAGTAATAATAATAACGTTTTTATGCATGTTGCAAAGTAGCACCTATTTGTTATTACGAACCACTGTATGTACCTCAAATTTTTAATATAATAGGCTTTATGGGGGCTGGTTCATAACTAGAGGTTGTAAGTTTCTAACCCGGGGACTGCCTGTAAACCCAAATTTCAGTCACCATGGTATATTAACTGTAATTGCATAAGATACAAACTTCACTGCTAGCTGTTCAATCCACCACTCACTACATAAGTAACAGATGTACATCATTACAGGGACAAATAACATCACTTCTTTCAAAGTCCAACTACGACTGGTCACTACAAAGTCTTTCCAAGTCCAACTACAATTGTTCACTACACATTATTCAGTTCATACACAGATAACAAAATGTACTCTAGCTGTGTTACTTGTCTCCCAATGATTAATCCATGAGACGTTACAAAAATGTATAATCAAAAAAGGGAGTTGGCCAACAAAGAAAGTAAAGAAATGACATGTAATAAGGCTGCAAGTGAAATACGAATTGACTGTAAATGGAGTTAAAGAAGAAACAGCTGCCCCCACTGCCGCACCAGTTGAGAACTCTGGATATGCAGCCGAAAGAACTCGGTGAAGGTAGACTTACCAACCTGGATATAAAATATACTGTAAAGACTATTCTTTCCAAATTTGGGCAGTGAAGGAAAAAAAGGGAGCCAAAATTTACTGAGTTGTTATTACATGACAGGTATATACTTTCAACTTGTCAACGGTGAACATGCAGTAGTAGCTTCAAAGACAAGTCATTTTTCTTTGTGGTTTTTGTTTTATCTTAGCACTGGAAACTTGAGACTTGCATGCCAGGAGAGAGGAAAAAGATGCGATAAAGAAAGGGATTAAACAAGGGTTTCCCAACCTCAGCACCACTGACATTTGGGCCAGAAAATACTTTGTTGTAGAGGGCTTTCCTGTGTGTTGTAGGATATTCAGCAGCATTCCTGTCATCTACCCACTAAATGCCAGTAACACTTTCCTTTCCCAGCTAGGACAACCACAAGTATCTCCAGGCACTGCCAACTATCCCCTACAGAATAAAACTGCCCCGACTGTGAACCACTGTATAAGAAGGAGCTGAAGAGAGCAAATTCTAGAGGATGAAATGGACCAAAAGTGCAAACTACCGTCTGTACAAAGTGGCAATAACACTGCTAATGACCAAACACAAAATTAATTACCTTTATGTCTGGATCTGACAGCTGGTTCTTCAACAACTCAAAGTCATTTGTTTCACCCTTAACAAGAAGAGAAAAAAATGAGGTTATGTTTGTTTCAGGGCTTTGAACAAGATCCCCAGGTGATTCTTATGTATACACATCCCAAATCACCTGGGGATCCTGTTAAAATGTAGATTCTGATTCAGTATGTCTACAGCAGGGGCTGAACCAAAACGAACTGGTCAAAGCCCTGGTTTGCTCTCGTTTCCTATTAAAGATCAACAGCAGGACTCTTAACCATACCTTAATATCCTCCGAAATTACAAAAGGAATAATATAATTTCCACACATCAATTGAGGATTATAAAATCAAGACTACAAAAGTTTAAAAACTAATGTTAGTGGAGCCAGGCAGCTTGGAAAAAAGGACAACTGAAAAACCATTCACATTTACTTAAGATATATACTTGTGTACTGATATTTGATTATGATAGTTTGTACTCTGAGAATTCTCAAAATGAGAAAAAAAATCACTATATCTCATTCAGGACACCCTGGTGGTATAGTGGTTAAGTGCTATGGCTGCTAGCCAAAAGGTCAGCAGTTCGAATTCACCAGGCACTCCTTGGGAACTCTATGCGGCAGTTCTACTCTGTCCTATAGGGTCGCTATGAGTCAGAACTGACCGACAGCAACGGGTTTTTTTTTTATATCTAATTCAGGGGGAATGAAAATATGATTCACATATATGGCTATAAATTGATATCATGTACACAAATAGATAGTCATCTATATTTTCCCCTCCATCACTGAGATCTAACAGCATTACTTCTAAACAACTGCAAAAACAAATTCCAAAAAAAAAAAAAACACAACAAAAACGTCTTTCTGCAAAGCTGGTTTATTGTTTCAAAGTAATGCTCAGGTAATTCCTTAGGAAGATAAAATGCTCTGATCTAATGGTTTTTTACTCAAGCATAGATAAAAAAAAAAAATGTGTAAATATAACATTTGAAGAGGTGAAACCTCAGCAAAGACTTGTTATTACTCTAATTTTGAGCTGTTATGAAATAGCTTCAAGGCCGATACCAAAAACTCATTTCATTATGCCTATTGATCTTTGGAAACCCTGGTGGCATAGTGGTTAAGTGCTATGGCTGCTAAGCAAAAGCTCAGCAGTTCGAATCCACCAAGCACTCCTTGGAAGCTCTATGGGGTAGTTCTACTCTGTCCTATAGGGCTGCTATAAATTGGAATCAACTCGATGGCAATGGGTTTTTATTGGTCTTTAGTATAAAAGCTGTGGGTGTATTCTGACCCACATAAACCAGTCCTCACACATTATCTCTTCCTTTACCTTTTTGTACTTCAGCAAGACTTCTGTCACAGTTCCACCAAACCGAACTGTTTTTCTTGGGGGAGAATTGAAGAAATCATTCTCTAATGTGAGCGTATCTGAAATCCTGTAGAACAAAGATTATCAAATGATTAATTTCATGACAGAGAATAATAAAAATTATAATAGCCAACATTAACTGAGGTTAAGCCCTGGTGGCGCAGTGGTTAAGAGTTCAGCTGCTAACCAAAAGGTCAGCAGTTCATATCTACCAGCTCTCCTTGGAAACCCTATGGGGCAGTTCTACTTTGTCCTATACGGTAGCTATGAGTCAGAGCTGACTTGATGGCAACGAACATCATTCAATGGGACTACTCCAAAAGCCTAAACAGTCTCCCTGCTTCCCCTCTTGCCCCCAATAATTCATTCTTCACTGAGCAGCCAGACTTGTTTCAGACAGTTAAAACAGACTGTGCCACACTGTTCTCCTGTTGAACTCTCCAATGCCTTATTGCTGCACTTAGAATAAAAATCCAGACTCCTTACTGTGGCCTTCAAGATCCTACATTAATCTGGCCCTTGCCCACCTCTCTGACCTCATCTCTGACCACTTGCTACACTGTGGCCATACTGCTCTTTCTGTTCTTCACACTTGACAAGCTGATTCTCATTTCGCTGGGGCAAACCAGTATCTGTACAAAGTGGTAATAACTTTGTATCTATCAAAAACACTTTTTCTCTTTTTTGTCTTCATTCAAGTTGCCGCTCAAATGTGAGAAAGCCCATCCCCACAAGAATTCTAAAGTGCCCACCCTCTTCCTCCTCCATCACTGTTTTATTTCTTCACAGTACTTAGCACTATCTGATACCATTCTGTTCATTTATTTATTGGTATGTTTACTGCCTTTCTGCCCCAGATTGTAAACTTGTTTCCAGCAGGCACCTTGTCTTTTGATTGACTACTGTCCCCAGTAACTAATGTAGTAAGTATGTGCTCAATAAATATCCTGTGACAGCATGCTAAGTGTTTCACAAACTTCGCCTTATTGAAACAGAGCAGATTAGTGACAAAACATTCATTCCTACCAATGAATCTCAAAGTTAAATCTCAAAATGTTCTAAGTTGGCTGGAAGCTTTACAAGAGCTGAATAAAGACTGTTAAACAAATGTGTCACACCAATTTAAAACAAAAAAAAATATTTTAGGACGTAATTTACCCGCACTGATAGCATTTATCTGATAATCCACATAGCCCAGGGAATTCGTTCCAAATCTAGACTAGGGAAGGTGGAAAGTGACTGATGGCAGTATCCAGGCCAGGGACGCTATGAGGGAGACCAGTGAGGAGAAAGGAGGCCCCCGGAATAGAGAAGGGGCTCATTTATTTTTCCAACGCCCCCTCCCGCCTCCATCAGCCACTTCGGGGGAATAAATCACTCTGGAAGACCTGAGTTGACTCACTGGCCCCTGCTCCCACCCCACTTCATCAGCTTTGCGTCTTTCATATCCGCTGCCCCAACCCCGGGCCTGGGCTTTAGTCCCTAACGCTCAAAAGGAAGGGGGACTTCGACCCTTACCCAGTCCTCGCGGCCCCCAGCGTCTTGACCGCAGAGGCCGAAGCGGCCACATCCCCGGGCAACCGCGTGTGAAGTAGCGGCGCCGCCATTGGCCCGCACAAGCTCCACTGCTGCGCCTCGCGCCGGAAGTCGTCCTGCCTCCAGCTACCGCCTCCGTACCGGAAGCCGCGGGCGCGTAAGCGACAGACTTCAGCCAATGAGGGAGCCCAGGAGAGGAGAGCAAGGCGATGTCGGCGGGCTAGAGCGCCGCCAAGTCTCCCCCTCAGCCCTTCAGCCCCGCCTCCCAGCCGCCCCTCCTAATTTGAGGATTTTGTCTGCCCAGTGAGGCGGGACACGCCGAGGGTGGCCTTAAAAACGGGGGGCAGCGGCTTCTTCTAGCCAAAACCAAAGTAACAAACCCATTGCTGCCCGGTTGATTCACACCCATGGCAACCCCATGTGTTACAGAGTAGAACTGAGGTCACTGGGTTTTCTTGGCTGTAACCTTTACGGAAGCATGTCGCCAGGCCTTTTTTCTGTGGCTCTGCAGGGTGAATTCCAACTGCCTACCTCTGATCCAGCAGAAACAGCTTGCGCCACCCAAGGAGCTCCTTTTAACACTGAGGATCCCAAAGGAAGACGGAGGGCGCCGGGAGGGGCTAAGCAGTCGCTGGGTTCCACTGAGTATTAAAACATTCTTTAGTCAAAGCACTTCTACAAACATGATAATTGAGCATAAATGCGGAAACTGAGGCCCTGTGAGTAACTCAAACCCTCACAGAGAAAAGGGGTGGCCAAGAATGAGAGCCAGGTTGCGTGACCAAGGACCCTGGGCTCTATAACCTCCGCACTATCCTCACAGGCGCCCGAGATAATCTTATCCACAAGGAAACTGAGTCTTGGCAAGTGACTTACTCTAAACTCTCAGAGCTGTGAGTGGTGATGCTGGAATGAGAAATGGGGCAAAGGCAGTTTCCAAGAGGTGTTAACCTTTGAACTTGAAGTTTTAAAGGAGGAACAGTAGCTAGCCAACCTAACAAAGCAGCTGAGTGGTGGTCGTGGAAGTGGTTAAGTGCTTGACTACTAGCCACAAAGGTTGGCGGTTTGAACTCAGACCTACCCAGAGGCTCCTGGAAAGAAAGGCCTGGTGATCTGCTTCTGAAAGGTCGCAGCCTCGAAAGCCCTAAGGAGCTATTCTGCACACATGGGGTGGTCCTGAGTCAGAATGGACTAGATGGCAACTAACAACAGAGAACAGTAGGTGCCAAAGCATGGAGGGGAGGAGGCAAAGGTAAAGGAGGGACTGTCCCTCCCCTCAATACTAAGGGGGGGTTACAGCTAATATAATTGTTAGGTATAAAGGGCAATTCTGTTTTGCAACAGTGTAAAATAGTAACTGTCTTTCTGCTGTCTCTATTCAGTCCCACCACCATTTCTTCCCTCACTGCTTCAGAGTTTCTGGGGAATGTTGGGCAGAAGTCAACAACGTCCGAAGAGCAGAGGAAGTCATTGTGCCCTAGTTGGCAAGGATGCTTCAAGACAGCTGTTTAAGTGGGAATTTCTTCCTTTCCTCCTCCAAAGGAAAAGAAAAAAAAGCTGTTTTAATCACAGTTCATCAGTACTCTCATACACTGAGTGGAAGAGTAACTTTGTACTGTCAAGCAATTTGACAAATACTTTATTCTTTCGTTTTAAAAAAGTTGATATGTACAAAAGAATATGTTAATATAAACTACAAAACATAATAAATGAACACCTGTGAAAGTACCACCCAATTTAAGAAACAGACCGTTAACCTAAATGATTGAAACTTCCTGTGTGCTCCTTCCAGGCCCCACCTTCTCCCTGCTTTCCTCCCAAAGGTCATCACTATCCTGATTTTTTAAAATTATACTTTGTTTTATTCCTAAACCACAAAATTAAACAATGTTTAGTTTTATAAAATTGAAAAATTTTATACAATTATTTCCAAGGTGTATCACACTGCTGCTTGCTTATTTCAATCAACAATATGCTTCTAAAATCCATCCCTGTTGTATATAGTTGTGGTTTATTTTCTCTGGCCTATTCAAAAAACCAAATCCATTGCCAACCCGTTGATTCCCATTCCATTATATGAATTACAATTTATTTATCCACTCTATCACTAGACATTCATAGTTTCTTTTTTTTTTAATTTGTGCTATCCTGTACGTTACTGCTATGAGTATTCCTGTATAGTTGTCTGATGCACATGCGTAAGCATTTTTCTAGGGCAGGGTTGTTGGTTTGGAAAGAGACAAAGAGCTTCCAGCAGTATCTTCTTCTCCTTAAGCTTGAGCACAGCTCCTTCCTTATTCTCCTAAAGCTCAGCTAAGACCAGGCTTCCATGTTTAACATAAAATTTAAATGGAAGCCTGAGAATAATACAAGAAAAAAACTTAAAACCAAATAGTATAATTCATTATTTGGGTTCTTTGACATGCTCCTTCACTGGGGAATCACTACTTAGTCCCCTTGGACATGGGCCAACCCATCTTCCCAGGATAAAAGTCTCCTTCATCCAGTCTTGCCTTCCCTAGAGCCCTATCTTCCCTTGTCTCCAGCCCTAATCAGAAAAAATAAAGAGACCTCTCTCCTCTCACCTCCCCCCCCAAAAAGATGCAGCCTTGGCCAATGTAGCCACCCTTTTATATCACTGTGCATCACGGTTGTTCCTAATTGTTCCGAGCTTCTTCATTCCAGAATGAATTTTTGCTTTACTTTCATATACCCAGAAGACCGATTAAACTGCTTTTTTTTTAAAAGAGCAGTCGTGCCCTAGAGATGAATTCTGCAACCATCCCTAGAGCAATATATAATACTGTTGGTTAAACCTCTTGGCTAGCAGTAACAGAAACTAACTGGAGTTAGCTTAAGCATAAAAGTGTATACGAAGTTGTCTGTTTATTTGGTACAATGAAGTATATTAATTCATATAATGGGGAAAGAAGAAATTATCACTAACAGGATTACTTAAAAAAATTTTTTTTATTTGGAATTGGTTGATTTGCTTATAGAATTTCACCCTTTAGAGCCTAGAGTCACATGGAGCAGGATTCAAATTCCAGCTTTTTCATTTACTCTGTGACTTTGGGCAACTACTTTAAATTCTCAGAACCGGTTTCCTTACCTATAAAATGAGAATAGTAATTTACTTTTTGAGCTATTTTAGAGCTCAAGTTCGAATTTCTAAGAAGATGCTTTTTGTTTGTTTTTTAAGGAGGCTGTTTATAATGCAGAACCCTGGTGGCACAGTGGTTAAGAACTTGGCTGCTAACCAAAATGTCAGCAGTTTGAATCTACCAGCTACTCCTTGGAAACCCCATGGGGCAGTTCTACTCTGTCCTATAGGGTTGCTATGAGTAGGAATCAACTCAACAGCAACAGGTTTGGTTTGAGTTTGATATTTATAATGCAGTGAAATGATAATTACAGTGATTTGATGGAAAGAGGACTCACACTCAGGGCTGTCCAGCCTCTGCCACTAACTAGCTATGTGATCTTAGGCAGTCTGCTTAGGATTTTTGTTAGTTTCCTTGGGGGAGGGACTGGACTAAATGACCACTGGGTTTCTTAAGATCAAAGGTTAATCATTAACAGCTGACCAAGGTCCATATTTATTATTGCATAAAAAATTATTAAATTGGTTTCTGTTTACAGTGATGGAAAAACCTGCATTGATTAAGGGTAGGGTTGCACAGCCAATTAATGTAATTGATTCCAATTAGTTGTATACCTGTAAAAAGTTGAATTGGCAAAAAAAGGAAAAAAATTAAATTGGAAATAACCAAATTGTCCATCAATAACAGGCTAAATTAACTATGATATATCCACTCAATAGAATATTATATATTCATAAAAAAATAAGCGCTTTCATTCCCAAAATGGAAAGATCTCCAAGATGTATTAAGTGAAAAAGCAAGCTGCTTAACAATATGTGAACACTGGAATATATACTTTTACAATATACATGTGTATGTGTGTTTATGAGAAAAGATTTAGAAGCAACTAACAAAATTTAATGTCTGTCAGTAGGAGAATGGTGCTGGGGATTTGGAGTGGCAGGGGATTTACTATATACCATTTTATGCTTTTTGAGTTATATCACATAGAAATGAGGAGCCCTGGTGGTACAGTGGTTAAAGTGCTTGGCTGATAACCCAAAGGTCAGCGGTTCAAACCTCCCAGCTGCTCTGCAGGAGAAAGATGTGGCAGTCTACTTCTGTAAAGATTTACAGCCTTAGAAACTCTATGGGGCAGTTCAACTCTGTCCTATAGGTCACTATGAGTTGGAACTGACTCGACAGCAGTGGGTTTGGTTTTGGGGAATATAGAGATGTATTACCCTACTCAAAGAACTAAAATTTAAAAAATTGTCCATTCTATAAAAGCATTTTAAAATCTGGAAAAAAAAATCAGGAAAGTTTAATGTCTTAAAAATACGTAAACATGTATATTCATTAAGAAGATCAAAGTGACTTTTATTTTTCTTTCAAGGTGACCATCTTCTGCTCCTAGGCATATTGTAGGTACTGCCGGAGGTTCATTAATTACAGTTCTTAAGAACCACCTCTATTTACCCAAGATAAAATCCAATCTTTTTTTTTTTAATAATATTTTATTGTTTTTGGTGAAGGTTTACACATGAGTTTAGGTTCCTATTTACAATTTCTACAGAAAGTTGTTCAGTGACATTGGTTACATTCTTCACAATGCGTGAACATTCTCAGTATTTTCATTCTGCTTGTTCTGTTTCCATTAGTCAAGTTTCCCTGCATCCTTACATTCTCATTTTTGTTTTAAAATAATTGATGACCATTTGGTCTCATAAAGGTGATCTTTTTAAAGGAGCACAGTACTTACAGGTAATACTGATTATTTTTTGAGCCAATTTGTTATTTAGCTACAAGGTGACCTCAAGGGTTAGTTTCGGATCAAGGTTTGAAAAGTATCTCAGGGAAATAGTCTTAGGGAGACCTCCAGTCTCAACCAGTCTAGTAGGTCTGTGTTTTGTTTGTTTGTTTTGGGAATCTGAGGTTCTGTTCCACATTTTTCTCCCATCCTATCAGGGTTCATCTATTTTGGTCCTGATTAGAACAGTCAGTACTGGTAACCAGGCACCATCTAGTTCTAGTATCAGAATAGATGAGGCCGTGGTTCATGTAGACTATTTGTCCTAGTTTCTTATTTGAGTCTTTGGCTTTCTTCTTTTTCTGTTACTCCAAATGAGTAGAGACTAATAGTTGTACCTTGGATGGCAATAAAATTCAATCTTACTAGTACTGATTAGTTATTGCAAGAAAAAAGGCTTTTCTGCAGGTTCCCTCAATCACACACACACATACAACTCTCTGCAGTGTCCTCTGCACTATCTAGTAGTGTTCTGTAGTACCTTAAAGTTGATTTTTCTCGAAGTTCCTAACTGTAGTTCTTGAGTTATTAAAACAACTGCCCTTACCTGGTGCATTTTATATGTTGCATATATTTATTACTTATAAAGAAATTTATAAATGACATATGGTTTATGAGTTCTGGTTTAATTCAGTTATTTTTTTTCAAACATCTATAGTCTTCCAGCTAGAGTTAATTTTGAAAATTATAATAGAAAATCTAAAGCATAAAGAGAGAAAGGGGAAGGAATATAATAACAGCTAAAATTTATAGAAGTTTCCACCCAGAGTATTGTACCACCTAAAAAACTATTCGGCCTATAACTAGAAATTACAAAAGAAAATGATACATATAAGAACATTCTTCCATAAATAATCCACTGACATAAACAAAGAACATAAAGAACATAAATTTTATTTGATTATCATTAAAATATGCAATCAAATCAGATTTTAAATCCTTAGGGAAAAATGAAACTCAGATGTTGCTTAAGTCAAATGAGCATATAAATACAAATTGTTGCCTATTTTAATGCATTCATTGTGTCAACTCTTTCTGACCAGAACTCATGAGTTTACAAAGCATCCTTATATACAGGGAGCTGCATTTTCAATGTCCATTTCTGTGGGAATTTTATTACATACATCTTCACCTAGAGTACATGAGATATTATTTTCCATTTGGAATGCTTTCGTATCTATTTAAAAGTCAACCTATTTTACAACAAAGTTCATTTGGAATAGTGTAGTTCATTTTGGCTTAAAATTCTGGCAATAAATAACTTCCTTCGAAGCTGGAAAAACTGTCCCCAACACTGAAACATGTATATTTGGAAGAGGCAGTCTAGCCCTTTATGACCCAATAAATTAAAAAACATTTTTTTGTTGTTGTTGGTATCATGTTTTTTCATCAATGGAATGCATGCTGTATCATTGAGTGTGTCTGAATTTTTGATAGGTAGTATGAACTTTGGGAACTACTATGTGGGACACATAGTCCTATGAACATATGAACATGCAAGGTGTATGTCACTGCACATAAGCCTGAGAAACAAAAGATCTAAGTGGGACTTATATGACCCAGTGGTCTTTCAGCATGCTGTAACACATGATTACACTTTATGCTCCCTGAAAGTAAGTTATTCCATTGAATATTTCCTATCATGAAAATAGCACCTTCCCAATAACATTCAGGAAGCACTAGGTATACTTACAAGGCTTATCTTGCTGTGAGGAAGGTAAAAGAGACAAAAGCTTTACACAAGCACTCCTCTGGGATGCACCCCCCCACACACTATCCTCTCAGCACAGCAACTTGGCACCAATGAACTTCCTTCAGTTTTAGGCTGTTATTCAAGGCTCTGCCCCAACACCAGCATGTACTATTGGTGAAATTTGAGCATCCCAATAAGTCTCAGAGGCCAAAAATACATGTCCTGCTAGTCATGAAAGGGCTAGTAAGTCTGCTGGTCTCAGCTAGGTCAGGACTCCAGATAGAGGTTTCCAGATTGTTATGGATTGAATTGTGTCCCCCCAAAACATGTGTTGGAAATCTTAACTCCTATACATGGGAATGGGTTTTCTTTGTTATGTTAAAGAAGCCCTATTAGTGTAGGGTGTGTCTTTTGAGATACAAAACAGCACAAAGATGTATCTTTTGAGATGTAAGAAGAGGAGATTGAGTAAACAGAGATGGGGGAAGATACATGCCAGGTAACATGAGCTCTCCAAGGAAACAGGAAACAGAAGCTGAAAGAGAAAAAGACTTTCCCCCAGAGTCAACGCAGAGAGAAAGCCTTTCCCCAGAGCTGGGGCCCTCAATTCAGACTTCTAGCCTCCTAAACTGTTAGATAATAAATTTCTGTTTGTTAAAGCCACCCACTTGTGGTATTTCTATTACAGCAGTACTAGACAAAAAACACAGATTAAGTATTTGTGCTTTTACAAAGGTGGCAATTATATCTGTAGAAACATTGGTGAGACCTGGGGGAAATTTTTTTTTTTTTTTAATTTGAGATGATAAACATAATAATCTGGAGTGGAACAAGAAAATCAAAGAGTTGCTGATTCTCATTCTTTCTCTGGGTAAAGCTTTAAATAGAGAACGAACCCACGGATTGATCTGGAGTAGCACAGCTCAAGTTACAATTAACAGATTTAAGAAAAAGTCTCCTTAATACAGTCTGAAATTGATTGAACGTGCATTCAAGATGCATTGATAATTACTGGTTATTTTAATGCGAAAGTTGGAAACAAAGAAGAAGGATCAGTAGTTGGAAAATATGGCCTTGGTGGTAGAAACAATGCCCGAGATCGAATATAGAATTTTGCAAGACCAACGACTTCTTCATTGCAAATACCTTCTTTCACCAACATAAACGGCGACTGTACACATGGACCTCGCCAGACGGAACACACAGAAATCAGATTGACTACATCTGTGGAAAGAGACGATGGAAAAGCTCAATATCATCAGTCAGAACAAGGCCAGGGGCCGACTGTGGAACAGACCATCAATTAATTGCTCATACGCAAGTCCAAGCTGAAACTGAAGAAAATCAGAGCAAGTCCACGAGAGCTAAAATATTGAAACAGGCTGCTCAGCCATATTGAAAACCCCAATCAACACCCCTTCCCCCCCCCCTTTGTCTTGCTAACCACAAGCTTGTTTAGAGCAGGAAGTCGCAGCAGGTAGTGGCTCCGTCCACTGACTAGCCCTAGTTACACCTTGAAGCATGCACAGATTGAAATCACATCCTTCAACTGACCGCCCCCTACCCCCCGCACACTCCCAAATATAGGAATGGGAGGGCTAAAAGCAGAAAATTCTGGGTACCAAGTCCAACCCCATGACGCCATTGGAAACAAAAAGTTCCCCAGCCCCCTTAGTCAGGGAGCACGTGGGCCTTAAGGTCACTAGACCCCAGGCGCTCCTTGTATGTGCAGACAATAAACTTGCCACTTTCTGTTTCCGTTGCAATCAGTGTCCGTCTTATTTCAATCAGCTAATAAGACAGGACAAGACCCCGAGTGGCGTTTGGTTACAATATGACCTTGAGTATATCCCACCTGAATTTAGAGACCATCTCAAGAATAGATTTGATGCATTGACTACTGGTGACCGAAGACCAGACGAGTTGTGGAATGACATCAAGGACATCATACATGAAGAAAGCAAGAGGTCATTGAAAAGACAGGAAAGAAAGAAAAGACCAAGATGTATATCGGAGGAGACTCTGAAACTTGCTCTCGAACATCGAGCAGCTAAAGCAAAAGGAAGAATTGATGAAGTAAAAGAACTGAACAGAAGATTTCAAAGGGCCTCTCGAGAAGACAAAGTAAAGTATTTTAATAAAATGTGGAAAGAGCTGGAAATGGAAAACTGAAAGGGAAGAACATGCTCAGCATTTCTCAAGCTGAAAGAACTGAAGAAAAAATTCAAGCCTCGAGTTGCAATAGTGAAGGATTCCATGGGGAAAATATTAAATGATGCAGGAAGCATCAAAAGAAGATGGAAGGAATACACAGAGTCATTATACCTAAAAGAATTAGTTGATGTTCAACCATTTCAAGAGGTGGCATATGATCAGGAACCAATGGTACTGAAGGAAGAAGTCCAAGCTGCTCTGAAGGCATTGGCGAAAAATAAGGGTCCAGGAACTGATGGAATGTCAATTGACATGTTTCAACAAACGGATGCAGTGCTGGAGGTGCTCACCCGTCTATGCCAAGAAATATGGAAAACAGCTTCCTGGCCAACTGGATGGAAGAGATCCATATTTATGCCTATTCCCAAGAAAGGTGACCCAACCAAATGTGGAAATTGTAGAACAATATCATTAATATCACACGCAAGCAAAATTTTGCTGAAGATCATTCAAAAACGGTGGCAGCAGTATATTGACAGGGAACTGCCAGAAATTCAGGCTGGTTTCAGAAGAGGACGTGGAACCAGGGATATCATTGCTGATGTCAGATGGATCCTGGCTGAAAGCAGAGAATGACCAGAAGGATGTTTACCTGTGTTTTATTGACTATGCAAAGGCATTCAACTGTGTGGATCATAGCAAGTTATGGATAATGTTGCAAAGAATGAGAATTCTAGAACATTTAATTGTGCTCATGAGGAACCTTTACATAGATCAAGAAGCAGTTGTTTGGACAGAACATGGGGATATTGCATGGTTTAAAGTCAGGAAAGATGTGTGCCAGGGTTGTATTCTTTCACCATACCTATTCAATCTGTATGCTGAGCAAATAATCCGGGAATCTGGACATATAAAGAAAGGAGAACAGGGCATCAGGATTGGAGGAAGACTCATTAATAACCTGCATTATGTAGATGACACAACCTTGCTTGCTGAAAGTGAAAAAGACTTGAAGCACTTACTGATGAAGATCAAAGACCACAGCCTTCAGTATGGATTGCACCTCAACATAAAGAAAACAAAAATCCTCACAACTGGACCAATGAGCAACATCATGATAAACGGAGAAAAGATTGAAGTTGTGAAGGATTTCATTTTACTTGGATCCACAATCAATAGCCATGGAAGCAGCAGTCAGGAAATCAAAAGACGCATTGCATTGGGTAAATCTGCTGCAAAGGACCTCTTTAAAGTGTTGAAGAGCAAAGATGTCACCTTGAAGACTAAGGTGCACCTGACCCAACCATGGTATTTTCAATCACATCATATGCATGTGAAAGCTGGACAGTGAATAAGAAAGACCGAAGGAGAATTGATGCCTTTGAATTGTGGTGTTGGTGAAGAACATTGAATATACCATGGACTGCCAAAAGAACGAACAAATCTGTCTTAGAAGAAGTACAACCAGAGTGCTCCTTAGCAGCAAGGATGGTGAGACTGTGTCTTACATACTTTGGACATGTTCTCAGGAGGGATCTGTCTCTGGAGAAGGATATCATTCTTGGCAAAGTACAGGGTCAGCAGAGAAGAGGAAGACCCTCAACAAGGTGGATTGACACAGTGGCTGCAACAAGGGGCTCAAGCGTAACAACTATTTTAAGGATGGTGCAGGACTGGGCAGTGTTTCGTCCTGTTGTGCATAGGGTCGCTATGAGTCGGAACCGACTTGACAACACCTAACAACAACAACAATGCAGTGTAAACCTGTGAGAGCCAGAACTCAACAGGACTGCCTTGTTTTTCTGAGTCTGACAAGTTTTCCACCTCTGACAGATTTCAGCCTTACACAGGTTCTGGCTTTTGCAGGTTTTTCTGTATCTTTTATTTGGAAGGAAAGCTTATAATTTACGATTAATATCATTTATACATCAATCCTAGCTTCTCCATTAACATTTGTGTGACACTGAAAAAATTACTGAACCTCTCAATATGGAATCTATTATCCTTGAAGCAGAGATGGTAATAATGGCACCCATGTCTGGTGGTTGTGAGGAACAGGATAATGCCTGCTATCCAGCAGTCAGTATGTAGTACACTACACTCAATAAATGTCAGCTATTATTATTAATATTAATGCTAATATTAATGCCATGTGCGTATTGATTCAAAGATGATACAAAACAGGATTCAAAGATGAATAAAACAAAAATGAACCTGATCCTACGGTCCTAGTGGAGAAGATAATCACTGCTATACCAGAGGTAATGAGTCACCTGAGGATCGAAATTTTTTTCCTTCTGTGCCTCGTGAACTCTACAGCAATTTGTTATTCTAGATCAGGGTTTCTCAACTTCCACAGTGTTGACATTTGGGATGGGATAATTCTTTGTTGTGAGGGGCTGACCTATACATTGTAGGATATTTATCAGCACCTCTGGCCTCTACCCACTAGATGCCAGTAGCACCCATGGGCACCATTACAGCGAGCTGGCACTGTGAGCCTCAAAGACCAACCTGGGGCATGGACCTCCACCCCTCGCCCCTCCCCCACTCCCAGTTCCTTCCTCTTTGGCCTGTGCCCTACCCACTGCCTGTGCTAGCCCCCACCTACATGCTACCCCACTATTGGCCCCAAGCAGTGGAATCTCAATCCAGGAGTCAGAGACTCAGCAAGTCACCTCTCTTCCAGCCAGCTCAACCCAGCCCAGTTGAGACAGCTAGGTGCTCCAGGAGGAAAGAATGGTGTACCCAGATCTGGGTGTCACTGGGACAGACGGAAATAGACCATGCTGGTGCCAGATCTAAGTGGTTAGGTTCCTCTCCCTAAGGCTGGTTGCTCTCGGTCTGGAGACTGATTCTAGCTGATACAACTGGACTCAAAGCCCACTCTGGACAGGCTACCCCAGGCAAACAGGGCACAGCAGGGCAGGAGTTTCCTCTGTGGTTACATAAATAGCCACCTAATATCCTCAATTTTGCCTAACTCACAAAGGCTAAAATGTTTATTTCAGCAGTCACAGAAAAAAAATCTGTCCACCCCTGCTCTAGATAAGTACTTATCTTACCGTCATTATACAGAAAGGTATCCAGAGCATTTGGTGTTTGTTCTTTGTAGCCCACCACCTCCCCCCCCCAAAAAAAAGGTTATTCACGAGTAGAGATACCTGAAACTGTTTCCCAAGATGAGTATATATGGAGCCTACCTTATACCCTTTAGTTAGAAACTGTTGCTAATTTGTAAGAGTTATGTTTTCAGTTTAGAACCAAATGGGAGAGACTTTAGCAATTAATCTCTAATTATTGGCCTATTGCCATTACTTTACAGCAGAGCCCATAGGTATAAATGGAAAATATAATGTAGTATGTAGTAGCATCAGAAGTCCTCTAACTTGAAGGGGAGGGAAGAGAATCAGCAAGATCCCAAAGCTGGGATTCCTATGATGTGGGGGGTCAAGCATACCTCCACTCTCCAAGCTTTTTACCAATTCTGATACCAGCTATCCTCCCGAAGGCATTCTCTACTTCTCTGCTGAGTTCGATAATTTGTTGCAATGGCCACACACAACTCAAAGACCATATTCACAATTATGGAGTTTATTAATGAAGTAACAGCCTACAACTCAGGACCAAGGTCGACTTGGAGGTAACAGGATACAGTTCTTTAATCAGGACAGCTTCCAATCAAGACAGCTCTCAGCTTCTTGGCTGTGCCCACAGGCAGGTCTCGCTCTCGGCCTCTGCCGCCAGATTCTGCTCAGGCCTACTGCCACCAGTCCCACTCTGGCCTGGCCTCTGCCCTGCTTGGGCAAGTGTTACAGCTCTTTAGCTCCAACAAGTGCTCAGAGGCACCCCACTCTGCCAGCAAGCCTCCTGCCTGAAGATGCTCAGCTCTCTCACTCTGTGGGTTGGGAAGCCCACTACAGCTGTCTCATACCAGTCTCCTGGTTCCTGCACCACCGCTGCTCACGCCACAGCCACGCTGTCTTTTTGCCATCTCCGGTGTTATAGCTCTTTCTGTGTCCTGGGTCTAGAAGATTTGCAGCACACGGACTCCAGGTCCAAAGGTGCTCTGCTCCCAGCTCTTCTTCTTGATGGTAGTTAGGTCCCCTTCAACATCTGTGGGATTAGCCCTTTTATAAGTCTACCCCTCCCACCAAGACCACAAACTGGCCAATCTCTTCAGTAGGCTACAGTCACCTAATTTGCATAGTCCAATCCCTGCAACGGTTTTATGAACCTTATTTGCATAGTAAATTGTCCAATCCCTTTGCAAGATTGTGGCCTAGCAAATCCTCTTGGCATAACTACAAACCCATATACAGAGAGAAACCTGCTGCACTGCACAAACTATGAACACAATTCTACCCTGCTTCTAAGGCTTCCCACTGCCTACAGGATTAATTGCATTTTCCCTGGAAGGGTCTACTAAAGGCCCTTCATCATCTAGTCCCATTTTACCTAACTTCACCTGCAGACATTGTATTTTCTCTTTTCCCAACCTCTGACTTCCAAGCTCCTGGACTATAGCATCAGCTTATCCTCTTCCAAATCTGCCCTCCCACCCCCACCACCAAGCCATGGACTGTTATATCTCTGTGCTTCTTTTTTTTTGTTGATGCTTTTCTCTTTGCAAGGAACATCCTTCCCCATCTTCTTTATCCAGTGAACCTACTTTAGGATCCAACACAAACATCACTTCATCTAGCCCAGCTCAAACATCACTTAGCTTACGCCTGTATTCTCAAAGCACTTTTACCAGGCTTCTGTTGTATAACACTATGTTAATTATTCCTATGTCTATCTCCCTTGATAAACAGTGGGCACTTGGAAAGCAGGGGTTTATTTAGCAATGAATTCCTAATGCCTAATGTAATGCCTAGCACTCGCTAGAAATTCAATAAATGTCTGGTCAATTAATTAATGAATTAAAGGGCACTGTGTGGTTCTCCGCCTGTCAAAAAATAACTCTTCCACTGGTTTGCTAAGGCACCAAGCTACCTCTCCTTTCCTTGCCTAAAATTCTCTCCTCTTTACAGTTATTCCTTTGAGTTAGAGAACAAAGTCTATAAGCTTTCTAATGGCAAGGTCTGCATCCTTTCATTTTATATATGTTTACTACCATTCCTGGCACTTAGTAAATACATAAGTCTCTGAGAATTGCATGGAGAGATATTTCAATCACATCAATCACCTGAAATATTGCCATTAAGGAAAAAAAAAATTGATCTCTTGCAGTCATACTAAGTCCTTCCTTTCTGGAATTATGGTTTGTTGGTGTTTTGTCCTTTACTTTTTAAAAATAGAAATAAACATAAATGGTTTCTCCTCATTGAATATATTTCATTTTAGGATCCAAGTGTCCAAATTGTACAAAACCAAAAGAGCCAAATGCTTTACACCTGTAGACTATATATAGTACATGTACATACATATCTAGAGCCCTGGTGGTGCGATGATTAGTGCTCAGCTGCTAACCAAAACCTAACCCACCAGAGGCTCTGAGGGTGAAAAGACCTGGCTATCTGGTCCTGTAAAGATTTCAGCCTAAGAAACCCTAGGAGGCAGTTATACTCTGTCCTATAGAATCAGTATGAGTTGGAATCGACTTGATGGCACACAAGAACCACAACAACAAAACATATCTAGAGGAAGAATGTATGTATTATACATTCTCTTAAAGGAGAATTAGAGAAAATTGTAAGGATACTAAGAGTTTGACTTCTACCTGATAGTCAACTATATCCCCTGCTGGAAATAAAACCAGCCAATATGAAATAAGGATGAATATCTTCTTTGACAATATGTTGGTAGAGATTAAACAAGAGGTGTAACAACGTCAAAGTATTGCTCTCCCTACCTTCCCCCTCACCACAGAACAGGTAACTTTTATAACAGGATTAGAGAGAAAGACCAGGAAACCTATACTAAGTAATGTATATACTGTTAATGACAGCACTTATTTCTCCCACAGAGAAGCAGGATCACCAATTATGACCTCCACATGATCTTTTCTACCTTTCCAGTTGACGAGGGATTGGAAGGGACTGGGGAGTTAAGTGGAATTTGTCCTCCACAGCCTTACCCATGTAAATTGATTAGACAGATCAGCAGAGTCTTGTGATTTAGAAGGCTCGTGTGATTTTGTACAAATAGCCAAATGTTTCTCACACTCCAGAATCATTCAAGGATCACTGTACAACTAATTAATAATTATCTTTAAATTGATTCATATAAAATGTGTTTTACTGAAATAAATATATTACCACCACTATATTTTATTGTCAATAGAAAACCAATCAAAATTATCCATTGAAATAACTTTGTTGAGAGAAATTTATTATATTCCAGCTGGAAAAAGTTGTTGCCTACTGAACCATTACAGTTCAATCTAAAGATCACTAACCCCAAACTAAAGACATTCTCCTTCATATAATTAAAAGGACTGAAAGGAATCAAAAAGGGAATAAGGGTCCCACTCTACGATTCAATTTTAATTTACTATTTAGCACTGTAAGGTGCTTGGCTGCTGACTGAAAGGTAGGTGGTTCAAACCCACCACCCACTCACGGCAGTCAGCTCTGTAAAGGTTACAGCCTTAGAAACCCTACGGGGCAGTTCTAGTCTGTCCTATACGATCCTTATGAGTCAGCATTGACTCAAGAGCACACAACAACAACAACGACAATTTAGTACTGTGACCCTGTATCACCAAAAATCATCTTGAGAAATATTATAAAGCCGAAACCTCCCTTCCACCTGTAGTCCTTATAGCTCACAAAGGGATATAATTACCGCTGTCACCTTTCTGATAAGCCTAAATAAGACACTGATTTATCTGATAGATAAAACCTTAACAACGCTTATCCACTCAGAACACTAAGTTTAAAAAAGAACCTGTCAAAGTTCAAAATATCTAATCCTGAAGGGGACTCCACTAACTTTATTTATTTATTTAAAACAGAAGGGATTAAGACCACCACTAGAACAGAGACCCTGAAGCAATGAAGGAATGGTATACTTTAATATCCCTTCAAAGACACTTACTTGGCAGAGGATTGAGCTGCAACTCATAGGATTGTGGTACAATTGTGGCCTAGAGGAGGCTACTTTTCTTCTTAGCACCAGAGGCTGGTGCACCCCGAGTGGGAACTGATTGCTGGCCTTGAGCAGTTGGAGCTGTTGTCTCAGGGACAGGGGATGGGGTCTCAGGTAGTCTCCGAGCTAGTTCCCGGGCAAGTAGTGGCAAGGTCTTGGAAGCTTGAGCTGTTGGGTTAGTATGACATTGCTGGACATTTGAAGACTGACTTCGAGAAATTTTTTGGCACTGGACATTTGAAGGCCAACTTGGAGAGACCTCTTGGCACTGGACATTTGAAGGTTGACTTGGAGAGACCTCTTGGCACTGGACATTTGAAGGTTGACTTGGAGAGACCTCTTGGCACTGTATATTTGAAGGTTGACTTGGAGAGACCTCTTGGCACTGGACATTTGAAGTCTGGCTTTGAGAGATCTCTTGGCACTGGACATTTGAAGGCTGGCTTTGAGAGATCTCTTGAACTAAGGCCTGGTCTGGGTGGCCTATTGGATTAAAGGTAGGGTCTGAGAGTCCCATATACCCTGAGAGACCAGGGGTGGACGAATAAGGCCTGGAAAGACTGGGCAGGCAGAAGCTGAATCAGAGAGACCTGGGGCGGGGGGGAGGTGGCTGGAGATCCTAAGTTTGAGAAGCCTGATCAGGTGGAGGCTGAGTCTGAGAGGCCTGAGGAAGATTCTGGAGCTGGCTCTTTAAGGCTGGAGGGGCCTGGAGCTGGCTCTGGGAGGCCATGGGGACTGTAGGCTGGCTCTCAGAGGCAAGGATAACCAGAGGCTGACCCATAGAAGACAAGGGGACAAAAGGCTGGATCTTCAAGGCCAGGGTAATTGGAGGCTGGCTCATGGAGGCCAAGGAAACTACTAGTTAGTTATTAGAAGCAGGAACAGCCAGAGACTGACCAGTAGAGGCTAAGGAGTCGGCAGGCAGGCTCTGAGCGGCAAGGATGGCGGGAGGCAGACCTTGAGGGGTCTGGGAGGCGAGAAACTTGGTTGGAGAGGCCAAAGTCCTTGGAGGCTGGTCCAAAGGGGTTGGAGTGAACACAGGCTCCACCAGATGCGTCGAAGGTCGTTTAACAACCCACTGAGGACCAGCAGAATGGCCTGGAGGACCAGCATCAGCGCCTGGGGAATGAACTGCCTCTGAAGTTTTGACACTTTCAGGTAGGGTGCTCAGCTGCTCGCTCCATACGACTTGAGCGCCGCCGCTCGTCTTGTCACTTTTCATGATGTCTTCATCCTTGTCCTCATATTCTGGCTGTTTTTCTAGCTGGCCCTCGACGGTCATACTCAGAGAAGCAGCTCTTTGAACGACCAACCTGCGCTGAAACCGCCTGATTCGCAAAAAAGAATTGGACATGTTGTTGATGGTGGAGGAGAAGTGGTGCCTGACGCTCTGGCGGAGGGCCTCCATGATCGCGGAGTTGTGCTGGTGGAACTGCTGGCCAAAGATCAGGCTCTCTTCAGGGGGCATCTCGATGTTGCCGGTGTACCAGAAGACCCACCAAAGGAGGCTGAGGAAGATGATGATGGAACCCAGGTAAAGCAGGAGGTCGTAGAAGAACAAGTCGGCGAAGACCCCGGTGAACAGCACCACCACGCCCACCGCGTCGAAGACAACCCCCAGCCAAAAAAAATGCCTGCAACGGCCCAGGCCCGATCGAGTCTTGGTCGTTTGGACGGCGCTTTTCGGCTCCATCGACTCCCACTAGAGCCGCCGCTCGGTCTGCAGAGGCGACCAGGCTGGGGACGCCGCCACAGGCTGTCTGTGGCCGCTGCGTCTCCATGGCAACGCCCTCCGGGTGAGCCGCGCAAGGGGCGGGGCCGGAGGGCGGGAGAGTTAAGCCACCTCTCACCTGCCCTGAGGGAGAGAGGGCACCTCCCTGGAGAGCGGCGCATGCGCGGTACGCCCCGCCCACCGTGCGACCCCCTTCTTCGTGTGCGCGGTGTTCACTCCCCGTGAGTCTCGCGCGTTCGCACCCTTGCGGGAGACTTGTGTGTCTTTTAGGCGCTGCCTGTGGTAAAATTCTCTCTCAGCAGCTTAGACCGGCGTGGGGGCAACGGATTCTTATCCCAGGAATGGAGGGATCTACATTCCCACCACCACTCAGCCTTCTAGAGCGAGAGCAAGACCCTGGAGAAGAAAGGGCAAGCAGCTGCCTCAAGTTAACTTCCACCTATCATATAAGGGTAAATTTGGCCCCAGGTGCAGCCACTCTGTGAGTTGTTGTTGCTTTTCCTTTGTTTTAGTGGCGAAGTGGTTAAATTAGGGTCTATTGTTGGTGGAGCTTAATTCAAATCTTACTTAGTTGCCCTTTGGTGGCTGGAGTATTAACATATTTCCATGGTTAATCACACGCTAAGAGGTGACTTCTCTTGAGGCTTTCTCACCCTGTTCATTTTCTTACCATTATTGTCTCACGTTTGCTGGGCTCTTTGCCCAGACCCTTGGAAATACTTAAAGGACTACTTTTCCCACTACCCCCACCAGATTAAGATAAGAAAAGGTGTCAAAAAATTAAAACTGACTGGAATCTGAAAACTACAGTAGCTTGAAACTGAGCTTATTTCAAGTTCGAGTGCACAAACAGGACAATTAAACACCTTCAAGACCCAGTGGCATTCAGGTGATCTTAATGAAAAGTTACAGCCAAGTGAATTCTCCTGGAATCTGGATTTCTGAGTCCATGGAGTTGTGGTGACCCACTCAGGCCATTTGCCCTTGTCTGTCATTTAGAATCTTAAGCCTTGGAGAAGCTGGTTTCTGGGAGTCACTTTTGCATCAAACAGTCTAGATAAACTAGTAAGACCATTTGTCTTGGGCATTGTGCTCTTTTGAAGAATTCAGTCAGTTTTGGGGGAAACAGACTTCAGGGGTCAGACTGTGAGCTATGTTTAGTGTAAATCGGTAATTATTTTAATTATTCTTCAAGACAATGCCATATGAAATCCCTCCTGAGCACAAATTTGTTTATCTGTTCTGACCCTTTTTTACATGGCTGTGCCAATAAGATTTGGTATAAGTGTTTCAAGGTTCTCTCATCGGAACATTTTTGTCTCTCTAGTCGAGGTATTACCCTGATTTGCAAAGTGTGTATTAAATAAACTTCAATCAGTTTCTATTATTGGCTTAATATGATTTTTGTTTCAACGCCCTTGTTATTTAGTTGCTAAAAGTGGAGTTTGTTCAGTACACTTTTTATTTTAGAATAGATTTAGATTTAGATTTACAGAAAAGGTGCAAATAATAGTACAGAGAATTCCTATATATTCAGCACCCAATATCCACCACCTCCCCTTTTGTATGCATTACAAAGCTCCTTCTTTTTATAGGTGTTTCTACAAATTCAGAAAGCAATGTTTCATGAACTTCTTCAACTTCAGTCAGTAAGACTACTTCTAACCCTGTACCCCTGAAGTATGCTAAGGGGTTACCTGATGGTACAAGATAAATCATGGTCCACCTTCCTACATTGCAGTTTTCCTTGATAAACCAAACCAAACCCACTGCCATCGAGTCAAGTCCCACTCATAGCGACACTATAGGGTTTCCAAGGCTGTAAATCTCTAACGGAAGCAGACTGCCACATCTTTTTCCCAATTTCCTTGGTAGTAAGCACTTTAAAGCATAAGTGTTGACTTAGGAGTTAAAACTGGAGCCATTATTCCCTGTCCTTGAGCATAAAGAATGTGACCTAAAAGACTTACACAAAGAAAACTACAGTACACTTATGCAAGAAACCAAAATAGATATGCATAAGTGGAAGAACATACCTTGCTCGTGGATAGGAAGACTTAACATTATCAAAATGTCTATTCTACCAAAAGCGATCTATACATTTAATGCAATTCCGATCCAAATCCCAAGGACATTCTTTAATGAGATGGAGAAACAAATCACCAACTTCATATGGAAGGGAAAGAGGCCCTGGATAAATAAAGCATTACTGAAAAAGAAGAACAAAGTGGGAGGCCTTACCTTACCTGATTTTAGAACCTATTATACTGCCACAGTAGTCAAAACAGGCTGGTACTGGTACAACAACAGATACATGGATCAATGGAATAGAATTGAGAATCCAGACATAAATCCATCCACAGATGAGCAGTTGATACTTGACAAAGGCCCCAAAACAGTTAAATGGGGAAAAGACAGGCTTTTTAACAAATGGTGCTGGCATAACTGGATATCCATCTGCAAAAAAATGAAACAAGACCCATACCTCACTCCATGCACAAAAACTAGCTCCAAATGGATCAAAGACCTAAATATAAAATCTAAAACGATAAAGATCATGGAAGAAAAAATAGGGACGTTAGGAGCCCTAATACATGGCATAGACAGTATATAAAACATTACAAAGAGTGTATAAGAAAAACTAGGAGCTCCTAAAAATCAAACACCTATGCTCATCCAAAGACTTTTCCAAAAGAGTAAAAAGACCACCTACAGACTGGGAAAAAGTTTTTAGCTATGACATTTCTGATCAGCGCCTGGTGTCTAAAATCTACATGATACTGCAAAAACTCAACTACAAAAAGTCAAATAACCCAATTAAAAAATGGGCAAAAGATATGAATAGACACTTCACTAAAGAAGACATTCAGGTAGTTAACAGATTTATGAGGAAATGTTCACAATCATTAGCCATTAGAGAAATGCAGGTCAAAACTACAATGAGATTTCATCTCACTCCAACAAGGCTGACATTAATCCAAAAAACACAAAATAATAAATGTTGGAGAGGATGTGGAGAGATTGGAACACTTATACACTGCTGGTGGGAATGTCAAATGGTAGAACCACTTTGGAAATAGATTTGGCGCTTCCTTAAAAAGCTAGAAATAGATCTGCTATACAATCCAGCAATCCCACTCCTTGGAATATATCCTAGAGAAATAAGAGCCTTTACACGAACAGATATATGCACACCCATGTTTATTGCAGCACTGTTTACAATAGCAAAAACATGGAAACAACCAAGGTGCCCATCAATGGATGAATGGATAAATAAATTATAGTATATTCACACAATGGGATACTAGGCATTGATAAAGAACTTTGAGCTATCTGTGAAGCATTTCATAACATGGAGGTACTTGGAAGGCATTATGCTGAGTGAAATTAGTCAGTTGCAAAAGGACAAATATTGTATAAGACCACTATTATAAGAACTTGAGAAATAGTTTCAACTGAAAAGAAAACATTCTTTTGTGGTTACGAGAGGGGGTAGGGAGAGACGGTAGGAGAGGGGCATTCACTAATTAGGAGATAAGAACTACTTTACGTGATGGGAAAGACAGCACACAATACAAGGGAGGTCAGCACAATTGGACTAAACCAAAAGCAAAGAAGTTTCCTGAATAAACTGAATGCTTCAAAGGCCAGCATACAAGGGGCAGGGGTCTGGGGACCATGGTTTCAGGGAACATCTAAGTCAATTGGCGTAATAAAATCTATTAAAACGTTCTGCATCCCACTTTGAAGAGTGGCGTCTGGGATCTTAAATGCTAGTAAGCAGCCATCTAAGATGCATCAATTGGTCTCAACCCACCTGGATCAAAGGAGAATGAAGAACACCAAGGACACAAGACACTTACGAGCCCAAGAGACAGAAAGGGCCACATGAACCAGAGTCTACATCATCCTGAGACCAGAAGAACTAGATGGTGCCCAGCTACAACTGATGACTGCCCTGACAGGGGACACAACAGAGAACCCCTGAGGGAGCAGGAGAACAGTGGGATGCAGACCCCAAATTCTCATAAAACCAGACTTAATGGTCTGATTGAGACTAGAAGGACCCTGGTGGTCATGGCCCCCAGACCTTCTGTTAGCCCAGGACAGGAACCATTCCCGAAGCCAACTCTTCAGACATGGATTGGACTGGACAGTGGGTTGGAGAGGGATGCTGGTGAGGAGTGAGCTACTTGGATCAGGTGGACACTTGAGACTATGTTGGCATCTCCTGCCTGGAGGGGCGATGAGAGGGTGGAGGGGGTTAGAAGCTGGCGAAATGGACACGAAAAGAGAGAGTGGAGGGAGAGAGCGGGCTGTCTCATTAGGGGGAGAGTAATTGGGAATGTTTAGCAAGGTGTATATGGGTTTTTGTGTGACAGACTGACTTGATTTGTAAACTTTCACTTGAAGCACAATAAAAATTATATATATATATATATATATAAAAAGAATGTGACCTAGCTGGAACTGGACTCACAAGGACGCATCAGTTGGGCCCTGAGGTATAAAAACAATAGTTAGGACAATCTTGGAAAACATCTTTTAGGGAACATTTCACATAAATCTTAATCTTCTTCTGTTAGCATTTAGTAAATATAGATAGTAAGATTTGTTGGACCAATGAAGACCCTTCTGTTTGGCGTTTCTGAAATTTGTACCAGTGATTATTAAGAAAGACAATTCAAAATGTGGCATCACAGTAATTTAGCAGTGAAGCTTTTAACGATTGTACCCATATGTAATGTCAATATAAATGCTACTGGTGATTCTGGAACATTCCTTGGACTCCTGTAGACGTAGCTCTGGCAGCATGCTTCTGCGTTTCTCACTTTTGCCTCTTGGGACGTATGCTGAATCAAATCTTTCTTCTGGCTTTATTATAACTTTGCAGTGATTTTACCCTAGGACAGCATTACAAAAACATACACGTTATGGAATAAAATCTAAAATCAGAAAGCAGACACGTTGAACTAAGTTCCAGAATACAGGTTTAATCCCATCTAGGCCACTCAGGAATACTGGTCAAATGCCACAGTGTACACATACACAGTGTCTCAGTTTCCTAGTAAGACAAGGCTAGAGTCTTTTCTTCCTCAGAGTCTCTTTAAAAAGAAACAGCTACTAGCTAGCTGAAAGCAGCTGAAACAGGTCCTATCCGCCATCCTGGCATTCCAGATGACCTTTGGCTCATTAACTGCTTCAAGGATGGTAGATTCTCCACCCCTGGGTGGATAGCTGACATGCTAATGAACAAAAATGGCTAAGTTCCTCCTGCTTGGGGGATTGAACCCAGGTCTTAGAAAATGCTTACTCATTCTAAAATGCTCCCTTGCTGCATGTGCACCATTTTGTGTTCTAAAACCGATCCTGCCTATATAAACCAGCCTCAACAAGCGGCTTGCGAGGCAGTCTTGGATGGCAAGTAGCCCCATCTGTCTCCTTACTTGGCCATCCAATAAAGTTGCCTTTCGTTCTCCTCAACTCGGTCTCTGTCTTTTTGGCCCTGGATGGATTTGCACCAAGCAGAACCCAGGGTTCTGGCAACACTAGTACAAAACTTGAAATTTTGTTTATGAAATATTTACCTTTATTTTATTATATATTTATATATTTTATTATGTCTTAATGTATCAAACCAAGCATGGGCATATTACAGAGTAGTGAAGAAAAATCCGTATACATTTAATATAATGGGAGACATAGCTTTGAGCTGTATCTCTGGGGTAGGGATGTTCTTTCTTTAGACATGTTAAAAAAAAAAAAACTGAAAAAAATTGAAACAAGGTATATTCTGAGCAGTTATTTTATGTGCATATAGGGAGGCCATTCTGATTCTTAAAAACAAAACGGATGGCTTCGTGTAGGCTGGTTATAATGAAGGTAATAAAGAGACCAGGAGAGAGAAGAACAGAAAATTAATCATTGGCTTAAACTTAATGTGATTCAACACTGCCTTCCCCCGCCCCCGCTTGTGGTACCAGGACTGATCTCCCAGGGACCAACTTGGTGCTGCCTCAACAGTGAGAAAAAAGCCTCCTTTTCATGCTGTGAGTGCTGAAGGGGGAGCTTTGCTGGGCCTTCTCCTGAGTCATCTTTCTTAAATAGCAGTTACAGAAACTTTCATTTTCTGGATTGTCCTCAGATGTTTTATTGTTTACTTTCGTGTATAATTTTGCAAGACTTATAAAGGTTTTCATTTATTAAGGGATTTGACAGTTGCAAATCATAGCATGCTGTAGCATTTTTTTTTTTTTTTTCCAGATTCAAGATTCTTTCTGGGGAGAAATCCAGATAAAAACTCAGAGAAAGGGAAACATACACAGTTGGGGAATGAATATATAAAGTATTGGAATCTTCAAGTCAAATTAGTATGGGACATCTCCAGTACCTGGCTGAGTCTTATCGGAGCCTGAGGTGAAAGGGAAAATATGTGCCAGTATACATGCTTTTGTTCATTTTTTTAATGGTTAATTTTTCCTACAATGTGTCAAAAACTTAAATGTCCAGAAAACACCAAAAATTAGTGTAAAAACATATTTATTATGAGTAGATATAATTTGAATTGGGCAGCGCCAACCTGGAAAGTATCAGGAAGGCACTCTGAAGAGGGGATGGTAAAAATGGGTTATATAAGTCATTATCATGTTAATTTGTCAGCAGATAGCATCAGAACATGTTCAGGGTTCCAGGGTCTGTAGGTTAGAGAAACAGAGTCACTAAGGAGATGCCATACATTGTCCAGTCAGACCCTGGAGTTCTGGAAATTGGCTGCACATAGATAATTCTCTAAAAGAGCCCAATGCCTAAGGCAAAGCGGTCTTTGCTCACCTGCTTACTAGGCTGTTGTTTGACTTAAAGGTAACTTTAATTAAACAGATCCTTAAAGGCCCAAGGTTCAAAAGGACACCTAAGGGCGGATGGCCTGAGTGGATCACCCCAACTCCATGGACCCGGAAATCTCCATTCTAGGAGAATTAAAACAGTTTCTCAAATGTTAAAGTTCTGGTTGAAAAATATCGAAAAATTTAGAAGTAGGTATATTAAAACATAACATTATTGTTATTTTTTAAATAAAAGCAAAGAGATTCATTGAAGGTCCAAAACAGTTTCTAACTGGGAAAATGTTTGGTCTCACAAAGTGAAATAAAATGTTCCACTGGGCTGAAGGTATACATATATATTCATATAGTAAAATCAGGAAGTAACATCACAATATTTCTGATCGGTCCTCAGCAATTTAGGGATGTGGGAGGCAGGATCACTTGAAGCAGAGAATCTAAAGGGGTTGGTACAAAACACATCGGTGGACTATTTGGATAGGTTACATTCTTAAATTACAGACGTATGTAACTAAAGGCATCGTCGGAAGACAATCACAGGACCTTCTGAGAATATTCTGTTAAAATAGCTTCTTAAGCAAGATATTTTATTATTACTTTAAGTTTAAATATATCATTTATACCCAAACCAGAGTTTATTATAATTTTATGTTCCTGGCTTTAATGGCAGCAAATTCAACAATAATATTTTGAAAATGTACGTCTTAGCTTATTTCATTTTCAATTGAGAGTATTGCCATATTTGACAGTTCTTCATGAGCCAGTGACAATGTTAAACAATTTTTAATTATTTTAGCCTACTGCAAAACACCTTTTGCAGAACCCCACTGTGACTGGTATTGTTAAAAAATAAATATATCAAGGACACTTCTAAATTTTGATACAGTTATATTGTGGAATCAATTTTTTTAATTAAAAATAGATATTTTGCTTTTATTTCAAGAGGATTTTTCTAAAATTTCCTGACCAAAAATTAATCTTGCCAGTAGCTTACTGGAGGAACGTTGTAAAGGGAAAACTCAGCACTAGTCCTCTTTTATAGAATGGGTCAGCTATTCTATTTCAACTGCTTTAAAAAAGAATTAATTGTTCAGCATTAATTGTGTTGCATGCTCCAGAGACTTTTTTTTCTCTGATTTTCCTGTTTTGGTTTAGGCTTGGCACATTCGTGTTTTCCATTTGTATTATGATAAAGTTTTAGTAGTGAGAGATTTCCTAAGACAAGGCCATACTCTCAAGGCAAGCTTGTGGGCCTTTGTTAACAGGTTCTTCATAAAATCTTTTGTGCTGAGAAGTTTGTATAAGCTTTTTATACCCTAAGATATATTTTCTTATATTAATAAAAAGGTTTACAATAATAGTACCAGCTTCACTTGAATGTTTCTATGTGTTAGGTGCTACTCGAATTAACCTCTTTATTTACATTCTCATTTAATCCTTGCAACAATCGAATGAAGTAGGTACTGTTATTATCTATGATTTATGGTTGAGGAAACCAAGGAAAGAGATTAATTTGTCCAAGGTCATATACTACTAGGTGGCACATCAGTACGTAATATGGTATAATGTAGTGAGTGGAAATCAAGGATATGACTTAAAGACTTCAAGTATTTGTGCACGTACTATGTGGTAGATGCTATGTCTCCAGATACATTTGGGCAGAGTGCTTGCAAACAGCTTACAGCCTAATGGAGAGAGACACCTATCATCAAATTTATGTTTTAGGTGCTGGAATAAAGGTAGATACAAGGAGCATTGGAGCAAATAGGTGATAGACAAAGTATATAGAAGTAGAGCTATAAGTTCTGAGCATAAATATTGGGGGAAAGGAGGGCAAATACCAGTAACAGGTTTTTCAGCCAGGTAGAGGGAGTTGTATGGACAAGGGAGACTGAAAACACTCTGGCATATTAAGGAAACTGCCAGTGAATCAGTATAGCTGATGTGGGTGCCTATGTATTTGGAGAGCATGCTAGATAAGTGGAGTGGAGGTGCAAGTGGAGAGATGAGTCGGAAAGGGTCAGATCATGGAGGGGTTTATGACATCCGACGGAGGTTAGAGGAGCCCTGGTAGCTCAGGGGTTAAGCGCTCAGCTGCTAACCGAAAGTTTGGCAGTTCGAACCTACCAGCAGCTCCATGGTAGAAAGATGTGGCAGTCTGCTTCCAGAAAGATTACAGCCTTGGAAACCCTATGGCGTAATTCTACTCTGAACTCTGTGGTTGTTATGAGTCAGAATCTACTTGACAGCAACGGGTTTTATGGAGGTTAGACTATTGTGAGTAGGGGAAAACCATAAAAAATCTCAGCTCTAAGCCAGGGAATGATATGGTCAGATTTACTATTTTAGAGAGTACCCTGTTAGGTAGAGTGGAAGGTGGATTGAAGACAGTAAGCCTGTCATCAGGAATACCAGGTAGTAAGGTTCATGTAGTATTTCAGGAGAGGTGTTAAGAGCATGGACTGAGGCAGTAGTGGAGAGAACGTGGGATTGGTGCCTGACAACAAAGGCAGCGTTCATTAATGGGTCACAGCCTGCAGTTCAAAAAACACGGTCCTAAGATCCTTCCTAGCCGAGCAATTTTTACAGTCTGCAGTTTTATACAGTTGTGTCCTTTAGATCACAGGCTTGAAAGCTCTGTGAAGTCAGGAACCAACCAACATCTGTCTTGCTTATTATATTTTGCACTGAAGGATCCTGAAAGAGATTTTAAAAATAGCTATTACAGACCGGAAATTAAACAATGTGTCCTTTGACTAGTAGTGGAATTAAAGTGTGTCATCAGATATGAGAATAAAATTCAAGTTACCTTGCATCATAGAGGCAACACTCTTAAGGTTTGAAAGATTAAAAGAGTCACACCATGTCAGAAGTTTTATGAAGAACTTTTTGTTGCTATAGATGAAATATTCAGTCCACAGGAAAGCCAACATGCTAAAGATAGAATTGTGTTTTCTAGCAAGCTCTTCAGTTCTACTTTAGTTTATATACAGTAAGCTCTGGGCAATAGTAGAATGCTTAACATTGCAATTTTACCTATTTGCAAGTGGTCTCAAAGGACTAGGACATGTAGCAAACCAAGTTTGTGAGCCTAACCCACTGCTCACTAGCCACGTTTCAACTTTCTTATTTTCTCTCCACATCATATGAGTAAAGTTAGATGCTAATGGTATTTGAGAAGTGGTATGACCTACTCTTATTTATAAAAGTTCCTGCTCTCTGCACAACCATCCTTTGTCACTTTGTAAGACCCAGCATGGCACCTAGTCAGGAACGCCAGAGCAGTGTTTCCCATTCTTGGCACTACTGACATTTTGGGTCTGTCATGGATTGAACTGTGTCCCCTAAAAATATCTGTGAACTTGGCTAGGTCATAATCCCCTTGGATGATTGTATGATTGTCCACCATGTTAAGGGATTTTCCTAAGTGTTGTAAATCCTATCACTGTGATGTAATAAAATGGATTAGCCGCAATTATATTGATGAGGCCTACAAGATTGGGTAGTGTCTTAAGCCAATCTCTTTTGAGACACAAAAGAGAAGTGAGCAGAGAGATATGGGGACCTCATACCACCAGGAAAGCAGTGCTGGGAGCAGAGCATGTCCTTTGGACCTGAGTTTCCTCCGCTGAGATGCTCCCAGACCAAGGGAAGACTGAAGCATCACAAAGACCTTCCTCCAGAGCGAACAGAGAAAGCCTTCTCCTAGAGCTGACGCCCTGAATTTGTACTTGGAGCCTACTCGACCGTGAGAGAATAAAATTCTCTTTGTTAAAGCCATCTACTTGTATTTCTTTTACAGCAGCACTAGATGACTAAGACAGGGTCAGATAATTCTCTGTTGTGGGGGGCTGTCCTGTGTACTGCAGGAGCTTTAGCAGCACCCTTGGTCTCTGCACACCAGTAGATGCCAGCACCCCCTGCCCCCATTTATCTATTAATATTGTGAAAATTTTATTTTTAACAGCCCTAAGGTGGGGCATGCCTGCGTGTTCAAGGAACAGCAAGGAAGCCAGTGTGCTGGAGAGGAGGGGGTTGATGGGCAAGGGTCATAAGAAATGAGGTCAAAGAAATAATGGGGCATCAGGTCATCCAAGGTCTTGTAAGCCACTGTTGGTCGTATTTTCCTTGGCCTCTATAAAAATGGGCTGTGCTGCTTCTCCCTTTCTTTAGTTACTTCCTTCATCTCCTCCTCCAGGGTTATCTTGCCCCCTGCCTATCCACTCAGGGTTGGCTTGTTCTTTCCTTGTCCCTCTCTCAACATCTGTCTTCTCGATTGTATCTGCTTCTTTCCCTTTAACCATATGATCAATTCCGAAAACTTTCTCCAAGTTACACCTGTCTTTAAGGCACTATTTCTTTTTTTTTTTAATTGTGCTTTAGGTGAAAGTTTACAGAGCAAATTAGTTTCTCATTAAACAGTTAATACACATATTGTTTTGTGACATTAGTTGCCAACCCCTTGATATGTCAACACTCTGCCCTTCTCTCAGTGTTTCCTGTTCCCGTTTATCCAGTTTTCTTGTCCCTTCCTGCCTTCTCTGCTTTTGGGCTGGTGTGCCCGTTAGTCTTCTATGCATGAGTTGAACAATGAAACCCATTCCTTAAAGGTGTTATTGTTGGCCCTATAGATCTGTCTAATCTATGGCTGAAGGGTGAATCTCAGGAGTGACTTCAGTAGTGAGTTAAAAGGGTGTTCGGGGGCCATGCTCTTGGAGTTTCTCCAGATTGTCAGACCAGTAAGTCTGGTCTTTTTTTTGTGAGTTAGAATTTTGTTCTACGTTTTTCTCCAGCTCTGCATGTGATCCCTGTCAGAGCAGCCGGTGGTGGTAGCTGGGCACCATCTAGTTTTTCTGGGCTCAGTCTATTGGAGGTTTGGTAGTTGTGGCCTGTTAGTCCTTTGGACCAGTTTTTCCATTATATCTTCGGTCTTTTTCATTCTCCTTTGTTTAGCTGGGATGGGACAAGTAGATGGCTGCTGAAAGGATTTTGAGACCCCAGACACTACTTATCACAGTCAGATGTAGAATAATTTCTTTACAGACTAAGTTATGCCATTTGAGCTAGATGTCCCTCAAGATGGTGGTTCCCAGCCCTCAGCCCAGTAGTTCAGTCTCTCAGGGTGTTTGGATTTGTCTGTGAAGCTTCTATGACTTTGCCCTGGTCAAGTTGTGCTGACTTCCCCAGTGTTGTGTCCTGTCTTACCTTCACCAAAATTACCACTTATCTACTATCTTGTTAGTGTTTTTTCCTCCCTCCCCCCCCCCACTTGTAACCATCAAAGATTGTTTCTTTCTGCGTGGAAACATTTTCCTATGTGTTTATAGTAGTGGTCTCATACAGTATTTTATTGTCCTTTTGTGATTGACATGTTTCACTCAGCATAATGCCCTCAGATTCATTTACCCTGTGAGGTGTTTCACAGATTCATCATTGTTCTATATTAATGCGTAGTGTTCCATTGTGTGTACATAGCACAGTTTGTTTATTGATTTATCTGTTGATGGACACTTAGGTTGTTTCCATCTTTTTGCTATTGTGAATAATGCTGCAATGAACATGGGTGCGCATATGTCTATTCATGTGACAGCTCTTCTTTCTCTAGGATATATTCCTAGGAGCGGGATTGCTGAATAATACGGTATTTCTATTTCTAGCTTTTTTTTTTTAGCTAGTAGATTTTTTTTTTATTAACTTTTATTGAGCTTCAAGTGAACGTTTACAAATCAAGTCAGACTGTCACATATAAGTTTATATACACCTTACTCCGTTCTCCCACTTGCTTTCCCCCTAATGAGTCAGCCCTTCCAGTCTCTCCTTTCGTGACAATTTTACCAGCTTCCAACTCTCTCTACCCTCCCATCCCCTCTCCAGACAGGAGATGCCAACACAGTCTCAAGTGTCCACCTGATATCATTAGCTCACTCTTCATCGGCATCTCTCTCCTACCCACTGTCCAGTCCCTTTCATGTCTGATGAGTTGTCTTCGGGAATGGTTCCTGTCCTGTGCCAACAGAAGGTCTGGGGACCATGACCGCAGGGATTCCTCTAGTCTCAGTCAGACCATTAAGTATGGTCTTTTTGTGAGAATTTGGGGTCTACATCACACTGATCTCCCTCAGGAGTTCTCTGTTGTGCTCCCTGCCAGGGCAGTCATCGGTTGTAGCCGGGCACCATCTAGTTCTTCTGGTCTCAGGATGATGTAAGTCTCTAGTTCATGTGGCCCTTTCTGTCTCTTGGGCTCATAGTTATCGTGTGACCTTGGTGTTCTTCATTCTCCTTTGCTCCAGGTAGGTTGAGACCAATTGATGCATCTTAGATGGCCACTTGTTAGCATTTAAGACCCCAGACGCCACATTTCAAAGTGGGATGCAGAATGTTTTCATAATAGAATTACTTTGCCAATTGACTTAGAAGTCCCCTTAAGCCATAGTCCCCAAACCCCCACTCTTGCTTCGCTGACCTTTGAAGTATTCAGTTTATCCTGGAAACTTCTTCGCTTTTGGTCCAGTCCAGTCCAGTTGAGCTCACCTTCCATGTATTGAGTATTGTCCTTCCCTTCACCTAAAGCAGTTCTTATCTGCTAATTAATCAGTAAAAAACCCTCTCCCACCCTCCCTCCCTCCCCCCCCGTAACCACAAAAGTATGTGCTCTTCTCAGTTTATACTATTTCTCAAGATCTTATAATAGTGGTTTTATACAATATTTGTCCTTTTGCCTCTGACTCATTTCGCTCAGCATAATGCCTTCCAGGTTCCTCCATGTTATGAAATGTTTCACAGATTCGTCACTGTTCTTTATCGATGCGTAGTATTCCATTGTGTGAATATACCACAATTTACTTAACCGTTCATCCGTTGATGGACACCTTGGTTGCTTCCAGCTTTTTGCTATTGTGAACAGAGCTGCAATAAACATGGGTGTGCATATATCTGTTTGTGTGAAGGCTCCTATTTCTCTAGGGTATATTCCAAGGAGTGGGATTTCTGGGTTGTATGGTAGTTCTATTTGTAACTGTTTAAGATAACAGCAAATAGATTTCCAAAGTGGTTGTACCATTTTACATTCCCACCAGCAGTGTATAAGAGTTCCAATCTCTCCGCAGCCTCTCCAACATTTATTATTTTGTGTTTTTTGGATTAATGCCAGCCTTGTTGGAGTGAGATGGAATCTCATTGTAGTTTTAATTTGCATTTCTCTAATGGCTAATGATTGAGAGCATTTTCTCATGTATCTGTTAGCTGCCTGAATATCTTCTTTAGTGAAGTGTGTGTTCATATCCTTTGCCCACTTCTTGATTGGGTTGTTTGTCTTTTTGTGGTTGAGTTTTAACAGAATCATATAGATTTTAGAGATCAGGCGCTGGTCGAGATGTAATAGCTGAAAATTCTTTCCCAGTCTGTAGGTGGTTTTTTACTCTTTTGGTGAAGTCTTTAGATGAGCATAGGTGTTTGATTTTTAGGAGCTCCCAGTTATCTGGTTTCTCTTTGTCATTTTTGGTAATGTTTTGTATTCTGTTTATGCCTTGTATTAGGGCTCCTAAGGTTGTCCCTATTTTTTCTTCCATGATCTTTATCGTTTTAGTCTTTATGTTTAGGTCTTTGATCCACTTGGAGTTAGTTTTTGTGCATGGTGTGAGGTATGGGTCCTGTTTCATTTTTTTGCAAATGGATATCCAGGTATGCCAGCACCGTTTGTTAAAAAGACTATCTTTTCCCCAATTAACTGACACTGGGCCTTTGTCAAATATCAGCTGCTCATATGTGGATGGATTTATATCTGGGTTCTCAGTTCTGTTCCGCTGGTCTATGTGTCTGTTGTTGTATCAGTACCAGGCTGTTTTGACTACTGTGGCTGTATAATATGTTCTGAAATCAGGTAGAGTGAGGCCTCCCACTTTATTCTTCTTTTTCAGTAATGCTTTGCTTATCCGAGGCTTCTTTCCCTTCCATATGAAGTTGGTGATTTGTTTCTCTATCACCTTAAAAAATGACATTGGAATTTGGATCGGAAGTGCATTGTATGTATAGATGACTTTTGGTAGAATAGACATTTTTACTATGTTAAGTCTCCCTATCCATGAGCAAGGTATGTTTTTCAACTTAAGTATGTCCTTTTGAATTTCTTGTAGTAGTGCTTTGTAGTTTTCTTTGTATAGGTCTTTTACATCTTTGGTAAGATTTATTCCTAAGTATTTGATCTTCTTGGGGGCTACTGTGAATGGAATTGATTTGGTGATTTCTTCTTCGATGTTCTTTTTGTTGATGTAGAGGAATCCAAGTGATTTTTATATGTTTATCTTATAACCTGAGACTCTGCCAAACCCTTCTATTAGTTTCAGTAATTTTCTGGAGGATTCCTTAGGGTTTTCTGTATATAAGATCATGTCATCTGCAAATAGAGATAATTTTACTTCCTCCTTGCCAATCCGGATGCCCTTTATTTCTTTGTCTAGCCTAATTGCTCTGGCTAGGACCTCTAGCACAATGTTGAATAAGAGTGGTGATAAAGGGCATCCTTGTCTGGTTCCCGTTCTCAAGGGAAATGCTTTCAGGATCGCTCCATTTAGAGTGATGTTGGCTGTTGGCTTTGTATAGATGCCCTTTATTATGTTGACGAATTTTCCTTCAATTCCTATTTTGGTGATAGTTTTTATCATGAATGGGTGTTGGACTTCGTTAAATGCCTTTTCTGCATCAATTGATAAGATCATGTGGTTTTTGTCTTTTGTTTTATTTATATGGTGGATTACATTGATGCTTTTTCTAATATTAAACCAGCCTTGCATACCTGGTATAAATCCCACTTGGTCCTGGTGAATTATTTTTTGGATATGTTGTTGAATTCTATTGGCTAGAATTTTGTTGAGGATTTTTGCATCTATGTTCATGAGGGATATAGGTCTGTAATTTTCTTTTTTTGTGATGTCTTTACCTGGTTTTGGTATCAGGGAGATGGTGGCTTCATAGAATGAGTTAGGTAGTGTTCCATCATTTTCTATGCTTTGAAATACCTTTAGTAGTAGTGGCGTTAACTCTTCTCTGTAAGTTTGGTAGAACTCTGCAGTATAGCCATCCGGGCCAGGGTTTTTTTTTTTTTTTGTCTGTGTTTATTTTATTTTATTTTTTTAAAATAATTTTTATTGAGCTTTAAGTGAACTTTTACAAATCAAGTCAGTCTGTCACGTATAAGCTTATATACACCTTACTCCATACTCCCACTTACTCTCCCCCTAATGAGTCAGCCCTTCCGGTCTCTCCTTTCGTAACAATTTTGCCAGTTTCTAACGCTCTCTACCCTCCCATCTCCCCTCCAGACAGGAGATGCCAACACAGTCTCAAGTGTCCACCTGATACAAGTAGCTCACTCTTCATCAACATCTCTCTCCAACCCATTGTCCAGTCCCTTCCATTTCTGATGAGTTGTCTTGGGGAATGGTTCCTGTCCTGGGCCAACAGAAAGTTTGGGGACCATGACCGCCGGGATTCCTCTAGTCTCAGTCAGACCATTAAGTCTGGTCTTTTTATGAGAATTTGGGGTCTGCATCCCACTGATCTCCTGCTCCCTCAGGGGTTCTCTGTTGTGCTCCCTGTCAGGGCAGTCATCAGTTGTGGCCGGACACCATCTAGTCCTTCTGGTCTCAGGATGATGTAAGTCTCTGGTTCATGTGGCCCTTTCTGTCTCTTGGGCTCATAGTTGTTGTGTGACCTTGGTGTTCTTCATTCTCCTTTGATCCAGGTGGGTTGAGACCAATTGATGCATCTTAGATGGCCGCTTCTTAGCATTTCCAGGGCTTTTTTTTGTTGGGAGTTTTTTGATTACCGTTTCAATCTCTTTTTTTGTTATGGGTCTATTTAGTTGTTCTACTTCTGATTGTGTTAGTTTAGGTAGGTAGTGTTTTTCCAGGAATTCATCCATTTCTTCTAGGTTTGCAAATTTGTTAGAATACAATTTTTCGTAATAATCTGATATGATTCTTTTAATTTCAGTTGGGTCTGTTGTGATGTGGCCCTTCTCGTTTCTTATTCGGGTTATTTGTTTCATTTCCTGTATTTCTTTAGTCATCTGGCCAATGGTTTATCAATTTTGTTAATTTTTTCAAAGAACGAGCTTTTGGCTTTGTTAATTCTTTCAATTGTTTTTCTGTTCTCTAATTCATTTAGTTCAGCTCTAATTTTTATTATTTGTTTTCTTCTGGTGCCTGATGGGTTCTTTTGTTGCTCACTTTCTATTTGTTCAAGTTGTAGGGACAGTTCTCTGATTTTGGCTCTTTCTTCTTTTTGTATGTGTGCATTTATCGATATAAATTGGCCTCTGAGCACTGCTTTTGCTGTGTCCCAGAGGTTTTGATAGGAAGTATTTTCATTCTCATTGCATTCTATGAATTTCCTTATTCTATAACTCAGTCTTTTTTGAGCAGGGTATTGTTCAGTTTCCAAGTATTTGATTTCTTTTCCCTAATTTTTCTGTTATTGATTTCCACTTTTATGGCCTTGTGGTCTGAGAAGATGCTTTGTAATATTTAGATGTTTTGGATTCTGCAAAGGTTTGTTTTATGACCTAATATGTGGTCTATTCTAGAGAATGTTCCATGTGTGGTAGAAAAAAAAGTATACTTTGGAGCAGTTGAGTGGATAGTTCTGTATAAGTCAATGAGGTCAAGTTGGTTGATTGTTGTAATTAGGTCTTCCGTGTCTCTATTGAGCTTCTTACTGGTTGTCCTGTCCTTCTCTGAAAGTGGTGTGTTGAAGTCTCCTACTATAATTGTGGAGGTGTCTATCTCACTTTTCAGTTCTGTTAAAATGTGATTTATGTATCTTGCAGCCCTGTCATTGGGTGCATAAATATTTAAGACGGTTATATCTTCCTGGTCAATTGTCCCTTTTATCATTATGTAGTGTCCTCCTTTATCCTTTGTGGTGGATTTAGGTTTAAAGTCTATTTTGTCAGAAATTAATATTGCTACTCCTCTTCTTTTTTGCTTATTGTTTGCTTGATGTATTTTTTTCCATCCTTTGATTTTTAGTTTGTTTGTGTCTCTAAGTCTAAGGTGTGTCTCTTGTAGGCAGCATATAGACAGATTGTGTTTCTTTATCCAGTCTCAGACTGTCTCTTTATTGGTGCATTTAGTCCATTTACATTCAGCGTAATTATACATAAGTGTTCAGTGTTGTCATTTTGATGCCTTTTTATGTGTGTTGTTGACAATTTCATTTTTCCACTTACTGTTTTGTGCTGAGACGTTTTTCTTTGTAAATTGTGAGATCCTCATTTTCATAGTATTTGACTTTATGTTTGCTGAGTCGTTACGTTTTTCTTGGTTTTTATTTTGAGTTAGGGAGTTGTTATACCTCTTTGTGGTTACCTTAATATTTACCCCTATTTTTCTAAGTAAAAACCTAACTTGTGTTGTCCTATATCACCTTGCATCCCTCTCCATATCGCAGTTTTATGCCACCTGTATTTAGTCCCTCTTTTTGATTTTTTTTGATTATTTGTTATCTTTTATGTATTGACTTCAATGATTCCCTGTTTTGAGCTTTTTTTTTTTTTTAATTAATCTTAATTTGCTTTTGCAATTTCCCTATTTGAGTTGATATCAGGATGTTCTGTTCTGTGACCTTGTGTTGTGCTGGTATCTGATATTATTGGTTTTTTGACCAATTTCCTTTAGTATTTCTTGTAGCTTTGGTTTGGTTTTTGCAAATTCTCTAAGCTTGTGTTTATCTGTAAATATCTTCATTTCGCCTTCATATTTCAGAGAGAGTTTTGCTGGATATATGATCCTTGGCTGGCAGTTTTTCTCCTTCGGTGCTCTGTATATGTCATCCCATTGCCTTCTTCTCTGCATAGTTTCTGCTGAGTAGTCTGAACTTATTCTTATTGATTCTCCCTTGAAGGAGACCTTTCTTTTATCCCTGGCTGCTTTTTAAATTTTCTGTTTATCTTTGGTTTTGGCGAGTTTGATGGTAATATGTCTTGGTGTTTTTCTTTTTGGATCAGTCTTAAATGGGGTTCAATGAGCATCTTGGATAGATATCCTTTCGTCTTTCATGATGTCAGGGAAGTTTTCTGTCAGCAGATCTTTAACTATTCTGTGTTTTCTGTCCTCCCTCCCTGTTCTGGGACTCCAATCACACGCAAATTATCCTTCTTGATAGAGTCCCACATGATTCTTAGGGTTTCTTCATTTTTTTTAATTCTTTTATCTGATTTTTTTTCAGCTATGTTGGTGTTAATTCCCTGGTCCTCCAGATTTCCCACTCTGCATTCTAATTGCTCGAGTCCACTCCTCTGACTTCCTATTGCATTGTCTAATTCTGTAATTTTATTGTTAATCTTTTGGATTTCTGCATGCTGTCTCTCTATGGATTCTTGCAAAAATATCGAATGCTTCACGAATTTGCGTGTCATCCTTGCGCAGGGGCCATGCTAATCTTCTCTGTATCGTTCCAATTTTAGTATATGTGCTGCCGAAGTGAGCACTATTTCTAGCTTTTTAAGGAGGTGCCATATCATTTTTCCAAAGTGGCTGTACCATTTTTCTTTCCCACCAACAATGCATAAGAATTCCATTCTCCCTGCAACCCCTCCAACATTTGTTATTTTCTGTTTTTTGATTTGTGCCAGTAATGTCAGGGTGAAATGGTATCTCATTGTGGTTTTGATTTGCATTTCTCTAATGGCTGGTGATTATGAGCATTTCCTCTCGTGTCTCTTAGCCACTTGAATGTCTTCTTTGGTGAAATGTCTGTTCATATCCTTTGCCCATTTTTAAATTGGAATATTTGTCTCTTTATTTTAGAGGTGTTGGATTTTCCTATAGATTTTAGAGATTAGACTTTCGTTGGATATGTCATAACCAAAATTTTTTTCTCAGTCTGTAGGTTTTTTTTTTACTCTTTTACTGAAGTCTTTTATGGGCATAAGTGTTTAATTTTCAGAAGGTCCCATTTATCTAGCTTACCTTCTGGTGTTTGTGTATTGTTAATTATGGTTTGTATCTTGTTTATGCCATATATTAGGGCCCCTAGTGTTGACCCTATTTTTTCTTCCATGATCTTTATAGTTTATGGTTTTGTATTTTGGTCTTTGATCCATTTTGAATTAGTTTTTGTGTATGGTGTGAGGTATGAGTACTGTTCCATTTTTTACAGATGGATATCCAGTTTTGCCAGCACCATTTGTTAAAAAGACTGGCTTTTCCCTGTTTAATGGACTTTGGGCCTTTGTCAAAGATCAAGGGATATAAGGAGATAGATTTACATCTGGGTTCTCGATTTTATTCCATTGGCCAATGTGTCTGTCATTGTACCGGTACCAGGCTGTTTTGACTAGTGCAGGTTCTGAGGTCAGTAGCCTCAGGCCTCCTACTTTGTTCTTTTTGAATAGTGCTTTACTTACCCAGGGTCTCTTTCCTTTCCATATAAAGTTGGTAATTAATTTTTCCATCTTGTTAAAGAATGCTATTGGTATTTGGATTGGAATTGCATTGTTATTTGTAGATTGGTTTGGGTAGAATTGACATTTTCAAAATGTTGAGTCTACCTATCCATGAGAATGGTATGTTTTTTCCGTTTATGTTGACCTCTTTTGGTTTCTTGCAGTAGTGTTTTGTAGTTTTCTTTGTATAGATATTTTACATCCCTGGTTAGATTTATTCCTAAGTATTTTATTTTTTAGGAGCTGTTATAAATGATGTTCTTTTCCTGGTTTCCTTTTCATAGTTCTTTTTATTGGCGTATAGGAATCCAGCTGATTTTTGTATGTTTATCTTGTACCTTGCTACTCTGTTGAATCTTTCTATTAGTTCCAATAATTTTCTTGTGGAGTCTTTTGGGTTTTCCATGTATAGTATCATGTCACCCACAAATAGGGACAGTTTTGCTTCTTTGTTACCAATTTGGATGCTCTTTATTTCTTTTTCTTGTCTTTTGTTCTTCGGGTTTCTTCATTCTCTGTTGCCCCAGACAGGCTGGACAAGTGGAGTATCTTAGATGGCCACTCACAAGATTTTAAGACCCCAGATGCTACTCACCAAAGTAGAATGTGAACATTTTCTTTATAAATTATGTTATTACCAATTGAGCTAGATGTACCCCAAGATCATGGTCTCCAGATGTCGGCCCAGTAATTCAGTCCCTCAGGGATTTTGGATGTGTCTGTGAAGCTTCCATTACCTTGCCTTGGTCCAGCTGTGCTGAATTCCCCGGTAGGATATATTATCCTTGGTTGGCAATATTTTTCTTTCAAGGTTTTAAATATATCATTCCATTGCCTTCTTGCCTGCATGGTTTCTGCTGATTAATCGGAACTTGGTCTTGTTTCACCTTTCTATGTGACTTTTTGTTTTTCTTGAGCTGCTTTCAGGATTCTTTGGTTTTGGCGAGTATAATTATGATACATCTTGGTGACTTTCTTTTGGGATCTATCCCATATGGGGTCGTTGAGCTTCTTGGATGGTCAGTTTTTAATTTTCATGATATTAGGGAAGTTTTCTGTCAGCAAATCTTCAGTGATCCCGTCTGTGTTTTCCATATTCTTTCCCTGTTCTGAAACTCTGGTCACTTGCAAATTTGTGCTCTTGATTGTATTCCACACAGTTCTTAGGTTTTCATCATTTCTTTTGATTTTTCCTCAAAGTGGCATCCATGGATTTGTCTTCAGTTTCACTGATCCTGTCTTCCATTGTTTCAGATTTGCTCCTAAAACCTTCTATTGTTGTCCATTCTGACATTTTGTTGTTTATCTTTTGGATTTCTAAGTGCTGTTTTTGTATGATTTCTAGATTTATTTTGACATTTTGTTCTTATATTATTTTCCTGAATTCTTCTCTTGCTTTGTCTGTTTTCCTTGATTTTGGCTATGTTTTTGTTGGTTTTGTCTGTTTTCCTTGATCTCTTTCCTAGCCTCTTATAAACCTGTTGCCACTGAGTCGATTCCGACTCATAGTGACCTTATAGGACAGAGTAGAACTGCCCCACAGGGTCTCCAAGGAGTGGTTGGTGGATTTGAACCGCCAGCCTTTTGGTTAACAGCCTGAGCTCTTAACCACCCCACCACCGGGGCTCCCTGAATATTAGATTTTTGAATTTGCTATCAAATAGTTCCATTGCCTTTTCTTCTGCTGGAAGGTCAACTGATGCTTTTATTCTGGTTGCTTACTGAAGCCATCTTGTCTTTTTTTTTTTTTAATACGTTTTGATATTGTCTGCTGTCTCTGAAACATTCAGGTATTATTTATTGACTGTCGGTTTGTTGGTTTTGTACTGCTCTTTTGTTTGCTTATGTCTGCGTAGGTGGGCCAGGTGTGCTTTGTTGCTTGCTCACCTCTGGGCATGATAGTTCTCACTACCTTTTCTGGGTGTGCTGGGTCTGTCACTTAGCTGTGGTGCAGCAGGACAGGTCCAACGGAGGAAAGGGGCAGATATGGACCTTTTGCAGCTTGAACCAGGCCAAGGACTGGAACAGGGCTGTGGTGGGTGGCAGGAGGGGTTCAGGGCTGGTGGGGGAGGGCCTTGGTTCTAGGCCACATCCCCCCAGGGTCACAGGCATGGCAGGAGGTATCTGGGACTGGCAGGGGTAGATCTGTGGGCTGGGTCCCCTTGGGACAACAGGGCAGAGGAGAGAGGTGGGGGGGGGCAGTGATTCAGGGGCAGAGGGGGCTAGATGGAAGAGGGTGATAGAGTGGATTGGCATTGTGGTTCCTAGCAGTCCAGGTTGCGAGGATATAGCGGTTATAGCTGCTGTTTACTAGAGGGGTGGGTTTGTGGGAATGTGGGAATGTGGGTACCAGGCGGGAGAATCTGGGCTCCTCCTTGAGTTGCAATCAGCAAATATGGTCTTACTTAGCTCTGGGTGTATCTGCACCTGTCGCAGTTATCTAGTGCTGCTATAACAGAAATACCACAAGTGGATGGCTTTAGTAAACAGATTTATTTTCTCACCATCTAGGAGGCTAGAAGTCCGAATTCAGGGTGCCAGCTCCAGGGGAAAGCTTTCTCTGTTGGCTGTGGAGGAAGGTCCTTGTCGATCTTCCCCTGGTCTAGGAACTTTTCAGCACAGGGACCCCAGGTCCAAAGGTTGTGGGTTCCTGGCTTTTCTTGCTTGGTAGTAATGAGGTCCCCCTGTCTCTCTGCTCGCTTCTCTCTTTTATATCTCAAAAGAGATTGACTCAAGATACAACCTAGTCTTGTAGATTGAGTTCTGACTTATTAATATAACTGCCTCTAATCGTGCCTCATTAACATCATAGAGGCAGGATTTACAACACATAAGAAAATCACATCAGATCACAAAATAGTGGACACTCACACGATACTGGGAAACATGGCCTAGCCAAGTTGACTCACATTTTTAGGGGACACAATTCAATCCATAACACTGCCGTACCTCTGTCTCCTATTGGAAATTCCATGGAGGTGACTGTGCATGCAGGGTTGTTGGTTTTATTCAAAGATGGCCACACCGAGTCTTGCTGTTCGTCTGGAAACCTTCACTCTGTATCTCTATTCCTTCCCTGTCTTCTATCAGTTTCTTCTTCGTCTCAGTGACTTCCGATCTAATACTTTATCCCTTCGTATGAGATTCGGGGTTCTAAGGTTGATGTCTGTATCTGTTTTACTTGGTTTTTCAGGTCTTTGTTGCAGTAGGATGGCTTAGTGTGTCTGACTAGTCTGCCATCTGCCATCTTGACTCTGCGCCTCCCCCCTCCCCCATTTATGATAACCAAAAATGACTCTAGACATTCCCAAATGCCCCCTAGGAATCAAAAATTACCCTAGTTGAAAACTAGTGATGTAGTAACCAGAAAATGTCTATCTGTCCCTACAAGCCCTGGCTCTGTTACTTTCTCTTCATGGGGGCTGGCTGTGAGAAAAGGAAAATATCCTGTGAGGAGAAAGAGGCAAAGACTCTAGGCTTCCACACCATTACAGGTCATCAGAATCCTGAGAACAGATGAGACATGTTCATCTTGTTCAAATTGTTTGCATTTAATAAATGGGGGGTTATTTTATTGGTTTTGGGACCCACCTACTTTGTGTTCTCTATGAGTAGCAAAGGCTAAAGGCTGGGCCTTCCTCACCCTTTTTTTTTTTTTTAAACGGTTGGTCAAAAGTTAAATGGAAATAGGCAGTTTGCCCTTCTTTATTCTAGAGGGCAGTAACTTTAAGACTCCAGGAAGTTTTAGTAAACCACTGGCTGTAAAGAAATTTCTCCCTAAACCATCCTTTTCCATTGGTTATTTTATCATTTACTAATCTCTGGAGAGAACTTTGAATTAAGATGAAGAATTTTTCCTCGCTCCAAATACAAAACAGGTTTTTCTAAAATGGCAATGAATTGAGTAGAAGCAAAATCCTTGTTGCTATAGCTTAAAAACTAAAATTTATTTCAGGTTTGAGAAGAGTAAATAAAATACATTTGAAGCCCCGCTATACATACAAAAATGGATTAGAGGCTGTTTTTCTGGCTCTTGTAACCTGAGTTAAGTTGGAGGTTCATTTTGAAGATTGACACTGTAATGCTGTTGCTTGCCTTTGACTTGTACTCTCCAATGTTATACTGTGATATTCATATGTTGAGTAAAAGGACCCAAAGAAGAGCAAGTTCAAGGATAAGAATTATGCAGTCTTCATTAGACAAAGGGATTCTTATAGTAAGCACCAAATATCCTAACATAAGGGCTCCGATGAGTTCATGGTACCAAGGCCAGAAATTCCCTATGTGCTGTATCATTTGTAAGATGGTATTTAAGTGTAGAACACGCAGGATCCAGTCCATGATGGATTCTTGCTGGCAACAGAAAGAAGAAAGAAAGTTAGATATAGGTTGAAAGGCTGACAGAGAACTTTCTTTGGAAGAACAGCGTTTTGGATGGAAATCCATTTGTTCTCATAATGAACATGATTGATCAAAACAGGGTTCTATTCTGTCTAGCGTTCTGGGAGATAGTATAAAGAAGCCTCTGTTCTAGGTAATCTGGAATATCTTCCATGAAAGATCCTCCAAAGAATAGGAGAATGTACCTAGTTTCTATTCTGTATGGGTTTAGATAACTTTGGGAAGCAATCTATCATGAATTTATTGAATAAATGTCAGTGGAACTTCTCCTGAAACTAGGGTATTCTGTTTTCCTCAGGTGTGCTAGGGAGCCACAACTCTTGATATCTAGATAGTAATTTGTAATTACTTCACATGGGTGAAACATTTATCTGATTTTCTGCCTCTGAACTTGCCTTAAATATAAAAATTTCTAAGGTGTCAGTGTTAGAAAGTATCAGGTATGAAAATATCTGGTAGATAGCCAATAGCATATTATGGTATTAGTATATGGTAACCGCTGGGTGGCGCAAATGGTTAAGCACTCAGCTACCAACTGAAACGGTGGTAGTTGGAATCCATCCAGAGGCATTTTGGAACAAAGGCCTGGCAGTCTCCTTCTGAAAGGTCAGAGCCATTGAAAACCCTATGTACAGTTGTATGCTGAAGCACATGGGGTTGCCATAAGTTGGAATTGACCTGACGGCATTTGGTTTGGTTGGTTATTGGTGGCTTCAGAACAAGGACCATACTTATACACTGGGTCATGGGAACCTGAGTGAACAGAGCTACTCCACCCCCTTGGGCAAATTACTTCTCTGATCTCAATATCATCCCCCATGTGTCTGTAAGTTTGTCGTATTGCAGGGGCTTGTGGGTTGCTGTGATGCTGGAAGCTATGCCACCGGTATTCAGATATCAGCAGGGTCACCCATGGAGGACAGGTTTCAGCTGAGCTTCCAGACTAAGACAGACTAGGAAGAAGGACCCGGCAGTCTACTTTTAAAAAGCATCAGCCAGTGAAAACCTTATGAATAGCAGCGGAGCATTGTCTGATATAGTGCTGGAAGATGAGACCCCCAGGTTGGAAGGCACTCAAAAGATGACTGGGGAAGAGCTGCCTCCTCAAGGTAGAGTCAACCTTAATGACGTGGATGGAGTAAAGCTTTCGGGACCTTCATTTGCTGATGTGGCATGACTCAAAATGAGAACAGCTGCGAACATCCATTAATAATCAGAACCTGGAATGTACGAAGTATGAATCTAGGAAAATTGGAAATCGTCAAAAATGAAATGGAACGCATAAACATCGGTATCCTAGGCATTAGTGAGCTGAAATGGACTGGTGTTGGCCATTTTGAATCGGACAATCATATAGTCTATGCTGGGAATGACAACTGAAAGAGGAATGATGTTGCATTCATCGTCAAAAAGAACGTTTCAAGATCTGTCCTGAAGTACAACGCTGTCAGTGATAGCATAATATCCATACCCCTACAAGGAAGACCAGTTAATACGAATATTATTCAAATTTATGCACCAACCACTAGGGCCAAAGATGAAGAAATAGAAGATTTTTATCAGCTGCTGCAGTCTGAAATTGATCAAACATGCAATCAAGATGCATTGATAATTACTGGCAATTGGAATGCAAAAGTTGGAAACAAGAAGGATCAGTAGTTGGAAAATATGGCCTTGGTGATAGAAACAATGCCCGAGATCGAATATAGAATTTTGCAAGACCAACGATTTCTTCATTGTAAATACCTTCTTTCACCAACATAAACGGCAGCTATACACATGGACCTCGCCAGATGGAACACACAGAAATCAGATTGACTACATCTGTGGAAAGAGACGATGGAAAAGCTCAATATCATCAGTCAGAACAAGGCCGGGGCCGACTGTGGAACAGACCATCAATTGCTCATATGCAAGTTCAAGCTGAAATTGAAGAAAATCAGAGCAAGTCCATGAGAGCCAAAATAAGACCTCGAGTATATCCCACCTGAATTTAGAGACCATCTGAAGAACAGGTTTGACGCATTGAACACTAGTGACCGAAGACCAGACAAGTTTTGGAATGACATCGAGGACATCATACATGAAGAAAGCAAGAGGTCACTGAAAAGACAGGAAAGAAAGAAAAGACCAAGATGGATGTCAGAGGAGACTCTGAAACTTGCTTTTGAGTGTCGAGCAGCTGAAGCAAAAGGAAGAATTGATGAAGTAAAAGAACTGAACAGAAGATTTCAAAGGGCCTCTCGAGAAGACAAAGTATTATACTGACATGTGCAAAGAGCTGGAGATGGCAAACCAAAAGGGAAGAACACGCTCAGTGTTTCTCAAGCTGAAAGAACTGAAGAAAAAATTCAAGCCTCGTGTTGCAATAGTGAAGGATTCCACAGGGAAAATATTAAAGGATGCAGGAAGCATCAAAAGAAGATGGAGGGAATACACAGAGTCATTATACCTAAAAGAATTAGTTGATGATCAGCCATTTCAAGAGGTGGCATATGATCAGGAACCAATGGTACTGAAGGAAGAAGTCCAAGATGCTCTGAAGGCATTGGTGAAAAATAAGGGTCCAGGAACTGATGGAATGTCAATTGAGATGTTTCAACAAACAGATGCAGTGCTGGAAGTGCTCACTTGTCTATGCCAAGAAATATGGAAAACAGCTTCCTGGCAACTGACTGAAAGAGATCCATATTTATGCCTATTCCCAAGAAAGGTGATCCAACCGAATGTCAAAATTATAGAACAATATCATTAATATCACACACAAGCAAAATTTTGCAGAAGATCATTCAAAAATGGCTGCAGCAGTATATTGACAGGGAACTGCCAGAAATTCAGTCCGGTTTCAGAAGAGGACGTGGAACTGGGGATATCATTGCTGATGTCAGATGGATCCTGGCTGAAAGCAGAGAATGACCAGAAGGATGTTTACCTGTGCTTTATTGACTATGCAAAGGCATTCAACTGTGTGGATCATAACAAACTATGGATAATATTGTGAAGAATGGGAATTCCAGAACACTTAATTGTGCTCATGAGGAACCTTTACATAGATCAAGAGGCAGTTGTTTGGACAGAACAAGGGGATACTGATTGGTTTAAAGTCAGGAAAGGTGTGTGTGAAGGTTGTATTCTTTCACCATACCTATTTAATCTGTATGCTGAACAAATAATCCGAGAAGCTGGACTATATGAAGAACAGGGCATCAGGATTGGAGAAGACTTATTAACAACCTGCGTTATGCAGATGACACAACCTTGCTTGCTGAAGGTGAAGGGGACTTGAAGCACTTGCTAATGAAGATCAGAGACCACAGCCTTCAGTATGGATTACACCTCAACATAAAGAAAACAAAAATCCTCACAACTGGACCAATGAGCAACATCATGATAAACGGAGAAAAGATTGAAGTTGTGAAGGATTTCATTTTACTTGGATCCACAATCAATAGCCATGGAAGCAGCAGTCAAGAAATCAAAAGGCACATTGCATTGGGTAAATCTGCTGCAAAGGACCTCTTTAAAGTGTTGAAGAGCAAAGATGTCACCCTGAAGACTAAGGTGTGCCTGACGCAAGCCATGGTATTTTCAATCACATCATATGCATGTGAAAGCTGGACAGTGAATAAGGAAGACCGAAGAAGAGTTGATGCCTTTGAATTGTGGTGTTGGCGAAGAATATTGAATATACAGTGGACTGCCAAAAGAACAAATAAATCTGTCTTGGAAGAAGTAGGGCCAGAATGCTCCTTAGAGGCAAGGATGGTGAGACTGCATCTTATGTACTTTGGACATGTTGTCAGGAGGGATCAGTCCCTGGAGAAGGACGTCATGCTTGGCAAAGTACAGGGTCAGTGGAAAAGAAGAAGACCCTCAACGAGGTGGATTGACATAGTGGCTGCAACAAGGCGCTGAAGCATAATAACAATTGTAAGGATGGCACAGGACCTGGCAGTGTTTCATTCTGTTGTGCATAGCGTTGCTGTGAGTCGGAACCGACTTGATAGCACCTAACAACAACAATATCATATCTTTCGGCAGTTGAGAGGATTAAGTCACAATTTATTTAGCAGGCTTCAGTTGGAATCGACTTGATGGCAACAGGTTTTTGATTTTTTGGTTAGTATAGTTCCTGGCGTAATAGCTAATGTCTGTTAAATTTTCTTGAGCCTGCCCCCCACAGAGCTAGAATTCATAATCATGAGTGGAGAAATGAAATTGCTTCTCAACTAGTTTTCCTGAACAAGTCATTATTATTTGAGGAACAGGTGCTAGAGAAGGACTTTGAGACCTCATTTGACAGTTTTTAGCTAAACTAATTCTAAATACATAGCTGCAGGTTCGGGTATACAAGTAACTCAGAGAGTGACCCTTTTAAATATTAAGCCTGGAACTTTTGAGATTTGATTTCTAAACCCCATGTAATAGGTCTCCAACCCTTATGGTACAGTGGAAATTCAAAGAAATGGAGCCTCAAGTCTCTCTCCTGTAGACGCTCCTCTTATGGGATAGACTACCCTATCTTGTATTTCGGAAATCCTGGTTGCATAGTGGTTAAGTGCTACAGCTGCTAACCTAAAGGGCGGCAGTTCATATCCACCAGGCGCTCCTTGTAAACTCTATGGGGCAGTTCTACTCTGTCCTATAGGGTCGCTATGAGTTGGAATCGACTCGATAGCAATGGTTTTTTTTTTTTTTTTGGTATCTTGTATTTCAGTTTTCCTAAGGGAATGGCTAAAACATTAATCTACTCTCCCCCGCAAGGTATCTAGATCCACAAAGGCCAAAGATGAAGAAATGGAGGATTTTTACAAACTTCTGCAGCCTGAAATTGGTTGAACATACAATGATTGGAATGTGAAAGTGGGAAACAAAGAAGGATTAGTAGTTGGAAAATATGGCTTTGGTTGACAGAAATGATGCTGGACATTGCATGATTAGAATTTTCCAAGACCAACAACTTTGTCATTGTAAATACCTTTTTTCAGCAATGTAAATGGTGGCTATACACATGACCTCGCCAGATGGAATGTACAGGAATACACATCTATGAAAGAGACAATGGAAAAGCTCAATATCATCAGTTAGAAAAAGGTCAGGCGCCAACTGCAGAACAGACCATCAGTTGCTCATATTCAGGTCGAAACTGAAGAAAATTAGAACAAGTCCACAAGAACCAAAGTATGACCTTGAACATATCCCACCTGAATTTAGAGACCATCCCAAGAATAGATTTGATGTGTCGAACACTAATAGCCAAAAAGACCAGATGAGTTGTAGAATGACATCAAGAACATCATACATGAAGAAAACAAGAGGTCATTAAAAAGACAGGGAAGAAAGAAAAGACCAAAATGGATGTCAGAAGAGACTCTGAAGCTTGCTCTTGAACATTGAGTAGCTAAGGCTAAAGGAAGAAATGATGAAGTAAAAGAGATGAACAGAAGATTTCAGAGGGTGGCTTGAGAAGACAAAGTAGAGTATTATGACATGTGCAAAGACCTGGAGATTAAAAAATCAAAAGGGAAGAACAAACTTGGCATTTCACAAGCTGAAAGAACCAAAGAAAAATTCGAGCCTCTAGTTGCAATATCGAAGGATTCTATAGGAAAAATATTAAGTGATGCAGGAAGTATCAAAAGAAGATGGAAGGAATACACAGTCACTATACCAAAAAGAGTTGGTCACATCCAACCATTTTATAAGGTAGCATATGATCAGGAACCGATAGTATTGAAGGAAGAAGCCCAAGCTGCATTGAAGGCTTTGGTGAAAAACAGGGCTCCAGGAATTGACGGAATACCAGTTGAGATGTTTCAGCACATGGATGCAGTGCTAAAGTGCTTACTCATCTATGCCAAGAAATTTGGAAGACAGCTACCTGCCCAACTGACTGGAAGAGATCCGTATTTGTACTCATTCCAAAGAAAGGTGATCCAATGAAATGCGGAAATTATCGAACAATATCATTAATATCATACACAAGTAAGGTTTTGCTGAAGATCATTCAAAAGCAGCTGCAGCAGTATATAAAAAAAATTATACCAACAGGGAATTGCCAGAAATTCAAGTGAGATTCAGAAGACATGGAACGAGAGATATCATTGCTGATGTCAGGTGGATCCTGGCTGAAAGCAGAGAATACCAGAAAGATGTTTATCTGTATTTTATTGACTATGCAAAGGCATTCAACTGTGTGGATCATAACAAATTAGGGATAACATTGCAGAGAATGTGAATTCCAAAACACTTAATTGTGGAACCTGTACAGAGATAAAGAGGCAGTCATTCAAAGAGAACAAGATTTAAAGTCAGGAAAGGTGTGCATCAGGGTTGTATCCTTTCACCATGCTTAACAACACAAGTTAGAGAAATGTACAGTAGAGGGTTAACTCAGCAGGTCTGGGCTGCCCAAACCTTGCATATTCCAAAGGTCTTTAGGACTGGCCCTCGACTTGCTCTTTGGAAATAACCTCTAACCTCTTGGAACATCTTGTCTGATATGAGTGTTTTTGTATATCTGAGGCCTTAGGCCATACCAAATAGCTTATGCTAATTGACTTATGGTGAACACCTGTTTTTTTATACCAAGGGAGTTTGAGCCACATTTGACCTCTCAGGGTCTGGAAATTGAGTAGGTCCTACATGCTTACGTGATTGACCCCAATAAAACCCCCGGACACCAAGGCTCAGGTGAGTATTCCTGGTTGGCAGTACTGCACACGTTGTTACACATCATTGTTGGGATAATTAAGCTGTCTTTGCGACTCCACTGGGAGAGGACAACTGAAGTTTGCTTAGTGTATCCTGGACACCGCCCTATGCAGCTTTTTCTTTGGCTGATTTTAATCTGTATCCTTTTGCTGTATTAAACTATTAACCAGGAGCCTAACAATTTTTCTTAGTTCTGTGAGTCTTTTCATTGACTTATTGAACTTGAGGGTGGCTTTGGGGACCCCAACACAAGGAATAAGAAATAACGTTTACATTTTAGAATTAACATTCATTTTATTATTAGAATGGTGAATTTAAGGGAGCCAGTCTTGGTATTAGGGAATCCAGAAAGGAGAAGGAAGGACCTGAACTAACGTGGTAGTAGTGAAAACAAAAAAACCAAACCTGTTGCCATCGGATCGATTGTGACTCATAGCGACACTATAGAGCAGATGGCTTGGGTGGCTGGGTCTATAGTAGCTACACTTGCTAAGATACACAAAGAGAAAAATAGGTTCCAGGGCAAGGAGGATAAATTCAGTTGTAGACATGTCAGGACTGAGCTGCTTGTATGACATCTAGTTGGATGAGTCTAGTGGGAAAGCATCTCAAGCCCCAGATAGATACAAGGGTTACCAGCATACAGAAAGTAGTTGAGGCTATGGTAATAGGTAAGAGCATCCTGAGGGAGAACAATGAGAAGACAGTAACATGCAGGACCTAGTGGCACAGTGGGTAGATGTCTGTGGGCTGATTATTCACCTTCAGGGTCTTCAGAAGAGAAGGGGTGATGCTTTCTATCCTCTACTAAATGTCTCCTTATCTCTGAAGCCTAGAGGTGCACCCACTTATTTCAGGTCATCTTGTTGTATTCACAGGAGAGCAGAAAGCTTGTCTATTATTTATTGCAGTTCTAGTTCCTGTCACCGGGGGTAGTGGTGGTTCAGTGGTAGAATCCTCACCTTCCATGCGGGACACCCGGGTTTCATTTCTGGCCGTTGTACCTTAAGTGCAGCCCTACGCAGTGGAGGCTTATGTGTTACTATGATGCCAAACAGGTTTCAGCAGAGCTTCCAAACTATGACAGACTAGAAGGAAAGGCCTGGTGATCTACTTCTGAAAATCAGCCAACAAAAAACCTGTGAATCACAGTGGTCTCGTCCTGTTGTGCATGGGGTCACCACGAGTTGGCAGCTGACTTGATGGCACCTGACAACAGTGTCACCTAGTAGCTACTCAGGTACTTCTTTAATAAAGTGATTCTGAAACAAATTAAGAATATCTAAGACAGGAAAGAATGAACTATGTGTTTTTGTTAGCAGGATTGAAGTCCTATGATCAGATGAATAAAATATCCAGTTAAGTTCTGTGTACAAGTGTTAGCTGAAAACAATTATAAAAGTTGATCAACTGAGTGTAGGGGTGGCAGGAAAGATGTGTACAAGCCATAAGTTTTATGAAGACCTGGTAGATTTTTTACAATAGATGAGGAAGCTCTTGGTTACTTCTGTACTTAGCTATTGTGGGCATTTCAGGTTATTTCTTTAAGGATGTTCAACAGAACAACCGCTCTCAGAGAGATGCTTCACGAATATACCGTTTCATTGTCAAATGAGTTGGGGAAATGCTACATACTTTCTCGAGGTTTCATAATTCACAAGACTTAATTCATTAAGGACTCTGGGAATTTTGCAGTAAAGACTTCGTCTTGTTAAATCCAGTGTTACTCCCAAATCGCCTGGCCGTTGAACCCATTTCCTACCAAACACCTTTTAAAATCCTGCAGAACTCACCTCCCTCAGAAGACATCCACATGGCTTGCACAGTTTTAAAAGGTCATTTTTGATAACCTACATCTTAGTTGAAAGTAGAACAAGCTTTCCTATCTAGTAGACCAACAGTTTCATCTAGTCTAAATTAAAAAAAATATGGACGATTTTATAATTCAGGTGTAAAACCCGATTTCACAGTGGAAGAACTTTGGCATTGGGCAAATTTGTTCCAGAGGACACTGATGAAGAACATGGCACTGGAGCTGCACTACCTGAGTTCAAGTCCTGCCTCTTCTACTTTCTAGCTACATGACGTTGGCAGGTTTCTCATCCACTGTGCTCATGTCTCTCCATCTGTAGACCAGACCCATAGCGCTAGAGATTCCAACTCATAGCGACCCTTCAGGCCAGAGTAGAACTACCCCATAGGGTTTCCAAGGCAGTAATCTTTACGGAAGCTGACTGCCTCATCTTTCTTCTGCAGAGCAGCTGCTGAATTCGAACTGCTGACCTTTCGGTTAGCAGCCAAGCAATTAACCACTGTGCTACCAGGGTTCCTTCCAACTGTAGGGGAATGATAACAGCAGTGCTTACCTCAGGGTGGTTGTATGTATTACTAGCACACAGTAAGTGCTCAACAAGTTTTTAGCTATTTTTCTTAAGTTACTGTGTATTTTGTGACTACTGGTGGGTAAAAAAAACAAGATTCTAATTAAGATGTTTTAAAAGGTCAAGATCATTCTGGTCTGTTTAAGCATTTTAATATAAAATCATTAGGAAATTAGCAAACGTTTTCTGAGATTAACCTGCACTAATGTCAGATTAAACAAGGAGAGTTAAGTAAAATAATGAAGGGAAACTGCATTAAAAAAAATAACAAACTTTCAGAAAAATAATGTAATAGTCATATTTAAAACTCCAAGTTTTTACTAGGTATAAAAGGAAATTTTCAAGCAAAGATCAAGAAAACAGTTTCACAAACAAGTTTCCTCCAAAAAACAAAGAAATAAATCAGAGAAAAATGACACCTTTTCTCTTTCTTGTATAAGGAATAGGCTCTTGATTGGTAAATATAACAGGGACTTCCAAGAGGCAGCCATTATTATACCTTGGATTAGTATTTTTCCAAATTAAGTGCATGATGTTAGCTGCCCATCTACAAGGCTTTTTTTTTTTTTTTTAATTTATTTTCAGGAGCTGTGAACAAATAAATACTAATTAGTTATTGGATAGGTATTTTGAATATAAGTATTTATAAAATCAGAAAATATCATACATTTAACTCTGTTTTTCAACTAGTAGTTGTAGCCCCTTGTCTTTTCATTTGGTTTCACCTGCTCTTATCTGCTAATCCAGTCCCTGGAGAAGGATATCATGCTTGATAGAATAGAGGTTCTTCAAAAAAGAGGAAGACCCTCAACCAAATGGATTGGTACAGTGGCTGCAACAATGGCTCAAGCATAACAATGATCATGAAGGTGGTGCAGGACCCACTGTGAGTTGGAACCGACTTGACGGCACCTGACTTACAACAACGACTTGCTGAAGTTTTTATCTAAGTGAAGGATAATGGCAAACTACATCACAGTTTAAATCTCCTGCACAGAATGCTTAATTTTAGCCATTTAATAAGACATAAATGTGTACTTCAGAAAATATGAAAAGGAAACTTGGAAAATAGAGAACAAGGAATAATAAAAGGAAAACATATCATGCATAACAAATAAAGATTAGATGAAAATACACCAAAATGTTAACAGCAGTTCTGATTCAAAAACGTGAATTACACTATCATTTTATAAGCTTTTAAGTCAGAAGAGTTCAGAATTCAAAGTGCCGTTCTGGAAGTGCCCCTGTTTTTCAATGATGGAAAAAAAGCAAAACAGCAAAGGCTATTTGTTGCTGGTACTGAAAAACAATGCCAAGGAGTGCTTTTAAGGAAGATCAGGGGAGACGTGCCTGGTCATCTGGTCGTCCTGTGGCAAAAAACCTCCCTGTGATGGCCCTGTTGTAGTGACTAGCTTCCCTCTCCTTGTAGCAAGAGGGCTCTGGCTTAGGAGGGTGGGAGAAGGGAGTAGGAGACTTGGGATATACAGTGAAACCTGTGAGAGCTAGAGCCTGACAGGACGGCCTTATTTTTCCAGGTCTTGCAAGTTTTCCACCTTTGACGGGGTGCAGTCTTAACCACTTCTATCGCTTGTTTTAGTGGCAAATAACTATTTGAGTTTTCCTTGTCTGACAAGTTTCCACCTTACACAGATTCCAGCTTTTGCAAGTTTTGCTGTATTTACCTTTTGATACATTCAGAACATGTGTATTTTAAGTCTCTGGTAACCTTTATTCTGAGTCATAAGGATAGTGATATTTGCTGTTTCCCTAACACTTTTTAAAGTGTATTCTGGGAACCAACAGCTATTACAATAATTTCTAAGCAGAAGATATTTTAAGCTCACATGAAGCAAACCTAAATTTCAAGAGAAAGGTAAAAAACTTCTGAAGAACACCAAGAAATTTTATAAGGAATTTTCATTTCACTTACCTATTATGAAAAGCAGCTCTTAGGCAATGAATTAAAAGATGTTCCACGAAGCAGACAACATGCCCTTTAACCTTCAGAGACAACATTTGTTGCTTCAAAGAAGAAATGAAATATCCTCCTTTTTGCGCCTCCTGACCTTTTTAAATACATGGGATGGATCTTCATTAGATAAGTACCATAACATGGGTTTTTTTTCCCCCTAATTAAGTCTGTAGTTTCAGCACTCTTCTGTAAGCTGTGAAGGAACTCATTAACAGGGGCTAAGGAATACTTGCTACTAAAGGGCGGTGATTCCCAACCTTGTTGCCCAGGAGAATCGATCACCTTATGGAACTTTTAAAAATATAGATGCCTGAGCCCTACTCCAAACCATCTAAATCTGAATCTCTGGGTGTGAGATCCGGCATCAGTAGATATGAAAAGATCCCCAGGTTATTGAAAACTACTAAGCAATTGGAATTGTATAAAACTAGAAAGTAATAGTCCATTTGTACTACTCTCTGTTTTAATTAGGGAGCCCTGGTGGTGCAGTGGTTAAGTGTTGGGGTATTAACTAAAAGGTCAGTTCACATCCACCAACCACTCCATGGAAACCCTGTGGGGTTTCCTACCCTGTCCTATAGGGTTGCTATGAGTCGGAATCGACTCTAACAGCAATGGGTTTGGTTTTTTGGTGGTTTTAATTAGAAACCGTAATTGCCTCCTCATTTGGTTTCATCTGATGCTACTTTGATACAGGTGCTAGTTCTAGCTTTTGGGTTGATACCCAAAGTGTAGTAGTACCCAACCAGTAGCATCAGCATCACCTGTGAACTTCTAAGACGTGCAGATTATCAAGTTCCGCCCAGACCAACTGAATCATAAACTCTGGGTATGTGCCCAGCTATCTCTGTTTTAATAAGCACTTTAATGCACCCTGAAGTTTGAGTTGCCAGATTAAATAGAGGTTGTTGTTGTTAGGAGTCCTCGAGTTGGTTCTGACTCATAACAACCCTATGCACAACAAAGCAGTGCCCCATCCTGTGCCATCCTCACAGTTGTTGCTACGTTTGATCCCATTGTTGCAGCCACTGTGTCAGTCCGTCTCATTGACCATATTCCTTTTTTTTCACTGACCCTCACTTTACCAAGCGTAATGTTCTTTTCCAGAGACTAGGCCCTCCTGATAATCTGTCCAAAGTACGTGAGACTAAGTCTTACCATCCTGGCTTCTAAGGAGCATTTTGGTTGTACTTCTTCCAAGACAGATTTGTTCATTCTTCTGGTCGTCCATGGTATATTCAATATTCTTTACCAACACCATAATTCAAAGGCATCAATCCTTTTTCACTCTTCTTTACTCATTGTCCAGCTTTCGCGTGCATATGAGGTGACTGAAAATACCATGGCTTGGACCAGGCACATCATAGTCCTTAAAATGACGTCTTTGCTTTTTAACACTTTAAATTGCCCAGTGAAATTCATTGTTTGGTTTCTTGACTGCTGCTTCCATGGGTATTGATTGTGGATCCAAGTAAAATGAAATCCTTGACAACTTAAATATTTTTTCTGTTTATCATGATGTTGCTTATTGGCCCAGTTGTGAGGATTTTTGTTTTCTTTATGTTGAGGTGTAATCCATACTGGAGGCCATAGTCTTTGATCTTCATCAGTAAGTACTTCAAGTTCTCTTCACTTTCAGCAAGTAAGGTTGCGTTATCTGCATAGCACAGATTGTTAATTAGTCTTCCTCCAATCCTGATGCTGTGTTCTTCATATAGTCCAGCTTCTTGGATTATCTGCACAGCATACAGATTGAGTAAGTATGGTGAAAAGATTTAACCCTGATGCACACCTTCCCTGATTTCAAACCATGTAGTATCCCCTCGTTCTCTTTGAATAACTGCCTCTTGGTCTATGTACAGGTTCTGCATGAGCACAATTAAATGTTCTGAAATTCCCATTCTTTGCAGTGTTACTCATAATTTGTTGTGATCCAAACAGTTGAATGCCTTTGCATAGTCAATAAAACACAGGTAAACATCTTCCTGGTATTCTCTGCTTTTAGCCAGGATCCATCTGACATCAGCAGTGATATCCCTTGTTCCCTGTCCTCTTCTGAATTCAGCTTCAATTTCTAGCAGTTCCTTGTCAAAGTACTGCTGCAACCGCTGTTGATTTATCTTCAGCAAAATTTTACTTGTGTGTGATATTAGTGATGTTGTTTGTTAATATGCACATTCTGTTGGATCATCTTTCTTTAGAATGGGCACAAATATGGATCTCTTTGAGTCTATTGGCCAGTGTATTAGACTGGGTTCTCTAGAGAAACAAAACCAGTAAAGTGTATAAATATATGTAGAGATTTCTATCAAGGAAACAGCTCACGTGATTGTAGAGGCTGGAACGTCCCAAGTCTGTGAATCAGGTTAGAGGCTTCTCTCGATTCATGTAGCTACAGTGGCTGGTGAACCCAAGATTGGCAGGTCTCGGAGAGCAGGGCTCTTGCTCACAGGCTGTGAAGATCATTGAATCCCAAGATTGGCCGGCAAGACTGAAAGGCTTCTCCTGATTCACGTAGCTGCAGGGGCTGGCAAACCCAAGATTTGCAGGTTGCGGAGAGCAGGGCTCCTGTTTTCAGGCTGTGAAGATCAACAAATCCCAAGATTGGCAGATAAGCTGATAGTTCAAGTCCCAAGAGCCGGCAGTCAGATGAACAGGAGGCAGCCACAGAATCCAGAGTGAGCAAAAAAGCCACACTGTCTGCTTATATTCGGTTGCAGGCCACACCCCCAAGGAAACTCCCTTTCAGCTGTTTGGCAACTCATAGCAGATCCCGTCATGGGAGTCATCACATATAAACACTGAGAATTATGACTCAGCCAAGTTGGTATACAATCTTAACCGTCACAGCCAGTTAGCTGTCTTCCAAATTTCTTGGCATAGGCAAGTGAGCACTTCCCAGCATTGCATCTGTTGAAACATCTCAGTGGGTATTCCATCAATTCCCGGAGCCTCATTTTTCGCCATCGTGTTCAGTGTATCTTGGACTTCTTCCTTCAGTACCATCAGTTCTTGATCATATGCTACCTCCTGAAATGGTTGAACGTTGACGAATTCTTTTTGGTATAGTGATTCTGTGTATTCCATCTTCTTTGGATGCATCCTGGGTCATTCAATATTTTGCCATTAGAATCCTTCAGTGCTGCAGCTCGAGGCTTGAATTTTTCTTCAGTTCTTTCAGCTTGAGAAATGTCAAGTGTGTTCTTCCCTTTTGGTTTTCTATCTCCAGCTCTGTGCACATTTCATTATAATACTTTACTTTGTCTTTTCAAGTTGCCCTTTGAAATCTTCTGTTCAGCTCTTTTACTTCATCATTTCTTCCATTTGCTTTAGCTACTCTGTGTTTAAAAGCAACTTCCAGAGTCTCTTCTGACATCTGTTTTGGTCTTTTCTTTCTTTCTTATCTTTTTAATGACCTTTTGCTTTCTTCATGTGTGATGTCCTTGATATCATGCCACAATTCGTCTGATCTTCAGTCATTAATGTTCAATGTGTCAAGTCTGTTCTTGAGGTGGTCTCAAAATTCAGGTGGAATACAGTCAAGGTTGTACTTTGGCTCCCGTGAACTTCTTTTAACTTTCTTCAGCTTCAACTTAGACGTGTATATGAGCAACTGGTGGTCTGTTCTGCAGTCGGCTGTTGGCCTTGTTCTGACTGATGATATTGAGCTTCTCCAAAATCTCTTCCCACAGATGTGTATTCCATCTGGTGAGGTCACGTGTATAGTTGCCGTTTATATTGTTGAACAAAGGTATTTCCAAGGCTATTGTGAAGCTGTCAACTAATAGGTTCTTGTCAAGCAGACTAGCAAATTGAAGTCAGGCAGACACAGGTTTGGAAGAACAGAAAGGTTTATTCACAGTTTGCAAACTGGGAGACAGGCAGGGTCTCATGACCTAAGGCTGCCAGCTCCCTGAACCAGGGCAGATTTGCTCCTTTCATAGGCAGTGACATACATATGCATGAACAGTGAGGAGAGGATCTTCAGTCTTTTGATGCATGCGCGGTCCACATAATTTTAGTGAATGGGTTTTTGCGCTTGGCTCTAAAAATACTGTGCACAGCCCTGAAAAAAATGGTGATGGCTTGCTACTGCCACCCCAGGAAGGTCATATAGTGGCTAGATTCAGAGTCAGTGCACCTGCGCCTCAGCTTCCTGCCAGAAGAAGACAAAAAACCTGGGGATTCGATCAATCATGGTGAAGTGCTGTAAAAGTTGTAACAAAAATGTAGCAAGGGTAGACTTTTCTGAAAAACAACTATTATGGAATGGTTAATAACCCATTCGCATGATCTCCAGTGTCATTTTTATCATCCAGGCCATATTTTCCAAACTACCAATCCTTCTTTGTTTCCAAATTTTGCGTTCCAGTTACCGGTAATTATCAATGCATCTTGATTGCATGTTTGATCAATTTCAGACTGCAGAAGTTGGTAAAAATCTTCAGTTTCTTCGTGTTTGGTATTAGTGGTTGGCACATAAATGTGAATAACAGTTGTGTTAACTGGTCTTCCTTGTAGGTGTATGGCTATTATCGTATCACTGACAGCGTTGTACTTCAGGATTGATCTTGAAATGTTCTTTTTGATGATGAATGTGATGGCATTCCTCTTCAGTTTGTTATTCCCAGCATAGTAGATTGTGTGATTGTCCAATTCAGAACAGCCAGTATCAGTCCATTTTAGCTTATTAATGCATAGGATACCAGTGTTTATGCATTCCATTTCATTTTCAATGTCTTTCAATTTTCCTACACTTATACTTTGTGCATTCCATGTTCCGATTATTAATGGACGTTTGCAGCTGTTTCTTCTCATTTTGAGTCATGCCACATCAGCTTATGAAGGTCCTGAAAGCTTACTCCATCCACGCCGTTAAGGTTGACTCTACTTTGAGGAGGCAGCTGTTCCCCAGTTGTATTTTTTTTTTTCAATTGTGCTTTAGGTGAAGGTTTACAGCTCAAGTTAATTTCTCATGCAAAAATTTATACAGATTTTTTATGTGACATTAGTTGCAATTCCTACAATGTGACAGCACACTCCACCTGTCTACCCTGGGCTTCCTGTGTTCATTCAACCAGTTCCTGTCCCTTCCTGCCTTATCCTGCCTCTGGACAGGAGCGACCCATATGGTCTTGTGTATTTGATTGAACTAAAAAGCACACTCCTCATGAGTATTTTTTTGTTTTATAGTCCTGTCTTTGTCTAAAGAGTATGCTTCAGGAATGGTTTTAGCTTTGAGTTAACAGCCCAAGTCATATTTTGAATGCCTTCCAACCTGAGGGTCTCATCTTCCGGCACTGTATCAGACAACGTTCCGTGGCTATTCACAAGACTTTCACTGGTCAGTTTTTTCAGAAGTAGACTGCCAGCTCCTTCTTTCTAGTCTGTCTTAGTCTTGAAGCTCCACTGAAACCTGTCCATCATAGGTGACCCTGCTAGTATCTGAACTACTGGTGGTGTAGCTTCCAGCATCACAGCAACACTCAAGCACTCAAGCTACCATAGTAGACAAACCGACAGATGAGCCGTCAGTTTAACCGAGGACAGCTGAAAAAGTTTATTTCACATAAACACCTAAGAAATTTTAATATAGTTATGTCCCAAATATTGTCTGAGACATACTTGCAGTAAAAAAAAAAAAAAATCATCGTTTATCTGAAATTTAACTGGTCATCCTATATTTTTATTTGCTAAATCTGGTAATCCTATTAAATCTCCTTCACATAACTTTTAATTTTAGACTTGTAGGTACCCAAGCTGAGTGTGTCCTTTTTAAAAGAAATGCTTTTTTTTCCTTTATACACATAATTTCATGAAGAAAATTTGGAAAAGACTATATTGGAAGGAAAAATAAAAAAAAGAAGACACTCCATATGCTAAAAAAGCAGTGTGAAAAAATACACCAAAATATTGTGGAATGGTATCACAAACAACATCATTTACTTATAGGCTTGTATCCTGAATAATTCAGAACAGTTTGCATTATCTGGAGGAAGTATACCCATTTTGGTGATGGCAAAACCAAATACAAAGGGAGATTTGTTGCTGATTTAAAAAAGAACAGGAATAAAGGAAAGAAAATTAAAACCTTGCCTATTTGGAAAATTCAAAGAGAAATAACTGGATAGTACCAATTGAGTTGGAGAAAAACATTCCTAATGTCTCTGGCTGTTTTGATTAGTTTTCACCTCTGTCACTGGAGGACTTTGGTGAGGGAAAGTGCAGGTAGGTGGGAGAGGGGGTTAAGTGTGGAGCTTATGGTGTTGGAGGTGGGAGAGGTGGTTTCCGTCTCTTGACGTTTTTAGAAACGTATTTTGAAAAATCTGTAATCCTAGTTGTAACATAAAGATAGTGATTTAGGAAAAAATGATCTTCTTTCTTAAAATATTTTTTTTTTCTGATTAGAAAAGTAACTCCATTTTTTATCGAAAAATTAGAAAATTACAGAAAAACACAAAGGATAATATAATACAGAAAATTATTGTTAAAATGTGTGTATAACCTGTTGCCGTTGAGTTGATTTTGACTCATAGCGATTCTATGTGCGTCAGAGTAGAACTGTGCTCCTTAGGGTTTTCAGTGGCTGATTTTTTGAAAGTAGATCACCAGGTCTCTCTTCCAAGGTACCTCTGGGTAGACTCAAACCTCTAACCTTTTGGTTAACAGCCAAGTGCATTTGCCATCAGTACCACCTAGGGACTTCAAAATTTGTGTATGGACTCAGCAATTCCACTCCTAGGTATATACACCCAAAGGAATTGAAACAGAGACTCAAACAGATACTTGTACACCAATGTTCAGAGGGCATTATTCACAGCAGCCAAAAACTGGAAACAACTCAAATGTCCATCAACAGATGGATGGGTAACAAAATGTGGCATATCCATACAATGGAATGTTACTCAGCCATAAAAAGGAATGAAGCTGTGATATATACTACCACATGGATGAGCCTTGAAAACGTGCTGAGTGAAGTCAGTCAGTCACAAAATGATGAATATTGTATGATCCCACTTACAGGAAATAAGCCACAGCTTATCAGTGGTTTCTAGAGGTGGGAGGGAGGTAGGGGGAAAGTGTGAGTCTTTGTTTGGGAGGCACCAAGTTTCTGTTAATGTTGATGGAATAATTTGGAAACGGACAGTGGTGATGGTTGCACAACAGGATGAACATAATGAATGTCACTGAATTGTTCATGTAAAAAATGTTGAATTGCAAATGTTTTGTTATATATATATATTTTGCCACAATAAAAAACTGAGTGGAAGCAATCCTTGTTTTTCCACCTTTTAAAAAAGTTAAAATTTATTTCAGTGTTATGAATACTGCTAAGTAAAGCCATCAACTAATAGGTTCTTATCAAGCAGACTAGCGAATTGAAGTCAGCCAGACGCAGGGTTGGAAGAACGGAAAGGTCTATTCACAGTTTGCAAACTGGAAGGCAGACAGGGTCTTGTGACCTAAGGCTGTCAGCTCAGCTCAACCAGGGTAGATTCGCTCCTTTTATAGGGAGTGACAAACATATGCATGAACAGAGAGGACAGAGAGGGGAGGATCTTCAATCTAGTGATGTGTGCACAGCCTGCATAATTTTTGTGAATGAGCTTTTGTACATGGCTCTAAAAATATTGTTCACAGCCCTAAAAAAATGGCAAGGGCTCGCTACTGCCACCCCAGGAACGTCGTTGTCTTAGCCATGACAGCAATACCACAAGTGGATGGCTTTAACAAAGAGAAATTTATTTTCTCACAGTCTAGTAGGTTACAAGTCCAAATTCAGGGTGTTGGCTCCAGGGGAAGGTTTTCTCTCTCTGTCGGCTCTGGAAAAGGTCCTTGTCCTCAGTCTTCCCGTGGTCAAGGAGCTTCTCAGGTGCAGGGACCCTGGGCCCAAAGGATGCACTCTGTTCCTGGTGCTGCTTTCTTGGTGGTATGAGGTATGCAGGCCACACCCCAGGGAAACTCTCCTTACACTGGATCAGGGAGGTGACCTGAGTAGGGGTGGTGTTATAATCCCACTCTAATCCTCTTAACATAAAATTATAATCACAAAATGGAGGACAACCACACAATACTGGGAATCATGGCCTAACCAAGTCGACACATTTTTTTGGGGACACAATTCAATCCATAACAGTCATATATTGGGTAAATTCGGAGTTGGTGCGTCTGCTTCTTGGCCTCTGCTAGGAGAAGAAAAGTAACCTGGGGAATCAACCAATCATGGTGAAATGCTGTAAAGGTTGTAACAAAAATGTACCAAGAGTAGACTTTTCTGAAAAGCAACTATTATGGGATACCCTTAATAACCGTTTCATGGCTGCCCACGTCATTCCCTCCTCTAATACTGGTCCCTTTAATCTTAAAGGAAATAGGGGCAAAGGTCATTCTTCTGTAACTTCTTTAAGCTGAAAAGAGGCGTTGGTCCGAGTCTATAGGGCCCTCATAGAATTGACCCCCAGCTTCATCTGGAGGGATAGGTTGAAACCCTTATTGAAGCATCATTTGTAAATGGAATTTTTTAATCCTAGAAGACACAAATCTAACAAGAGGCTTGAATATACAGGGACCAAAGAGCAGTAAGAGTAATAGTGCAACCAGGGGACCTAACAAGGGAAGAAACCAAGTGAGTGAGGGAAGTGGACTTCTTACAGCCTGCCATGTATCCTGGGCATTTAATCTCTGGTTAAAATTATAGAGCCACAGTGCCTGATCATATATCTTTTTTACATTGATCTCAACCTGACCAGAGGAATTTATATATGTGCGGCAAGAGGTGTTTACTACCGCACACACTCCTCTTTGTTTTGCCAACAAGTAGTCTGGTACAATCCGGTGGTCCAACACCACCTTGACCAAGGAGTCTGAGGATTTTAGTTGAGCTTCTATTGCCTGGCCTGTGGACCATGCTATAGTCTCGAGGGTCTGGGTTAAATTTTTCAAGGTAGCCTCATGATAGGCAAATCCTCCCCAAGGGGCAAGCATTCCTATGGTGGCTCCAGGTCCTGCCAGAATCAGTCCTGTAGCTCATTTGTGCTGAGTGTTATTTCAGGGAATGAGGATTTGTATAGTGGTCCGGGCTGGTGTTAAGAAGCCTAAGGTACATTCTTCTTCATGAATCATGAGGGCATTCAAGGACCCAACCACCAGGACAATACTCAGTTGGGAAAGAACTGCTAGGTAGTGGGTAGTAACCACACACCTAGGCATATCCCTGTGGGGCACAAAGAGAGTGATTCAAAGGCATCATGGTTAGATTATCTTGGGCCTACCTGAGCCACCTGTTCTCAGAAAGACTTTGCCCCAATGGGTCAAAATAGCCGGGGCCAGGGGAAAAAGGGGGTGTGTATGCTCGACAATCCCACCAGAATGAATTACAGGATTGTTTTGCTTTTCTCTTTGGACAGAGGTGTTGAAGTCGAGCACCCAATTCACCTTCTCCCAAACACTCACTACACAAATTCCCTTGCTCTTTTGTACCTTTCTCATGGAACAACATACCTGAGCAGTGCTGCTGGCATTTTTAAAGGGGGTTTCACAATCCTGGAGGCGGGAAACATTCCAATTATCCATTAAAGTTAAGTTTTCTATCTGGGCCTGGGCCCTGACATAAGTCACGTTTAGCGCCCCCTTTTTTTCTCCATAGATTGAAAGACACGCCTGCTGGGTGGGTCTTGTTGAAGACTTCAGAGCAGTTAAACCCAACTGTAGGAGGTTTAATGAAAGGGAGGAGCAAGGGAGCTCTGGAGGGGAAGCTGGTACGGTTGACAATGGAGGGTGGCACCTGGGAGTAATTAGTCACAGGGAGAATTTGGAGGTTCCCTGACGTTTGTGTGGGAGAGGAAAAACATATCCAACATAAATGAAGTAGCTGGCCTTCACTGATGGTTTTTGAAATTTGGTAAAAGTAATTATTTTCCCAGTTTTCGGGCTCCTGTGCCCAAAGGGATGGTATAAAGAAATCCAGGAGGAACATGAGAAGGGGCTTCATCTTAAGAGTCTTTTACGCACAAAAGCAATTAATTCTTGAGACTTAAACCCTTAACACCAAGGGAAGTAAGTGCACCCAGAAATGGGCAGCTGACAGGCCAAGGCCAAATAATATTAAAGTAAATGCAGTTCCTAAAATCTCAATGTTCATTATTAGCAGAAAGGTCTGCTTATCAGGTCTGGGCCTTTGGAACAACAGCTTGAGTCCTTCCCGTGGCTCTATTGTCCAATCAGGCTCTGTGATCTTGTTGTCTAGACCAGGGCTTGCTGGGGCGGCTGTTGGTTTTACTTGGAAATATTCCCTCAAGTTTCAGAGAAGAATATGTGGTTAGTAACACCAAATAGGGTCCCTACTTATCGGCTGGAGGTCTTGATCCTCCTTCCAACGTTTTATTCAAACCCAATCACCTGGTAAGAAGGGGTTTAAGGGCCCATGGGGTGGGTCTGACAGCCTCCAGGCCACACAGTCTTTTATTTCAGTTAAGGAGGCTTGAATTTGTGAGAGAAAAGTCCTAATCTGACCTTTAGGATCTACTTCACTCTTGGGAAACTGAGCATGGTCTATTTGGAAGGGTCTCCCATACGTCATTTCATAGGGGCTTAAATTAAGCCTGCTTCTAGGGCCTATCCGAATCCTCAAGAGAGCCAGTGGTAGGGCCTTTGTCTATTTTAGTCCAGTTTCTTGACATATTTTTGCTATAGCTTTCTTTAGAGTATGATTCATTTTTTCTGCCTTTCCAGAAGACTGTGGTTTCCAGGCAGCATGTAGTCTCCTAATAATGTCAAATGCCTTTGATACCTGTTACTTCAGAGACAAAAGCTGGCCCATTGTCTGACTGAAGAGTGATGGGCATGCCGAACCTTGGAATAATTTGCTCTAACAGAACCTTTGATATTTCAAAAGCTTTTTCTGTCTGAGTTGGAAATGCCTCTACCCAGTTGGAAAAAGTGTCTACAAATACTAGGAGGTACCTAAAGTTTCCAGGTGCCATAGGCATGGTTGTAAAATCTACTTGCCAGTCTTCAGCCGGACCTTTCCCTATAAACTGGACACCAGGGGGTGGAAGAGGCCAGTTTTTAGTGTTATTTTGGATGTAAGTATGGCATTGTCTTTGGATTCTTTTTATGATCTGAAGGAGCTTTTTCCCTGCAAAATGCCTCTTCATCCATTTGGCTGTGGCCGCCCGTCCCCGATGGGTGGCTTCGTGTAAGGCCCTCAAAATGTTACATGCTGTGAGTCATGGTAAGTAGGTAATTCCTGCAGGGTTTTTCTTCCACTCTTGTGTTTGGTTGGGGTCTAGTGAAAATCCCCGTTTTTTTCATTAACTCATAATCCTCCCCTGTGTATGTTGGATTAAAGTGTTCCTGAGGATGCTGAATGATCAGGCCCTCTACTGACGGTGGTTCTTCAGTCTGGGATGTCCTTTTAGCTGCTTGTTTTGCCGTGAAGTCAGCCAGGGCATTACCTCTCGCCTCAGGAGTGTTTTCCTTTTGGCGTCCTTTACAGTGAACTCCTGCTACCTGTTGAGGCATTTGAATGGCTTGCAGCAGTGCCAAAATCTGTTCCCTACGTTTCATCTCCTTGTTTGCTGATGTTAAAAGGCCCCCCTCTTTCCATATTGCTGCATGTGCATGGACTACCCTGAAAACGTAATAAGAATCAGTCCAGATTGTCACAGTCTTACCTTCTGCCAAGGTTAGGGCTCAGGTTGGAGCAACAAGTTCAGCCTTTTGGGCGGAGGTCCCTACAGGAAGGGGTTTGGCTTTGACAACCTGTGGGGGCTCGAGGGAAACAACAGCATATCCAGCCCTCCTCTTTCCGTCTTCCATGAAGCTACTCCCATCAACATACCACTGAAGACGTTCCTTGAAAGGAATGTCTTAGAGGTCTGGTCTGCTAGAGTACGTTCCTTCTATCATCTGCAGTCATGTGTTACAGGAGGATTTTCAGGGACTGGCAATAGTGCAGCTGTGTTTAACTGGGTTCCGCTAACCAGAGTTACAGCTGGGTTGTCTAGTAGCATGGCTTGGTATTTACCCAGTTGGCCCATAGTCAGCCCTAGCCCTGTTTATTCTAGGAGGGCAATCATGGCGTGAGAGGTGTGCACAGTCAGAGGCTGGCCTAAAGACATTTTTTCAGCCTCTAGAGTTAGTTTGCAGGCAGCTGCTACTGCCCTTCGGCAGGGAGGCCATCCCTGCATGGGTAAATCCAATTGCTTGGAGAAGTATCCTATTGGTCTCTGGGTAAGGACTCCCAGGGTCATCCCTTTGTGTTCATGGGTGTAAAGATGAAAAGGCTTTTCCAAGTCAGGGAGGCCTAAAGTGGAGGCCTTTAATAATGCAGTCTTTATTTCCTTAAGGGCCTGTTCACAGCTAGTAGACCAAATGAATGGGTCTCCACCCCCACCCCCTCGTAGCTTCGTACAGGGGTTTTGCTATCAGTCCAAAGTCTGGGATCCAGATTCTGCAAAACCCAGCTATGCCCCCAAAACCCTCTGAGCTCCTGTCTGTTTAATGGTTCTTGAGTAGCACAAATGGCTTCCTTGCATGCAGGAGACAGGGTTCGAGTTCCTTGTGATATGAAGAATCCTAAACATTGGACCTGTAGCAGGGATATCTGAGTTTTTTCCTTTGAGATTTTATATCCCAGCTGGGCCAGGAGATTCAAAGTCTTAATGATATTTTGGTTGCAGGTCTTATGCCCTTTACTGGCGATGAGAAGATCATCAATATACTGGAGCAGAATGCCCTCCTCTAATCTGAGGCCCTGGAGATCCCGACTAAGTGCCTCCCCAAAGATGGTTGGGCTGTTTTTAAGTCCCTGGAGAATTACAGTCCAAGTTAATTGGGACTTGTGTCCTGCGTTATAGTCTTTTCACTCAAAGGCCAACAATGCATGAGATTCTTGGGCAATGGGGATGCAGAAAAATGCATCCTTTAAATCAAGCATAGAGAAGTAGTTACAGTCCCCAGGTATTACAGCTAGCAAGGTTTAGAGGTTCGGGACAACTGGGAGGATATCACAACTTGGTTGATGGCTCTCAGGTCCTGTACCATCCTGTACTGTCTGTTAGATTTCCTTCCCGGCACAATGGGTGTGTTGTATTCTGACTGGCATGGTCAAAGCAATCCTGTTTTCAAGAATTGGGTCACCAGTTTCTGAAGCCCCTCTCAAGCTTCTCTTCTCATGGGATACTGCTTTAGATTGGGAGTCCCCACCCCTTCCTTTAGTTTGATTACCACTGGGGCTGGAGATACTGTTCTCCAGGCTCTCCACTGCCCATACAGCGGGGTCTACTGCTTGCAGGATGTGTTACGGTATTTGGGAGGAGCCTTCTGTTCTCTGGGGCAGGAGAACTGCTTGTAACCACTAGCCCTCCTCGGCTGGAGCCTGGATTTGGATAACTGGGTTTTCAGTCCCATGAAAGGAGATACTGGCCCCTAATTTGGAGAGCAGAACCCATTCCAATAAGGGGGTCAGGCATTTGGGTATGTACTGGAATTGATGAGTGAGAGTGTTGCTCCCAGTCGTGCATACAGCCAGTTTTAAAAAGTTCTTACAATTTACTTCTCCTGACACACCTACAACTGGAGTCCTTTTGGTGCTCAAGGGTAAGGTAAGGGGATCGTTTAAAACCGAGTGGGTGGCTCCTGTATCTAAGAGGAATTGTTTTGGCTTTCCCTCTGTTAGGTTAACCTGGGGCTCTTCAGGGGAAATGGCAAGAGTCTCTCCTGCTTGGAGCCAGTCTCTAGGAAGCCCCGGGCCCCTTCATGGTTGGGGAGTCACTCACCATATGTTTTGTCGGCTGGCCTCGTTTGGAGCATTCATTTTTCCAGTGTCCCTCTTTAGGGGGTCAAAATTCTGCTGGCGGGATTTTTTCCATTCTCTTGATTCTGGTTGATGTGGTGAGGGGAACGGTTTCCCAGTTAAGGCTGCCACCAGCAGGGTAGCCTGTTTTCTTGCTTGGCAACTCTCCTTCTGCTCTTGTTCCTGGTCCCTATTATTAAAAACTTTAAAGGCTATTTCAGCTAATTGAGAGATAGGCATACCTGGTCCTCCATCCAATTTCTGGAGTTTTTTGCAGATGTCTGTAGAGCTTTGTCCTGTGAAGATGATATTAACCATTTGTTGATTCTCAGGATCCATGTCAGTGTGTCTCCGGAAAGCCTGAAAAATTACTTCAAGAAACTCAGAGGGGTTTTCTTTAGGTCCCTGAATTACTTCATAAATTTTTGAGCAGTTTTTCTGTTTTTGTACCCCAGTTTTAAGGCCTTCTAGTAAGCACTTTCTGTAACCCCTTAGCCTACTCATGCCCTCCCTCGAATTGTAATCCCTGGATCAACTCCAGGGACTGCATTATTGGCTGGCAGTTTTTGTCAGGATTTTGAAGGTCTTCTTTATGTTCTTTATCAGCAAACTGTGTAGCTTTTCCACAACCATTCTCCTTTCTTCAGAGCAGAGAACTTCCAGTCTGCCCAGGGGGGCTGATGGGTGTTAAAGATGGATGAACACATGTGCATCTTTGGAGGACCCTGATGGTATGTTGGGAGATTATTTTTCCAGTTAAACAAATCTAAAGTGGTGAAGGAAACATGCACCAAAGTGTTCCTAATTCTCCCCTCCGCTTCTGTTCTGGCTGGTGCCTCTCTTAAAGGGAATTGGCCCACTTCTGGATTACCTTCCTTGTCAATACTCAGGCTAGTTAAGAAAATGGACTGTCCCTGGCCAAATGTAGCACCACTGCCGGTGTGGGGTGGGGAGACACTTCCTGTTCCTGAGGTCGCGGGATCGGTGGGGGCCGCTCCCGAGGCACTGGGGCCAGGGTCCGCGGGAACCACTTGGGGAATCTGAGGGTAAATAGGATTATATGGGGGTGGCATTCCCATCACAACTTCGGACTCTTCTGCCTCGAGAACTTGTTTAGACTTCTTTGATTAACCTGTACCATCGATTTGCATTGGCATTGTAATCCCTGATTTTTGGGTGGGGGGATCAAGGGCTGTGTCCTCATGCAGGTGGGGACTCGGCCCCAGGGCACAGCGAGATCGCCACAAGGCCTGATAATACCTGTTACCGAAGACACAATCCACCACTTAGTAGCTACTCTGAAAAACTCTGAAGTACAACTTAAAATAGGTACCTGTTTCATGGCGCTGTCAGAACGTTTCTGTTCTCCAATGAGGGACTCGCGTGTTGTCCGGTCTGGGTTGGTGCAGCCCAGAAAGTCCTTCCGACCCAATGGAGGCTCGAGGGCGCCCTTCGGAGGAGGTTTCAGGACAGGACCTAACTTACCCCGAGCCAGAATGTCCGCTGTGTCCCATCTGGGGTGTCAAAATGGAGCCGTCAACTAATAGGTTCTTTTCAAGCAGACTAGCGAATTGAAGCCAGCCAGACACAGGGCTGGAAGAACAGAAAGGTTTATTCACAGTTTGCAAACTAGGAGGCAGGCAGGGTCTCATGACCTAAGGCTGCCGCTCAGCTCAACCAGGGCAGATTCGCTCCTTTTATAGGGAGTGACATACATATGCATGAACAGAGAGGGGAGGATCTTCAATCTAGTGATGCATGCGCAGCCCGCATAATTTTTGTGAATGAGTTTTTGCACACAGCTCTAAAAATATTGTTCACAGCCCTAAAAAAAATGGCAATGGGTCCCTACCGCCACCCCAGGAAGGTCACATATCCGGTAAATTCGGAGTTAGTGTGCCTGCTTCTTGGCTTTCTGCTGGGAGAAGAGAAGAAACCTGGGGATTCAACCAATCATGGTGAAGTGCTGTAAAGGTTGTAATAAAAATGTAGCAAGAGTAGACATTTCTGAAAATCCTTAATAACCCTTTCATGGCTGCCTGCTTCATAAGAAGATAAAAACAAGTTTGAGGACATAAAGATGACAGGTTGACTCTGGTGACCAGAACCTTGGTTATAAAAATGCAGGAGCATTCTGTTCACTTTGAATTAGTGCTGCTATTTGCCTTCAGGTCAGTTCCTCTGTCACTGCAGTATAATCTTCACAGGTGACGTTCACGTGGTGAAAATACGGTAACTATTGAAACCACCAGGACTCTGAGGACTACGTAGGATGTTTCTTGAATTTTAAGAGTCGCTGCAAAAATAAGAATCATCACTCCTCGCACAATAGGTGTGATATCTTTATGGGCTATATTCCAGGAATTCTTTTGCCACCTTCTTTTTACTTACCTTCTGAAAATTTTAGAAGCTGGTTTAGCTGAGACCACAGCGAGCTGTTGCCTGTGCAGGAAAGGAAAATAGGCGGGGATAAGAAAAAAGGTTACAAGGGAGGCTTCAAAGGCCAACTAGAGTGGTAGTGTTTCCAAACTTTAATGTGCACATGAGTCACCTGGGGACCTTGTCCAAATGTGGATTCTGACTCTGTAGCTGTGGGGTAGAGCCTGGGATTCTGCATTTCTAACAAGGTATTAGGTGATGACTGGGCTGTACTGGTCCTTGGACCCTACTTTTGGTAAGCAAGGATATCTATAGCTAAAAGAATATGTTTCATCCCAACTTCATCTTTTAATTATCAACTTTTGGCCAAGTTTTTTTGGTCTAAGTCCTCATTTTCAACTTCAATTGCCCTTTGGAATCACCTGGAGGGCTTTTAAAATTTTGATCAGATCAAAATGAAGTAGAGAAAATAGTTTTTCTCCAGTGTTTTAATATTAGAGAGAATATATTTTCTTGTTTGTTTTCGTATAACTGTATAAACTGTGATTAATCTCTAGTCTTTAGAAAATGGTGCAGGTTCTGTTCAAGACATGGCTGAGCAGCCTGTTCCACTCTTAACAAACACTCTAATACCTTACAACATGTTTTTTCCTGTTCACAATGGGTGATTGAGAACTTGACATAACTAATGTCATAATGATGCTTTAAGTAATCTCTAAAAACATTTTTTTATTACACCAGCTACACCGGCCTCTTCTAAAGGGGTGCGGAGTTCTCTCAGCTCCTGTGGCCTTGGTCTCTCTTCTTTTCTTTGTTTTCTTGAGACATGGCCTTCAGCCTATAAGACGGCAGCTAGAAAAGATGCCTGACATTTTTAATCTACAAATTTCTTTCTTGCTCCCTATCTCAGCCAGAGTAGACTTGGCAGAACAGTTCCACTAGCTGGGAGATTCTTATGTGAGTTTTTTTTAGCCTGTTACAAGTATACTGATTAGAGTCCAGATGTCTGACATGCATATCTTTAGTTTAGTAGTTTCTTTTAGCTGTTTTGTGACGTATAAGACCACCTGTGGACTGCGTGATCAAAACATTAGGTAACCCTGACCTTCCTCCTATAAAACTCTCCCATTGGCTCTTTAGAATTAGACAGAATTTGGGAGAAATTTAACTCCCTCTGTCTCTTGAATACAGGCATTCAATAAAGCCCTCTTTGTGCTTACCTCCTCCTGTCTTAGTATTGGTTTTGCACCAGGTGGCTTGAACCCGCAATTTGCGGTAACAAAAGAATTGTTTTAAGTTTCCCAGAAGATTCTAATGTACATCCAGGGCTGAGAACCACAGGTCTAAGCTGAAGACTGTTGGAAGATTAAATCACAATTTTCCAAGTGGGCCTAGTACAGTGGCTGGTACATTGTAAGGACTTAATGTGGTAACTCTTCCTCTCCTCTAGACCTCGCTTTTAGGTGTTCCCAGGCCTTGCCTTTACAGGGAACAGGAGGAATTTAGAAACTACTGAGTAGAAAGCTATAATACCTACTCGATTATGTCACTGTTCCTTTGGGAAGTGACACATTTCCTTTAGAAAGAGTCATACAGGAGGTTTTGTGGCCTTACCAGACAGCCAGATTCATCCTACATCTTTGGGGGAGATGGGGAAGAGGAAGTTGTTCAGGTTACCAAGCAATTCAGAGAGAATCACTGAAATATTTCCGAGTCTGAAAATTATGAAGTTCAAGTTTGGGTCCCAAATGGAAGGTTTAATCTATAGGGTTTAATGAAAAGATAAAGCGTTGTATAAATACAATATTGTCTATCACCAGTAAAAACCAAACCAATGCTGTTGAGTCAATTCCGACTCATAGCGACCCTATAGGACAGAGTAGAAAGCACTTTTATGAAGCTCTTAACCCTACTTCCTGTTTTTCTACTATTCCAGCTTATTGAAGGATGTAGATAGACAATGATATGGTCTAGTCTACAACTGTCCATTTCCTATTTGGGCTTGGCCCAGACCAAGTTTCTTTTCCTGGTGTTCCTGTTGGGGAGGATTAGGATCCTGGGCCTGCTCACACCACCATCTTCTCAGCATTCCCCTCAGAAGATGTATTTTAATGCCATGTTTTCCATTATCATTGAGTTCAAATAGATCCTCTTTTACTTCGAGATTTCTCCTTTGATTCATGCGTCATTTAGAAGGGTACTTCTCAATTTACAAATTATGAGGAATTTCTAGTTAGCATTTTATCACTGATTTCTAGCACAGATACATTGTGATTAGAGAAAATGCTTTGTGTGTTTTCCTTCCTGTGAAATTTCTTGACACTTGCTTTATGTTCAAAATATGGTTAATTTTTGTGAGTGTACCACATATGCTTGAAATAATATGTCTTGTACAGTTAGGTATAAAGACCTATCTATAAGGTTAAGATAGACTGCTGTTCAAATCTTCTACATCCTTACTGATTTTTGTCTGCTTATTTTATCAGTTTCTGAGAGAGGGGTATAACATCTACTCTGCTTGTGTATTTGTTTCTTTTGGCAGTTCTGTCATCATCTGCTTTATAAGATTTGCAGCCAAGACTCACTGCGGGAAATTGTGGGAGCTCAGGAAAGGAAGCAGCAACCCAGAGCAGGGGGCATGGAAAATGGGCTGGCAAGGACTTAAATCAGAAGTACTTTGCCCCAGAGCCAACAGAGAGAGGAAGCCTTCCTCTAGAGTCAGAGGCCTGAATTTGGACCTCTAGCCTCCTAAACTGTAAGAAAATAAATTTCTGTTCCTTAAAGCCACCCACTTGTGGTACTCCTGCCATAGCAGGACTAGATAACTAAGACAGCTCCTTATATTGAGTTGTTACTAGAAGTACATTGAAGCACTGTAGTTTTAAAAACATTTCTGTAATCACAGTGTGTTGATGTTATAAAGCTAGTAAACTTCCCCAGCCTTTTGACTGCCCTTCTTTAGATGCTTCCCTTGCTGTGGGTTTTCTTCTATTAGTGATTTGAAATAATAATTATCCCATTTATTTATATATATTTCATACAAGTAATTTACATTTCTGATAGTGGTTTTTTTTTTCTTACCAAAGTATGTATTAATAATCTTGTCAATTTTTGACATTAATTATAAAGAATATTTAGCCTACATGTTAATTCTACAGTATTTTTCTTCTTCTTTTGAAAGAAATTCAACTATTGTAAATTCTTTATTGATCTCTAAGTGTTATTAAAGTATCCAGCTAGCTCTTTTAGAAGGCCTCTGTATTGTTTCAAAACCACATGCAGTGTAGTCCTGTTGTTATTGTGTGCCATTGAGTCGATTCCAACTCATAGCAACCTTATAGGTCAGGGTAGAACTGCCCCATAGAATTTCCTAGGCTATAATCTTTCTTTTTTTTAATTTTTATTATGCTTTAAGTGAAAGCTTACAAATCAAGTTAGTCTCTCATACAAAAATTTATATACACCTTGCTGTATACTCCTAGTTGCTCTCCCCCTAATGAGATGCTCTCCCACTAATGAGACAGCACATTCCTTCTCTCCACTCTCTATTTTCATGTCCATTCGACCAACTTCTGATCCCCTCTGCCCTCCCATCTCCCATCCAGACTGGAGCTGCCCACACAGTCTCATGTCTACTTGATCCAAGAAGCCCACTCCTCACCAGTATCATTTTCTGTCCTGTAGTCCAGTCCAATGCCTGTCTGAAGAATTGGCTTTGGGAATGGTTCCTGTCTTGGGCTAACAGAAGGTCTGGGGACCATGACCTCTGGGGTCCTTGTAGTCTCAGTCAGACCATCAAGTCTGGTCTTTTTACGAGAATTTGAGGTCTGCATCCCACTGCTCTCCTGCTCCCTCAGGGGTTCTCTGTTGTGCTCCCTGTCAGGGCAGTCATTGGTTGTGGCCGGGCACCATCTAGTTCTTCTGGTCTTAGGCTGATGGAGTCTTTAGTTTATGTGGCCCTTTCTGTCTCTTGGGCTCATAATTACCTTGTGTTTTTGGTGTTCTTCATTCTCCTTTGCTCCAGGTGGGTTGAGACCAATTGATACATCTTAGGTGGATACTTGCTAGTGTTTAAGACCCCAGAAGCCCTTAGACTATAATCTTTACAGGAGCAGATCGCCAGGTCTTTTCTCCAAAGGAGCAGTTGGGTTCAAACTGTGACTTTTCAGTTAACAGCCGAGTGCTTAAACATTGTGCCACCAGGGCTCCTTATTATAGTCCTAGCCTCTTTCAAAATATTCTGCAGACCTATAGGCTAAAGAGCCCCAGTACTGACTCATCAAAGAGCAAAAGGTGAAGACACGTTGGAAATACACATTGTACATATTGTGCTTGAACTATTTACTCTCTTAGGGATCACTGATGCCAACCCATTGGTGTCAAGTGAGGTCCAACTCATAGCAACCCTATAGGACAGAGTAGAATTGCCCCATAGGATTTCCAAGGCTGTAATCTTTATGGAAGCAGACAACCACATTTTTTTCCTGTAGAGTGGCTGGCGAGTTCGAACTGCCGACCTTTCAGTTAGCAGCCGAGTGCTTTAACCACAGCGCCACCTGGGCTTCTCGTTATTGGTGCGCCCTATGTAAATAATCCTTGAAGACTAAGGTGCGCCTGACCCAAGCCTCAGACGCGTGCGAAAGCTGGACAATGAATAAGGAAGACTGAAGAAGAATTGATGCCTTTGAATTATGGCATTGGCGAAGAATATTGAATATAACCATGGACTGTCAAAAGAATGAACAAATCTGTCTTGGAAGAAGTACAGCTAGAATGCTCCTTATAAGCAAGGATAATGAGACTGTGTCTCACATACTTTGGACGCGTTACCAGGAGGGACCAGTCCCCGGAGAAGGACGTCATGCTTGGTAAAGTGAAGGATCAACAAAGGAGGGGAAGACCCTCAACGAGATGGATTGACACAGTGGCTGCCACAAGGGGCTCAAGCATAACAACAAAATTGTGAGGCTGGTGCAGGACTGGGCAGTGTTTGCTGTGTCGCACATGGGATTGCTATGAGGTGGAACCAACTCGACGGTACCTAACAACAAAAACAACATATATACACACATACACATGCCTGTACACATATATGCCTATGTACACATATACCAGCACATATATTTTATGGTTGTTTTTGCTGCTGTTTCAAAATTATATATGCAGTAGCAATTACCAACATGTCCTTTTTTCTTCTGTGCATTTTGGTGACATTGTTTACAAGCTGTTTACACTTCACCCTCATTTGGTGCTACCTTTCCTATCATCAAATATAACAAGCGTCTACTATCTAGAGAGTGAACCCTCCTCTCCTCCCTCCCCCGCCATCCCTGGTAACCGCTAGAATGTTAGTTTCTGTATATTTACCTGTTCATGTTATTTCATAAAAGTAAGAACATGCAATATTCATTTTTTTGTGATTAACTTATTTCCCTCAATATAATATCTGCCAGGTTCATTCATGTTCAAAGATGTTTTAGGAACTCACTTTTTTTTTTTTTTTTTTACCTCTGAGTAATATTTCATTATATGTATGTACCGCATTTTACTTATCTGTTCATTCACTGATGGGCACTTATGTTGTTTCCATTTTTTTTGACTAGCACTGCGATGAACATAGGTGTGCATATGTTGTTTCTGTCATTTCTATTAGATCCCTAGGGTATATACCTCTGAGTGGAATTGCTGGGTCACCACGGCACTCTACCTCTAGCGTTTTGAGGAATTGCCAGACTGTTTTCCACAATGGCTGTACCATTTTGCATTCCTACTGGCAATGGATGAGGGTTTGAAGGAAGGAAATTTAAGGTAAAAATCCCTTCTTTTTCCTGGATTGCATTCTAAAAACAGAAGCACAAGTAATGAGTAATTATTAGTGATTACCATATGCTTTGTTGAAGGATAACATCAAAACACTTGAAGGCTGTAATGAAATTCTGAGTGGCACCATTCAAAGGATACATGCTGTGTTGTAATCTGAGAAGGAACAGAATGTGAAGAATCAGGAGTGGGTAAGATTTTAGCTGCTCCGTGTTACTGTAACTTGGCTTTTGAACCTTTTTGTACATTGAGGAACTGAATTCTACCTTGTTCCGTGCTGTCAACAGTGTTCAGAGTGGGCATCTAGGAAGCTGAAGCTTCTTCTGAACAATGATCTGGAATTTCAAGTATTCATCTTACAGTGGCTTTTTGTATTTCAGGGCCTAGGAAGGATTTTTTTTTTTTCTTTTCATAAACCTGGGTAATTTTCACATCATTTGGCGCTGTCTTCCAGGAAACTTAGAGTAGCTGAGAAACTGTAGGAGAGATGACTGGCGATTTCCAGCCAAGTTGAACAGTCCTACCCCTCCGCATGCAAAACAGAGAATTGTCAATGTGAATTTGGCAAGTGTCTTCCTTTAAGAACAGCCATTCATTTGAGCTGTTCGACTGGGAGGATTTTCCACTTTATTTGCTTTCACCTTGTCAGCCAGTCATGTATGCCATTGAGCAGAAAGGTTGTAAATACCATGAAGTGTTTATGCCTTCAGGTATTTTTTTCAGTCCTCTTTTCTTCATGTGCTTGACTTTTGACTTGGATACAAAAGGTATCGACTGCTTTTTCCTGATAGGTAGGGGCTAGCTATGAGATAGGTTTTGCTGATGTTTCTTCTTTGTATCCTATTGCCCCCATGTATGCAGATATTGGAGCAAGGAAATAATCTATTGGAGAACTGGAAACATCTAATTTCAATGAATGGCTCAGATCTGTCAGAGGTAAACTACCTGTAATTGCAGTAGTTCCATTGTATACCTTAGCTTTGCTGAGAAACAAATATTTCATGCCACTGAGGGGAAACTGAAGACTAAACTAGAGCGGGTCCAGGAGGACAATGCTCAGCTTCAGACCAAGAAGAAGCAGGTAATGAAAAGCTACTTCCATAGATTGCATAATCAGAGAACAGAATATCACCCTTTCTTTATGTGTTTTCTCAAATCTGTTTTAAGGCCAGGAGACCTGACTGCAGGATTCTGTCCTCAGAGTCTCAGACTTTGAAACGTGGTCCCAGGTCAGGTGCATGTCCATATCACTTACCTCTTCTGCATTTCTTGTCTTCTGTACAATTCCCTGTGACCACCAGGAGGTTTATTCTTTGTCCTGTCATATACCAACCAACTACTAACCTGAGTAGCCTCATAGGGGTGATGCACAGGCTGATTAGGCCAGAAGTCAGGTCCCTGAAGACGTTTCATGATCAGATAGTGCTTAAGTGACCAGATGAGGTCATGTCCCGCAGAGTCCTCAGCCTGGCAGGGACTCTTACTGGGAGTCAGGCTCTTCCATTCATTCTGGGAAAGCATGCCAATCGCCTGCTTGGAAACTGTTTTTATTTGGGCACAGAAGGAATGTCTGAAGGCTGCTCTACACCATCTGTCTTAGTTATTGAGTGCTGCCATAACAGAAATACCACAAATGCATGGCTTTAACAAACAGAAATTTATTCTGTCACGGTCTAGTAGTCTAGAAGTCCCAATTCAGGGTACCAGCTCCAGGGGAAGACTTTCTCTTTCTGTCAGCTCTGGGGGAATGTCCTTGTCATCAATTTTCTGCTGGTCTAGGAGCTTCTCAGCACAGGGACCCTGGTTCCAAGAAACACACTTTAGTCCTGGCTCTTCTTTCTCTGTGGTAGGAGGATACTCTCCGCTATGTTTCTTTTTTATATCTCAAAAGAAATTGACTCAGAATACAACCTAATCCTGTAGATTGTGTCCTACTTCATTAAGATCGTAGAGGTTAGGATTTACAACACATAGAATAATCACATCAGATCACAAAATGGAGGACAGCCACATAATACTGGGAATCAGGCCTAACCAAGTTGACACAGTTTTGGGGGACACAATTTAGTGCATAACACCATCACTGTATCAACTTCCTTGACAGCTATTTCTGGGGTTCCAAAAACCCAATTCTGTTCTACTCCATCATTAATTTATGTCTAAACTAAGATGGACAATAGCAAGTGTTGGAGAGAATGGATGTGTAATGGGTTGAAGTGTGTCTCCCACACAAGAAATGTGAAAGTTCTAACCCCTGTACCTGAAAGTAGGATCTGTTTGGAAATAGGGATTTTCTGTAGTTATGTTAATGAGATCATACCTTACGGCACCTTTCTCCTCCTTTTCATCAAGACCTTGGCTGGACTCTAGGGTGACAGACCACGGAGGGGCCTGGGTTCTTCTTTCCCTGCCTCAGTCATCTGGTCCCAAAGTCTCTTGTGCAAAAGGCACTAGTTATTTAAGCTAATTATTTTTTATTTTGATTCTTTTTTTTTGCTTTTCAGTTGTAGCAGAAAACTGTGGTCTCTGAAAATGGGTACATGGAGCTCAGTGAAGAAATGCAATTATCAGAAAGAACAGTGGCTGTCTTGGGGAGGGCGGATCCCTTTTGCTCTTAGTTAAATCTCAAATGTTCTCTTGAACTGGCTGAATCTCCTCTAAGTATTGGCCTTGTGGGGTACTGTCTTAGTCATCTAGTGCTGCTATAACAAATACCACAAGTGGATGGCTTTAACAAAAAGAAGTTTATTCTCTCACAGTCGAGTAGGCAAGTCCAAATTCAGGGCGTCAGCTCCAGGGGAGGGCTTTCTCTCTCTGTCTGCTCTGGAGGAAGGTCCTTGTGATGTATCAGTCTTCCCTTGGTCTGGAAGTATCTCAGTGCAGGAACCTCAGGTCCAATGGATGCTCTCTGCTCCTGGCGCTGCTTTCTTGGTGGTATGAGGTTCCCATGTCTCTCTGCTTGCTTCTCTCTTTTATATCTCAAAAGAGATTGGCTTAAGACACTATCTAATGTTGTAGATCTCATCAATATAACTGCCACTAATCCATCTCATTACATCATGGTGATAGGATTTACAACACATAGGGAAATCACATTACGAGATAAAATAGTAGACAATCATACAAGGGAATCATGACCTAGCCAAGTTGACAGATATTTTTGAGGGACACAGTTCAATCCATGACAGGTCCCATCTCTGGATCCAGCCGAGGTATGTGCTGGCACATGTAGAGTACCAAGCGAGTACAGAACACTGACTTCTCAATTGCACTGAGCTGTAGACTTTAAGTAGGTCAGTTGTATTGTATGTGAGTTATATCTTAACGTGTTATTTTAAAAAATGTACAGTCTCACTTCACACACATGAATATGTCTGAGTTAAGATGGACAATAGCAAGTGTTGGGGAGAATGGGCGTGTTACGGGTTGAAGTGTGTCCCACCTACACAAGAAATGTGAAAGTCCTAACCCCTATATCTAGAAGTAGGACCTGTTTGGTAATAGAGGTTTTCTGTAGTTATGTTAATAAGATCATATCTGAGTAGGGAGGATCCTAAACCTTGTCACTCAGAAGTATCTTATAAAGACAGAATAGAAACAGGGTTAAGGCACTGTGCAATGACGGAGGAACGCTAAAGACTGCTGACTGCTACCAAAAGCTGAAAGAGACAAAGAAGACCTATTGCCCTGAATTCAAACTTCTGGTCTCCAGAACTGAGACAGTACGTTCTGTTTTTAAAAGTCACCCACTAGTGGTGTTTTTGGTTATTGCAGCTCCTGGTCGCTAAGACAGAACTTGCAAAGTTTGTATGTTGCTGTTGTGAATGTAAAATGAAAACCAGTGTGTCAGTTCCTCAGAAAGTTGAAAATAGAATTATCCTATAATCCAGCAATTCCTCTACTAGTTATATACCCAAAAGAATGAAACTTAAACATACTTATATGAAATATTCATAACATCTTTATTCACAATAACTAAAAGAAAACAACACAAATGTCCATTAACAGAAGAATGGATAAACAAAATGGTATATTCATACAACTGAATACTGTTCAACTATTAAATGAGGGAAACTCTGATACACGATACAACACTGATGAACCTTGACAACTTTCTGAGTGAAATAAGCCAGATGCAAAAGGAAATACGGTGCATGATTTCAATTATATGAGATATCCGAAATCGGCAAATTTGTAAAGAAAGTGGATTACATGTTGTCAGGGGCTGTGTGAAGGGAGAAATGAGAAGTTATAGTTTAATGGGCACAATGTTTCTGTTTGGTATAATTGAGAATTTCTAGAAATCATGATAGTTATACAACCCTCTGTAAGTGAATGTGAGAAACTGAGTTGTACGTTTAAAATGGTTTAAACTGTAAACTTTAAGTAAACCAATGAAATATTTTTTAAAATAACATCAGATTTTTCCTCATGCTGCGTCTTTCCTCTCCTAGTCTTTGGCTAACTGCGTCGCACAGTCCACTTCCTTACCTTGTGCACATTTCAGAGTTTAAGTTTTGCCATTCTTTGGTTAAATTTATCCTAAGTGTTTTGTTCTGTTTGACAACATTGTAAATGGAAGTGCTTTCTTAATTTCGTTTTCAGATTATGCATTTCAAGTATGTAGAAAAACAACTGATTTTTTATTTACATCTGTATTTACTCTTCGTTTCCTGTGTCATATCTTTTTATTCTACTTCTTTAATTATTTCTTTCATTAAGTGAATATTGACTAGTGAAGCCCTTACATCTTTTAATTTTTTTTTCTATATTTGATGATTTTGGGGTGATTGCTCTGGGTTTAGTATCTGTATCTTAACTTCTCAGAAGCAACTTCGGATTTACACTGGCTTAATTCTAGTGACATTACTCCTACCTAACTCTATTCTCTTTTCTCCCTTTTTATGCTATTATTTTCATACATATTACATGCATGAGTATTACAACCCAACTATGCATTATCATAACTATTACTTTATCATCTGTATTCATTGCTATAGACCCATAGAGCTTTGATCCCACTCACCTTATTTATGCTGTTATTGACAAGAAGATTACACATATAGTACACTTCTATGTGTTACAGGCCTAACAGTCCATTGTATGTGTATTATTTTATACAATTGCTTTTTAGATCAGTTAAGAGAGGGAGAAAAAAGATGCATTTCTATTGACTTTTATAATCACATCATTACCTTTACCAGTGCTCTATTTTTTTCATGTGGATTCAAATTACTGCCTGGAGTTACGTGCTTTCATCTTGAAGAGCTCCCTTTAGTTGTTCTTTTAAGGTGACTCTGCTAGCAACTAATTGTTAGCTTCCGTTTGTCTGGGAATGTCTTTTTTTTTTTTAATAATTTTTATTGTGCTTTAAGTGAAAGTTTATAAATCAAGTCAGTCTGTCACATATAAGCTTATATGCACCTCACTCCATACTCCCATTTACTCTCCCCCTAATGAGTCAGCCTGCTCCCTCCTTCCAGTCTCTCCTTTCGTGACCGTTTTGTCACTTTCTAACCCTCTCTACCCTCCCATCTCCCCTCCAGACAGGAGATGCCAACACAGTCTCAAGTATCCACCTGATACAAGTAGCTCACTCTTCATCAGCATCTCTCTCCAACCCATTGTCCAGTCCCTTCCATTTCTGATGAGTTGTCTTCGGGAATGGTTCCTGTCCTGGGCGAACAGAAGGTTTGGGGACCATGACCGCCGGGATTCTTCTAGTCTCAGTCAGACCATTAAGTCGGGTCTTTTTATGAGAATTTGGGGTCTGCATCCCACTGATCTCCTGCTTCCTCAGGGGTTCTCTGTTGTGCTCCCTGTCAGGGCAGTCATCGGTTGTGGCCGGGCACCAACTAGTTCTTCTGGTCTCAGGATGATGTAAGTCTCTGGTTCATGTGGCCCTTTCTGTCTCTTGGGCTCATAGTTATCGTGTGACCTTGGTGTTCTTCATTCTCCTTTGATCCAGGTAGGTTGAGACCAATTGATGCATCTTAGATGGCCGCTTGTTAGCATTTAAGACCCCAGACGCCACATTTCAAAGTGGGATGCAGAATGTTTTCATAATAGAGTTTATTTTGCCAATTGACTTAGAAGTCCCCTTAAGCCATAGTCCCCAAACCCCTGTCCTTGCTCCGCTGACCTTCGAAGCATTCAGTTTATCCAGGAAACTTCTTTGCTTTTGGTCCAGTCCAGTTGAGCTGACCTTCCCTGTATTGAGTATTGTCCTTCCCTTCACCTAAAGTAGTTCTTCTATAACCCTCTCCCACCCTCCCTCCCTCCCCCCTCTCATAACCACAAAAGTATGTGTTCTTCTCAGTTTATACTATTTCTCAAGATCTTATAATAGTGGTCTTATACAGTATTTGTCCTTTTGCACCTGACTAATTTCCTCAGCATAATGCCTTCCAGGTTCCTCCATGTTATGAAATGTTTCACAGATTTGTCACTGTTCTTTATCGATGTGTAGTATTCCATTGTGTGAATATACCATAATTTATTTAACCATTCATGCGTTGATGGACACCTTGGTTGCTTCCAGCTTTTTGCTGTTGTAAACAGTGCTGCAATAAACATGGGTGTGCATTTATCTGTTTGTGTAAAGGCTCTTATTTCTCTAGGGTATATTCCAAGGAGTGGGATTTCTGGGTTGTATTTTTTTTTTTTATGGTAGTTCTATTTCTAACTTTTTAAGAAAACGCCAGATAAATTTCCAAAGTGGTTGTACCATTTTACATTCGCACCAGCAGTGTATAAGGGTTCCAATCTCTCCGCAGCCTCTCCAACATTTATTATTTTGTGTTTTTTGGATTAATGCCAGCCTTGCTGGAGTGAGATGGAATCTCACGGTAGTTTTAATTTGCATTTCTCTAATGGCTAATGATCAAGAGCATTTTCTCATGTATCTGTTAGCTGCCTGAATATCTTCTTTAGTGAAGTACGTGTTCATATCCTTTGCCCAATTTTGATTGGGTTGTTTGTCTTTTTGTAGTTGAGTTTTAACAGAATCATATAGATTTTAGAGATCAGGCGCTGGTCGAGATGTCATAGCTGAAAATTCTTTCCCAATCTGTAGGTGCTCTTTTTACTCTTTTGGTGAAGTCTTTAGATGAGCATAGGTGTTTGATTTTTAGGAGCTCCCAGTTATCTGGTTTCTCTTCGTCATTTTTAGTAATGTTTTGTAGTCTGTTTATGCCTTGTATTAAGGCTTCTAACGTTGTCCCTATTTTTTCTTCCATGATCTTTATCGTTTTAGTCTTTATGTTTAGGTCTTTGATCCACTTGGAGTTAGTTTTTGTGCATGGTGTGAGGTATGGGTCCTGTTTCATTCTTTTGCAAATGGATATCCAGTTATGCCAGCACCATTTGTTAAAAAGACTATCTTTTCCCCAATTAACTGACATGGGGCCTTTGTCAAATATCAGCTGCTCATATGTGGATGGATTTATATCTGAGTTCTCAATTCTGTTCCATTGGTCTATGTGCCTGTTGCTGTACCAGTACCGGGCTGTTTTGACTACTGTGGCTGTATAATAGGTTCTAAAATCAGGTAGAGTGAGGCCTCGCACTTTATTCTTCTTTTTCAGTAATGCTTTACTTATCTGGGGCTTCTTTCCCTTCCATATGAAGTTGGTGATTTGTTTCTCCATCACATTTAAAAATGTCATTGGAATTTGGATTAAAAGTGCATTGTATGTATAGATGACTTTTGGTAGAATAGACATTTTTACTATGTTAAGTCTTCCTATCCATGAGCAAGGTATGTTTTTCCACGTACGTAGGTCCCTTTTAGTTTCTTGCACTAGTACTTTGTGGTTTTCTTTGTATAGGTCTTTTACATCTTTGGTAAGATTTATCGCTAAGTATTTGATCTTCTTGGGGGCTACTGTGAATGGTATTGATTTGGTGATTTCCTCTTCGATGTTCTTTTTGTTGATGTAGAGGAATCCAAGTGATTTTTGTATGTTTATCTTATAACCTGAGACTCTGCCAAACTCTTCTATTAGTTTCAGTAGTTTTCTGGAGGATTCCTTAGGGTTTTCTGTGTGTAAGATCATATCATCTGCAAATAGAGATAATTTTACTTCTTCCTTGCCAATCCGAATGCCCTTTATTTCTTTGTCTAGCCTAATTGCTCTGGCTAGGACCTCTAGCACAATGTTGAATAAGAGTGGTGATAAAGGGCATCCTTGTCTGGTTCCCGTTCTCAAGGGAAATGCTTTCAGGCTCTCTCCATTTAGGATGATATTGGCTGTTGGCTTTGTATAGATGCCCTTTATTATGTTGAGGAATTTTCCTTCAATTCCTATTTTGCTGAGAGTTTTTATCATGAATGGGTGTTGGACTTTGTCAAATGTCTTTTCTGCATCAATTGATGAGATCATGTGGTTTTTGTCTTTTGTTTTATTTATATGGTGGATTACATTAATGGTTTTTCTAATATTAAACCAGCCTTGCATACCTGTTATAAATCCCACTTGGTCCTGGTGGATTATTTTTTTGATATCTTGTTGTATTGTATTGGCTAGAATGTTGTTGAGGATTTTTGCCATCTATGTTCATGAGGGATATAGGTCTGTAATTTTCTTTTTTTGTGGCATCTTTACCTGGTTTTGGTATCAGGGATATTGTGGCTTCATAGAATGAGTTAGGTAGTATTCCATCATTTTCTATGCTTTGAAATACCTTTAGTAGTAGTGGTGTTAACTCTTCTCTGCAAGTTTGGTAGAACTCTGCAGTGAAGCCGTCCGGGCCAGGGTTTTTTTTGTTGGGAGTTTTTTGATTACCTTTTCAATCTTTTTTTTTTGTTATGGGTCTATTTAGTTGTTCTACTTCTGATTGTGTTAGTTTAGGTAGGTGGTGTTTTTCTAGGAATTCATCCATTTCTTCTAGGTTTGCAAATTTGTTAGAGTACAATTTTTCGTAATGATCTGATATGATTCTTTTAATTTCAGTTGGGGCTGTTGTGATATGGTCCATCTCATTTCTTATTCGGGTTATTTGTTTCCTTTCCTGTATTTCTTTAGTCAGTCTGGCCAATGGTTTATGAATTTTGCTAATTTTTTCAAAGAACCAGTTTTTGGGTTGTTAATTCTTTCAGTTGTTTTTCTGTTCTCTAATTCATTTAGTTCAGCTCTAATTTTTATTATTTGTTTTCTTCTGGTGCCTGATGGATTCTTTTATTGCTCACTTTCTATTTGTTCAAGTTGTAGGGACAGTTCTCTGATTTTGCCTCTTTCTTCTTTATGTATGTGTACATTTATTGATATAAATTGACCTCTGAGCACTGCTTTTGCTGTGTCCCAGAGGTTTTGATAGGAAGTGTTTTCATTCTCGTTGCATGCTATGAATTTCTTTATTCCCTGCTTAATGTCTTCTATAACCCAGTCTTTTTTGAGCAGGGTATTGTTCATTTTCCAAGTATTTGATTTCTTTTCCCTGATTTTTCTGTTATTGATTTCCACTTTTATGGCCTTGTGGTCTGAGAAGATGCTTTGTAATATTTTAGTGCTTTGGATTCTGCAGAGGTTTGTTTTATGACCTAATATGTGATCTATTCTAGAGAATGTTCCGTGTGCACTAGAAAAAAAAGTATACTTTGGAGCTGTTGGGTGGAGTGTTCTGTATAGGTCTATGAGGTCAAGTTGGTTGATTGTAGCAATTAGGTCTTCCGTGTCTCTATTGAGCTTCTTACTGGAAATCCTATCCTTCTCCGAAAGTGGTGTGTTGAAGTCTCCTACTATAATTGTGGAGGTGTCTATCTCACTTTTCAGTTCTGTTAAAGTTTGTTTTATGTATCTTGCAGCCCTGTCATTGGGTGCATAAATATTTAATATGGTTATATCTTCCTGGTCAATTGTCCCTTTAATCATTATGTAGTGTCCTTCTTTATGCTTTGTGGTGGATTTAAGTTTAAAGTCCATTTTGTCAGAAATTAATATTGCTACTCCTGCTCTTTTTTGCTTGATATATTTTTTTGCATCCTTTGATTTTTAGTTTGTTTGTGTCTCTAAGTCTAAGGTGTGTCTCTTGTAGGCAGCATATAGACAGATCATGTTTCTTTCTCCACTCTGAGACTCTCTGTCTCTTTATTGGTGCATTTAGTCCATTTACATTCAGCGTAATTATAGAGAAGTATGTGTTTAGTGCTGTCACTTTGATGCCTTTTTGTGAGTGTTGTTGACAGTTTCATTTTTCCACTTACTTTTTTGTGCTGAGATGTTTTTCTTTGTAAATTTTGTTTTCCTCATTTTCATAGTAGTCGAATTTATGTTTGCTGAGTCGTTATGTTTTTCTTGGTTTTTATTTTGAGTTATGGAATTGTTAGACCTCTTTGTGGTTACCTTAATATTTACCCCTATTTTTCTAAGTAAAAACCTAACTTATATCGTCCTATATCGCCTTGTTTTCCTTTCTATATGGCAGTTCTATGCCTCCTGTATTCAGTCCCTCTTTTTGATTATTGTGATCTTTTACATAATTACTTCAATGATTCCCTGTTTTGAGCATTTTTTTCTTTTTAAAATTAATCTTAATTTGTTTTTGTGATTTGCCTATTTGAGTTGATATCAGGATATTCTGTTCTGTGACCTTGTGTTGTGTTGGTATCTGATATTATTGATTTTCTGACCAATTTCCTTTCATATTTCTTGTAGCTTTGGTTTGGTTTTTGCAAATTCTCTAAGCTTGTGTTTATCTGTAAATGTCTTAATTTCACCTTCATATTTGACAGAGAGTTTTGCTGGATATATGATCCTTGGCTGGCAGTTTTTCTCCTTTAGTGCTGTATATATGTCATCCCATTGCCTTCTTGACTGCATGGTTTCTGCTTAGTCTGAACTTATTGATTCTCCTTTGTAGGAGACCTTTCTTTTATCCCTGGTTGCTTTTAAAATTTTCTCTTTATCTTTGGTTTGGCAAGTTTGATGATAATATGTCTTGGTGATTTTCTTTTTGGATCAATCTTATATGGGGTTCGATGAGCATCTTGGATAGATATCCTTTTGTCTTTCATGATGTCAGGGAAGTTTTCTGCCAACAGATCTTCAACTATTCTCTCTGTATTTTCTGTTATCCCTCCCTGTTCTGGGACTCCAATCACACGCAAGTTATTCTTCTTGATAGAGTCGCACATGATTCTCAGGGTTTCTCCTTTTTTTTAAATTCTTTTATCTGATTTTTCTTCAACTATATTGGTGTGAATTGCCTTATCCTCCAAGTCCCCCACTCTACATTCCAATTGCTCGATTCTGCTCCTCTTCCTATTGAGTTGTCTAATTCTGTAATTCTACTGTTAATCTTTTGGATTTCTGAATGCTGTCTCTCTATGGATTCTTGCAGCTTATTAATTTTTCCACTATGTTCTTGAATAATCTTTTTGATTTCTTCAAATGCTTTATCAGTGTGTTCCTTGGCTCTTTCTGTAGATTGCCTTATTTCATTTTTGAGGTCATCCCTGATGTCTCGAAGCATTCTGTAAATTAGTTTTTTATATTCTGCATCTGGCAATTCCAGGATTGTATCTTCATTTGGGAAAGATTTTGATTCTTTAATTTGGGGAGTTGTAGAAGCAATCATGGTCTGCTTCTTTATGTGGTTTGATATCGACTGTTGTCTCCGAGCCATCTATAAGATATTGTAATGATTTATTTTATATTTGCTCACTGAGTCTTGTTTTCTTTCAATATACGTAGATGGGCTACTAGATTGCACTGTCTTGATTGTTGTAGCCTTTGAATCACTTATGTCCTATTACCAGCTGGTTTGGGCTGTTACCAGATATATAAGCCTAAGAGTCCATTCACTATTCTTGAGTGGAGTCTGATTTTGGGTTACCAAGTGTGTGGTGTAGACTGTCACCTATTCACTTAGAGGAGTAGTGGTGATAGTTGTGTGCACCAGATTCTAGTAGCAGCAGGGGGTCACACTCCAGGGGAGACAAGGTGCTGACAGGCTTCCCCCAAGTGCCAGTGAGGTAGGTGTGTCTCTATTCCTAAAGCACTTTCGTGGGTGGGCTCTGCAGCTGTACCATAGGCACCCAAAATATGCACCTCTACAGACTGGTAGGTGTCACTATCCTCAGACCCCTATGGGAGGAGGCTAGGTGGTTTGGGTGGAGCTTCAGCCCTCAGTTCCCAGTTGTGGGTCAGTGAGGGCTCTGTTTAATAGTTAGAGGTATCAGACCTGGGAAACTTGTCTTTCCCATCAGATCACTATCACAATTGCCTTTGCATTATAATGGCCACCTTGTTCCCTGTAGGGATGAAAGCCCTAGACTGTGGATCTCATATGCTTGGCTGGAGCTGGTTCTGTATTTTTAGTTTAATTTCGGGATGTCAGGGAAGGATTTTTGGTCCCTGGGTTTTTTGTAGCTGCTTCTCTCAGGCCAGGAGAATGGGTTAGGAAAAGACAAAACAAACAAACAAACAAACAAACAAAACAAAAACCCCGCAGAGCACTTCACTCTCTGGCCCAGGAAATTCCAATCTTAATGAAGCCGCTTGGGAAGGGGAGGGGAGGGATCAGATAGATAGGAGAGAGTAGCACCCAGGAATATAGAGAAAGTTACTTATCTTGCTTGGTGATGACTGTTTTATCTGAGATTCCCGAGGGGCCTGTAGCCTGTGTGCGTTGGCTGGGTCGAGATTGCCCCTGAGGGTCAGGCCCGCTTCCCATGCTTGTGCTGTCTCAGAAGCCCTGGTCAGTTCCTCCACTCCCAGTCCAAAGCCCAGCGCCAAGGTTGCCTGGCTGGGATGCCGCACTCCAGGCTCCAAAACCAGTCGCTGCCTCCTGGTGATTTCTCCTCCTGTCAGCCATGTCACTGCGCTGCCTGCGTGCACCGGCTGGGCTTCCCCTGAGGCCACTTCTGGGGGCTAGGGCTGCGTCCCGTGTTTGTGCCGTCTCAGGATGCCGTGCTCAGCTCCGCTGCGCCCAGTCCAAAGCCTGGCGCCAAGGTTTTCTGACTGGGACGCTGGCTCCAGGCTCCGAAAACAGTTGCTGCTTCCCCGTGGTTGCTCGTTCTCTCATTAGCCGCGTCAGTGTGCAGCCTGCTTGTGCTGGCTGAGTCTCTGTCACTCAGGTCAGCTCTTTAGATCTGTGTTTGATAGTCAGGGTTCGTAGACTGTCATTTTATGTGATTGATTCACTTGTTTTTCCGAATCTTTGTTGCAATAGGGATCCGAGGTAGCTTCTACCTACTCAGCCATCTTGGCCCCGCCTCCCGAATGTCTTTTTTTCACCTTCTTTTTTGGAAGATAGCTTTGCAGGATCTAGGATACTTGAGGTGGAGGGGTGTTGCTTTCTTAAACCGCTTTGGCTGTCTTGTCACATTGCCTTCAGGCCTCCATTTCACTGTATTGAGAAGTCAGGTGTTAATCGTATGTGTTTCCTCTGTGAGGAGTCATTTTTCTCTTGCTGCTTTCAAGATTTTCTCCTTGTCTTTAACTTTCCATGTTTTTACAGGTTACTGGAAGAGTACAGAACCCTCAGCCTACCAGGAGAGACTTGCTTATCAACCATGTGGAGATAGTGATTCTGCTGGTGTTCATCATCTCAGTAGCATCTCTGTGGTTTTGGGGACACAACCAGCTTTAGAACACAGGCAGTGGGAGCCACCCCCTGGACTCGTGTCTTTAAAGTGCAGGCTGGAAAGCCACATACACTTTCTGTGTTCATTGTAGAAATGATGCTTGAGTTCCTTCCCAAGTGGGATGTCATTGTGGTGCACTGTGAATTGTTATCCACTGTGAAAATCTTTAAAAAGAATTTACCTACTGCCCGAGCAGCCAAGGAGGGTCCTGATCTGTCTGTCCTTTGAGAAGGTCCTGGGGAAGGAGTGGGGAGTGGTTGGGCAGGGCTTGGCGGCTCCTACAAGGAGGCCTGCATTTAAGAACTGGCTTGAATTTCTAGTGGCAAAGTGGAACATTAATATGGAGCATAACAGAAGCTTTAGAACCTGGACTAGGTCAGAGAGGGTCCAAAGAAGCCAGAGCCTCCATTACATCAGGGAACCTGGAGCTCAAGGCAGGTACAGTGCTCATGGCAACGAGAATCACCTCAGACAAGGCCGTGGGTGGGGTTAGGGTTTCTGAAGTTGTGTTGCTCTGGGCAGGTCTGTCTTCAAGGCTGGGGCTGAGGGGCAGGTTAAAGTTGCACCCACAGCTGAGCTGGGCCAAGGGAGGGAGAATTTTGCTCTGGTGGGTGAGAATGGGCTGAGAGTTGAGTGAAATGAAAGGGAAGATCCCCTCTTAAGAACCTACACAGTGGCTGACTTATAATGGGAAGGATCAGAACCCCAAAGAAGGGTATGATGGTTAAGGTTGTGTGTCAACTTGGACAGGCCACGATTCTCAGTGGTTTGGCAGTTAGGTAATGATATAGTTTGGCAATTATGTAATGATATAATTTGGCAGTTATGTAATGATGTAGTCACGTTCCATGATGTGATTTGATACGATCAGTCAATCAGTTGTAAGGGAAGTTTCCTTGGGAGTGTGGCCTACATCCTATGTATATATGTACATTCTGGCAAAGCTCACTTTGCTTGCTCCGGATCCTGCGTACATCTCAACATCTGACCTCTAGCTCCTGGGACCTGAGCCAGTCCTGCTTTACTGCCTGCTGATCTTGGGATTTGTCAACTTCTGCAGTCTGTGAGCCATCAGTCTGCCATCTGACCTATCGATCTTGGGTTTGTCAGACCCGCAGCTACTTGAGTCAGGAGAAGCCTCCAGCTGACTCCTGACCCACAGACTTGGGACTTGGCCAACCTCTACAACCATGTGAGCCATTTCCTTGAGATAAATCTCTGTCTACGTATATAAGCTTCACTGGTTTTGTTTCTCTAGAGAACCCATCCTAAGACAGAGGGAATACATTAGCATGTTTCTATGTGCACCATCCTTTATTCCTGAGCCACCAACAATCTCTGACAGGCCTAGTGCTGACTCTCTTGTGGAACAAGGGAAAAAGCTAGCAGATTCCACCAGACAGGCATCAGAGTGGAACTGGGGAGCATCTGTCCCGTGGGGTGGTCCCTATGACAGAGATATAACAAGGAGAGGCCCTGTGGGGACACAACATACACGTCCCCCCCCACCCAGACTATCCAGAAAGCTTAAACAACGGGGAACTTATCTCAGACTCATAATTTCTGACAGGTTTTCTTGACCTTCTGTATTTTCCCTGGATGACACAGAGCTGTAAACTGTGGAAAAACTCCAAAAAGGCACCAAAAGTACATGGTGGCCTCCGACAGTCTGGCTGCCAGGCTCCAGTCATCTTCTTTCCCAAGTGGTCCCAACTGAGGATTCCTGGGCCTTGACAAGAGGACTTAACAGTCTTCCTCATGGCCATTTGTCCTGCCAATAAAACATATCCATACTTCATTCTTGAGAATGTCTGCTTTCCTGACAAAACCCCGCTGTTCTTTTCATCACTTTTCCCAGCATAACAGTAATTCATTGTAATGATTATGCCCTGTTGCCACGGAGTGAGGCAGTATATGCTTCGTGAGGTTATTTATATTTTAAATAAAAATCACGTATATTCATATTAGATTTTGTGCTTTCAAGGTTATAGCCCTTGGTGTATGACTTAATGCCATTAGAAGAACAGTCTCCTGAGACAAAATCAGCTTACCACAGTCTTTCTCAAAACCTCACAGGACTGTTGATACTGCAGTGGAGACTAATCCTTTACCTTCCTTCCCTCAGGAAGATGATGTGGAAGAGTCACAGCTGATCTTCTATAGACATGCAGTGTGGAAGAGAAACACTTCCTTGTTGTGGTAATCCTCTAGAATTATGCTCACTCTTAAACCACACCATAACTCTGTCTATCCTGGCTGAAAAAAAAAAAAAGGATGAGTTAATGCCATTAGGAGACAATTTCCTGAGACAAAGTCAACAGGATTCCTAAAATCCTCAGAGAGGAATGATGTCAGAAAAATGGCAAAGTAGGCAGCTTCAAGCTCCTGCAACCCCAAAGAAGCATCGAAAAGCAAGCATAAACTGTCAGGCCCAAATCTGTCAGAACTCTGAAAAAGAGCCAAAGGTTTACAGCAACCAAGGGAACAAAGACAAAATCAAGACAAAGACAACTTCCAAGTGGTAGGTAAGCACTACAGCTTTTCCATTTGCCTGCACATCACTCCCTCCCTGGCTGGGCAGCCACTTGAAGACGGCAGCAGTTTTACCAGTGTGGGACCCTGGCCACTGATGCTGGAGGGAGCAGAGCAGACCTTCTTCACTAAGTTTTGGGTTTTTCTTCACTAATTTTTGGGTTTGTCTGGTGCTTACCCAAAAGACTGAAGTAGTTGCTAGTCTGTTTCACTTATCTTAAAATTCACTTGGGGCTGAAGAGTGGCAAGCATTGCTTGAAAACACCGTAAGGTAAACAATCAACACATGGAACCATGGGGCAAAAGAGAACAATTTCAATATATAATAGACTGTTTAAGGACTCAGAGAAAAGTTGAAAAGAGAGTTTTTTTGGGAATTAGGGCATTCAAAAGCACCCAGGCATGGGGGGAGGGGGATTTATTTTATTACTTTTTATATAATTTTATTTATTTTGTTGTTATTATTCAGAATATACACAGCAAAACATACGCCAATTTAACCGTTTCTACATGTATTATTTAGTGACATTGATTACATTCTTCAAGTTCTGCAACCATTCTCACCCTCTTTTTCTAAGTTGTTCCTCTGCCATTAACATAAATTCACTGCTCCCTAAGGTTCCTGTCTAATCTTTCTAATTGCTGTGGTCAACTTGATCCCATGTAGATGGAAACCCTGGTGGCGTAGTGGTTAAGTGCTACGGCTGCTAACCAAAGGGTCGGCAGTTTAAATCCGCCAGGCGCTTCTTGGAAACTCTATGGGGCAGTTCTACTCTGTCCTATAGGGTCGCTATGAGTCGGAGTCAACTTGACAGCACTGGTGGTGGTGTGTGAGATATCTCTTAAAACAGCAGAATGCTCAAGACAGACCTTTTTTATGAGCTAAATTATTGTTTGGTTTTAAGAAGACTTCGGGGGATATTTTTGCTCTAAGGTTTAGAGATTATCTCAGGGCAATAGTTTCAGGGGTTTATCCAACCTTTACGGCTCCAGGAAATTTGGAGTCCCTGAGAATTTGAAATTCTATTCTGCATTTTTCCCCTTTTGAACAGAATTCCTTTATGAAATCTTTGATCAAAATGTTCAGTAATGGTAGCTGAGCACCATCCAGTTTTTCTGGTCTCATGGTAAAGGAAGCAGTTGTTTGTGGAAGCAATTAGCTACCTATTCCAAATCCTCCTCCGATTCCTGGCTCTCCTTTTTCCTCTGTCATTCCAGGTGAATGGAGACCAATTGTTCTGCCTTAAATCACCACTTGCAAGCTTTTAAGACCCCAGGCACTACGCATCAAACTAGGAGGTAACTTTCTGAATTTTTTTTTCATGACAGAGCATTGGATATTCTCAAATGCTTTATCTGCATCAATTAAGTGATCCTGTGTGGGCTTTTGAGCTTCATTCTATTAATGTAGTCTGTTACATTGATTGATTTTTATGTTAAATCACCCTCGCATTTCTGGGATAAATCCCTCTTGCTCACAGTGTATAATCCCTTGGATGTGCTGTCAGATTTACACTGAGGATTTTTACATCCATATTCTTAAGGGATAGTGCTCCACATTTTTATTTGCTATGAAGTCTTTCTATATCTGGCCTTGGTATCACTGAGTTCATATATATTCCTTTACCCCTGAGATTTCTCCTTTGATTCGTGTTTCATTTAAAAGGGTACATTACCATTTACAACATGAGGAGTTTCTAGTTAGCACTTCAACATAATTTCTAGCACAGTTACGTTATGATCAGAAAACAAGAGAACATGTTCTCTGTGATTTCATTCCCCTGACATTGATGGAGACGAGCTTCATGTCCAGAATAGAGTGATTTTTGTAAATGTACCATGCGTGCTTGAAAATAACGTTTCATGTACAGTTCTTAGGAATAATGAGATAAACACATATATATACATCGGTTTTCTATTCAAATGTTCCACATCCTCACTGACGTTTGTTTGTTGATTATATGAGTTGCAGAGAGAGGGCAGAGGTGTGAACTCCCCTGCTCTGCTTCTGTTTGTTTCTACTCACAGCTCTGTCATCATTCACGCTATAAGTTTTGTAGCCAAGACTTAGGATGGGAAATTCTGGGAGCTCAGGAAAGAGGGGAACAACCCAGAATGTGGGGGACAAGGAAGATGGGTTGGGATGGACCATAAATCACAAGTTTCTTGATGGTCCCAGAGAGGACCTGTAGTTGGTATGGCAGTTGCTCTGGGATGGTACATGGTGGGTTACCTGTGGTGTTTCAGGCTTGGGTTCCATTGTGATGCGTCAGGGGCAAAGGCAGGGATTGGACGAGGGAGAATTTATAAGCCAAGCGAGTTACTAAGGCATTGACCACACAGGAGAAGGCTACTGATCCTGCGAGTCCAACTCTTCTGCTCCTTGCAGCCTGCTGACCTGCTGACCTACTAACCTACTGACTGACTTTGAAACCTCCTCCAACTTCTCTCCTGTGTGGTCTCCTCGCTCATCCATCCCACTCCTGCCATCTCTACCATTTTCCCTTCCCTTCCCCCCCCCCCCGTTCCCCCCTCCCAGGGGAACAAGCACCCCGTCTCTCCAGGCCATACCCCTTGTTCCACTCATATACAACTGGCCCTGTCCCCATCCCACACTTACCCAACTCCTACTTTGTGCCACTGAGCCTCCCCAAGGGGACAGGACATGAAGGCACAAAGGGTACTGTTCTGGTTCCTGGTGCTCTGGCCACCAGCTACTCCACTGGAAAATGTGAGTAATCTTTGAACATGCTGTACTTTCTCACCTTTTATTGGGCTCTTTCACACTAGTTTAAACAACAGCTTTTCCTGGGGTGCTTGAGGGGGACTCAGTCCAGCACAAAGGGTGACCAGCAGAACCACAGTGTTTGGTGGACCCTGTCTGAGCTGACTTAGGTAGTAGGGAACTCCTGACACCAGCGTCCTGACCATAGCCAGATGGGACAAGAGTGCCCAGAACTGCGGTTTTGACCCATGAGGAAAGGATGGCCTTGGTCTTTTCATGCATCTGATCCGCTTCTTTAATGAATTTGCTGAGAGTGACTGCTCCCTTTTAGACAGTGGCTACTCAAAGACAGTGTGTTTTCTGAAAGCACACACAGTAGTCACCTCAGCTGTAAGGGCTGAGATGAAAGTGTTAGAGAGCTCAGAGTTTATTTTCCAGAGAGATTTCAGTCTGCAGGAAACTGAACGTCCATGTGGATTAGTATGAATTCCATTCCAAAGTTATTTTCTCCTAAAATACTTGTACAAACTTGTTTTTAAAGAAACAAGATTTGCCTTTTGTTGTTTTGACCATACATTCCAGAAATTTTTATATTCCTTTTATGTATTAGTTTCCATGTTGCTATTCATTGGTTTAGGTGAAATACTATGAAATATGAAAGGAAATTCTTGTTAGTGGCTATCTGGAATTGTGTTGCTAACTAGCTGCTATTTTCATAGTTTTAATCATATAATACACAAGATTTTTCTTTCATGCAAATCTTTTATGGACTTCAAAAATCTGACATGACATGGCCTGGTTCAGAATGAAAATGAATGTTGAAAGAAAACTTCAATTGTTTTAGAAACTTGATGTTAACAGTATTCTGTACTTTTTATTGGAATATGAATTTATGATGGCAACTGCCTATCTCTCCTAGTTATGGCCGTAACTATATATATCTATATTTATCTTAAATATACTCTCTTTAATACAGAATTTTCATGCCTATTATTTCTCAGGCTTTCCTACACGTTGGGTGTACTCTTAATCATTGTAGAGTGCCAGGATTCCCACGTAATGTAAGTATTTTTTCCTCAATTCTAAATTGGCTTATAAATTTATAAATTTTATCCTGTTGGCTTTTTTAAAATACTTACAATATTCTTTTGGTCAAGGAAATAGAAAACTGTAACAGTTTGTATATCTCATCTTTTTTCCTACAGCTCGTGTATAAGTGTTGTGTAATAATCAGCACCTAATAAAAGTATGCAGTTTGTCCAATTTGGACGTGTGTATACGGCCATGAAACCATTACCATAATCAAGATAATGAGCCTAACCCTCACCCCCAAAACACTCCTGCTGATTCTTTTAATTCATTCTGTCCTTTCCCTCCATTTCTGCCACCCCTCTTCCAACCACTGATCTGCATTTTTATAGAACTTTTATGTAATTGAAGGATACAAGATTTACTTTTTGTTTTTATTCAGGATTCTTTAAGTCAGCAGAATCATTTTTAGATTTATCCAGGATGTTCGGTGTGCTAATAGTTGCATCGTTTTTATTACTGAGTAGAAGTTCTATATATGAATATGCCACAGTGTGTTTATCCTTTACCTTGGAAAGAGACTTAGAGAGCTGGTTCTTCCCGTTAGGACATGGCCCTTTAAACAAAAACCCAGAAAGCAGCACCTTTACAGGGTTGTTTGTCCCAGCTTATACTTCCATTTTGCAAGTTCATGATGAATCATTCTTGCCTGGTTCCATAATTCATTCGTTTCTATTGCTGAATCATATTCTGTCGAATGCATATCTCTGTTGAACACACTGTCTTGAAGGAAACGCTTAGAATGAAAATAATGAGTTTTCAAGAACAAACAGTTAAATCCAAAGCACTCTCTCCAGACCAGGTATTAGGGCAGTCAGAACTTACTCAGAGGAAGTCTGTCTCCATTCACAGAGGAGTAGAATAGAATTAAAATCAAGGATCTTAGAGAAACTTCACATTGTTAGTGTCATCTTCATGGTCACCACTTTGCTTTTATTCAAGCCCTAAAATTCATTAATTCTGAATAAAGACATCTCTGTAGTGAACTTCTGGGTTTTTTGTTTGTTTGCCCTGTGCTTGTCTTTAAGATGCTAAAAACTCAACGTATCCATAAGAAAAGTGTGATTCAGCATTAGACACAAGGGCAGGTAGAGCTTCTGGGGAACCAGAGATTGAGCCCTATTTAGAGAAAGCACACTCACAACCTCTAACAACACTGCCAGACTCAGAAGAAACACCAGGTGGCCAGCTGTCAACCCTCCAGGAAGCAGAGAAATCCACTGGAGATATCTGGTAGGGGGGATGGTTCTCGGAGGCTGATTCGGGGTTTCTCTCCATGATTCCATGTGACTGCTATAGTATATTTCTTTGAGGCTTCTTGTGACTTCGAATATTGCTCTTTCAGCTCATCGACAATTGTTTTCCTGGGCCGGTCCAAAAACCTATAAAGACGTTCCTCTTTCTGGGTATTGCTATTTTAGCAATACTCTTTCTCCGCACTGTCCGTTCGGTGAGTATTTTAACATACCTTAGACACATGCTTTGAATCATGAATAATCAGGATAGAGTAGAACGGCCCCACAGGGTTTCCAAGGAGCAGCAGGTGGACTGGAATGCCGACCTTTGGGTTAGCAGCCTTAGCTCTTAACCACTACGCCACCAGGCCTGGGTTTTTTTGGTTTATACCTATGCTTTGAATCATGAATAATCAGGAATTTTTATACTCACTGGCCTATTATTGGATTTGCCTTTAATCTACTAATGAGAAAACAAATTGATGAGTGAAACCAAAGCTAACTTTGTACAACAGTCTTATCGTTTTTAGTGAAGAATCAGTGAATAAGACAACTATACAACTTCAATGAGAAAACTTTAAATTGATAAATTCTATCAAAGAATTAAATATTAACTCTTCTGGGGCCCCTTTCACACACTGAGAGTGGAATTGTGAATTCTCACAACCATCCTGAAATGCAATGTAACACTGTCTACCCGAAGCCTTCCAAATACTCACACCCTTTTTTTGAGCACAATCCCACGTCTAGTCATCTACCCTAATGAAAGGACCACCACGTATCCAAAGACCTGGTGAGAGCACATTCAGTGGAACAGGACGGATTACAGTGAAAATGTGGCAACAAACTACATCACTCATGGTAGAGGGATGGTGGAACTAGTGTAAATCCTCACAGTGGAGGCAGCTCCTGAAAGTCATATGTTTCAAAGACATTTCAGAACACAGAAAATGCTCTTAATGTAATGTCAAGTGGAAAGACCCAGAAACCAGGCTTTCTGTGTTGTGAAGGGAAGAGTGCATATGGTTCTGCACAGAGAGAGTGAACAAATGAAAATACCACAGAATGGAAGAACAGGGCTTTCTAAAGGGTGCTGTAACCACCTCTGTAGCAACTTCTTGACAGTTATTTCTGGGGCTCTGAACACTCAATTCTGTCCTGACTCCAGCATTGAGGGTGGGGGCACTTTTCTCCTTCCTTTTTACCAAAGGCTTGGTTGGACTCTAGGTGACAGGCCCAGGAGGGGCCTGGCTTCCTCTTTCCCTTCCTTACTCCTATGTAAGAGCTCAAAGTTTCTTGTGCACTTTGACTTAATCTAGTTTTTGTTTTTCGCTTTTTGGTTGGATCCTTTAGCACCCCTGAACTGTAGCGGAACAGCAGGAGGAATAGAATTTTCTGGCACCAATGCTCTTTTGAGACCTGGTAGAGGGGAAGGTGTTAGCTGCGGACGCCTGCCTGCATCATTATGTTTCAGCTTTTATACTTTGTAGTGTTTTGGTCTGTCCTATTGAAGTATTTTAAAAATGAAACTGCTTCTATTCTGCAGGGTCTGCGGGCTTCAGCAGGGACCCTTCCTGGCCCAGGAGGGTTGGCCACACGCTGCCCTATCAGATGCCCTCCAGCAGTACCCATGGGCAGTGGGCCACCAGCTCCACCCAGATGTATTCCCCAGCCTTGGACTGACTGTTCACCATACCTTCTACCACCTCCTCCCAGATATGATCCCAAAAGTGGGCCAGACCCTCCCCCTCCTCCCACCCATGTTCCCAGACCTAGGCCAGACCTTCCCCCTCCTCCTGCCCATGTTCCCAGACCTAGGCCAGACCTTCCCCCTCCTCCTCCCACTCATGTTCCTAAAGCCTGGCCAGACCCTCCCCCTCCTCCTCCCACTCTTATTCCCCAAAACAGGCCAGACCCTCCCCCCCCTCCTCCCACCCATGTTCCCAGACCTAGGCCAGACCTTCCCCCACCTCCTCCCACCAGTGTTCCCAAACCTGGGCTAGACCTTCCCCCTCCTCCTCCCACTCTTATTCCCAAAACCAGGCCAGACCCTCCCCTTCCTCCTCCCAAATGTGTTCCCAAACCTCAGCCAGAGCCTCCCCCTCCTCCTGCCAGGGGTATTCTGGGTCCTCCACTACAACCTCCCCCTCTTCCTCTCAGCCCTGTTCCTGGACCACCCCTAGACCCTTCCAGGCCTCCTCCCAGCTGGCCTCCCAAGGCTGGGACAGAGGCTCCACCTCCTTGCATACCCTGCAAAGCTATCAAGCCTGCACCAGAGTGCTCACCTCTTCCACCCTTCTGGCTTCCACCACCTCCACCAGGCCAGCAACCTCCTCCCCCACCCATGTGGTATGCCCCTCCCCCACATGCCTGGCATCCCCCTCCCCCACCCTCCAGGCCTCCCCCACCTGGCTGGCATCCCCCACCCCCACTTGGCTGGTGTCCTCCTCCCCCATCCGTCTGGCCACCCCCACCTGGCTGGCATCCCCCTCCCCCACCCTTCCGGCCTCCCCCACCTGGCTGGCGACCCCCTCCCCCACCCTTCAGGCCTCCCCCACCTGGCTGGCATCCCCCTCCCCCACCCTTCCGGCCTCCCCCACCTGGCTGGGGTCCCGCTCCCCCGCTCGCCTGTGGTCCACTTGCACCACCCAAGAAGCCATGTGAGCCTCCAAAGCTGCCTGCACCAAGTACTCCTCGGCCTCAACGTCCTCGGTGGCGACCATCTAAAAGCTTCCGACCACTGGATACAATTCCAGAAGTGCCAGAGCCTTCCCTCGAAGACCCTGATTCCTGTCGCTGTTATTAAATAGTCACATTGTACCTCCTCAGCTTTCTTGTAAATCTTTCTTCACATTTATTTCCACCTCTCCAGAGGTGTTGATGTAAGTGCAGCAAGAGGTGTTGGCTACTGCACAAACGCCTCCTTGTTCAGCTAGCAAGTAGCCCAAACTACATGATGCTCTAAGACCACCCTTGGCAGAAAGTCAATGCTCATTTGTTGATCGTCGATGCCTCGAGCAGTGGATTACACAGTATTTTCTATAGACAAAGTCAGATTATGGAGAGTGGCTTCATGATACGCAAATCCTCCCCAAGGAGCCAGGAGCCCTATTACTACACCTGCCCCAGTCAGGATTAAACCTAGTGCTCTCTTTCATCTATTACCTGAGGTTCAGTTAGAGGCCTGGTATAATTGGACACTGGTGCCTGAGGGGGAGAAAAATCCTAGAGAGCACTGACTGGCAGTAGTGACAGGGTCAATGCAAGGAATCGCCCAGCCGGCTGGGCTCGAGCGGGACCCACGCACCCAGATACACCCACAGGGGGCAGACAAAGACCCAGCGATGGCACAGCCACTGAAGGCTATGCAAGCCCGCTGGACCCAAGCACTGCTCTGCAATTTCAGGGCCAGGAGAGCAAAAAGCTCAGGTCAGCACACTTGGCTCTCGGGGGCCCTGGCTCTCTCTCCTACAGCATTGTGAATATGCCTCAGACGCAGTCGAACCTGTCTAGGCTGTAGTTCCCCTGTGGGTGGGCAAGAAACAGCCAAAGAGCAACAAAAAACCCTTGGGAAATTCCTGGACACCCTCCCCAGCAGGTGTCCCTGTGCAGCAGACCCAGCCAGCCAGACCAGCCTGTACACAAACTGTCCCACACCAACTGTCCAGGGCTTCAGCACTGGAGTCAGCGAGACCCTGGAGTCTGTCGGGCAAAATTTCCATTGCAACCATAGGCACGTGGGTGGCAAACACAAACACAGCCATGAACAGAGCTAGGTGACAGCTGGTTGCTGAGTCCAGTGGGAAACAGGCACCAGGCCATACAAAGCCAGAGCCAGAAAATAAACCACCAATAAGGCAAACAACCCCCACAGCCACCAGGGGGTGACAATCAACTGGCACAATTGTCTATCACTTTAAATCCTCTAAAGCCTGAGTCTTCCAATTGTCACTGTCCTGCCAACTCTTAGTGTTTTGCAGGGTTGGTCGATATCCAGAGCAGGAGCTGGTTTGATGCCAGAGTGGTGGATCCCCACTCCCCTTCTGGAGACCTTGACTGCACTGTGTGTGTGTGTATGTACAAATATTGTCAAATAGTGACCTAGCCTTGCTTGTGTATGTCCTTAGCCTCCAGGGTGTTTTCAGGACCCAAAGTATTTAAGTCCTCCCAAAAGTTACAGAGTTGATGATGCCCATACATAAGCTCAAAAGGACTTACCTGAAGTTTGGTTTGAAGTACAACCCTGATGCTGAACAGAGCCAAGGGAAGGGTCTTCACCCATGTTAATTCGATCTTCTGGGAAAGGTTGGTCAGATGGGTTTCCATAGTTGGGTTCGGTCTTTCTACTTTTCTACTGAACTGGAGTCTCCAGGCACTGCGAAAACACCACTTAATCCTTAGTTGTCGGGACACAAGCTATGTGACCTGAGCAGAACAGGTAGGGACTCGAAACCTCAACAGAGCTGATCGCAGAGGGACTCGAACCCTCTGGTAGTGTCCACTCCTGATGGTTTGGAGAAGGCCACATCTGGGGATGATGTCTTCGAGTAGGCTTCTGGCAATTTATGTGGCCTTCTCAGTCCTGCAGGGGAATGCTTCGATGCAATTGGAAAAAGCTGTCTGCAAACACCAGCAGATACCAGTAATCACCTAGAGCCCTGGGTATCTCAGTGAAGTCTATCTGCCAGTCATTTCTTGGAACATACTCTTGGTACTTGGTCCACTCTGGCACTGCCTAGAATGTCCTGGGGTTGCTTTTCTGGCAGGTGACACACTGCCTAATAATGTCTCTGAAAATTGGCTGCAAAGTCTGGCTGACAAAGTGTCTCTTTACCTGATCATACATTATTTTCTGCCTGTACTGAGTGGCCTCATGTACGTGCTTTAGGATGTCTGCCATCCTTCATACAGAGCCACTTATACTTTTTCACTAATGGGCCACATAAAGGTCTGTGTCACTGTAACCAGGGTCTTCTGTGGCTTGTGGCAGGCTAGGGTGTGGAAGACGGGCGCCACTACTGCTGGGGTCATTGTTCTTGCTGCCCACTTGGCCTCTAAGTCGGCCCTTCCTTTGCCCTGGGCCACTGGCATAACTTTCTGCTGATGTCTTTGCAGTGTCCCACAGCCAGAGCACAGGGGAATAACACTGCCTCCAGAGGCTGAAAAATCTGTTGGCTGTGTTTGATTCTTTTATCAGCCGAATTCGATCCCCATGTGCATGTAAAACTGACAACACATTTTTCCAATCTGTACAAATGATCGCCCACTTCAGGGCTTGGCCAGCCACAAAGCCAGGATCACCGCAACCAGCTCGGCTTTTTGGGCTGACGTTCCGTTTGGGAGAGCGTTTCCTTTGAGGTCCTTGGTGTGGCTGACGACTGCGTAGCCAGCCCTTTTTGGCCGCCTTCTATGAAGCTACCACAGAGAGACTCAAATCCTCAGGTCACCAACAGAGAGGTCTGGGTGGCTGGCATAGGCCAGGTCCACTGTCTGGACACAGTCATGGTGGATGCGGTCTCCCAGGAGCAGAGTGGGGAGAGGTGTGGCTAGAAAATTGAATAGGTTCTTCCTCCATATTCATTATAACCAGAGGCTCAGGTGGAGGTCCTGCCCCTGGTCCACCCTAGTCAGAGTCTTTCTCCAGAGTGAGGGCTAACATTTGAGTTACTCATTGCACAATCTTTTTCTTGGGTCATATTCTTTTCCAGTGGCCCTCCTTTTTACGATATGTACACTGGTTCTTTCCCAGTAGGGGTTGGGGTTGGGCCCCACTAGGGCCCACAGTTCTTCTCCTCTCAGGGAGCCTATCCTGTACTGCTGCTGCTAATAAGGCAACCTGGCACTTTCCGCCTTTGTCTTCCCTGTTGTTATAGGCCTTGAATGCCATCTTGGCTAGATATCCTGGATCCTGATCAGTATATTACCTAAAGACTCTATAAATCTTTTTTGAGGAAAGCTAAAGGATCCTTACCTTAACAACTCTGGTGAGATTCGAGCTCATAACTTTGAGTGCCTCTATCTAGCCAGACGTCCAATGCACTATCCATTGCACCATGGAGCCAGAAAACTCTTCTTTCTGCTCTTCAATTTCATTTACTTTAATTTAAGTGCTTAGATACTCCATTTTTAAAGAAAAAAAAAATTTTTTTTTTTTTTTTTAAGAGACAGTCCCGATAATGGGTGAACATACCATACTCTGCTGCGTGATTGTGATCCCAGGGAGGGTCTCTAAGGGGGAGATGTCATCAACTGCATCTCTGGTTGGCTGAGCATCACGTCATCTCTGGGCTTCCTCTCCAGCCCTGTCTAGGATCACCCACCTCTCTTCTGGGGAGAGGAGAGTGCTGAAGAGGGACTGACAGTCTGCCCATGTGACATCAAAAGGGTTAAAGATGGTAGTAAAGAGTTCATACATTTCTTTTGGGTTCTCGAGGTATCCCACGATGTAATTCTTCTACTTAATCAGGTTTGCTATACTAAAGGGAACACAAACCTGAACCCGGCCCCAGTCTGCCGCTGGAGTTGTCTGGTGGAAGGGACACTAGCCGGAGGCTGGCCCTTCCTGTTGGCTCTGTCCTGGCTCTGTGGCACCCTGGGCCACATTTGCCCCTTGATAGGGTTCCCCCCCTTGTATGGGGTGATGGCTAAGGAAGATTCCCAGGGCACTTGCACAGCCTTGCTTTTCTCTTCAATTCTCCATCTCTCCCCACCGTCCACCCCGCTCCAGTAAACAACAGTTGCCAAGAAGGGGAGCTGGAGCATGCTCTCTGCCCCCTCTCACCAGCCCACTCCTCCTTGCCCCAGCTGCCCTTCTCCAGCAGGTGCAGGTGAGGGAGGAGAGCTGTAGATAGACACACTGCTGGGGTTCAAACAGTCCTCCGCCACTAGCACTGGCCACAGAGCGAAGGGCTTTTCCTTATCCTTTTGTACACAGATTTTGCAAGCCTTCTGAGTTTTGTTAACATTTTGCAATGACATGAAGGCCTCCACATAACGCTTTTCATCCCACTTACCATTTCTCGTATAATATAAGTCTAGCTGAAGAATGGTGCTGCCATTCAGTGACCCATTCCACGACCACCTTCCTTGGTCCCGTAAAGCACTATTACGTGAGAAAATTAGCTTTTCTTCTTCATTCCCTCGGATTTGAAAAAATCACAATTCTTTATGACATACCCCTAAGGGGGGTCACAAGGTATTCATCTTTTGTTCCCCATTTCCTTCAAGTATTTACCACTACTAGGTTTTAAGTTACCACAATTCCTAACCTACGCCCACTGCCAAGGTTGGTAATTCTTGGGGTTACACTTTGCCTTGGGGTGAAAAGCCACCCTTTTGCACTTGGAGAGGAAAGAGAAGGAAAATAAAGGATAGAGAGCAGACAGAGAAGAGTGTTCTGAAAGACACGGTGACCAACACGGTGACCACAGATGCCTTCAGGGACTCTAACCCTCAGGTCACCGATGGGGGAAAGGACCCCAACTAGGCTGAGGATGGGTCCCAGGGGCCATGACACTATCTGATTTTAGAACCAACTATACCACCCTGGTACTCAAAACAGTCTGGTACTGGTACAACAGGAGATACATAGACCAATGCAACAGAATTGAGAACCCAGACGTAAATTCATCTACCTATGAGCACCTGATATTTGACAAAGGCCCAAAGTCCGTTAAATGGAGAAAATGCAATCTCTTTAACAAATGCTGCTGGCATGACTGGATTTCCACTTGCAAAAAAACACAAAATATCACCCATATCTCACACCATGCACAAAAACTAACTCAAAATGGATCAGAGACCTAAATATAAAATAAAAAACAATAAAGATCATGGAAGAAAATGTAGGGACAGTGATAGGAGCCCTAATACATGGCATAAACAGAATACAAAACATAACTATCAATGCATAAAGAACAGAAGAGAAAATAGATAACTACAGGGACCTTCTAAAAATCAAACACACTCATCAAAAGACTTCACCAAAAGAGTAAAAAGGTGACCTACAGACTGAAAAAAAAATTTTGGCTACGACATATTCAATCAGAATCTAGTCGCTAAAATCTACAAGATACTGCAACACTTCAACAACAAAAAGAAACATAACCCCGTTAGAAAATGGGCAAAGGATATGAACAGACACTTCATCAAAGAAGGCCTTCACGCGGCTTATAGATACATGAGGAAATGCTCAGGATCATTAGCCATTAGAGAAATGAAAATCAAAACTACAATGAGATACCATCGCACCCTAAGGAGGCTAGCATTAATCCAAAAACACAAAGTTATAAATGTTAGAAAGGTTGTGGAGAGACTAAAACACTTATACACTGCTGGTGGAATGGAAAATGGTACAACCACTTTGCAAAACAATTTGGCGCTTCCTTAAAAGGCTATAAATAGAAGTACCACAGGATCCAGCAATCCCACTGCTTGAGATGTATCCTAGAGAAATAAGAGTCATCACACAAATAGATATATGCACACCCACGTTCACTACAACACTGTTCACAATAGCAAAAAGATGGAAACAACTTAGGTGCCCATCAATGGATGAATGGATAAACAGATTATGGTATATGCACAGAATGGAACACTATGCAATGAGAAAGAACAATGATGAATCCTCAAAATATCTCATAACATAGATGAATCTGAAAGGCAGTATGCTCAATGAAATTAATCAGACGCAAAAGGACAAATATTGTATGAGACCACATTTATAAGAACTCAAAAAAAAGGTTTAAACACAGAAGAAAACATTCTTTGATGTTTACAGGGTAGGGAGAGAGGGAGAGGTGAACTCACTGACTGGATGGTAGACAAGACTTATCTTAGGTGAAGGGAAGGATAATACAATACAGGAGAAGTCAGCACACCTGGACTAAAGCAAAAGCTAAAAAGTTTCCTGAACACTACCAAACATTTCGAGGGACAGAGTGGCAGGGGCAGGGGTCTGGGGACCATGGTTTTTGGAGACATCTAGATCAGTTGGCATAATAAAGTTTATTAAGAAAATGTTCTGCATCCCTCTTTGGTGAGTGGCATCTGGGGTCTCAAACCTACAAGTGGCCATCTAAGGTAGATCAAATGGACCCAACTCACCTGGAGCAAAGGCGAATGGAGAACACCAAAGATACAAGGAAAATATTAGCCCAACAGACAAAAAAGTCCCCATAAACTGAAGACCCCAACAGCCTGAGGCTAGAAGAACCAGGTGGTGCCCAGCTACCAGCAATGACTGCCCTGATGGGGAACACAACAGAGGGTCCCTGATGGAGCAGGAAAAAAGTGGGGTGTAGAACTGAAATTGATGTAAAAAGGCCAGACTTAATGGTTTGACCGAGACTAGAGGAACCCCAGAAGACATGGTCCCCAAACTCTGTTAACCCAAAACTAAAACCATTCCTGAAGCCAACTCTTCAGACAAATATTACACTGGACAATAAGATATAAAATGATACTCTTGAAGATTGTGCTTCTTAGTTCAAGTAGACACACGAGATTAAATGGGCAGCTCCTGTCTGGAGATGGGATGAGAAAGCAGAAAGGGAGAGGGGCTAGCTGAATGGACACGGGAAATCTGGAGTGGAAAGGTGGAGTGTGCTGTCACAGTATACGGATAGCAACTAGGGTCACATAACAATGTGTGTATACATTTTTATATGAGAAACTAACTTGAGCTGTAAACTTTCACCTAAAGCACAATTAAAAAATGATAATGATGAGTTCTCAAAACATCTTATAAAATGGATGAATCTGGAGGACATTATGCTGAGTGAAATAAGGCAATCACAAAAGGACAAATAGTGTATGGTCTCACTTTTATAAAAAGACAAGAGAAGCTATATTAATTCATACAGAAAGCTATATTCTTTGGTGGTTACCAGGGATGGGAGAGGGAGGGAGGAGCAATCACTTTCTAGAGAGCAGACGCTTGTTATTTTTGGTGATGGGAAAGGCAATACCCAATATGGGTGATATCTGCACAATCTGGCCAAGGTGAACAATAACACTAAGGGCACAAGAACTAGGGACAATTTTGGTAAATGCTGTTAACATATACAATTTTGCAATAACAACCAAAAAATATGTGTATGGCTACGTAAGTAGATATGAATGCAACTATGTGTACAGGAAGGCACTTGGCAATATATGGGTGTTCAGGTACAAGTGCCTCTGTAGGCATACGTATGTACATGTCTGTGTGTGCTGCATATATACTCATATATAATAAAGCACATAGGGGGCACAGTTACGAATACTTTCTAGACATAACCAAACACCTTTCAGGATTGGTTTACTGGGTTTGAAGGCTTAGGACCAGAGTCTCATGGGACAACTCAGTCAACTGGCATAACATAGTTCATAAACATAATGTTCTACATACTAGTTTGGTGAGTAGTATCTGCAGTCTTAAACTTGCCAGCGGCCATCTAAGATACACCTACCAGTCTCTACTCGCCTGGTTGAAAAGGAAACAGGGAAACCAAAGACTCAAAGAACAAACTAGTCTACAGGACTAATAGCCCACCCAACCATGGCCTCATGTATTCTGAGACCAGAAGAAGTAGATGGTGCACATATACCATTACCAAACGTTCTGATCAGGGACACAACAGATGGGTCCAGACAGAATGGGAGAAAAAAGCTGAACAAAACTCAGAGTCCTAAAAAAGGCCAGACTTCCTGGACCACAACAGACAAAAGGAAGTCCCGAGACTATCACCCTCACATACCCTTTAAACTTGGAACTGGAGCCACTCCCATAGGTCACCTTTCAAACAAATAACAGATTGGCTCATAAAATAATAAACAATATCCCCCTTGAGTACTGTCCTCCTCTATATAATCATCTATACGAGACCAAAGGATCAATATTTACCCTATGGGAAAGATGAGAGGATGAGGGGGTGGGGGATAGGGAAGCTAGATTAATGGAGGCAGAAGAACCAGAATGGAAATAATGAGAATGCTGACACATTGTAAAAAATGTAACCAATGCCATGGAACAATATGTATAGAAATTGTTAAATGGAAATCTAATTTGCTGTGTAAACTTTCACTGAAATCACAATAAAATAATATAAAAAACGGTGAGTCCATTTAGAATCCAAAAGTTAGTAGTACATAGTGAAAGAAGAAAATCACAGTGAGAATTTGCGTCGGAAAAAAAAATCTAAAGTGTATCAAAATAAGTTTACTTCATATTTAACCGCATTTAAGTTATACTCACAACTATGCTCAAATTCTTAGAATAAACCAAGAATGAATGGATGTCCATGGAGAGGAGTTTAGGTACAAACTTTCCAACAAAATGATATGATGAGTATCAGGACATCTTTCACTCCATTGCTAACCTGTACACCACCATGACAAGGTGGACTTTTTTTTTTTTTACTAAAAAATTTGAGGGCTTTAGTAATATGCCCAAGAGACCCTAATATCTGGTAGGAAATTCATTCTCTTCTGAAGGGCCTATTCCATCTCCCCTCTTGTTCATTTTCTCTCTTTCAAATGTAAACTGCCCTAACTCTCTGAAGTCCATATTTGCCAGTAGTGTTGTGAAGGATCTTAGAATCTCTTCAACATCACCCACCTCCCATCTTGAATCTTACGCCTCATGGACAATCAGCAAGAGAAGCCAAGCAACAAAGCCATTGAAAGGAGGATCTGGCACACACACCCCTGAGAAAAACAGGGAGGGATACATAAGAAGAACACCCAAAGACAAAGCAGGGACTATGTACTCGGTTGTATGCAGCATAGTTGGACCATGTTAGGTGGAAGCATGTCTTTATTCGGACAATGAGTATGCTTCAGGAGACGTGAATGGATGCCACACTGACACATTACAAACCATCACAGGGATCACTGACATAAGTAGTGAGTTCATTAGTAAAGATCACTGTGTTTAGGACCAATGCGGCCCTGGGGTAATGAAGGCCCTTCTCCAGGGTTCAATTTGAACTGACTCCTTTAGGGCTGGCCCAGGAATAAAGCCCTATAATCCCCAGAGAACCTCATCCCACCAAACCATGAAAGGTGGTGGCACCATCGCTCCCACCCATCCCTCTCCTGATCTTTCTGCTCTTCCGTGAAAAAGCCTGCCCTAGGGAGCGAGCTTGGATCTGATCAGCCCACTTTGCTTCAGTCGGGGAGGAGCCAAGACCCATCCTTCTCAGTTACAGCCTTTCTGGTAACTACTCTTGTTGCTGGTGCTTGTCGTGGAGTCAGTTCCAACTCATGCCGACCCCACACGTTTCAGGGTACAGCTGTGCTCCACAGGGTTTTCAGTGCTGCGACCTTTCAGAAACAGACCGTCAGGTCTGTCTTCCGAGGCACCTCTGGGGGAGTTTGAACCGCCGACGTTTTAGCCAGAAGTGAAGAACTTAAACATTTGTGCAACCCAAGGACTCCTGTGAACTACTAAGGGGCTTTAACTGGCTATTGGTTGTCTTCCGGGGTTGCCGAGTAGGACAGGGCCTGAGGGAGTCAGCTGGGAACTGGAGCGATTCTGAGGGTCACGATCTTAGCGGTGTTTACACAGGTGTACGCATCTGGGGTTAAGAGCTTCACTTCCCAGGTTAAGGAGCTCTGGTGCTGTAGTGGTTAAGGGCTTGGCTGCTAACCAAGAGGTCAGAAGTAAGAATCTACCAGCTGCTCCTTGGAAACCCTATGGGGCAGTTCTGCTGGGTCTTATAGGGCTGTTGTGAGTCAGAATCAACTCGGCGACAACGGGTTTTGTATGTTTGGTTTCACGGAGTTCTTAGGATGTGAAGGCACTCTCCTAAAGCTTCATACCCATTAACTCATTTAACCCAGCCCCCAATGTTGTGCTGCTCTTCGCTGCCATAGAGTTGGCCCCAGACTCCTGGAGACGCCATGTGTTACAGAACAGAACTGTTCCGTAGGGTTTTCTTGGCAGATCACTGGGCCTTTCTTCCACGGTATCACTGGGTGGGTTCCACCTGCCAACCTTTGGGTTAGTAGCTGATCACAAACTTCTTGCACCACCCAGGCTCCTTCAATGGTATGAGGCAGATGCTATTTTAATACCATTTTAGGATGAGGAAACTGAGTCACAGATCAGTGAAGAAGGCTGCCCTTAAGTCTCAAATCTATCATATGGTGTAGTTAGATTTTAATCGAGGTTGTCTATTTCTGAACTCATGTCCCTAGCCCCAAAACTAAAAAAGAAAAAATTGCCCTAGAGCAATAATCTTAGATATTAAAAGAAATCAAGTTTTTTTTTTTTTTTTTAATTTCTAAAGCAAACATAACACATTAGGGGAAAGATGCCAAACTTACATAAATGATTAAGATAAAATTTGATGCTTCTAAGTAATTTCACAGTGGTAGAAGCTGCTTGAGCCAAGGACCCAGAGCTCTGGGAAGACAAAGCATCGCCTCTCTGTCATCTGAGGCCATGACAGCCCTGGGGTGCACCTGAGTGTTGGTATTTCTTAGCATAGAATGTCGAGGTTTTTACTTTTCGAGTCCAGGACATAGGCAGATTGCAAGTCTCAGGTTCCCTATGCCAGTTACTCTCTGTGCCAAGGGAAGTCGTGACCCTTCAAAGCAGATATTTGGGCAATGGGTCACCCCAGTTCTGGCACCTGCCTCCGAACCCCGTGAAGGAACAGCAGATCTTCCAGGTACCGAATCGGTCTAGGAGAGGGGGAGAATGCCCTGGCAGAGCACCCAGAGGTGGCTGAATCAGCCGTGGCGAGCAGTCTGGATCCCATTCCAGGGGAGGTGAGTAGAGGATCATATCTGCATGTGGGCACTGGGAAGCCAGAAGCAGGATCAACTTCAAGGCACTATCTAGCCAGTCTTGGTCCTCTGGCAGGGGGCATAATTGACGTGTGTGTGGATTTACACTGTGTGGTCAGCAGGTGGCGTTGGCCTCCTCTGTGGCACTGTATATAATAATTATGAATGACGATGGTGGTGACAATAATGACAGCTAATATTTAATTAAATTATACTTAATATTTATAAATTTAATTAATATTTATTTAATGAGTACTTACTATGAGCCAACTCATTTAACCCACAGAACAACCCAATGAGTTAAGAGAAAAAAAAAAGAAACCATTACCATAGAGTCAGTACCAACTAATAGTGACCCTATAGGACAAAGTAGAAGCACTCCAAGGAGCAACTCATGGATCTGAACTACTAACCTTTGGGTTAGAAGCCAAGGTCATAACGACTGTGCCACCGGGGCTCCCAATGAGTTAAGGACTCCTATTATACCCTTTCTACAGATAAGGAGCGACCTCTGAATGGGCAAGAGGTCGGCTATTAACCTGAACACTGACGGTTTCAAACCAGCTAGAAGAAACCCTGGTGGTGTAGCAGTTAAGTGCTACGGCTGCTAACCAAAGGGTCGGCAGTTTGAATTCGCCAGGCACTCCTTGGAAACTGTATGGGGCAGTTCTACTCTGTCCTACAGGCTCGCTATGAGTCAGAATCAACTTGACGGCCCTGGGATTGGTTTTGGTTTTGGTTTAGTGGCACTGCAGAAGAAAGGCCTGGCGATTGGCTTCCATAAAGAGTACAGCCAAGAAGACCCTATGGAGCAGATCTACCCTGTAACACAGGGGGCTCCACGAGTCAGAATTGACTGGAAGGCAAAGAGTTTGGTTTGGTTTTTATAATTGAGGAAACAGGCATAAAGAATTTAAATAACTCACCTGGATCACACAGCTAATAAGAGATGGGGCCAGAATGGAATCTAAGAGATCTGGCTTCACAGCCTGAATTCCTTGATTCAACAAGTATTTATTGAAAACCTACTATGTGCTGAGCCCTATGCAGTTAAATTGGGGATATCATTAATCATCATCATCAATGATCGATATTTAGTACTCACTAGGTTCCATGTAGGGAACTGTACATAAAATAACATTAATAATTATGATGATACTACTACTTAGAACAATAGTAACAGTAAATTTAAACTAGCCAGATGTTTCACATATATCATCACTTGGAATATTTACAGATGCCCAGTAAAGGGCGAAATTTTATTGTCCCCATTTCACAGAGAAGGAAACTGAATTGAAGAGCGTTAAATAATTTTGAAAGCACGTAGATGGAATTAGAAGTACTGGGATGTGAACCTGATCCTTTCTTTTCCAAAGTCGCCATGCTCTTATCAAGTACGTGGCTCAAGCATCATCTTGCTTTCCCACTCATTCAATACACATGGCATTTTTGGTGTCATGGTGGTTAAATGCTCGGCTGCTATCCGAAAGGCGGTTCAAACACACCAGCCCCTCTGCTGGACAAACATGTGGCAGTCTGCTTCCATGAAGCCTTGGAAGCCCTATAGGGCAGTTCTACTCTGTCCTATAGGGTCACTACTGGTGGGAATCAACTCTATGGCAATGGATGGGGGCATAATTTGTTGACACTCACCATGACTTCACTCCTGAGCTGCAGGTGGTGAAGGTGTTCATTGTCATGTCCCCACAGTTCCTGTCCCATGACCAGGACCAGCTCACCAAGGAGCTGCTGCAGCATGTGAAGGGAGTGACAGCCCCGTACAAGCACCCCACAAAGGGGAGCATACAGATGGATGGGGTCTGGTACTCCTGGCTGCCTCCGGTGCTCAGCTCTCCCAAGTCCTCCAGGGCAGTTAGGGTAAGCTGAGGTAAACAACAGCACTAGCTTTTTCCACCACAATTCAACTTAAGAAGCAACTCAACTTAAGGACAGTGTGAAGCAGACTTTATTGGATGTGAGCCTCTAGCCTGTGTCAGAAACCATAAAGGAACTCACTGCTGGCAGGTTAACCTAAACAGAAAAATCAGACAACTGTCCAAGAACATATCTACAAGAAGGGTATTTATAATCCTGCAAAATCTGAAAATGAAGTACAAACCAGCAGCTTTCAAACTTTCTGTAACATGATTCAGAGGAAGAAATGCATTTGTATTGCACCCAATACATATATACATTAATATAACATTACAAAAGCTAATAAAATATTTATCTTTCTATCTTGCAATACATTCAATATATTCTACCCTACTTCATTTTTTTAAACGCTGCTTGCAACCTACAAAATTCCTTTGAAAACTCACTAATGAGCAGCAGCCTACGGTTTGAAAACCACTGATCTCAATGTCCAAAATAGGGAAGTGATTCAGTTATTCATGGAATTAACGTGGGCTCCTCATGGTGGCACAGTGGTGAAGTGCTCGGATGCTAACAAAAAGGTTGGCGCATCGAGCCCATGAGGTGCTCCCTGGGAGAAAGATGTGGCAGCCTGCTTCTGTAAAGATTACAGCCTTGGAAATCCTCAGGGGCAGTTCTGCTCTGTCCTCAAGGGTCATTATGAGTCAGAATCGACTTAATGACAGTGGGTCTGGTTTTCTCATACTTAAAATGATGATGCACGTATTTTAATTTTTGACATAAAAAGATCTCAACAGTACATTAGTAAGAGAAGAAAGCAGAATATGGAATAGTACATGTTGTATGATCCTGTTGTCGTTATTGTTGTTGTTAGGTGCCGTCGAGTTGGTTCTGACTCATAGCAACCCTATGCACAACAGAACAAAACACTGCCTGGTCCTGTGCCATCCTTACAATTGTTGTTATGCTTGAGCTCATAGTTGCAGCCACAGTGTCAATCCACCTCGTTGAGGGTCTTCCTCTTTTCCGCTAACCCTGTACTCTGCCAAGCATGATGTCCTTCTCCAGGGACTGATCCCTCCTGACAACATGTCCAAAGTACGTAAGATGCAGTCTCGCCACCCTGCTTCTAAGGAGCATTGTGGTTGTACTTCTTCTAAGACAGATTTGTTCGTTCTTTTGACAGTCCATGGTATATTCGATATTCTTAAAACTTGCTTAAAAATAAAGCTGGAAAGGATACAGATGCCAAAGACTTAACATTTCTTTCTTATCTAACACTTTGCTGCATTGTTTGAATTTTTACAATCAATACCCATTATATAGCTATATGGCTAATGTTTACTGATCACTTATTCTACATGCCAGGCCCTGTAGGAAATCTTTTACATGTCGCATTTAATCCCTGCCACAACCTGCTATGGTGTAACTATCCTGTTCTACATAGAGGAAACTAAGACACAGACAAAGCAAATGGCCTCAAATTACAGCTCATAAAAGGCAGAGCTGGAACTCAAACCCAGGTGTGTCTGACAACAAAGTTCATTCTTTTCATTTTCGGCTGTTGCCTCATAGCTTCCACATCATAGCAACACCCAAGCACCACAGAAACACCAACCGGCAGAGAAGTATTGCAAACATCAGCAGGGCCAACCATGGTGGACAGGTTTCAGTGGAGCTTCCAGACTAAGACACACTAGGAACAAAGGCCTGCCAATCTACTTCCCAAAATTAGCTAATGAAAATCCTATGGATTACAACAGAATATTTTCTGATACAGTGTTGGAGATGAGCCCGCTAGGTAGGAAGGTACTCAGAATCCGTGGTGGCCAAAACAAAGGGCTTGAGCATACCAATGACCATGAAGATGGCACAGGACCAGGCAACATTTCATTCTGTTGTCCTTGGGTGATCACAAGCTGGAGCCGGCTTAATGGCAACTAACAGCAGCAGCAATGCTGTCTCGTAGAGAACAGAACAAATGATGCACAGCATTAGGTGGGCTAGGTTATACTGTGGGTAACGAACAGCCCCAAAGTCTTAGTGGCTGGCCTAGAGCGATGGAAGTTTATTACCATGGGTCTTCTGGAAGTCTGCTCCACATTGCCTCACCCTGGGATCAAGATAAAGCACGGTTAGCATATAGAAACCTGCCAGGTGTTATGCCGATAGGAAGACAGGTGGCTAGCATCCTGAACTCTTCTACCTAGAGGTGACACACTTCACAGTTCTTTGATCAAAGCAAGTCACGTGGCAACATCCACCCTCAGGGAGTCTGTAGGAGGACCTGAGATACCTGGTGAGCCCCATGGAGACCCCCACATGGTGTTAGCGTGTCTGGGGTCTATGTAAGTGACAAGTGGAAGGAAATGACAGCAGAACCGAGTCAGTTTGGATTTGCTTTCTCTTCGTTCAGGGGGAGTTTGTCCCAGAGCTGCCCAAAACCATCACTGGCAAGTTCAAACGGAGTGAACTTCAGAAAAGAGTTTGGGCGGATGTAATCGGCAGTCAACTCAGGCCCAGTGAGTGAACTTGGGCACACCCCTGGCCAACTCAGTTTCCCCAATATGGTGGGGTGGAGGTGTGTTGAGAGAGTTGATTTCAAAGGGGATCAGGAGCACCTAGATTCCTATTTTTCCTCTTTGAGGTTGAATTCAGTCACTACCCCTTCCCCCATGTTCTGTCCCCTTGGGGTTGGCCAGGTATGCACTGGGACTGAAGCTGGTGGGTGACAAAATGCCACCACCAACATCAACAGAGCCTCTGTTTTGTGAGCTTCCTCTGTGCCTGGGCCTGTGCTAAGTGCTTCTCACAACTTCCTCTGCGATTCTCCCCAACCCCCAATGCGAGATATCCTGAGGCAGATGGATTCTCCTTCCTGGATCCAGCACCATCTAGTGACCCCATGTGTCCATTCCCATGGCCAGGGACACTGAGGTTTGGAGGGAAACTCCATGTGACCCTAGGCTCTGGCCCTGCTGGGCTCCTCCTGGGCCCACAGGAGGGTAAGCCCTGAGGTGGGCTGGGAGGAGCATCTGGGGGCTCGGCCCTTGTTGACTGTATTTGATGGCCAGATACCACAGCACCTGCCACTATCCAGTGGGTCTGTCACCTTTGTGCCTGACACTAACACTGCTCCAGCTCCTGGCCACAACGGTGAGTGGGATACCAGGGCTCTCTGGGGATCCAAGATCCCCAAGGACTCCCCCAGTCTTCCCCAGGTGTACTGCCCACTCACCCCTAACCAGGGCCCCAAGAGCCCTTCCACTCGGATTTCAATAGAGATTTCCCCCACTTAACACCTCCCCAGGGATCCATGACTCCCCCAACCCTCCCACCAACCTCTAGCTACCCACCCCACCCCAGGGACACAGAGCAGTACAGACTCCCAGCTCTCCCTAGTGACATACACTCAATCACCCCTCCTAGGGACCCAGTACCCCCTCAGCCCCTTCCAAGGGGCCCAAAGACCTCCCTAGACAACCCTCTCACTCATTATAACCCTCTACAGCCATCCCTGGCTGGAGGTCCTATGAACAGACCCTTCATTTCCTCCATCCTTGAGGCGTGTGGTGGGACCACCAGGAGGACACCAGAGTCTAAGGGAGCAGGGGCAGAAGGGCCCAGCCCTGCCTGAGGGAGGAGGATGTACATACTGTCTCCTCTCACCCACCTCTAGGGGTGGCCCTAGAAGAAGTCCCCTCTGTGTCTGCTTGTTCCTGTGGTGCACACACACCCAAACCCACACCCACACACACTTTCAGTGAGAAGTGTACAGACAACAAGCATGGATATGCACAGGCAAGGACCACCCAGACTCAGCTGGGCACACGGGTGTGGGCTCATGGACAAGCTCACAGGGCCCTACATTGTAGACCCTGGTACAAACACTGCAGGGAGCATGCACACATACAGACACGTACTCAGGATCATCCAAGATGGCCCACGGGACAAGATGACACATGATGGACACACGCACACACAGATCCACACTCAAAAACGCCCAAAGGATCAATTTTACACACACACACACACACTGATCGGAAACACAGACACTCCAGGAGGGACACACATGCCCAGATACGCACTGTCCTGGGCTCGATGCTCTAGAGAAGCAAAACCAGTAAAGCGTATAAATATATATATAGAGAGAGAGAGAAATTTACATCAAGGCAAAGACTCACGGGGTCGTAGAAGTTGCAATGCCCCAAGTCCGTAGGTCAGGATAGAGACTTCTCCTGATTCATGTAGCTGCAGGGGCTGGTAAACCGAAGATCAGCAGGTTAGAGAGCAGGGTTCCTGCTCACAAGCTTGGAAGATTGATGAATCCCAAGACTGGAAGGCAAGATCACAGGTAAGCTGCTAGCTCAAGTCCCAAGAACTGGGGGTCACATGAACAGGAGCCAGCTGCAGGATCCGGCAAGAGCAAAAAGCCCCCAAGCCTTGCCAGAATGTCCACTTACATTCCATGCAGCCACACACCCAAGGAAACTCCCTTTCAACTGACTGGCTACTCGCAGCAGATCCCATCATGGGGACGATGACAAATCAAATCTCAACAGGGACGTGATCGCAATATTATACGACTGCCAAGACACTAAGAATCCTAGTCCAGTCACGTTGACACACAATCTTATCCATCACAATTCACCCCTTGTCAACTTGGCACCTATATACATCTCATTAAACCATACATTACCTCTGATTAAAGACAATTAAAAAGTCATATTTGGCCTAACATGATACAATGAACACACACACCAACCAAAATTGTACTAGGCCTGTTTACATCCTGTATTTTATAAGTGAAGAAAACAAACATGATGGATGCACACATACAATGCAGAAACACTCATAAAAATTACAGTCTTCATTTTTGCAACTGGTCATGTGATTGTAACTGGTATTTAGAACTACCTTCTTCCCCCACCCACTCTGTATTCCCTTTGCCCTTTTCAAGCACCTCAGCTCGTCGTGGTTCTTTGCTTGGTGGGGTAACTCAAATTTTTTGTTTTTTTCATTCCAGGAGACTCTGAGCCATTAGTAATCATGTCAGAATAGGTTGCTGTAGTATTCCATTGACGTTAATCACAGGGCATGGTAGTACTAAGAGACACCCTAAGAGATCACCTGCATTCCAGACATACTCTTCTTTACCTCCATTATGTAATACCAATCCAATTTCCTCTGGGTAATCAGGATCGATCACACCAGCCAGTATGGTAACTCCCTTCTTTGCCTGTTGATCCAGAGGCATGAGGAGCCCAAAGTGGCCAGGTGACATTCTTAGCTTCCACTTCAATGGACTCTGATGTTTCTCCTGGTGGGGCCACTCCTCCCTTTGGAACTAAGACTAAGACCTCTAGACATGCAGGGCATAAGGTCGGCGGCGGGGGGGCGGGGGGAGGGCGGGGACAGGGAGAAAAAGTCTTGAGAGCAGGTGACTACAGATAAGAGACAGTGATGCCAAGCCCATTTCCACGCCTTGATTCCCTGACCTAGGAATCCTGGCTATGGGAGAAACAGAACCATATATTGCACACTGGTTTAGAGCATATACAGCCTCCTGGAGAACATTGCCCCAACCCTACAAGGTATTGCTGCCTAGCTGGTGCTGTAATCATGTCTTTAGAAGGCCATTCCATTGTTCTATCAAGCCAGCTGCTTCAGGATGATGAGGAACATGGTAAGACCACTGAACTCCATGAGAATGGGCCCGTTACTGCATTTCATTTGCTATGAAGTGAGTCCTTGATCCAAGGCAATGCTGTGTGGGACACCATGACAGTGGATAAGGCATTCTGTAAGTTCACAGATGGTAGTTTTGGCAGAAGCATTGAATGAAGGGAAGGCAAATCCATATCCACAGTAAGTGCCTACTCTACTAAGAACAAAACACTACCCTTTCCATGATGGAAGTGGTCCAATATAATCAACTAGCCACTAGGTTACTGGCTGATCACCTCGAGGGATGATGCCATATCGGGGACTCAATGCTGGTCTCTGTTGCTGGCAGAGTGGGCACTTAGTAGTTGGTGTAGCCAAGTCGGCCTTGGTAAGTCAAAGTCCATGTTGCTAAGTCCATGCATAACCTCCATCCCTGCCACTATGGCCACATTTTTCATGAGCCCTTTGAGCAATAACAGGAGTAGCTGGGGAAACAGAATGACTGGCTTCCACAGAACGTGACATCCTATCCACTTGATTGTTAAAATCCTCCTCTGCTGAGGTCACCCTTTGGTGAGCATTCACATGAGACACAAATATCTTCAATTCTTTGGCCCATTCAAACAGGTCTATCCACATACCTCTTGCCTGTACCTCCTTGTCTCCAATTTTCCTATCACGTTCCTTCCAAGTCCCTGACCATCCGGCCAGACCTTTGGCCACAGCCCATGAATCAGTATACAATTGCACATCTGGCCACTTCTCCTTCCAAGCCAAGTGAACAACCAGGTGCACTCCTCAAAGTTCTGCCCATTGGAAGGATTTGTCTTCACCACTGTCCTTCAGCGGGTCCCCGAAAGGGGCTGTAGTGCTCCTGCTGTCCACTTTTGACTAATGCCTGCATATCACGCACAACCATCTGTAAACCAGGCATGTGTTTTCTCTTCCTCAGTCAACTCATGATGAGGAACTCTCCATCAGGCCATAGGTGTAGACTGGGAGATAGAAGGCAATGTGACAGAAGCAGAGACCATGGGCATTTTGACCACTTCCTCATGCCACTTACTTGTGTCTTCAGGTCCTGCTCAGGCCTGATTTCGTATATACCACTTCCATTTAATGACAGAGTGCTGCTGTGCACATCCAACTTTATGACTCTGTGGGTCAGACAAGACCTAGTTGATGCTGGACACCTCAGGCCACATCACGACTTGGTGGTCCATGGTTAAGCGTTCAGTCTCTAAGGCCCAGTAACAAACCTAAAGTTGTTACTCAAAAGGAGAGTAGTTATCTCCAGAGGATGACGGGGCTTTGCTCCAAAATCCTAAGGGTCTGCACTGTGATTCACAAATATGGGCCTACCAAAGACTCCAAACAGCATCTCTATCTGTCACTGCCACTTCAAGCATCGTTGCATCAGCTGGATCCTACGGCCCAAGTGGCAGAGTGCCTTGCACGGCAGCCTGAACCTGTTGCAGAGCCCTCTCTTATTCTGGGACCCACTCAAAACCAGCAGCTTTTCGAGTCACTTGATAAATAGGCTGGAGTAGCACACCCAAATGAGGAATATGTTGTCTCCAAAATCCAAAGAGGCCCATCAGGCGTTATATCTCCTTTTTACTTGTGGGAGGAATCACATGCAATAACGTATCCTTCCCTTTAGAAGGAATATCTCGACATTGCTCCACACCACTAGACCCCCAGAAATTTCACTGAGGTGGAAGCCCCCTGAATTATTGTGGGATTAATTTTCCACCCCCTAGCACACAAATGTTTTACCAATAAGTCCAGAGTCATCAATACTTCTTCCTTACTAGGTCCAATCAGCGTGATGACGTCAATGTAATGGACCAGTGTGATGTCTTGTTTAAGGGAAAGGTTATCAAGTTCACTGCAGACTAAATGATGACATAAGGCTGGACAGCTGATGTAGCACAGAGGTAGGCAACTGAAGGTGTATTGTGGGCTTAGTCAGTTGAATGGAAACTGCTTCTGATGGTCCTTCAAAACAGGTGTGGAGAAAAGGCATTAGCCAGACCAATAGTTGCATACCAGGTACCAGGAGAAGTGTTAATTTGCTCAAGCAATGAAACAACATCTGGAACAGCAGCTGCAATTAGAGTCACCACCTGGTTAAGTTTTAGGGAATCCACTGTCTTTCTCTAAGATTCATCTGTTTTTTGCAAAGGTCAATTTGAAGAGTTGAATGGGGATGTGGTGGGAATCACTACCCCTGCATCCTTCCAGTCCTTGATGGTGGTAGTAATCTCTAGAACCCCTCCATGAATGTAGTATTCCTTTGGTTTACTATTTTTCTAGGTAGGGGCATTGGTAATGACCTCCACTGCCTTTTCCTGCCATGATAGCCCTTACTCCATTTGTCAGGGACCCAATCTGGCGGTTTTCCCAGTTACTGAGTATATCTATTCCAATTTTGCATTCCTTAACTGGGGAAATCACTACAGGATAGATTCAGGGACCCACTGGACCTACTGTGAGACAGACATGAGCTAAAGCTCCATTAATAACCTGACCAGCACATGCCCCCACTCTGACTTGTGGACCACAGTGATGTTTTGGGTCTCCTGGCATCAGTGTCAGTTCACAACCAGTGTCCACTAATCCCTGAAAAGTCTGATTATTTCCTCTTCCCCAATGAACAGTCACTCTTCTAAAAGGGCAGAGATCCCTTTGGCCCTGCACCACCCTTCACAAATTTGTTCTTCACCATTGTGGTAAAAGGTATGTCCTCTGGGTAATCCATGTGTGTATCTGTGGGTCTAACCTGATAAATCCACTCTAACATGCCATTTTCCCTAAGCCTTTGAATACTTTCTTCTAGTGTATGCCAAGGCAAGTGTGGTACTTCACCTTGATTTAGTGTAGGCCAATGCATAATTCATGCTTCAGCAACCCAACCAAAAAAACTATTAGATCCTTTCCTCACTTCTAGAGCTGAAAAACACTGAATGAAGAATCTGTGCTTAGTGGACCCATATCAACAAACTCAGACTGATCCATCTTTATGTTCCTTGCACCATTATGCCTCACCCTTATAACCATTCCCACACATATTCCCCAGGTTTCTGTTGGCACGTATTAGAAAAGTCAAGCAGTTCCTTTGGAGAGTAGCATACCTCATCCTGGGTCACACTTTGTACCTTACCTTTTGGGGCTCACTGGGATGTAAGTCCAGGTATATGTCTAGAAGCCAAAATCAGTGGGGAAATGTTTTGAGAACATTCAGCATTGTCTTGTAAAGCATTTGCCTCAGGCGAGGTGCTAGGCAATAATGACTCAGACAAATGAGCTTTAGACACAGCTGGGTTAATCTCATTAGATGGGAGTGGAGGGGCTAATGGTATTACTGGGCAAGGTGGTTTAGCAGACAAATATGGAATAGTCTCTTCAGATGGGAGTAGAGGGCTGGTTCTATTGGCAGGAGTGATTCAATGGAGTTTAGGGGCTCAGTGTCTCCAGCTTCCTGATTATCAGCCCATATGTCCCCATCTCAAATTTCAGGATCCCATTTCTTCCCAATCAATGCTCTCACTTTAACTCACAACCTTTTGAGGCTGACAGTTGAGTTGGCATTGTAATTCAACCACTGTTACAATAAGATTCTGGGTTTGGTTTTCAGCAGTATCCACTCTGGTACTACAAGATTTAAGGCTTTCTTTCAAGGCATAAGTGGAAACTTTGAGGTCATTTATATGGCACTTGAGCTTTGACTCTGAAGCCCTGAGCACATCTCTTTCTTTCACTAGTTTGTCTAGCAAAAGTAGGACCAACCAACCAGCTTCCTTATATTTCTTACTCTGACAAAATTGTAGAAAGATATCACACATGCAATCACCCAGAGCCTTGCCTTTCACCAATATCTGATCTATTGGTGGTGATATTTTGCATATTGTATTGCCACCTCAGGCCATTGATTAGCAATGCCCCCTTTACTACTGGAAGCAGAGTCATCAACATCTTGAAGACTAACCAGACTTGAGAACCAATTTAGAAGACTCACCCTTACAATTTTGTTTCTCTAGAACCACTCTTGGTACCAAATGTCTTCGGCTGGGTTCTCTAGAGAAGCAAACTAGTGAAGTTTATAAATATACATATATATATAGAAAGAGAGAGAGAGAGATTTATATCAAGGAAATTGATCATGCGGTTGTTGAGGCTGGAACGCCCCGAGTCTGTGGGTCAGGATACAGGCTCTCCTGATTCATGCAGTTGCAGGGGCTGGCACACTCAAGACTGGCAAGTCAGAGGGCAGGGCTCTTGCACACAAGCTGTGAGACTGACAAATCCCAAGATCAGCAACAAAGACCACAGGAAGCTACTAGCTCAAGTCCCAAGAATGGCTGGTCATATGAACAGGTGCCAGCTGCAGGATCCAGAATGACAAAAGCCCACAAGCCTTGCCAGAATGTCTGCTTATGCTCAATGCAGGCCACATGCCGAAGGAAAATTCCTTTCAACTGACAGGCTAGTCACAGCAAATCCCATCATGAGGGCGATCACATATCAAATCTCAACAGGGAAGTGATCACATTATAAGACTGCCTGAACACTGAGATTCATAGCCCAGCCAAGTTGGCACGAAATCTTAAGCATCACACACACACCCACACGCACACGCACACAGGCACAGAGACATACACAGATTTCAACAACTGCCACACACCATTCATTGACACAGGCACGCAAATGCACACACACGCACACACAGAACACAGGGACACACAACAGACACACAGGGGAAAAGACAAAAATCAATATATTCACAGGCTCAGAGTCCCAGACACACATGGACAGCCACACAGATTACACAACTGCACACACACACACACACACACACTCGCATGCACACACTCTTGGCTGCACCCGATACACAGGAAGCTCTGGCACTCCCAACAGAGGCCGCTGCAGGCAAACGGGGCTTCATTCCCGGCATGCCCTGCAGCACTGAAGCTGTCACAACAGGGAGTGCCTTCCTGGTTCAAAATTCAGGCTGGGGCCCTGTGGGGGGCTGTGCCCAGGGCACTGAGGTGCCAGAGAGTGGCCAGGGCATGGTGGCTCTGGTAAGAGCCTCTGGGCATGAGGTTGGGACTCAGACCCTGTCAGGGGACTGTAAGTTTGGGGTGTCCTGTGGGGTCTGGTGGACACAGAGGTCAGGGGAATCCATGGGAACTGTTGTTAATTTTCATAGGTGTTGTCATGATTAATTTTGTGTGTCAAACCTACCTGTGTGTGTAAATGTAAGGAAGGCAAGGGGCCTGTCTTAGAGGATCAACAGAGGAAATGCCCAGTTAATAAAGAAAGCATATTCCAGACAGGAGTAACATTACAAATAATGGGAACTCCAGAACACTTCATTGTGCTCATGCCTAACCTTCACATGGATCAAGAGGCAACTGTTCGAACACAATGAATTATAAAAGGTGTGCAGCTGGGTTGAATCCTTTCACCTTACGTTTTCAATCTGCACCATAAACAAATACTCCTACAAGATGGATTATATGAAGAAGACAGCATCAGGATGGGAGGAACACTCATTAACAAACCCAAGAAGCAATTGACACAACCTTGCTTGCTGAAAACGAAGATGACTTGAAGCACTTACTGACCAAAGTCAAAGACTAGAGCCTTCAGTAGAGATTACACCCAAATGTGAAGAAAACAAAAATCCTCAAAACTGGACCGATAAACAACATCATGATAAATGGCAAAGAAACTGAAGTTGTCAAGGATTTCATCCTACTCGGATCAATAATCAATATCCATATAAACAGCAGTCAAGAAATCAGAAACTATTGCATTGGGCAAATCTGCTGCACAAGACCTCTTTAAAGTTTTAAAAACGGAAAATGTTACTTTGGTAATTAAGATGCCGCTGCCCTAAGCTTCGGTCTTTTTAATCACCTCATATGCACGTGAAACTTGGACAATGAAAATGGAAGGCAGAAGAAAAATTGATGCATTTAAATTACGGTGTTGGGAAAGAGTAGAGACTACCCTGTGGAGTGCCAGAAGAACAAACAAATCAGTCTTAGAGGAAATACAATCACAAGCCTTCTTAGAAGTGAGGATGACAAGACTTAACTTTGGCTCTCTTACTGAGAACATGTCATCGGACCAATCACTAGACAACAAGGACATCGTGTTTGGTAAAATAAAGGGTCAGCAAAAACACAGGAAATCCTCAGTGAGATGGACTGACACTACAGCCACCATAAGTGGCCTCCTTATGTTATATAAGGTTGCTGAGTCAGAATGGACTCCATGGCAAATAACAAAAACAACCTTTTAAAGTATAGAACAAAGGATATAAAACTTCTTTAAAATTAAATGAGCACATAGGATATTCTCATGTGTATTCTAAAAACTACATTATAAACAAATAAGGATATCCAATGGATGTCAAGGTCTGATGTACAGTAATTAGGGCAATGAGCGTACAAACTCACATATTATCCCAATACTAATTTACATATCAAACGGAGAAATCTCCTCTACTGAAATGAGCAGCATACTTGTGCAAATAGATTCTAACATTTCATGCAACTCCTCAATGTGAAAAGATACTTTGAATTAAGTGAAAAAGGTCAATGAAGCCGTCCAATGAGAAACCCTGACTACATATAAAGCTCCATGCCTATTAGAAGGCCAACCCCCTTGCTTACAGCAAATGAGAAAAAGTAGCTTTGAGAGCTGTTTGGGGAATGTAAAACTTCAACAAGCCACATGAGTGTATTTCTGAACTTGAAAATAAAGCAAAGGAATGGGAAATGTATGATTCACTGGATCCAAGTATCAATTATTATGGGAAAAGATATATTTTAAACAGGACATTATGGACGTCCTGATTTCACCTTTGAAGTGAGGACATAAAAAAAGTCACTGTATTCAAATCTTGAATTTTTAATTGAAAAATATTTATTTTCAATAAATACATCCAATTTACAGCCATTGGCTTAGCTCTTAAATATTCTAGCAACTTTACATCCAGTAGAAATTTCCTCTTAAAGAGTTTTAAGCTCTGTAAAATATCAAGAGTTGGTACTAAAAAAGATATCACCGTTCTTTGTTCATCTATATCTGATTGACAAATTCTGCTTAGTACAATATTATTCCGACTTGGAAGAAGCCTTGGTGATTTTTTCTTACAACATTAACAGTCACAACATGTACTATGAAAGATGGCTCGGAAACCTGAAATTTCAAATTATTTGAAGTCATCTCATTAAACACGGCAATTATCTCAACTGAAAACGAGACAAACTAAGAATGACATTTTAGAAATACTATTGATGACTATGCTTCCATGGGAGCCCTGGTGCTGCAGTGGTTAAGAGCTATGACTGCTACCCAAAAGTTTGGCAGTTCAAATCCACCAGCAGCTCCTTGGAAACCCTAAGGAGCAGTTCTTTTCTGCACACATGGGCTGGCCCCGAATCAAGAGTGAATCCACTCCACCACAACTAAAGCAACGACGCTTTCATGAAAACTACGATAGTAAAGTTAGAGTAATTTCTAATATTTTAATGAAGAAAAATAATTAAACTGAACATAACATTAGTATATCTACTTTTCCATTTTTTACTATTTCCCAGGGGTTTATCCAAGTCCCAGTAGGTGAAAACCAAACAAACAAACCCACTACCATCAAGTCAATTCCGACTCCCAGAGACTCTATAGGACAGAGTAGAACTGTCCCATAGGGTTTCCAAAGCTGTAATCTATAGGAAGCCTACTGCCACACCTTTCTCCAGCTGAGCAGCTGGTGGGTTCCAACCGGAAACCTTTCGGTTAGCAGCCGAGCGCTTAACCACTGCGCTACCAAGCTCCTTCTATAGGTAAAACAACCATGAAAAAGTTAACAACACCCTGTACACAGGGACCTGCATCTTCCCTTTCATCTCAGGCTCCACCATGGGTGGCCTGGAGAAGCCACAGCAAAGCCCCTTCTCCTCAGCACTCAGGGCCCCAAAAGAAAGCTTTGTACTCACTGTTGACTCTCGGGTCCCAAAGCCTCGGGGAGTGGGGGTTGGGGGAGCCTCCCTGACGCTGGGTCCTGTGGAAACGAAGCTCTTCTTCCTGCCCCAGCGGCCCCACCACCCACCAGGCTGAAGCTCTTCCAGGCGCCGCCGGTCAGAGGCGGCGACGGGGCGCCCTCTGCCGGCTATGGGCACGCAGGGATGGTCACTTTGTGCCCACTGCTCAGCGGTAGCCATGCTCCCAGGGAATGACGGACATTCTCAATTCTAAGTGATACTTAAACCAAAAATTAGGTTAATTCCAGTTTTATATAGGGAAGCATTTAAATAAGAATTTCACCAGCAATATTGATTGATCTTCAGGAAGAATTCTCCATCATCACGTTAAAATGAAAACATGTTAATTCCTTGAGGAATTCTCCTCAGAGCTTGAGTGGAATATCTAAATTCTTTATTTGGAAATGGGTATTTTATCAGGGACCTCTTAAGCATCATTTCTGATCCTCTTGGATCTCTTATTTCTGTTTCACAAGCTACTGTGACAACCAGCTCTGAAGGCTCATGTGTACTTCATGAGGACAAACATCACAGTCTCCTGCACTTTGTCCCTGTGTCCCATGACTCCCCACCCTTCTCTGGGTTTCTATGATGATGCTGAGGTGGGAGATGCCCCATGATCAAAGCCCACACAAGCACAGCCAGGTGCCTTGTTCACTCTGGGTGTGTGTGTGGTCTGTGTCTGTGTGTGTGTCCAGGGAGTGAATGGTCATTGTGCTTGGGGTCCGTATGCTGTTAAGTTGTGTGCATATGATTTTCATACTTGGGTATGATCAGAAGGTAGATGGTCATTTCAGGGTCTCTTTGTATGTATGTTTGCTATGGTCAGTTGGGTGTATGCACATGTGGGATCTGGGACAGTGTGCAATGAGTGTGTGCTTGTTGTCAGAGTTCTGTGTGTTTTTAAGGTGGACTAACGTGAGAATGTGTGGTCAGTGTGTGAATTCAGGCTGTAAGTGTGGTCAGAATATGTGTGAGTTCTCAGTGTTGATGTGTTGTCAGAATATACAATCATTTGCCGTATCTCTGTGTGTTTTGCATTCATTTTCATGTGGTCAGAAGTTGTGTGGTTAGTGTGAATGTGTGTGTCTGTGTGTGTGTTTACGACGTGGTTAGAGAGTGTTAGTGAGGACCAGCATAGAACACTTGCCCAACTATTCAGCAGCCACCTTCCCTGGAGTCCCAGTTTGTCCAGGAATTGTCCAAAGGTTATCTGAGGGGCTTGGAAAAAAGAGAACAGAGGGGTTAGGGCAATTGGAGCTACTAATGCTCAGGACAGAGAAGGGCTCGGGTTCTTGACAAGTTGGAGACAGGGATTTGGGCTCTGTAGGTTTAAGGGGTCGGGGAGCCTGCAGGCACCAGTAACTGTAGACCTATATGGGATCCTGACTGAGGGCTTTGTGCAGTAGGGTTTGTGACTAATAATGTTTAGCACCTTTCCCTGTGCCTGTCGGCCATTTGTAATCTTCTTTGGAGAAATGTCAATTCCTTTGCCCAGTTTTGCACTGGGTGGTTTGTGATTTTGTCCTTACTTTTCTCGATAACTTCTGAATACTAGCCCTTTATCTACTAGACCTTTATCAAATATATGATATACAAACATTTTCTCTCATTCTGTATTTGTTTTCCACTCTCTGGTTAACATCCTTTGATGCACAAGAAGTTTTCCTTTTGATGAAATTCAATTTCTCTATTCCTTTGGTAGTTGCTTGTGCTTTAGGTGCCATTTCTAAGAAACCTTTGCCAAATCCAAGGTCATGGAAATGACACTTATGCTTTCTTCTAAGGCTTTTAAAGTTCCTACAATTAAATCATTGGTTATTTCTAATTAATATTTGTACATGAGGTGAGGTAAAAGTCCAACATCAATTTCTGTATGTGATACCCAGTTCCCCTAGCGTCATTTGTTGAAAAGTCTCTTCTTTCCCTGTTGAATAGACTTGGCAGCCTTGTGGAAAAGCAATTGGCCTCATAGGTGAGGGTTCAATTCTGGATGCTCTGTTCTATTCTATTGATCTATACGTGTATCTCTATGCTAGTACCACACTGTTTTGATTATTCAAGCTTTATAGCAAGTTTTGGAATTGGAAAATGAGAGTCCTGCCACGTGGTCTTCTTTTTCAAGATTATTTTGGCTACTTGAGTTTCCTTGCAATTCTGTACCAACATCAGAACCCACTTTACCATTTCTACACAATTTCTATACCATTTCTGGCTTAAACTTCCAACAGAAGTTGAATAGAAGTATTGACAGCAAGGATCCTTTTCCTGTTCCTGATGTTAGGCGAAAAGCTTGCAGTCTTTCACCACTGAGTGTAATGCTAGCTGTGGGTTTTTCATATATGGCCTTAATCATGCTGAGGAAGTTCCCTCTGAGTTCAAACTTCCTGAGCTTTTTTTTCATGAGAGTATTGGTTACTCTCAAATGTTTTATCTGCATCAATTAACATGATCATGTGTGGGCTTTTGTGCTTCATGATATTAATGTAGTCTATTACATTGATTTTTATGTTAAATCACCCTTGCATGTCTGGGATAAATCCTTCTCACTCGGAGTGTTTAATCCTTTGCATGTGCTGCCGGACTTGCATTGAGGATTTTTACATCTATATCCTTAAGGGATAGTGCTCTACATTTTTAAATTTCTTGTGAAGTCTTTCTGTGTCTTGCTTTGCTATCACTGAGTCCATATATATTCCTTTATCCCTGAGATTTCTCCTTTGATTCGTGTTTTGTTTAAAAGGGTAAATTACCATTTCCAACATGAGGAGTTTCTAGTTAGCACTTTATCATAATTTCTAGCACAATTACGTTATGATCAGAAAACAAGAGTATGTTCTCTGTGATTTCATTCCTCTGAAATTGATGGAGACGAGCGTCAAGTCCAGAATAGAGTGATTTTGGTAAATGTACCATGTGTACTTGAAAATAATGTTTCTTGTACAGTTCTTAGGAATAACGAGATAAACACATACATACATAGCGGTTTGCTATTCAAATGTTCCACATCCTCACTGACATTTGTCTGTTGATTATGTGAGTTGCAGAGAGAGGGCAGAGGTGTCAACTCCCCACCTCTGCTTCTGTTTGTTTCTACTCACAGCTCTGTCATCATTCACGCTATAAGTTTTGTAGCCAAGACTTAGGATGGGAAATTCTGGGAGCTAGGGAAAGAGGGGAACAACCCAGAATGTGGGGGACAAGGAAGATGGGTTGGGATGGACCATAAATCACAAGTTTCTTGACGGTCCCAGAGAGGACCTGTAGTTGGTATGGCAGTTGCTCTGGGATGGTACATGGTGGGTTACCTGTGGTGTTTCAGGCTTGGGTTCCATTGTGATGCGTCAGGGACGAAGGCAGGGATTGGACGAGGGAGAATTTATAAGCCGTGCAGGTTACTAAGGCATTGACCAGACAGGAGAAGGCTACTGATCCTGCGAGTCCAACTCTTCTGCTCCTTGCATCCTACTGACCTGCTGACGTGCTCACCTACTGACCGACTTTGAAACCTCCTCCAACTTCTCTCCTGTGTGGCGTCCTCGCTCATCCATCCCACTCCTGCCATCTCTACCGTTTTCCCTTCCCTTCCCCCCCCCCCCCTCCCAGGAGAACAAGCACCCCCTGCCCCTCCAGGCCATACACCTTGTTACACTCTCATACACAATTGGCCCTGTCCCCATCCCACACTTACCCGACTGCTCCTTTGTACCACTGAGTCTCCTCAAGGGGACAGGACATGAAGGCACAGAGGGTATTGTTCTGGTTCCTGGTGCTCTGGCCACCAGCTACTCCACTGGAAAATGTGAGTAATCCTTGAACATGCCGTACTTTCTCACCTTTTATTGGGCTCTTTCACACTAGTTTAAACAACAGCTTTTCCTGGGGTGCTTGAGGGGGACTCAGTCCAGCACAAAGGGTGACCAGCAGAACCACAGTGTTTAGTGGCCCCTGTCTAAGCTGACTTCGGTAGTAGGGCACTCCTGACACCGGCATCTCGACCATAGCCAGATGGGACAAGAGTGCCCAGAACTGGGGTGTTTGACCAGTGAGGAAGGGACGGCCTTGGTCTTTTCATGCATCTGATCCGCTTCTTTAATGAATCTGCTGAGAGTGACTCCTCCCTTTTAGACAGTGGCTACTCAAAGACAGTGTGTTTCCTGAAAGCACACAGGGTACTCACCTCTGCTGTGAAGGCTGAGATGACAGTGTTAGGGAGCTCAGAGTTTACTTTCCAGAGAGATTTCAATCTGCATGAAACTGAACCTCCATGTGGATTAGTATGAATTCCATTCCAAAGTTATTTTCTCCTAAAATACTTGTACAATCTTTTTAAAGAAACAAGATTTGCCTTTTGTTGTTTTGACCATACATTCCAGAAATTTTTGTATTCCTTTACATACTAGTTTCTATGTTCCTACTCATTGGTTTAGGTGAAATACTAAGAAATATGAAAGTAAATTCTTGTCAGTAGCTATCTGGAATTGTGTTGTTAACTAGCTGCTATTGTCACAGTTTTAATCATATACACAAGATTCCTCTTTTATGCAAATCTTTCATGGACTTCAAAACACTGACATGACATGGCCTGGTTCAGAATGAAAATGAATGTTGAAAGAAAACTTCAATGGTTTTAGAAACTTGATATTAACAGTATTCTGTAGTTTTTACTGGAATAGGAATTTATGATGGCAACTATCTAGCTGTCCTAGTTATGGCCATAACTATATATCTATATTTATCTCAAATATACTCTCTTTAATACAGAACTTTCATTCTTATTATTTCTCATGCTTTCATACAGGCTGGGTATACTGTTAACAACTGTAAAGTGCCAGGATTCCCATATAATGTAAGTGTATATTTTTTTCTCAATTCTAAACTGGCTTACAAATTCACAAATTATATCCTGTTGACTTTTTTAAAAATACTTGCAATATTCTTTTGGTCAAGGAAAAAAAAAAACTATAACAGTTTGTGTATCTAATCTTTTTTCCTACAGCTCGTGTATAAGTGATGTATAATAATCAGCACCTAATTAAAGTATGCAGTTTGTTGAATTTTGATTTGTGGTATACAGCCATGAAACCACTACCATCGTCAAGATAATGAGCCTAACCCTCACCCCCAAAACACTCCTGCTGATTCTTTTAATTCATTCTGTCTTCTCCCTCCATTTCTGCCACCCCTCTTCCAACCACTGATCTGCATTTTTATAGAACTTTTATGTAATTGAAGGATACAAGATTTACTTTTTGTTTTTATTCAGGATTCTTTAAATCAGCGGAATCATTTTTAGATTTATCCAGGATTTTTTTTGGTGTGCTAATAGTTGCTTCGTTTTCATTGCTGAGTAGAAGGTCTATATATGAATATACCACATTGTTTATATCCTTTACCTTGGGAAGAGACTTTGGGGGCTGGTTTTTCCTGTTAGGACATGGCCCTTTAAATAAAAACCCAGAAAGCAGCACCTTCACAGCATTGTCCCAGGTTATGCTTCCATTTTGCAAGTTCATGATGAATTATTCTTGCCTGGTTCCATAATTCATTCGTTTCTATTGCTGAATCATATTCTGTCGAATGCATATCTCTGTTGAACACACTGTCTTGAAGGAAACGTTTAGAATGAAAATAATGGGTTTTCAAGAACAAACAGTTAAACCTAAAGACATCTCTCCAGATCAGGTATCAGGACAGTCTGAATATCCTCAGAAGTCTGTCTGCGTTCACAAACGAGTGGAATAGAATTAAAATCAAGGATCTTAGAGAAACCTAACACTGTTAGTGTCATCTACATGGTCACCGCTTTGCTTTTATTCAAACCCTAAAAGTTGATTAATTCTGAATAAAGGCATCTCTGTAATGATTTCCTGGGGTGTTTTTTTTTTTTTGCCTTGTGCTGGTCTTTAAGCTGTATCCATGAGAAAAGTGTGATTCAGCATTAGACACAAGGGCAGGTAGAGCCTCTGGGGAACCAGAGATTGAGCCCTATTTAGAGAAAGCACACTCACAACCTCTAACAAACACTGCCAGACTCAGAAGAAACACCAGGTGGCCAGCTGCCAACCTTCCAGGAAGCAGAGAAATCCACTGGAGATATCTGATGGGTGGGGATGGTTCTTGGAGGCTGATTTGGGGTTTCTGTCCCTGATTCCCTGTGACTGCTATACTGTCCATTCCTTTGAGGCTTCTTGTGACTTTCAATATTGCTCTTTCAGCTCACTGACAATTGTTTTCCTGGGCCGGTCCAAAAACTTATACAGATGTTCCTCTTTCTGGGTATTGCTATTTTAGCAATACTCTTTCTCCGCACTGTCCGTTCGGTAAGTATTTTAACATACCTTAAACACATGCTTTGAATCATGAATAATCAGGATAGAGTAGAACGGCCCCACAGGGTTTCCAAGGAGCAGCAGGTGGACTGGAATGCCAACCTTTGGGTTAGCAGCCTTAGCTCTTAACCACTACACCACCAGGCCTGGGTTTCTTTTGGTTTATAGATATGCTTTGAATCATGAATAATCAGGAATTCTTACACTCACGGGCCTATTATTGGATTTCCCTTTAAACTACTAATGAGAACACAAATTGATGAGTGAAACCAAAGCTAACTTTGTACAACAGTCTCATCTTTTTTAGTGAAGAATCACTGAATAAGACAACTATATAACTTCAATGAGAAAACTTTTAATTGATAAATTCTTTCTATCAAAGGAATTAAATATTAACTCTTCTGGGGCCCCTTTCACACACTGGTAGTACAATTGTGAATTCTCACAACCATCCTGAAATGCAATGTCTACCCGAAGCCTTAGAAATACAGCCTTTTATTCGGCACAATCCCACGTCTAGTCATCTCCCCTAATGAAATGACCACCACGCATCCAAAGACCTGGTGAGACAACATTCAGTGGAACAGGATGGATTACAGCGAAAATATGGCAACAAACTGAATCACTCATGGTAGAGGGATGGTGGAACTACTGTAAATCCTCACAGTGGAGGCAGCTCCTAAAAGTCATATGTTTCAAAGACATTTCAGAACACAGAAAATGCTCTTAATATAATGTCAAGTGGAAAGACCCAGAAACCAGGCTTCCTATGTTGTCTAGAGAAGAGTGTATGTGTTTCTGCACAGAGAGAGTGAACAAATGCGTCATGAAAACACCACAGAATGGAAGAACAGGGCTTTCTAAACGGTGCTGTAACCACCACTGTATCAACTTCTTGACAGTTATTTCTGGGGCTCTGAACACTCAGTTCTGTCCTCACTTCAGTGTTGAGGGTGTGGGGGCGCTTTCCTCCTTTTTACCAAAGGCTTGGTTGGACTCTAGGTGACAGGCCCAGGAGGGGTCTGGCTTCCTCTCTTCCTTCCTTACTCCTACGTATGATCTCAAAGTTTCTTGTGCACTTTGACTTACTCAATCTAGTTTCTGTTTCTCACTTTCTGGTTGCACCGTTTACCACCCTGTAAACTGTAGTGGGATCAGCAGGAGGGATAGAACTTTCTGGCACCAATGCTCTTTTGAGACCTGGTGGAGGGGAAGGTGCCAGGTGCGGACACCTACTTGCAGCATTATGTTTCAGCTTTTATAATTTGTAGTTTTTTGGTCTGTCCTATTGAAGTATTTTAAAAATGAAACTGCTTCTATTCTGCAGGGTCAGCGGGCTTCAGCAGGGATTCTTCCTGGCCCAGGAGGATCGGCCACACGCTGCCCCATCAGATACCCTCCATCAGTACCCATGGGTGGTGGGCCACCAGCTCCACCCAGATGTCTTCCCCAGCCTTGGACTGACCCTTCACCATGTCTTTTGCCGCCTCCTCCAAGATATGTTCCCAAAATTGGGCCAGAACTTCCCCCTCCTCCTCCCACCCGTGTTCCCAAAACTGGGCCAGGCCCTCCTCTTCCTCCTCCTACCCATGTTCCTAAAGCTGGGCCAGCCCCTCTCTGTCCTCCTCCCAAACCTCGGCCAGAGCCTCCCCCTCCTCCTCCCAGCAGTATTCCGGGTCCTCTACTACACCCTCCCTTCCCTCCTCCCAGCCCTGTTTCTGGACCGGCCCTAAACCCTTCCTGGCCTCCTCCCAGCTGGCCTCACAAGGCTTGGCCGGAGTCTCCACCTCCTTGTACACCCTGCAAAACTATGAAGCCTCCACCAGAGTGCTCGTCTTCTCTACCCTTCTGGCCTCCACCACCTGCACCAGGCCAGCAGCCTCCTCCCCCACCCACGTGGCACGCCCCTCCCCCACGTGTCTGGCGACCCCCTAAGCCGCCCTTCTGGCCTCCCCCACCTGGCTGGGGTCCCCCTCCCCCTCATACATGTGGTCCACTTGCCCCACTCAACCAGCCATGTGAGCCTCCTAAGCTGCAGGCACCACGTATTCCTCGGCCTCCGCGTCGTCGGCGGCGACCCTCTAAAAGCTTCCGGCCACTGGATACAATTCCAGAGGTGCCAGAGCCTTCCCTCCAAGACCCTGATTCCTGTCGCTGTTATTAAATAGTCACATTCTACCTCTTCAGCTTTCTTTGTAAATCTTTCTTCATATTTATTTCCACCTCTCCAGAGGTGTTGATGTAAGTGCAGCAAGAGGTGTTGGCTACTGCACAAATGCCTCCTTATTCAGCTAGCAAGTAGTCCAAACTACATGATGCTCTAAGGCCACCCTTGACAGAAAGCCAATGCTCATTGGTTGATTGTCGATGGCTCGAGCAGTGGATTACACAGTATTTCCTATAGACAAAGTCAGATTATGGAGAGTGGCTTCATGATACGCAAATCCTCCCCAAGGAGCCAGGAGCCCTATTACTACAACTGTCCCAGTCAAGATTAAACCTAGTGCTCTCTTTTGTTTATTTCCTGAGGTTCAGTTAGAGGCCTGGTGTAAGTGGACACTGGAAACTGAAGTGGATAAAAATCCTGGAGAGCACTGACTGGTGGTAGTGACAGGGTCGATGCAAGGAATCGCCCAGCCATAGCCCAGACACGACAAGCAGGCTGTGGCCACCTGGGCTCGAGCGGGACCCACACACCCAGATACATTAACCAGGGGCAGACACAGACCCAGCGATGGCGCAGCCACCGAAGGCTATGCCAGCCCACTGGACCCAAGCGCTGCTCTGTAATTTCGGGGCCAGGCACACTCAGCATTTTGGGCCCTGGCTCTCTCTCCTGCAGCATTGCAAAAACACCTCGGAGGCAATCAAGCGTGCCTCGGGTGCAGGCCCTCTGGGGCTGGGCAAGAAACAGCCAAAGAGCAAACAAAAAGCCCTTGGGTAATTCCTGGACACCCTCCCCAGCAAGTGCCCCCATGCAGCAGACCTGGCCGGCCAGACCAGCCTGTAAACAAGCTGTCGCACTCCAACAGTCCAGGGCTTCAGCACTGGAGTCAGCGAGGCCCCGGACAGTCTGCCAGTCAAAATTTCCATTGCAACCATAGGCATGTGGATGGCAAACATGAACAGAGCCATGAACAGAGCTAGGTGACAGTCGGTCACTGAGCCCAGCAGGGAACAGACACCAGGCCATACAAAGCCAGAGCCAGAAAATAAACTACCAATAAGGCAAACAACCCCACAGTCACCAGGGGGTGACAATCAACTGGCACAATTGTCTATCACTTTAAATCACCTAAAGCTTGAGTCTTCCAATTATCACTGTCCTGCCAATTCTTACTGTTTTGCAGGGTTTGTTGGTCGATATTGGCAGTAGGAGCTGGTTTAATATGGGAGTGGTGGATCGACACTCCGCTTCTGGAGACCTTGACTGCAGTGTGGGTGTGAGGAGGGGGGGTTTGACATCAACACCTCAAAAGGTCCCTTCTATTTTTCCTGCCAGGTCTGGTGTGTTCCAGGTCTGGACGTGGAGAGAGACTTCAGGCTGTGGAGGTGTCTGTCACGCTGCGTATTTGTAAAGACAGTCAAGGACCTCTGCCATAGAATGCAAATATTGTTCAATAATGACCTAGCCTTGCTTGTGTATGTCCTTAGCCTCCAGGGTGTTTTCAGGACCCAAAGTATTTAAGTCCTCCCAAAAGGTACAGAGTTGGGGATGCCCATACATAAGCTCAAAAGGGCTTACCTGAAGTTCGGTTTGAGGTGCAACCCTGATGCTGAACAGAGCCAAGGGAAGGATCTTCACCCATGTTAATTCAATCTTCTGGGAAAGGTTGGTCAGATGGGTTTCCACAGTCAGATTCACTCTACTTTTCTACCGGACTAGAACTTCCAGGCACTGTGAAAACATCACTTAATCCTTAGTTGTCGGGCCACAAGCTGTGTGACCTGAGCAGAACAGGTAGGGACTCGAAACCTCAACAGAGCTGATCACAGAGAGACTTAAACCCTCTGGTAGTGTCCACTCCTAATGGTTGGGGGAAGGCCAAACCTGGGGATGATGTCTTCGAGTAGGCTTTTGGCAACTTCTGTGGTCTTCTCAGTCCTGCAGGGGAATGCTTTCGATGCAATTGGAAAAAGCTGTCTGCAAACACCGGGGCATCTCAATGAAGTCTATCTACCAATCATTTCCTGGAACATATTCTTGGTACTTGGTGCCCTCCAGCACTGCTGAGAATGTCCTAGGGTTGCTTTTCTGACAGGTGACACACTGTCTAATAATGTCTCTGAAAATAGCCTGCAAATTCTGGCTGACAAAGTGTCTCTTTACCCGATCATACATCATTTCCCGCCCGTATTGAGTGGCCTCATGTAGGTGCTTTAGGATGTCTTCCATCCCTCATACAGAGTCACTTATCCTTTTTCATTAATGGGCCATATAAAGGTCTGTGTCACTGTAATCAGGGTCTTCTGTGGCTTGTGGCGGGCTAGGGTGTGGAAAGAGGGCGGCCACTACTACTGGGGTCATTGTCCTTGCCGTCCACTTGGCCTCTAAGTTGGCCCTTCATTTGCCCTGGGCCACTGCTGTAACTTCCTGCTGATGTCTTTGCAGTGTCCCACAGCCAGAGCAGAAGGGAGTAACACTCCCTCAAGAGGCTGAAAAATCTGTTGGCTGTGTTTGATTTCTTTACCAGCAGAATTCAAAGCCTCCCCTTTTCCACAGTTCCCCGTGTGCATGTAAGACTGACATGCTTCCAATCTGTATACATGATCGCCCCCTTGGGGACTTGGCCAGCAACAAAGCCTGGATCACTGTAACCAGCTTGGCTTTTTGGGTTGAGGTTCCCTTTGGGAGAGCGTTTGTTGGAGGTCCTGGGTGTGGCTGACAACTGCGTAGCCAGCCCCTTTTGGCCACCCTCTATGAAGCTACCACAGAGAGACTCAAATCCTCAGGTCACCAACACGGAGGTCTGGGTGGCTGGCATAGGCCAGGTCCACCGTCTGGACAGTCATGGTGGATGCGGTCTCCCAGGAGCAGAGTGGGGACAGGGGTGGCTAGAAAATTGAGTAGGTTCTTCCTCCACATTCATGATAACCAGAGGCTCAGGTGTAGGTCCTGCCCCTGGTCCACCCTAGTCAGAGTCTTCCTCCAGAGCAAGGGCTGACATTTGAGTTACTCATTCCCCACTCTGTTTCTTGGGACATTTTCTTTTCCAGTGGCCCTCCTTTTTACAATATGTACACTGGTTCTTTCCCAGTAGGAGCCGGTGTTGGGCCCTGCTAGGGCCCACAGGTCTTCTCCTCTCAGGGAGCCTATCCTGTTCTGCTGCTGCTAGCAAGGCAGGCTGGCGCTTTCTGCCTTTGTCTTCCCTGTTGCTATAGGCCTTGAACGCCAACTCAACTAGGTATCCTGATTAGTATATTGCCTAAAGACACTATAAATCTTTTTTGAGGAAAGCTAAAGGATCCTCATCTTGACATCTCTGGTGAGATTTGAACCCATAATTTTGAGTGCCTCTATCTGGCCAGAAGTCGAATGTGCTATCCATTGCACCATGGAGCCAGATAACTCTTCTTTCTGCTCTTTAATTTCACATACCGTACTCCAATTTAAGGGCTTAGATACTCCATTTTTAAAGCCCACTAAGAGACAGTCCAGATAGCAGGTGAGCATACCATACTCTGCTGTGTGATTGTGATCCCAGCGGAGTTCTCTGAGGCAGAGATATCGTCAACTGCATCTCTGGTTGGCTGAACGTCATGTGATCTCTGGGCTTCCTCTCAAGCCCTGTCTAGGATCATCTGCCTCTCTTCTGGGGAGAGGAGGGTGCTGAAGAGAGACTGACAGTCTGCCCATGTGAGATCGAAAGAGTTAATGATGGTAGTAAACAGTTCATACATTTTCTTCAGGTTCTCGAGATATCCCAGGGTGTAATCCTTCTAGTTAATCAGGTTTGCTGTACTAAGGGGAACACGAACCCGAACCCGGCCCCTGTCTGCCACTGGAGTTGTTTGGCAGAAGGGATATGAGCTGCAGGCTGGCCCTCCCTGTTGCCTCTGTCCTGGCTCTGTGGCATCCTGGGCCACATGTATCCCTTGATACGGTGCCCCCCCTTGTGTGGGGTGACAGCTAAGGAAGATTCCCAGGCCATTTGGACGGCCCTGCTTTTCTGTTCGATTCTCCACCACTCCCCACCCCCCACCCCGCTCCAGGAAACAACAGTGGCCAAGAAGGGGAGCTGGAGTATGCTCTCAGCCCCTCTCACCGACCCACTCCTTCTCGACCCAGCTGCCCTCCCCCGCCAGGTGCAGGTCAGGGAGGAGGGCTGTAGACAGACATGCTGCTGAGGCTGAAACAGTCCTCCACCACTAGCACTATTGGCAGCTCGGTGGATGTTTCCTTTTCCTTTTGTACACAGATTTTGCAAGCCTCCTGAGTTTCTTTAACATTATGCAATGACATGAAGGCTTCCACATAACGCTTTTCATTCCACTTACCATTTCTTGTACAATATAAATCTAGCTAAAGAATGGTGTTGCCGTTCAGTGACCCAGTCACTGACCACCTTACTTGGTCCCCTAAACAATACTGGGGCCAAGCAATATCACATGAGAAAATTAGCTTTCCTTCTTCATTCCCTCAGATTTGAAAAAATCACAATTTTTCATGACACACCCCTAAGGGGAGTCACAAGGTGTCAAACTTTTGTTCCCCATTTCCTTTAAGTATTTACCACTACTAGGTTTTAAGTTACCACAGTTCCTAACCTATGCCCACTGCTAAGGTTGGTATTTCTTGGGCTTACATTTTACCTAGGAGTGAAAAGCCACCCTTTTCCACTTGGAGAGGAAAGAGAAGGAAAATAAAGGATAGAGAGCAGACAGAGAAGAGTGTTCTGAAAGACAGAGGAATTCGAACCCTCTGGTTACCAATACGGTGACCACAGATGACTCAGAGGGACTCTAACCCTCAGGTCACCAATGCAGTGAGGGACCCCAGCTAGGCTGAAGATGGGTCCCAGGGTCATGACCCCTACTTCCCTCATTTTCTAATGAGGCTTTAACCCTTAGGGTCTGGTCTTAGGTCTGTGCTTTTGCCACCCTCTTCTTGCCTAGTTCCCCTGGGGGACTCTAACCCCCAAGACCAGTGGAACAACCTGGCTGAGCACACTTACCTTAATTTAGGGGAGGGACTCTAACCTGCTCCCGTCCAGTTCCTGTTCCTGAGCTACGGTGGGAACCGGTGGACCTCATCCTGGAGCGGGGATCACGGTGGCCACCCGAAATGCCTTACCAATCAAACAAGATCAGGGCATGCTTTAAGGGGCTTCAGGGGTCCAGATACTTACCGCGCAGGTTTCAGGGTCCACAGGTTCCAGCAGAGTCGCCAGGATTTGTAACTGAATTCCTTGGGTTCTTGTCCTGTCCGATTACCCGACCTAAATGAGACAGATGCTAGTTTCAAGGGAAACAGAAAGTGGCAATTTATTGTCTGCAGACAAGGAATGCGTGACAATAAATTGCCACTTTCTGTTTCCCTTGAAACTAACATCTGTCTTATTACCATTGGCTAGTAGGGGAGGACAAGAACCCGAGGAATTCCGTTATACCATCCTCCATGGAAAGAAAGCCTTGCCTGTGGAAAGATACAATTCTTTAAGAAATCTTAACTGTGACATTAAACTCACTACAGAAAATGCGTTATCAACTAAAATGGATAATATTTAAAAAAGAATCTCACAACTGATGTCTCTCTTAAGTTGATCAAATGTAAAATGAGCACACAACCAGTCAACACTGATATTTATTTACTCAACAAACCCTTATTGAGCACCTGTTGTCTGCTATGACAAATCATAGACTTGATCCCTGGCCTCACAGCCTTCAGATACAACACTCTGAAATAAGTGTGTGCAACAATGCTCGAGTCCATTCTGATTCACAGTGATCACAAAGGACAGAGCAGAACTGCCCCTTGGGGTTTCCAAAGAGTGTAGATTTGAACTGTGGACCTTTTGGTTAGCAGCCAATCTCTTTACCACAATGCCACCAGGGCTGCAGAGAGGACATCAGGGTGCAAAAAAGTCACCTGTTACAAATGAAAAAACTAAGGTTGAGTGACTTGTCCCCAGTCTCCATGTAAGGGTGCCCCAAGGTTGTGTCCTTGGCCGTATTCTTGTCTCATTCCACACATTCACAGCCACTTGCATGACTTCAACTGCTCTGTATATACTAGTTATGTGCATTTGTACATTAGGTCAAGACCTCTTTCCCTACATTTTTATGTGTCAATATGCTGTCTTTTTAAAAGAAACACTTTAGATCCAAAACAAAAACAGGTTGAAACTGGAAGGATGGAAAAAAATATTCCACGTAAATTGTAACCAAAAAAGTTGGAGGGCTATATTAATTGCAGACAATATAGGCTTTAGGTCAAATCTGTTAAAACAGACCCACTGCCGTCGAGTCGATTCCAACTCATAGTGACCCTATTGAGTAGAGTAGAACTGCCCCATAGAGTTTCCAAGGAGCGCCTGGCAGAGTCAAACTGCTGACCTTTTGGTTAGCAGCCGTAGCACTTAACCACTACGCCACCAGGGTTTCCTTAAAACACACAGGGACATTATATACTGATAGAAGGGTCAATTCATTAAGATATAACCATTACAAATGTACCTAACAACAGGTCCTAAAATAGATGAAATAAACATGATAGAATTGAAAAGAGAAATAGTTGTACAGTCCTAGTTATTTCACTAGTGGACAGAATATCAATAAGGAAATAGAGGGTTTGAACAACACTATAAACCAACTAGACCTAACAGACATAGATAGAACACTCTACCCAACACCAGAGCACACATTCTTCTCCAGTGAATACAGATTAGTCTTCAAGACAGATCATATACTAGGTCATTGTCTTGCTTATCAAGTGCTGCTATAACGGAAATACCTTAAGTGGGTGGCTTTAACAAACAAATTTATTTTCTCACAATATAAGAGGCTAGAAGTGTGATTCACGGTGACAGCTATAGGGGAAGATTCTGTTGACTCTGGGGGATGATCCTTATCTCTTTTCAGCTCCTGTTTCTTGGTTCCGTGGAGATGTCATGTGGTGTGGCATCTAACTTCCCCCATCTCTGTTTGCTGGCTTGGTCACCTGCTTAACCTGCTCTTTTATATCTCAAAAGAGATTGATTTAAGATATATCCTACACTAAATGCTGCCTCATTCATATAACAATGAAAACCTATTTCCAAATGGGATTATAACCACAGGAATAGGGGTTAAGATTTACAATTCATATTTTGGGGAGACACAACTCAATTCATAACAGTCACAAAACAAATCTCAATAAATTTGAAAAGATTAAAATCATACGAAGCATCTTCTCTGACCACATGGAATGAAACTAGAAAACCAGTAACAGAAAAAAAACTGGAAAGTACAAACATATATGAAAGTTAAACAACACATTATTAACCAGTGGTCAAAGAAGAAAGTAAAGGAAATCAAAAAATGCTGAGAGACAAACAAAATGAAAACAACACCTCAAAACTTAAGAGATGCAGTAAGGGCAGGGCTTAGAGGGAAATGTATAGTTGTAAATGCTTACATGGGAAAAAAAATAAAATCAATAAGGCAACTTTACAATTTGAGAAACTAGAAAAAGAAGAACAAACTAATTCCAAAGCTACCAAAAGGAAGGAAATAACAAAGGTCAAAGCAGAGATAAATGATACACAGAATAGCAAAACTATAGAACAAAATGAACAAAATCAGAAGTCGGTTCTTCGAAAAGATCAATCAAATTGACAAACCAGTAGCTTGACTGACAAAAAAAGAGAAGGTGCAAATTACTAAAGAAAGAAATGAAAGTAGGGACATTACAACAGGATGTATTTGCATTTACAGAAATGCAAATTAATATAAGAGAAAACGAGGAACAATCGTACACCAACAAATTAGATAACCTAGACGAATGAGACACATTCCTAGAAACACACAAATTACTCATATTGATTCAAGAAGAATAAAAAATCTCAACAATTCCATAACACGTGAAGAAATTGAATCAGTAATCAAAAACCTCCCAACAAAGAAAAGCCCAGAACCAGATGGCTTCAGTGGGGAAGAGTATCAAACATTTAAAGAAAACTTGACACCAATATGTCTCAAACACTCCCCCCCAAAAAAGGACGGATCACTTCCTAACTCATTTTATCAGGCCACCATTATCCTGACAAGGATACTACAAGAAAACTACAAGCAAATATCCCTAATGAACACAGAGATAAAAGTCCTTAACAAAATATTAGCAAACCATATCCACGACTGAGTGGGGTTTCTCCCAGGAATGCAAGGGTGGTTCAACATCAGGAAATCTATCAGCGTAATACAGTGAAGGAAAAGAACCACACGATCATCTCAGCTGATGCACAAAGGACAGGTGACAAAACCCAATATGCTTTCATGAGAAAATCAGTCAAAAATCTAGGCACAGGAAGGAACTTACTTAATGTGATGAAGGGCATTTATGAAACACCCACAGTTCACATCATACTCAATGGTAAAAGACTGATAACTCTGCATCTAAGGTCAGGACCAGATGAGGATGCCTGCTCTCACCACTGCTTTTCAGCATTGTACTGGAAGTTCTAGCCACGGCTAATAGGCAAGGAAAAGAAAAAAAAAAGAAAAGTATCCGAATTGGAAAGGAGGAAATAAAACTATTTCTATTTGCAGATGACATGATCCTATATGTAGAAAATCCCAAAGAAGCCACAGTCACAAACACATACACCGGAAATAGTGCAGCTAATAAATGAATTTAGCAAAGTTGCAATATATAATAAGATCAACACATAAAAGTAAGTTCGGTTTCTATACACCAGCAATGAACAATCTGAACAGGATTTAAAGAAAACGATTGCATTTAAAACTATAAAAAAGAATAAAATACCTTGCGATAAAGTTAACCAGGGAAGTGAAAGATTTGTACACTGAAAAGTACAAAACCATGCTGAAGAAAATGAAAGAAGAACCGGATAAAGGAAGAACATTTCACGTTATGGATTGGAAAACTTAATATTTTTAAGATGTCAATACTACACAAAGTAATCTATAGTTCAAGGTAATCCCTGTACCAATTCTGTTTAGTTATCTAGTGTTGCTATAACAGAAATGCTACAAGTAGGTGACTTTAACAAACAAAATTTTATTTTTTCACATTTTAGGAGGCTACAAGTCTGAATTCAGGGTTCCAGCTACACAGGAAGGTTTTCTCTGATGGCCGCGTAGGAAGGTCCTTTTCTCTTCGAGCTTCTGTTGCTAGGTGATTTTCATATGGCATGGCATCTCTCTCCCCCATCTCAGTTTCTTTAGCTTGTCTGTTCAATCTCTTTCATATTTCAGTAGAGATCGACTTAAGATACACCCTACATTAATCCTTTCTCATTATCATAACAAAGACAATCCATTCCCAAATGGGATTATAAACACCGCCATAGTGGTTAGGATTTACAACACATATTTTGGGGAGAAACAATTCAATCCATTACAAATTCCAACGGTCCTTTTTTGCAAAAATGGAAAAGCTGAGTCTCAAATTCATGTGGAATTGCAAGGGGTCCCAAATAGCCCAAACAATCTTGAAAAAGAAAAAGAAATTAAGAGGACTCACACTTCGCAATTTCAAAACATACTATCCAGCTACAGTAATCAAAACAAATACAGTGCTTAGGAATTAATGAGAGAGGTGAAAGACCTATACACCCGAAACTATATAATGCTACTGAAAGAAATTAAAGACCACCTCAACAAATGAAAAGACATTCCTTGTTCGTGGATCAGAAGGTTTAATATTGTCAAGATGTCAATAATATAGAAAGCAATCAATGAAATCCTTATCAAAATTCCAACAGCCTTCTCTGCAGAACTGGAAAAGCCAATCCTCAGATTTATATGGAACTGCAGAAGACCATGAACAGCCAAAGCAATCTCAAAAAAGAACAGAGTAGGAGGTTTCTTGCTTCCTGATCTCAAAACAGATTATAAATCTGCAGTAATCAAAACATTCTTGTATTGGTATAGTCATAGACATATAGGCCAACGGAATAGAATTGAGTATCCAGAGTTCAGCTCACGCATACACGGTGAATTAATTTTCTATAATGCTGCTAAATTCATCAAATGGGGAAAGAATCATCTCTTTAATAAACACTGCTGGGACAACTACTGGATTTCCACATGCAAAAGATTGGTGTTAGATACATGTCTTACACCATGTACAAAAACTAATTAAAAATGGATCAAAGACCTAAATGTACAACCTAACACCATAAAAGCCTTAGAAGAAAACATAGAGGTAATGTTCTGGGACCTAGTCTCCAACAGATTCTTATATATGACAACAAAAGCACAAGCAACAAAACAGAAAATGGGTAAATGGGATCTCATCAAAATTAAAAACTTCTGCGCAACAAAGGACCTTATCAACAAAGTGAAGAAACAACCTACAGAATGGGAGAAAATGTATGGGACCTATATATCAGATAAAGGTTTAATATCCAGGATATAGAAAGAACTACTACAACTTTACATGAAGAAGATAAACAACCCAATCAAAAAATAGGCAAAGGACCTAAATAAATATTTCACCAAAGAGGATATGCAAATGGCCAACAAGCACATGAAACCATGCTAAACATCACTATCCATTAGGGAGAAGAAAATCAAAACCATAGTGACATACCCTGGCACTCCCACTAACATGGCTAAGTTTAGAAAATGGAATATCAGAAGTGTTGACAAGGATATAGAAAACTGGAACCCTCCTCCATTGCTGGTGGCAATGCAAAATGGCATAGCCACTCTGGAAAGTGGTTATGGACATTCTAAAAAGTTATATATGTAAAAAGAAACTAAATATAAAGCTACCATATGGCCCAGCAACTCCACTCTGAAGACACTTGAAAGCAGTGACACCAGCAGGCACGTGTACGCCAATAGCCAAAAGGTGGAAATGACCCAAATGTCCATCAACAGAAGAATGAATAATCAAAATGTGGTACATACATACAAGGGAATACTACTCTGCCATCAAGCTAAATGAAGTCCTGACCCATGTCGCAATAGAAAACATTATGTTGAGTGAAATTAGTCACCCACTGATATGAAGTACCTAGAATAGGCAAAAGTATTGACATCAGAGATTAAGAGTGATTACCAGGGGCAGGACGGATGGGGGGAAGGGATGCTTCATTGTTTAGGTGGCATACGGTTCTTGTTTATGACAAAAAAAAAAAAAATATGAAGATGGCAAATCTGGTGCTAGATATTGATGGTGGTTGCACATGACTGATATATTTGGTTTTATGGAATTGTACATGGAAAAAATGTTTAATTGGCAAATATATTCCTTATATTTTTACAACAATAAAAGACTTTTTAAAAGAAAAAATCAACACTGAAAATAAAAACACGAATCCAGCCTCCAAAGAGGACATTCAGGCAGCCAACAAACATACGAAAATTTGTTTGCAAGCATTAGTGATTAGGAAGATGCAAGTTAAAACTGCTATGAGACACCACCTGCCATAGATTGAATTGTGTCCCCCTAAAAATGTGTCAACTTGGCTAGGCCATGATTCCTAGAATTGTATGGTTCTCCTCCACTTTGTGATCTGATGTAATTTTCCTATGCTATTTTTTTTTTTTAATAAATTCTAATATCCAGCTGTGGTTAACGAGGTAGGTTATGTTAAAGGGCATTAGAGCAAGATGCAATAGCTTTCCTCAGGATAAAAGGAGAGAGAAGCAAGCAGGGAGAGAGGGACTTCATTACTACTCAGCAAGAAGAGCCAGGAGCAGACTGAGTGCTTTAGACTCAGGGTCCCTGTGCTAAGATGTTCCTATACCAAGGTAAGATTGTCTACAAGGATCTTACCCAGAGCTGACACAGACAGAAAGCCTTCTCCCTGGAGCTGGGTCACTGAATTCAGACTTCTAGGTTCCTAAAATGCGACAGAATAAATTTCTGTTTGTTAAAGCCACCCACTTGTGGTATATGTTTTATAGCAGTACTAAATAGCTAAGTCATCATCTTTCCCCTGCAAAAACAGCATTGATCAAAAAAGCAGAAAACAACAAATGCTGGTGAGGCTGTGGGGAGTTTGGAACGCTTTCACATTGCTGGTAGGATTGTAAAATGCTACAAGCACTATGGAATATGATATGGAACTTCCTCAAAAAGCTGGTGGCGTAGTGGTTAAGTGCTACGGCTGCTAACCAAAGGGTTGGCAGTTTGAACCCACCAGGTGCTCCTTGGAAACTCTATGGAGCAGTTCTACTCTGTCCTATAGGGTTCTCTGAGTCAGAATTGACTTGAAGGCACTGGGTTTGGTTTTTTTGGTTTAGGGATCTAACAGCAGTGACATGAATAGGCATACACACACTTAAGTTCTTTGCAGCATTATCCACTATAGCCAAAAGACAGAAAAAACCTAACTGTCCAGCAACGGAGGAATGGATAAACAAATTGTGGTACATGCAAATAATGGAATACTATGGAGTTATAAAAATGATTAGAGGCAGTGCCAAGCTGACAGACTAGTCAGATGCTTCCTGTGGTCCCTCTTAACACAAAGACCAGAAAGAATCAAGTAAATTGATTACCTATGGCCATCTAGGAGCCCTGAACATCAAAGACAAAGTTGAGGAGTTGGATTGAGCAGAATGGTGGGGGGAGAGACCATCCAGAAGCAGTGAGGATTTGCTGAATCTGACCTGGCCGGTACCCTGTAGGCTGGATCAGCTGGCACATACAGGCTGAGGCAAGCAGTAGCGCTCGAGATGCATTTTCCACATTCGGAGAAAATGAGCAGCAGAGAGTCTGCTTAAGCCTCCAGTACCGGGGAGAAGAGGCACTCAATCTGCGGAGGATAAGGACAAGCATCTAACCTACCATGTGGATCAAAAAAAACCCTTCCCCCTTTGGGAAGTACCTCTCTCCCATTTACCTGGCTCTCCTTGTTCAGCTCTGGTCCTGGTTCAGATTCAGCGATTGTTGCACCCCCTGGGATGGAAGTAGGACCTGTTGCATGGCCCAAGGCATTTTCTTGGCTTTAGAGGGAGAAATAACTAACAAACAGGAAAAAAAAAATCTGGAGCTCCCGTAACCTGTGAACTCATGGTAGACACAGCCCCTTTGCCTTGCCACAGGCATTAAAGGCCAATGGATATTGAATGGCTTTAATCATTGCACAGATCTGTGTGGGCACATTTCAAAACTCTAGGCCCTTAATAGCACAGTACAACAGGGTATATACCTGAAGTCTATTTTCAACTGCAACAGCAATAAGGGGGAGTGGCAGATTCATGATATTTGACACCGGCTTTTCCACTAAGCAGGGTCTTTACCTACATACATCAGGGGCCTGAGGACTGGTGGCGCCACCCACTCCATCTAGCCACCCGCGACAGGGGTCCGAGAATAAGTGCTGCCTCCCAGTCCTTACAACCAACACAACTGGGTGCCCAAAGTCCGGTTGCAAAGCCCATCCAACTATGGATCCTAGAGAACAGGGACATGTCTTCTACCCAGACACTCAGGGGCAGCCATCAGCCTCCTGCCTTGCTCAGCAAATGACATCCTGCTGCAGCCCATTACCTATGCTTAATCCAATCATCCTTGCCCATCTAGGACTGTAGGTGAGAGCCTGCACCACACACTCGGTGATCGAAATCCTGGATAACTGAGCTGAATCCACATAAGAAAAGTAAATGGACTCCTGAGCTCACAAACCTACTAACACCTCTTAACCACCTCGTGACAAAACGTGACAGTTTCAAAGACACCAATAATCAAAGTAGCTCTCACGACCAGCCTCTTTGGGCATAACAAAACAAAGCAAAACAAGAAGCTAGGATGCGGTAATAAATAAATAAGCATAAAAACTAATTGATGGCTTGGAGACAACAGTCAATATCAAATCACATAATGAGGCAGACCATGATGACTTCAGCTAGTGACCAAAACAAAGAATCAAAAAACCTCCTGGAGGAAGATAACTTCTTGGAATTACCAGAGGTAGAATTCAAAAGATTAATATACACAGCTCTTCAAGAGATCAGAAAGGAGATCAGGCAAAACACAGACCAGCCAAGGAACACACAGACAAACCAACAGAGGAATTTCAGAGGGTTATACAAGACCATAATGACAAATTGAACAGGCTGCAAGAATCCATAGAAAGACAGCAAACAGGAATCCAAAAGATTAACCATAAAATTTCAGAATTATACAACTCAATACATAGTCATAGGAGCAGAATTGAGGCAGTGGAAGATAGAATTAGTGAGACTGAAGATAAAGCACTTCATACCAACTTTTTTGAGGAAAAATCAGATAAAAGAATTAAAAAAAAATAAAGACACCCTAAGAATTATGCAGTGGGACTCCATTAAGAGGAATAACCTATGAGAGATTGGAGTACCAGAACAGGGGGGATAACATAAAATACAGAGGGAATTGTTGAAGATATGTAGGCAGAAAACAACCCTGATATCATGAAACATGAGAAGATATCTATACAAGAAGTTCACTGAAGTCCACACAGGGTAGATCCCAAAAGAAATTCACCAAGATAATCAAATTTGCCAAAACCAAAGATAAAGTGAATTTTAAGAGTAGTTAGGGCTCAAATATATATATATATATATATATATATATATATATATATTTTTAGGGATAAACAAAAAGTCATCTACAAACAAGACTCAATAAGACTAAGCTCAGACTACTCAGTACAAACCATGTAGGCAAGAAGGCAATGGGATGGCACATATAAAGCCTTGAAGGAAAAAACTGCCAAACAAGAATTATATATCCAGCAAAAGTGTCTCTCAAATGTGATGGCGAAATTAGGGCATTTCCAGATAAATAGAAGTTTCGGGAATTTGTAAAAACCAAAACAAAATTACAAGAAACACTAAACGGAGTCCTCCAGATAGAAAATCAATAACATCAGATAGCAACCCAACACTAGAACACAGGACAGAACAACCAGATATCAACCCTGATGGGGAGTTCACAAAAATAAACAAAGCTAAAACACTGCAAATAGGGAAATAAAGGTGTCAATATGTAAAAGAAAACAACATTAAAACAAAAAAGGATGAGTAAATAATGTAGTCACAGAGTTTTCATATGAAGAGGAAGTCAACGCGGTATCATGAAATAAAAGATTGGCTTAAAGTCTGAAAAACAGAGGTAAATATTAAGGTAACCACAAAGGAAGCTAACAATCCTACGCACCAAAATAAAAAACAAGAAAAACATGAAGACTCAGAAATACAAAAGCTACAACAATGAAAAAGATGAAAAGAAAATACATAAAGAAAAATGACTCAGCACAGAAAAGTAAGTGGAATAAAGAAACTGTCTACAATGCCCCCCTAATTACATCAAAATGACAGCCAGCACTAAACTCACATCTATCAATAATTACACTGAATGTAAATGGACTAACTGCACCAATAAAGAGCCAGAGTTGCAGGATGGATAAAGAAAAAAGACCTGTCAACATGCTGCCTCCAAGAGACGCACATTAGACTCAAAGACACAAACAAACTCAAACTCAAAGGACAGAAAAAATTTATCAAGCAAACAACATTCAAAAAAGAGCAGGAGTGGCAGTACTAATCTCTGACAAAATAGAATTTAAAGGAAAATTCACTTCACAAAGGATAAAAAAGGACAGCATATAATGATTAAAGGGTCAATATACCAGGAGGACATAACCATTCTAAATATTTACCCACGCAATGACAGGGCTCCAAAATACATAAAACAAACTCTAACAGCATTCAAAAGACAGATAGACAGCTCCACAGTAACAGTAGGAGACTTTGACACGCCACTTTCAGTGAAGGACAGAACATCCAAAAAGAAGCTCAATAAAGACATGCAAGATCTAAATGCCACAACCAACCAACTAGATCTCATAGACATATACAGAACATCCCCCTCAACAGCAGCCAACTATACTTTCTTTCCCAACACACATGGAACATTCTCCAGAATAGACCACATATTAGGTCACAAAGCAGGACTTAACAGAATCCAAAACATTAAAATACCATAAACCACCTTTTCTGACCATAAAGCCATAAAAGTAGAAATCAATAACAGAAAAAAGCAAGGAAAAAAAAAAAAAACTAAACAGAGGGAAACTGAACAACACCTTGCTCAAAAACTACTGAGTTATAGAGGAAATCAAGGATGGAATAAAGAAATTCACAGAATCACATGAGAATGTAAATGCTTCCTACCAGAACCTTTGGGACACAGCAAAAGCACTACTCAGAGATCAATTTATAGCAATAAATGCAAACATCCAAAAAGAGGAAAAAGCCAAAATCAAAACATTAACCCTACAACTTGAACAAGTAGAAAGAGGGCAGCAATAGAAGCCCTCAGGCATCAGAAGAAAGGAAAAAGAAAAATTAGAGCAGAATTAAATGAAATGGACAATAGGAAAACAATTGAAAGAGTTAGCAGGAAAAAAACTAGTTCTTTGAAAACATCAACAAAATCCATAAACCGCTGGCTGAACTGACAAAAGAAAAACAGGAGAGGAAGCAAATACCTTGAATAAGAAACCAGATGGGCAATATCACAACAGACTCAATTGAAATGAAAAGAACCATAACACAATACTATGAAAAAGTGTACTTCAAAAAAATTGAAAACCTAGAGGAAATGGAAAATTTCTAGAAACACACTACCTACATAAACTAATGCAAACAGAGGTGGAACAACTAAATAAACTTAAAACAAAAGAAGAGATTGAAAAGGTAATTTAAAAACTCCCAACAAGAAAAAAAGCCCTGGCCCTGATGGCTTCACTGGAGAAATCTACCAAACTTTCAGAGAAGAGTTAACACCACTACTACTAAAGGTATGTAAGAGCATAGAAAAGGATGGTATACTCCCCAAATCAGTCTCTGAAGCCACCATAACCCTGATACTGAAACCAGGTAAAGACACCCACCCTTAAAAAAAGAAAATTACAGACCAATATCCCTCAGGAACATAGAAAATTCTCAACAAAATTCTCACTAATAGAATTCAGCAATATACCAAAAGAATAATTCACCATGACTAAGTGGGATTCATACCAGCTATGCAGGGATGGTTCAACATTAGAAAAAAATCAATGTAATCCATCACATAAATAAAACAAAGGACAAGAACCACATGATCTTATCAACTGATGCAAAAAGGCATTTGACAAAGTGAAACGCCCATTCATGATAAAAACTCTCAGAAAAATAGGAAGAAGGAAAATTCCTCAACATAATAAGGGCATTTATAGAAAGCCAACAGCCAACATCATCCTAAATAGACAGAATCTGAAAGCATTCCCCTTTAGAATGGGAACCAGACAAGGATGTCCTTTATCATCATTCTTATGCAAATTGTGCTGCAGCTCCTAGCTAGAGTAATTAGGCTAGAAAAAGAAATGGAAGGCAACCGAATTAGTAAGGAAGAAGAAAAGTATCCCTATTGGCAGATAATATGATCTCATCGACAGAAAACCCCAAAGAATCTCCAAGAAAACTACTGGAAACAATAGATTTCAGCAAAGTATCAGGGAACAAGATAAATATACAAAAATCAGTTGGCTTCCTCTACACCAAGAAAGAGAACTTCGAAGAGGAAAGCACCAAATCAATATCATTTACAATAGCCCCCAAGAAGATAAAATACTTAGGAATAAATTGAACCAGAGATGTGAAAGACCTATACAAAGAAAACTACAAGACGCTACTGCAAGAAACCAAAAAAGACCTACATAAGTGGAAAAACATACCTTGCTCATGGATAGGAAGACTCAATATTGGAAAAACATCAGCTCCACCCAAAGCAACCTACACATACAATGCAATCCTTATCCAAATTCCAACGACAATGTTAAAAGAGCTGAAGAAACAAATCATCAACTTCATATGGAAAAGGAAGAGGCCTTCGATAAGTAAAGCATTACTGAAGAAGAACAAAGTGGGAGGCCTCACACTATCTGATTTTAGAACGAACTATTCCACCCCAGTAGTCAAAACAGGCTGGTACTGGTACAACAAGAGATACATAGACCAATGCAACAGAATTGAGAATCCAGACGTAAATTCATCTACCTATGAGCACCTGATATTTGACAAAGGCCCAAAGTCCGTTAAATGGAGAAAATGCAATCTCCTTAACAAATGCTGCTGGCATAACTGGATTTCCACTTGCAAAAAAAAACAAAATATCACCCATATCTCACACCATGCACAAAAACTAACTCAAAATGGATCAGAGGCCTAAATATAAAATCAAAAACAATAAAGATCATGGAAGAAAAAGTAGGGACAGTGATAGGAGCCCTAATACATGGCATAAACAGAATACAAAACATAACTAACAATGCATAAACACCAGAAGAGAAACTAGATAACTACTGGGAGCTCCTGAAAATCAAACACTTACACTCATCAAAAGACTTCACCAAAAGAATAAAAAGGTGACCTACAGACTGAGACAAAATTTTGGCTACGACATATTCAATCAGAATCTAGTCGCTAAAATCTAAAAGATACTGCAAAATTTCAACAACAAAAAGAAAGATAACCCCATTAGAAAATGGGCAAAGGATATGAACAGGCACTTCATCAAAGAAGGCCTTCAAGTGGCTTATAGATACATGACATGCTCAGGATCATTAGCCTTTAGAGAAATGAAAATCAAAACTACAATGAGATACCATTGCACCCTAAGGAGGCTAGCATTAATCCAAAAACACAAAATAATAAATGTTAGAAAGGTTGCGGAGAGACTGAAACACTTATACACTGCTGGTGGAAATGGAAAATGGTACAACCACTTTGGAAATCAACTTGGCGCTTCCTTAAAAAGCTATAAATAGAAGTATCACACGATCCAGCAATCCCACTCCTTGAGATGTTTCCTAGAGAAATAAGAGTCATCACACGAATAGATATATGCACACCCACGTTCACTACAGCACTGTTCACAATAGCAAAAAGATGGGAACAACTTAGGTGCCCATCAATGGATGAATGGATAAACAGATTATAGTATATGCACACAATGGAATACTATGCAATGATAAAGAACAATGATGAATCCTCAAAATATCTCATAACATAAATGAATTTGGAAGGCATTATGCTGAGTGAAATTAGTCAGATGCAAAAGGACAAATACCGTATGAGACCACTTTTATAAGACCTCATGAAAAGGTTTAAACCCAGAAGAAAACATTCTTTGATGTTTACACGGTAGGGAGGGAGGGAGAGGGGAACTCACTAACTGGATGGTAGACAAGACTTATCTTAGGTGAAGGGAAGGATAACACAATACAGGAAAAGTCAGCACACCTGGACTAAGGCAAAAGCTAAGAAGTTTCCTGAACACTACCAAACATTTCGAGGGACAGAGTGGCAGGGGCAGGGGTCTGGGGACCATGGTTTTTGGAGACATCTATATCAGTTGGCATAATAAAGTTTATTAAGAAAATGTTCTGCATCCCTCTTTGGTGAGTGGCATCTGGGGTCTTAAACCTATGAGTGGCCATCTAAGATACAACAATTGGACCAAACTCACCTGGAGCAAAGGGAAATGGAGAACACCAAAGATACAAGGAAAATATTACCCCAACAGACAAAAAAGTCCCCATAAACTGAAGACCCGAACAGCCTGAGACTAGAAGAACCAGGTGGTGCCCAGCTACCACCAATGACTGCCCTGATGGGGAACACAACAGAGGGTCCCTGATGGAGCAGGAGAAAAGTGGGGTGTAGAACTGAAACTGACGTAAAAAGACCAGACTTAATGGTTTGACTGAGACTAGAGGAACCCCAGAAGACATGGCCCCCAAACTCTGTTAACCCAAAACTAAAACCATTCCTGAAGCCAACTCTTCAGACAAATATTACACTGGACTATAAGACATAAAATAATACTCTTGAACATTGTGCTTCTTAGTTCAAGTAGATACACGAAATTAAATGGGCAGCTCCTGTCTGGAGATGGGATGAGAAAGCAGAAAGGGAGAGGGGCTGGTTGAATGGACACCGGAAATCTGGAGTGGAAAGGGGGAGTGTGCTGTCACAGTATATGGATAGCAACTAGGGTCACATAATAACCTGTGTATATATTTTTATACGAGAAACTAACCTGAGCTGTAAAATTTTGCTTAAAACACAATTAATAAATGACAATGATGAGTTCTCAAAACATCTCATAAAATGGATGAATCTGAAGGACATTATGCTGAGTGAAATAAGGCAATCACAAAAGGACAAATAGTGTATGGTCTCACTTCTATAAAAAGACAAGACAAGCTATATTAACTCATACAGAAAGCTATCTTCTTTGGTGGTTACCAGGGATGGGAGAGGGAGGGAGGAGAAATCACTTTCTAGAGAGCAGACACTTGTTATTTTTGGTGATGGGAAAGACAATACCCAATATGGGTGGTATCTGCACAATCTGACCAAGGTGAACAATAACACTAAGGGCACAAGAACTAGGGACAATTTTGGTAAATGCTGTTAACATATACAATTTTGCAATAACAACCAAAAAATATGTGTATGGCTACATAAGTAGATATGAATGCAACTATGTGTACAGGAAGGCACTTGGCAATATATGGGTGTTCAGGTACAAGTGCCTCTGTAGGCATACGTATGTACATGTCTTTGTGTGCTGCATATATACTCATATATAATAAAGCACATGGGGGCACAGTTACGAATACTTTCTAGACATAACCAAACACCTTTCAGAATTGGTTTACTGGGTTTGAAGGCTTAGGACCAGAGTCTCATGGGACAACTCGGTCAACTGGCATAACATAGTTCATAAACATAATGTTCTACATACTAGTTTGGTGAGTAGTATCTGCAGTCTTAAACTTCCAGTGGCCATCTAAGATACAGCTACCAGTCTCTACTCGCCTGGTTGAAAAGGAAAGAGGGAAACCAAAGCCTCAAAGAACAAACTCGTCTACAGGACTAATAGCCCACCCAACCATGGCCTCATGTATTCTGAGACCAGAAGAAGTAGATGGTGCACAGATACCATTACCAAACGTTCTGATCAGGGACACAACAGATGGGCCCAGTCAGAGTGGGAGAAAAAAGCTGAAAAAAACTCAGATTCCTAAAAAAGGCCAGGCTTCCTGGACCAGAACAGACAAAAGGAAGTTCCGAGACTGTCACCCTGAGGTACCCTTTAAACTTGGAACTGGAGCCACTCCCATAGGTCAACTTTCAAACAAATAACAGATTGGCTCATAAAATAATAAACAATACCCCCCTTGAGTACTGTCCTCTTTTATATAATCACCTCTATGAGACCAAAGGATCAATATTTACCAACAAGAAAGATGAGAAGATAAGAGGGTGGGGGATAGGGAAGCTAGATTAATCGAGACAGAACAACCAGAATGGAAATAATGAGAATGCTGACACATTGTAAAAAATGTAACCAGTGCCATGGAACAATATGTATAGAAATTGTTAAATGGGAACCTGATTTGCTGTGTAAACTTTCACTGAAATCACAATAAAATAATATAAAAAACTGTGAGTCCATTTAGAATCCAAAAGTTACTAGTACATAGTGAAAGAAGAAAATCACAGTGAGAATTTGCAATGGAAAAAAAAAATCTGAAGTGTGTCAAAATAAGTTTATATTTAACCACATTTAGGTTATAATCGCAACTATGCTCTAATTCTTGGAATAAACCAAGAATGAATGGACGCCCATGGAGAGGAGTTTAGGTACAAACTTTCCAACAAAGTGATATGGTGAGTATCAGGACATCTTTCACTCCATTGCTAACTTGTACACCACCATGACAAGATGGCCTTTTTTTTTTTTACTCAAAAATTTGACGGCTTTAGCATTTTTCCCAAGAGACTCTAAATGCCTGATAGAAAATTCATTCTCTTCTGAAGGGCCTATTCCATCTCCCCTCTTGTTCATTTTCCCTCTTTCAAATGTAAACTGCCCTAACTCTCTGAAGTCCATATTTGCCAATAGTGTTGTGAAGGATCTTAGAATTTCTTCAACATTACCCTCCTCCCAGTTTGAATCTTATGCCTCATGGATAATCAGCAAGAAAGGCCAAGCAACAAAGCCGTTGAAAGGAGGATCTGGCACACACACCCCCGAGAAAAACAGAGAGGGATACATAAGAACACCCAAAGACAAAGCAGGGACTATGTACTCGGTTGTATGCAGCATAGTTGGATCATGTTAGGTGGAAGCATGTCTTTATTCGGACAATGAGTATGCTTCAGGAGACGTGAATGGATGCCACACTGCCACATTACAAACCATCACAGGGACCACTGACATAAGCAGTGAGTTCATTAGCAAAGATCACTGTGTTTAGGACCAATGCGGCCCTGGGGTAATGAAGATGCCAGTGGGCCCTTTTCCAGGGTTCAATTTGAACTGACTCCTTTAGGGCTGGCCCAGGAATAAAGCCCCATAATCCCCAAAGAACACCATCCCACCAAACCATGAAAGGTGGTGGCACCATCGCTCCCACCCATCCCTCTCCTGATCTTTCTGCTCTTCCGTGAAAAAGCCTGCCCTAGGGAGCGAGCTTGGATCTGATCAGTCCACTTTGCTTCAGTCAGGAAGGAGCCAGGACCCGTCCTTCTCAGTTACAGCCTTTCTGGTAACTACTCTTGTTGCTGGTGGTTGTCGTGGAGTCAGTTCCAACTCATGCCGACCCCACACGTTTCAGGGTACAGCTGTGCTCCACAGGGTTTTCAGTGCTGTGACCTTTCAGAAGTAGACTGTCAGGCCTGTCTTCCGAGGCACCTCTGAGGGAGTTTGAACCGCCGACGTTTTAGCCAGAAGTGAAGAACTTACACATTTGTGCAACCCAAGGACTCCTGTGAACTACTAAGGGGCTTTAAATGGCTATTGGTCGTCTTCCGGGGTTGCCGAGTAGGACAGGGCCTGAGGGAGTCAGCTGGGAACTGGAGCGATTCTGAGGGTCATGATCTTAGTGGTGTTTACACAGGTGTACGCATATGGGGTTAAGAGCTTGCACTTCCCAGGTTAAGGAGCTCTGGTGCTGTAGTGGTTAAGGGCTTGGCTGCTAACCAAGAGGTCAGCAGTAAGAATCTACCAGCTGCTCCTTGGAAGCCCTATGGGGCAGTTCTGCTGGGTCTTATAGGGCTGTTGTGAGTTGGAATCAACTCGACGACAACAGGTTCTGTATCTTTGGTTTCACGGAGTTCTTAGGATGTGAAAGCACTCTCCTAAAGCTTCATACCCATTAACTCATTTAACCCAGCCCCCAATGTTGTGCTGCTCTTCGCTGCCATAGAGTTGGCCCAAGACTCCTGGAGACGCCATGTGTTACAGAACAGAACTTTTCCACAGGGTTTTCTTGGCAGATCACAGGGCCTTTCTTCCACGGTATCACTGGGTGGGTTCCACCTGCCAACCTTTGGGTTAGTAGCTGATCACAAACTTCTTGCACCACCCAGGCTCCTTCAATGGTATGAGGCAGATGCTATTTTAATACCATTTTAGGATGAGGAACCTGAATCACAGATCAGTGAAGATGGTTGCCATCAGTCTCAAACCTATCATATGGTGTAGTTCAGATTTTAATTGAGGTTGTCCGACTCTGAATTCATGTCCCAAGCCCCTACACTAAGAAAAAAAAACACATTTCCCTACACCAATAATCTTAGATACTAAAAGAAATCGAGTTTTTTTTTTTTTTTTAATTTCTAAAGCAAACATTACACATTAGGGGAAAGATGCCAAATTTACATAAATGATTAAGATAAAATTTGATGCTTATAAGTAATTTCACAGTGGTAGAAGCTGCTTGAGCCAAGGACCCAGAACTCTGGGAAGACAAAGCATCACTCTCTCTGTCATCTGAGGTCATGACTGCCCTGGAAAGCACCTGAGTGTTGGTATTTCTTAGCATAGAGTGTCGAGGGTTTTACTTCTCAAGTTCAGGACATAGGCAGATTGACAGTCTCAGGCTCCCTATGCCAGTTACTCTCTGTGCCAAGGGAAGTCATGACCCTTCAAAGCGGATATTTGGACAATGGGTCACCCCAATTCTGGCACCTGCCTCCAAACCCTGTGAAGGAACAGCAGATCTTCCAGATACCGAATTGCTCTAGCAGAGGTGGAGAATGCCCTGGCGGAGCACCCAGAGGTGGCTGAATTAGCCGTGGCGAGCAGTCTGGATCCCATTCCAGGGGAGGTGAGTAGAGGATCACATCTGCATGTGGGCACTGGGAAGCCAGAAGCAGGATCAACTTCAAGGCACTATCTAGCCAGTCTTGGTCCTCTGGCAAGGGACATAATTGATGTGTGTGTGGACTTACACTGTGTGGTCAGCAGATGGCGTTGGCCTCCTCTGTGGCACTGTATATAATAATTATGAATGATGATGATGGTGACAATGATGACAGCTAATATTGAATGAGTATTTACTATGTGCCAACTCATTTAACCCTCACAACAACCCAATGAGTTATAAGAGGAAAAAAAAAAAAAAACTGTTGCTATCGAGTCAATACCAACTAATAGTGACCCTATACGACAAAGTTGAAGTGCTCCAAGGAGCGGCTGATGGATTCAAACTACCAGCCTTTGGGTTAGAAGCCAAGTTCATAATGAATGCGCCACCAGCGTTCGCAATGAGTTAAGGACTCTTATTATACCCTTTTTATAGATGAGCAGCAATCCCTGGCTGGGTAAGAGGTCAGAAATTAACTTAAAGGTTGACGATCTGAACCCACCTAGTGGCACTGCAGAAGAAAGGTCTGGCGATCACCGTCCATAAAGAGTACAGCCAAGACAATCCTACGGAGCAATTCTACCCTGTAACACATGGTGTCTCCATGAGTCAGAATCGACTGGAAGGCAATGAGTTTGGTTTGGTTTTTATAATTGAGGAAACAGGCATAAAGAAATTAACTCACCTGGATCACACAGCTAATAAGTGATGGGGTCTGAATGGGAAACTAAGCAATCTGGCTCCACAGCCTGTATTCCTTGATTCAACAAGGATTTATTGAAAACCTACTATGTGCTGAGCCCTATGCAGTTAAATTGGGGATATCATTAATCATCATCATCAATGACCAATATTTAGTACTCACTAGCTTCCATGTAGGGAACTGTACACAAAATAATAATAACTATGATGTTACTACTACTTAGAACAACAGTAACAATAAATTTAAACTAGCCAGATGTTTCACATATATCATCACTTGGAATATTTACAGATACCCAGTAACGGATGAAATTTTATTGTCCCCATTTCACAGAGAAGGAAACTGAATTTAAGAGAGTTAAATAATTTTGCAAACACGTAGATAGAATTAGAAGTACTGGGATTTGAACCTGATCCTTTCTTTTCCAAAGTCGCCATGCTCTTATCAAGTACATGGCTCAAGCATCATCTTGCTTTTCCACTCATTCAATAAACATGGCATTTTTGGTGTTGCGGTGGTTAAATGCTCGGCTGCTATCCGAAAGGTCGCCGGTTCAAACACACCAGCCCCTTTGCTGGACAAACATGTGGCAGTCTGCTTCCGTAAAGCCTTGGAAACCCTATAGGGCAGTTCTACTCTGTCCTATAGGGTCGCTACTGGTGGGAATCAACTCTATGGCAATGGGTGCGGGCATAATTTGTTGACACTCACCATGAATTCACTCCTGAGCTGCAGGGGGTGAAGGTGTTCATTGTCATGTCCCCACAGTTCCTGTCCCATGACCAGGACCAGCTCACCAAGGAACCGCAGCAGCATGTGAAGGGAGTGACAGCCCCATACAAGCACCCCAGGAACGGGAGCATGCAGGTGGATGGGGTCTGGTCCTCCTGGCTGCCTCTGGTGCTCAGCTCTCCCAAGTCCTCCAGGGCAGTTAGGGTAAAAAAAAAAAAAAAAATTTTTTTTTTTTTTTTTAAGCTTAGGTAAACAAAGCACTAGCTTTTCCCACCACAATTTAACTTAAGAAACAATTCAACTTAAGGACAGTGTGAAGCAGACTTTATTAGATGGGAGCCTCTAGCCTGTGTCAGAAACCATAAAGGAACTCATTGCTGGTAAGTGAACCTAAAGAAAAAAATCGTATCCAAAGACATACCTGCAAGAAGGGTATTTATAATCTGCAAAATCTGAAAATGAAGTACAAACCAGCAGCTTTCAAACTTTTTGTAACATGATTCACAGGAAGAAATACATTTTGTATTGCAACCCAATACATATATACATTAATATAACATTAAAAACCTAATAAAATATTTAACCTTCTATCTTGCAATACATTCAAAATATTCTATTCTACTTCATTTTTTTTAATGCTACCTGCAACCTACAAAATTCCTTTGAAAACTCACTAATGAGTGGCAGCCTACGGTTTGAAAATCACTGATCTCAATGTCCAAAACAGGGAAGTGATTCAGTTATTCATGGAATTAACATGGGCTCCTCATGGTGGCACAGTGGTGAAGTGCTCGGATGCTAACAAAAAGGTCGGTGGATCGAGCCCATGAGGTACTCCCTGGGAGAAAGATGTGGCAGTCTGCTTCTGTAAAGATTTCAGCCTTGGAAATCCTCAGGGGCAGTTCTGTTCTGTCCTCAAGGGTCAACATGAGTTGGAATCGACTTAATGACAGTGGGTTTGGTTTATTCATACTTAAAAATGATGAAGCACATATTTTATTTTTTGACCTAAAAAGATCTCAGCAGCACATTATTAAGAGAAGAAAGCAGAATATGGAATAGTATATGTAGTATGATCCTACTTGCTGAAAAATAAAGTTGGAAATGATACAGATGCCAAAGACTTAACATTTCTTTCTTATCTAACACTTTGCAGCATTGTCTGAATTTTTACAATCAATACCCATCATATAAAAAAAAATAAAAAAATATAGCTAACGTTTATTGATCACTTATTCTACATGCCAGGCCCTGTAGGAAATCTTCCACATGTCGCATTCAATCCCTGCCACAGCCTGCTATGGTGTAACTATCCTGTTCTACATAGAGGAAACTAAGACACAGACAAAGGAAACGGCCTCAAATTACAGATAATAAAATGCAGGGTTGGAGCTCAAACCCAGGTGTGTCTGACAACAAAGTTCATTCTTTTCATTTTTGGCTGTTGCCTCATAGGTTTCACATCATAGCAACTCCCAAACACCACAGAAACACCAACCGGCAGAGAAGTATTGTAAACATCAGCAGGGCCACCCATGCTGGACAGGTTTCAGTGGAGCTTCCAGACTAAGGCAGACTAGGAACGAAGGCCTGCCAATCTACTTCCCAAAATTAGCTAATGAAAATCCTATGGATTACAACAGAATATTTTCTGATACGGTGTTAGGGATGAGCCTGCTAGGTAGGAAGGTACTCAGAATCCATAGTGGCCAAAACAAAGGGCTTGAGCATCCAATGACCATGAAGATGGCACAGGACCAGGCAACATTTCATTCTGTTGTCCTTGGGTGATCACAAGCTGGAGCCGACTCCATGGCAACTAACAGCAATAGCAATGCTGTCTGGTAGAGAACAGAACAAATGATGCACAGCATTAGGTGGGCTAGGTTATACTGTGGGTAACGAACAGCCCCAAAATCTTAGTGGCTGGCCCAGAGCGATGAAAGTTTATTCCCATGGGTCTTCTGGGAACTCTGCTCCATGTTCTCTCACCCCGGGACCAGGATAAACCACAGTTAGCATATAGAAACCTGCCAGGTGCTATGCCGATACGAAGACAGGTGGCCAGCATCCTGAACTCTTCTACCTAGAGGTGACACACTTCACAGTTCCTTGATCAAAGGAAGTCACGTGGCTACATCCACCTACAGGGAATCGCTAGGAGGACCTGAGATACCTGGTGAACCCCATGGAGTCCCCCACACGGTGTTAGCATGTCTGGGGTCTATGCAGGTGACAAGTACGGGAGTGGGAAATGGAAGGAATTGAGAGCAGGACCGAGTCAGGTTGGATTTGCTTTCTCCTTCTTCAGGCGGAGTTTGTGCCAGAGCTGCCCAAAACCATCATTGCCAAGTTCAAACAGAGTGAACTTCAGAAAAGGAGTTTGGGTGGGTGTAATCGGCAGTCAACTCAGGCACACTGAGTGAACCTGGACACACCTCTGGCCAACTCAGTTTCCCCAGTATGGTGGGGTGGAGGTGTGCTGAGAGAGTTGATTTCAAAGGGGATCAGGGGCAGCTAGATTCCAACATTTTTCCTCTCTGAAGGTAAATTCAGTCACTACCCTTTCTCCCCCTGCTCTGCCCCCTTAGGGTTGATCAGGTGAGCTCTGGGACTGGGGCTGGCAGGTAATAAAATGCCACCATCAACATCAACAGAGCCTCTGTTTTGTGAGCTTCCTCTATGCCTGGGCCTGTGCTAAGTGCTTCTCACAACTTCCTCTGTGATTCTCCCCAATCCCCAATGTGAGATATCCTGAGGTAGATGGATTCTCCTTACTGGATCCAGCACCATCTAGTGACCCCGTGTGTCTATTCCCATGGCCAGGGACGCTGAGGTTGGGAGGGAAACTCCATGTGACCCTAGGCTCTGGCCCTGCTGGGCTCCTCCTGGGCCCACAGGAGGGTAAACCTAAAGGTGGACTGAGAGGGGCATCTCGGGGCTTGGCCCTTGATGACTGTACTTGATGGCTGGATACCACAGAACCTGCCACCATCCAGTGGGTCTGTCACCTTTGTGCCTGACACTAATGCTGCTGCTGCCCCAGCTCCTGGCTACGACGGTGAGTGGGATACCAGGGCTCTCTGGGGATCCAAGATCCCCAAGGACTCCCCCAGTCCTCCCCAGATGTGCTGCCCACTCACCCCTAACCAGGGACACAAGAGCCCTCCCCCTCAGATTTCCATAGAGATCTCCCCTACTTGACCCCTCTCCAGGGATCCAGGACTTCCCCCACCCTCCCATCAACCTCCAGCTACTCACCCCACCCCAGGGACACAGAGCACTACAGACCCCCAGCTCTCCCTAGGGACACTCACTCAATCATGCTTCCCAGGGACCCAGTACACCCTCAGCCCTTCCCAGGGACCCAAGGAGCGCCGTAGACACCCACTCACTTTAACCCTCTACATCAAACCCTGGGTGGGGTTCCTGTGAACAAACTCTTCACTTCCTCAATCCTTGAGGCGTGTGGTGGGACCACCAGGAGGACACCAGGGGCTAAGGGAGCAGGGGCAGAAGGGCCCAGCCCTGCCTGAGGGAGGAGGATAGACATACTGTCTCCTTTCACCCACCTCTGGGGGTGGCCCTAGAAGAAGTCCCCTCTGTGTCTGCTTGTTCCTGGGGTGCACACTCACAGACACACATACACACACTCAGAAGTGTGCTGAGACAACAAGTATGGAGATGCACAGGCAAGGACCACCCAGACTCAGTGGGGCACATGGGTGTGGGCTCATGGACAAGCTCACATGGCCCCACATTGTAGACCCTGGCACAGACACTGCAGGGAGTACACGAACACACAGACACTCACTCAAGATCATCCAAGATGGCCCCTGGATGAGATGACACATGATGGATGCACGCACACACAGATCCACACTCAAAAACACCCAAAGGATCAAATCGACACACACACACACACACACACAGATCAGAAACACAGACACTCCAGGAGGGACACACATGCCCAGATACACACTGTCCTGGTTCGATTCTCTAGAGAAGCAAAATCAGTAAAGCGTATAAATATATATAGAGAGAGACATATTTACATCAAGGCAATGGCTCACTCGGTTATAGAGGTTGCAATGCCCCAAGTCCATGGGTCAAGATAGAGGCTTCTCCTGATGCACGTAGCTGCAGGGGCTGGCAAACACAAGGGCGGTAGGTTGGATAGCAGGGCTCTTGCTCACAAGTTTGGAAGATTGATGAATCCTAAAACTGGAAGGCAAGATCACAGGAAAGCTGCTAGCTCAAGTCCCAAGAACTGGGGGTCACATAACGGGACCCAGCTACAGGATCCAGCACCAGCAAAAAGCCCCCAAGCCTTGCCAGAATGTCCACTTACATTCCATGCACCCACATGCTCAAGGAAACTCCCTTTCAACTGACTGGCTGCTCATAGCAGATCACATCATGGGGGTGATCACATATCAAATCTCAACAGGAAGTGATCACAACATTGTACCAACTGCCAAAACACTAAAAATCCTGGCACAGCCAAGTTGGCACACAATCTTAACCATCACAGTTTACCCCTTGTCAACTTGGCACCTGCATACATTTTATTAAACCATACAAAACCTCTGAATAAAGACAATTAAAAAGTCATATTTGGGCATAACATGATACAGTGAACACACACAAGCAAACATGTAGTAGGCCCGTTTACATCTTATTTTTATGAGTGAAGAAAACAAAAATATTTGACGGATGTACACATACAAAGCAGAAACACTCATAAAAATTACAGTCTTCTATTTTGCAACTGGTCACGTGATTGTATCTGGTATTTAGAACTACCTTCTTCCCCCACCCATTCCGTATTCCCTTTGCCTTTAGCAAGCCCCTCAGCTGGTCGTGGTTCTCTGTTTGGTGGGGTAACTCAAACCTTCATTCCGGAAGAGTCTGGGCCATTACTAGTCATGTCGGAATTAGGTTGCTATCGTATTCCATTGATATTAATCACAGGGCATGGTAGGACTAAGAAACACCCTAAGAGATCACCTGCTTTCCAGACATACTCTTCTTTGCCTTCATGATGTAAAATAAATCCGATTTCCTCTTGGTAATCAGGATCAATCACACCAGGCAGTATGGTAACTCCCTTCTTTGCCTGTTGATCCAGAGGCATGAGGAGCCCAAAGTGGCCAGGTGACATTCTTAGCTTCCACTTCAATGGACTCTGATGTTTCTCCTGGTGGGACCATTCCTCCCTTTGGAACTAAGACTTCTAGACCTGCAGAGCATAAGGTCGTGGGGACATGGAGCAAAAATCTTGCAAGTGGGTGGCTAGGGATAATAGTGAGCGGTTCCATTCCCATTTCCACCTCTTGATTCCTTGATCCATGAGTCCTGGCTATGGGAGAAACAGAACCACATATTGGACACTAGTTTAGAGCACATACAGCCTCCTGGAGAACACTGACCCAACCCTGCAAGGTATTGCCACCTAGCTGTTGCTCTAATTGTGTCTTTAGAAGGCCATTCCATTGTTCTATCACATGAGGTACTTCAGGATGATGAGGTAAGACCACTGAATTAAATAAGAATGGGCCCATTACTGCATTTCATTTGCTATGAACTGAGTCCTTGATTCAAGGCAATGCTATGTGGGATACCATGACAGTGGATAAGGTATTCTGTAAGTCCACAGATGGTAGTTTTGGCAGAAGCATTACATAAAGGGAAGGCAAATCCATATCCGGAGTAGGTATCTATACTACTAAGAACAGAACACTGCCCTTTCCATGATAGAAGTGGTCCAACATTATGAACTTGCCACTAGGTTATTGGCTGGTCACCTCGAGGGATGATACCGTATCAGGGACTCAGGGCTGGTCTGCTACTGGCAGACTGGGCACTTAGTAGTGGCTGTAGCCAAGTTGGCCTTGGTGAGTGGAAGCCCACATTGCTCAGTCCGCACAACCTCCCTCCCTGCCACTATGGCCACTTTTTTCATGAGCCCATTGAGCAATAACAGGAGTAGCTAGGGAAACAGAATACCTGGCTTCCACAGAATACGACATCCCATCCACTTGATTATTAAAATCCTCCTCTGCTGAGGTCACCCTTTGGTAAGCATTCACATGAGACACTAATATCTTCAATTCTTTGGCCCATTCAGACAGGTCTATCTACATACCTCTTGCCCGTACTTCTTTGTCTCCAATTTCCCAGTCACGTTCCTGCCAAGTCCCTGAACATCCAGCCAGACCTTTGGCCACAGCCCATGAATCAGTATACAACTGCACATCTGGCCATTTCTCCTTCCAAGCAAAGTGAACAACCAGGTGCACTGCTCGAAGTTCTGCCCACTGCGAAGATTTGTCTCCAACACTGTCCTTCAGGAGGTCCCCGAAAGGGGCTGTGGTGCTCCTGCAGTCCACTTTTGAGTAGTGCCTGCATATCACGCACAACCATCTGTAACCAGGCACACATTTTCTCTTCCTCAGTCAACTCATGATGAGGACGCCATAGGTGCAGACTGGGAGATGGAAGGCAATGTGACAGAAGCAGAGACCATGGGCATTTTCAACACTTCCTCATGCCACTTACTTGTGTCTTCAGGTCCTGCTCAGGCTCGATCTTGTATATACCACTTCCATTTAACGATGGAGTGCTGCTGTGCACATCCAACTTTATGACTCTGTGGGTCAGACAACACCTAGTTCATGATGGGCACCACAGGCCACATCTTGACTTGGTGGTCCATGGTTAAGCATTTAGTCTCTACTAAGGCCCAGTAACAAACCTAAAGTTGTTACTCAAAAGGACAGTAGTTATCAGCACAGGATGATAGGACTTCGTTCCAAAATCCTAAGGGTCTGCACTGTGATTCACAAATAGCAACCTACCAAAGGCTCCAAACAGCATCTCTATCTGCCACTGACACTGCAAGCACCATTGGATCAGCCGGATCCTATGGCCCAAGGGGCAGAGTGGCTTGCACGGCAGCCTGAACCTGTTGCAGAGCCCTTTCGTTTTCTGGGCTCCACTCAAAACTAGCAGCTTTTCGAGTCACTTGATAAATAGGCTGGAGTAGCACACCCAAATGAGGAATATGTTGTCTCCAAAATCCAAAGAGGCCTATCCGGCATTGTGCCTTGTTTTTACTTGTGGGAGAAGTCAGATGCTATAATGTATCCTTCCCTTTAGAAGGAATATCTCCACATGCCCCACACCACTAGACCCCTAGAAATTTCACTGAGGTGGAAGTCATCTGAATTTTTGTAGTGTTAGTTTTCAACCCTCTAGCACACAAAAGTTTTACCAATAAGTCCAGAGTCATTGACACTTCTTCCTTGCTAGCTCCAATCAGCATGATGACATCAATGTAATGGACCAGTGTGATGTCTTGTTTAAGGGAAAGGTTATCAAGTTCCCTGCAGACTAAATTATGACATAAGGCTGGACAGCTGATGTAGCCCTGAGGTAGGCAACTGAAGGTGCATTGCTGGCCTTCCGAGCTGAAGGCAAACTGCTTCTGATGGTCCTTCAAAACTGGTATGGAGAAAAGCCAGATCAAAAGCTGCATACCAGTTACCAGGAGAAGTCTTAATTTGCTCAAGCAATGAAACTACATCTGGAATAGCAGCTGCAATTGGAGTCACCACCTGGTTAAGTTTTAGACAATCCACTGGCTTTCCCTAAGATTCATCGGTGTTTTCCAAAGGCCAAACTGAAGAGCTGAATGGGGATATGGTGGGAATTACCACCCCTGCATCCTTCAAGTCCTTGATGGTGGCCGTAATCTCCACAATCCCTCCATGAATGTGGTATTCCTTTGCTTTACTATTTTCCTGGGTAGCGGCATTTCTAATGGCCTCCACTTGGCTTTTCCTACCATGATAGCCCTTACTCCATTTGTCAGGGATCCAATGTGGGGGTTTTGCCAGTTACTGAGTATATCTATTCCAATTTTGCATTCCTTAACTGGGGAAATCACTACAGGATAGGTTCAGGGACCCACTGAGCCTACTTCAGACGGATATGAGCTAAAGCTCCATTAATACCCTGACCTGCATTTGCCCCCACTCTGACTGGAGGACCACAGTGACGTCTTGGGTCTCCCAGAATCAGTGTCAGTTCACAACCAGTGTCCAGTAATCCCTGAAAAGTCTGATTATTTCCTCTTCCCCAATGAACAGTCACTCTCCTAAAAGGAGATTCCTTTCAGGAAGGCTGGGAGAAAGAATAACAGTGTACGTTTCTGGCAGCATATTGGAGTCTTTTCTCAAGGGGACCCGGCATCCCCTTTATTCAAGGGGTTGTGGGTTTTTAAACTCGCTCAAGTCTAGGAATTGATTGACGAACCTTGTCTCTCTATTCCGGCGATCCAAGTTAGACAGTTGTTCATCCGCTTGTACAGATCAAGTAAATAATTAGTAGATTTCCCATCTATTTCACTCCAAGGGACACCAAGATTAAGTAGCCCATGCTGTTAATCCATAAGCGTCAGATTATTCTGATTACCACTTTGACTCTGCTGTCCACTACAGTAACCACGCCTACCTTGTCTTTATTAATCAAGTGCTGCCACTTGGCCCCTGCCACCACAGGGTCCAATCAGCCCCATTATACTTAGGTGCCTTAATTCACTTCGGCCAATTCCCACTGTCAAATCTGACTTGCATAATATAGCAATCACAGCAGTCTTCAAGGGCCCTGGGGCTCCCTTCACAAATTTGTTCCTCACCATTGTGGTAAAAGGTGTGTCCCCTGTGTGTGTCTGTGGGTCTAACCTGACAAATCCACTCTAGCATGCCATTTTCCCTAAGCCTTTGAATACTTTCTTCTACAGTATATGAAGGCAGGTCTGGTACTTCAACTTCATTTACTGTAGGCCAATGCGTAATTCATGCTCCAGCAACCCAGTTAAATAAACTATTAGATCCTTTCCTCACTTCTAGAGCTGAAACACTGAATGAAAGAATCTGTGCTTAGTAGACCCATATCAATAAACTCAGACTGGTCCATCTTTATGTTCCTTTCACTATTATCCCACACCCTTAACAGCCATTCCCATATATATTCCCCAGGTTTTTGTTGGTACATAGTAGAAAAGTCAAGCAATTCTTTTGGACAGTAGTGCACCTCATCCTGGGTCATACTTTGTACTTTACCTTTTGGGGCTCACTGGGATGTAAGTCCAGGTATATGTCTAGAAGCCCAAATCAGTGGGGAAATGTTTTGAGAACATTCAGCATTGTCTTGTAAAACATTTGCCTCAGGCGAGGTGCTAGGCAATGACTCAGGAAAGGTGCTTTAGACTCAGCTGGGTTAATCTCATTAGGTGGGAGTGGAGGGGCTAATGGTATTACTGGGCAAGGTGGTTTAGCAGGCAAACACGGAATAGTCTCTTCTGATGGGAATGAGAAGGCTGGTTCTATTGGCAGGAGTAAATGGAGTTTTGGGGCTCGGTATCTCCAGCTTCCTGATTATCTGCCCATATGTCCCCATCTCAAGTTTCAGGATCCCATTTCTTCCCAATCAATGCTCTCACTTTAACTTCAGACGCCTTTCCAGGCTGACAGTTGAGTTGGCATTGTAATTCAACCACTGTTACAATGAGATTCTGGATTTGGTTTTTGGCACTATCCCCTCTGTTACTACAAGATTCAAGGCTTTCTTTCAAGGCACAAGTGGAAACTTTCAGGTTGTTTATTCAGCACTTGAGTTTTGACTCTGAAGCCGGGAGCACATCTCTTTCTTTCACCAGTTTGTCTAGGAATAGTAGGATCAACCAACCAACTACCTTATACTTCTTATTCTGGCAAAACTGTAGAAAGATATCACACATGCAATCACCCAGAGCCTTGCCTTTCACGAATATCTGAGCTATTGGTGGTGACGTTTTGCATATTTGTATTGCTACCTCATGCCATTGATTAGCAATGCCCCCTTTACTACTAGAAGCAGAGTCATCAACATCTTGAAGACTAACCAGACTTGAGAACCAATTTAGAAGACTCACCCTTACAATTTTGTTTCCCTAGAACCACTCTGGGTACCAAATGTCTTAGGCTGGGTTCTCTAGAGAAGCAAACCAGTGAAGTGTATAAATATATATACACAGAGAGATTTATATCATGGAAATTAGTCATGCGGTTGTTGAGGCTGGAATGCTCCCACGTCCGTGGGTCAGAATAGAGGCTTCTCCTGATTCATGTAGCTGCAGTTGCTCACGAGCCCAAGATTGGCAAGTAGGAGAGCAGGGCTCTTGCTCACAAATTGTGAGATTGACAAATCCCAAGATCAGCAGGCAAGACCACAGTAAGCTGGTAGCTGAAGTTCCAAGAATCGGAGGTCAGATGAACAGGTGCCAGCTGCAGGATCTAGAATGACAAAAGCCTACAAGCCTTGCCAGAATGTCTGCCTATATTCCATGAAGCAGGCCACATGCCCAAGGAAACTTCCTTTCAACTGACTGGCTACTCAAAACAAATCCCATCACGAGGATGTTCACATATCAAATCTCAACAGGGAAGTGATCACAACATTAAAAGGCTGCCAAAACACTGAGATTCATGGCCCAGCCAAGTTGACACAAAATCTTGACCAACACACACACAGGCACAGAGACATACACAGATTTCAACAACTGTCACACACCATTCACTGACCCAGACTCGCTTACGCACACACACAAAAACACACAGAAGTAAACAACAGCCACACAGGGGAAAACACAAAACACAACCGATATATTCACAGAGTCAAAATCCCAGACACACATGGACAGCCACACAGATTACACAACTGCACACACACACTCACACACCCACAAACTCTAGCCACACTGGATACACAGGAAGCCCTGGCACTCCCAACAGAGGCCACTGCAGGCAAATGGGGCTTCATTCCCAGCATGTCCTACTGCACCAAAGCTGTTACAACAGGAAGTGCTTTCCTGGTTCAAAATTCAGGCTGGGACCCTCTGGAGCGCTGTGCCCAGGGCGCTGAGGTGCCAGAGAGTGGCCAGGGCATGGTGACTCTGGTAAGAGCCTCTGGGCACAACGTTGGGACTCCGACACTGTCAGGGGCCCTTAGAGTGGAGGTGTCCTGTGGGGAGTGGTGGATGAATGGAATGGGTCAAGGGAGGCCACAGGAACTGTTCTTAATTTTCATAGGTGTTGTGATGATTAATTCTGTGTGTCAATCCTACCTGTGTGTGTAAATGTAAGGAAAGGTAAGGGGCCTGTCATAGAGGATCAACAGAGGAAATGCCCAGTTAATAAAGAAAGCACATCCCAGACAGGAGTAACATTACAAATAATCGGAACTGCAGAACACTCCATTGTGCTCATGCCTAACCTGTACATGGATCAAGAGGCAACTGTTTGAACAGAATGAATTACAAAAGGTGTGCAGCTGGGTTTATCCTTTCACCTTACTTATTCAATCTGCACTATAAACAAGTACTCCTAGAAGATGGATTATATGAAGAAGGCAGCATCAGGATGGGAGGAACACTCATTAACAAACTCAATAGTCAATTGACACGACCTTGATTTCTGAAAATGAAGAAGACTTGAAGCACTTTTGACCAAAGTCAAAGGCTAGAGCCTTCAGTAGAGATTACGCCTCAATGTGAAGAAAACAAAAACCTTCAAAGCTGGACCAATAAACAACATCGTGATGAATGGCAAAGGAACTGAAGTTGTCAAGGATTTCATCCTACTCGGATCAACAATATCCATATAAGCAGCAGTCAAGAAATCAAAAATCATATTACATTGGGCGAATCGGCTGCACACGACCTCTTTAAAGTTTTAAAACTGAAAATGTCCCTTTGATAACTAAGATGCCCCTGACCTAAGCCATGGTCTTTTCAATCACCTCATACACATGCGAAACCTGGACAATGAAAAAGGAAGGCAGAAGAAGAATTGATGCCTTTAAATTACAGTGTTGGCAAAGAATATAGACTACCCTGTGGAGTGCCAGAAGAACAAACAAATCAGTCTTAGAGGAAATGCAATCACAACCCTCCTTAGAAGTGAGGATGACAAGACTTAACTTTGGCTCTCTTCTTGTGAACATGTCATCAGGAAGGAAGAATCTCTAGAGAAGGACATCGTGTTTGGTAAAACAGAGGGTCAGCAAAAACACGGGAAAACCTCAATGAGATGGATTGACACTATGGCCACCACAATGGGCCTCATTACGTTATATAAGCCTGCTGTGATTTGGAATGGACTCCATGGCAAATGACGACAATAACCTTTTAAAATATAGAACAAAGGATATAACACTTTTTTTAATTAAATGAGCAGATAGGATGTTCTCATGTGTATTCTAAAAACTACATTATAAACACATAAGGATACCCAGTGGATGTCAAGGTCTGATGTACAGTAATTAGGGCAATGACCATACAAACTCACGTATTATCCCAATACTAATTTACATATCAAATGGAGAAATCTCCTCTACTGAAATGAACAGCATACTTGTGCAAATAGATTCAACATTTCATGCAACTCCTCAATGTGAAAAGATATTTTGAATGAAGTGAAAAAGGTCCATAAAGCCATCCAATGAGTAATCCAGAGTGTATATAAAGCTCCATGCCTGTTAGAAGGCCTAGCCCCTTGCTTATAGCAAATGACTAGGTTTGAGAGCTGTTTGGGGAATGTAAAACTTCAACAAGCCACTTGAGTGTATTTCTGAATTTGAAAATAAAGAAAAGGGATGGGAAATGTGTGATTCACTGGATCCAAGTTTCAATTATTATGGGAAAAGATATATTTTAAACAGGACATTATGGACATCCTGATTTTACCTTTGAAGTGAAGAGATAAAAAAAGGCGCTGTATCCAAATCTTGAATTTTTAGTTGAAAAATATTTATTTTCAGTAAATACGTCTTATTTAAAGCACTGGCTTAGCTCTTAAATATTCTAGCAACTTTATATCCAGTGGAAATTTCACCTTGAAGAGTTTTAAGCTCTGTAAAATATCAAGAGTTGGTACTAAAAAAAGATATCACCGTTCTTTGTTCATCTAAATCTCATTCATGAATTCTGCTTAGTACTATATTATTCCAACTTGGAACAAGCCTTGGTCATTTTTTTTTTTTAAATAACATTCATGGTCACAATGTGTCCTATGAAAGATAGCTCAGAAAGCTGAAATTTCAAATTATTTGAGGTCATCATAAAAAAAAAAATAGGATTATGAAAATCATTAAACATGGCAATTATCTGAACTGAAAACGAGACAAACTAAGAATGACATTTTAGAAATATTATTGATGACTATGCTTCCATGGGAGCCCTGGTGCTGCAGTGATTAAGAGCTATGGCCGCTAACCAGAAGTTTGGCAGTTCAAATCCACCAGCAGCTCCTTGGAAACCCTAAGGAGCAGTTCTACTCTGCACACATGGGTTGGCCCTAAGTCAAAATTGAATCCACTCCACCACAACTAAAGCAACAACACTTTCATGAAAAATAGGATAGTAAAATTAGAATAATTTCTACTATTTTAATGAAGAAAAATAATTAAACTTAACATAAGGTTGAGAATATTAATACATGTACTTTTCCATTTTTTACTATTTCCCAGCTACTTTAAAGTTATAGGTCAAAACAAACAAACAAACAAACCCACTACCATCAAGTCAATTCTGACTCCCAGCGACTCTGTAGGACACAGTAGAACTGTCCCATAGGGTTCCCAAAGCTGTAATCTATAGGAAACCTACTGCCACACTTTTCTCCAGCTGAGCAGCTGGTGGGTTCCAACTGGAAACTTTTCGGTTAGCAGCCGAGCGCTCAACCACTGCGCTACCAGGGCTCCTTCTATAGGTAAAACAATCATGAAAAAGGTAACAACACCCTGTACACAGGGACCGGCACCTTCCCTTTCATCTCGGGCCCCACCATGGGTGGCCTGGAGAAGCCACAGCAAAGTCCCTTCTCCTCATCATTCAGGGCCCCAAAAGGAAGCTTGGCACTCACTGTCGACTCTCGGGTTCCGAAGCTAAGGGGCGTCTCCCTTAGGCCGGATCCTGTAGAAATGAAGCTCTCCTTCCCGCCCCAGCGGCACTGTCACCCACCAGGCCTAAGCCCGGAACCTCCAACCCTTCCAGGCACCACCGGTCAGATAAGGCGAGGTGCGCCCTCTGCTGGCTATTGGCGCGCAGGGATGGTCACTTTGTGCCGGCTGTTTAAAGGTAGCAGTGCCCCATGGGAATGACGGACATTCTCAATTCTAAGTGATATTTACACCAAAAAACAGGTTAATTCCACTTTTATGTAGGGAATCATTTAAATAAGAATTTCACCAGCAACACTGACCTCCAGGAACAATTCTCCATCATCACGTTAAAATGAAAACACGTTAATTTCTTGAGGAAGTCTCCTCAGACCTTGAGTGGAATATCTAAATTCTTTATTTGGAAATGGGTATTCTATCAGAGACCTCTTAGGCACCATTTCTAATCCTCTTGGCTCTCCTATCTCTGTTTCACATGCTACTGTGACAATCAGCTCTGAAGGCTCAGATTTACCTCATGAGGGACCAACATCACAACCTCCTGCACTTTGTCCTTGTGTCACCTGACTCCCCACCCTTCTCTGGGTTTCTATGTTGATGCTGAGGTGGGAGATGCCCCAGGATCACACATGCACAGCCAGGTGCCTTGTTGACTCTGGGTGTGTGTGTGGTCTGTCTGTGTATTCAGTGAATGGTCATTGTGGTAGGGGTCAGTATGTTGTTAGGGTGTGTACATAGGATTTTCATATTTGGGTACAATCAGAAGGTAGATGGTCATTTTAGGGTCTCTTTGTATGTATGTTTGCTATGGTCACTTGGGTGTATCAACATGTGGGATCTTGGACAATGTGCAATGAGTGTATGCTTGTTGTCAGCGTTTTGTATGTTTTAAAGGTAGACTAATGTGAGAATGTGTGGTCACTGTGTGAATTCAGGATGTGAGTGTGGTCAGAATATGTGTGAGTTCTCAGTGTAGATGTGTTGTCAGAATATACAATCATTTGCAATATCTAAGTGTGTCTTGCATTGATTTTTATGTGGTCAGAAGTTTTGTGGTCAGTGTGAATGTGTGTGTCTTTGTGTGTGTTTACGATGTGGTTAGAGAGGGTTAGTGAGAGCCCTATTAGAGACAGCACACTGCAACACTGCCAGCCTCCTAAGAAACACCAGGTGGCCAGCTTCCAGTCTTCCTGGGAGCAGTGGAATCCACTGGAGACATTTGATGGGTGGGGCTACTTCTTGGAGGTTGAATTAGGGTTTCTCTCCATGATAACATCTTACTCCTACATTGTACATTTCTTTGAAGCTGTTTAAGCTCTTTGACAATTGTTTCTCTGGGCCAGATCAAAAACTTACAAAAGCTTTTCTGTTCCCGGGCAGTTATTTTAGCAATAGTCTTTGTGTGCACTGTCCTTTCAGTGAGTATTTTAACATACCTTGTAAATCTGCTTTGAATTATGAATCATCAGGGCAGAGTATACCTATCCCATATTGTTTCCAAGGAGGAGCTGGTGGATTCGAACTGCTCACCTTTTGGTTAGCGGCAGTAGCTCTTCACCACTGCACCACCACGCTGGTTTTTTTTTTGTTTTTTTTTTGGATTATAGAAATGCTTTGGAAACCCTGGTGGCGTAGTAGATAAGGGCTAAGGCTGCTAACCAAACGGTTGGCAGTTCAAATCTACCAGGCGCTCCTTGAAAACTCTATGGGGCAGTTCTACTCGGTCCTATACTGTCGCTATGAGTCAGAATTGACTCGACGTAAATGGGTTTTAGATATGCTTTGAATCATGACTAATCAGGAATTTTTATAGTCACTGGCCTATTATTGGATTTTCACATTATAAATGAGAACACAAATTGATGAGTGAAATCAAGCTAACTCTGTAAAATAATCTCATCTTTTTCAGTGAATAATCACTGAACAAGACAACTGTATAATTTCAATGAGAAAACTTTTAAGTGACAAATTCTTTCTGTCCAACGAAGTAATAAATATTAACTCTTCTGGGGCCCCTTTCACACGCTGGTAGTATAAATGTGATTTCTCACAACCATCCCGAAATGCAATGTAACGCTGTCTACCCAAAGCCTTCGAAATGCTCACACTCTTTTCTTTATTCAGCACCATCCCACATCTAGTCCTCTACCCTAATGAAATCATCAGCATGATTCCAAAGACCTGGCGAGAGCACATTCAACGGAACCGGATAGATTACAGTGAAAATGTGGCAACGAGCTGAATGACCCATGGTAGAGGGATTCTGTAACTAGTATAAATCCTTACAGTGGAGGCAGCTCCTAAAAGTCACAAGCTTCAAAGACATTTCAGAACACAGAAAACACTCTTAATGTAATGTTAAGTGGAAAGAGGCAGAAACCAGCTTTTCTACGTTGTGTAGAGAAGAGTGTATGTGTTTCTGCACAGAAAGAGTGAACAAATGCTCCATGAAAATACCATAGAATAGAAGAACCAGAATTTCTAAAGGGTGCTGTAACCATTACTGTATCAACTTCCTTGGCAGCTATTTCTGGGCTCCAAACACTGAATTCTGTCCTCACTCCAGCCTTGAGGGTAGGGGCGCTTTCCTCCTTTTTAACAAAGCTTTGGTTGAACTCCTACATATGATCTCAAAGTTTCTTGTGCACTGTGACTTCTTCAATCTAGTTTTTGTTTGGTTTTTTGCATTTCGGTTGCATCCTTTAAACTCCGTAATCTGCAATGGGCTCAGCAGAAGCCATTGAGTTTCATGGCGCTGATGCTGCTCATCAGAGACCTGGTGGATGGGAAGGTGCCAGGTGCTGACATCTGCATCTTTCTGTATCAGTTTTTTTTTTTTTTTTCAGTGCTTTGGTCTGTCCTATAGAAGTATTTAGAAAAATTAACTGCTTCTATTCTGCAGAGTCAGAGGGCTGCAGCAGGGACCCTCTTTGTCCGCGACGATCATCCACACATTGCCAATAGATGCCCTCCATCAGTACACGTGGGGAGTGGCCCATGTGCTCTACCCAGATGTTTTCTCAGGCCTTGGTCAGACCCTTCACCATACACTCCACCAAATCCTCTCAGCTGTGTTCCCAGACTTCAGTCAGACGTCCACCAAATCCTCCCAGCTGTGTTCCCAGGCCTCTGCCAGATTCTGGACTTCTTCCTTCCAGATGTCTTGCTGGACCTTGGTCAGACCCTCCGCCTCCTCTTCACAGCTGGGTTCCTGGACCTAGGCCAGACCCTCCACCTGCTCCTCCTAGCTGCGTTCCTGGATCTTGGCCAGATCCTCCACCTATTCCTTCCAGCTGAGTTCCTGGACCTTGAACAGACACTCCCCTCCTCCTCCCAGCTGTGTTCTACCTGGGCCAGGCTCTGACTCTCATCCTCCCAACTGTGTTCCTACAACTGGGACAGGACCTCTGGCCCCTCCTCCCAGCTGTATACCTGGGCCTTGGAGAGACCCTCTACCTCCTCCTCCCAAATGTGTTCCGAAACCTTGGCCAGACCCTCCCACTCCTCTTTCCAGCTGTGTTTCTGAACCTTGGCTAGATGCTGCCCCTTCAACTCCCAACTGTGTTTCTGGACCTTGGACAGACCATCCTCCTTCTCATCCCAGCTGTGTTCCTGGACCTTGACCAGATACTAACCCTCCTCCTGCCATCTGGGTTACTGGAACTTGGACAGACCCTTCACATCACCCCCCATCTGTATTCTTGGACCTTGGTCAGATCCTTCACCTCCTCCTCTCAAGTGTGTTCCTGGACCTTGGACACACCATCCGCCTCCTCTGCCTAGCTGTATCATGGACTTCAGCCACACCTTTCCATTCCTCCACCCAGGTGTCTTCCTGAACCTTGTCAAGACCCTCTCACTACTCCTCCCAGCTGTGATCCTGGAACCGGGCTAGACCCTTCACCACTTCCTCCCAACTGTGCTCCTGACCTTCGAAAGACCCTCTACATTCTCCTCTCAGCTGTATTCCTCGACCTCTGCCAGACCCTCTCCCACCTCTTCTCAGCTGTGTTCCTTGAACCTGGCCAGACCCTCCAACTACTCCTTGCAGCTATGCTGCTGGACTTCAGCCAGGCCATACCCCTACTACTCCCAGCTGTGTTCCTGGATTTCAGACAGACCCTCTATCTCCTCCTCCCAGCTGTTTCTAGACAGTGGCTAGACCTTCCACCTCGTCCTCCCAGCTGTGTTCCTAGACCTTGGCCAGACACTCTGCTCTGTGCAGCTGTATTCTTGGACCTTGGATAGACCATCTGCTCCATCCAGTAGTGTTCATGGACCTTGGCCAGACCCTTCACCTCCAACTACCAGCTGTGTTCCTCAATCTCAGCCAAACCCTGTCCCTCATCCTCCCAGCTGTGTTCCTAGAACTTGGATAGATCATTCCCCTCCTTCCCCCAACTGTGTTCCTGACCTTGGACAGACCCTTCCCTTACTCCTCCCAGCCGTCTTCCTGGATTTCAGCCAGACCTTCCCATTCCTCCACCCAGCTGTGTTCCTGAACCTTGTCAAGACCCTCCCCATACTCCTCCCAGCTGTGTTCCTGGACCTCGGACATACCCTCCACACTCTCCTCCCAGCTGTATACCTAGACCTTGGAGAGGCCCTTCATCTCCTTCTAGCTATGTTCCTGAACCTTGGCCACACCCTCCCCCTCCTCCTCCCAGCTGTATTCTGGACATCTGCCAGACCCTTCTCCTTCTCCTCGAAGCTGTGGGCCAATACCTATACTTCAGACAGGCCCTACCCCTCCTCCTCTCAGCTATGTTCCTGGAACCTGGCCAGATCCTCCATCTCCTTCTCCCAGCTGTATTCCTGGACGTAGGCCAGGCCATCCACCTCCTCATCTCAGCTATGCCTGGACCTCGGCCAGACCGCCCCATTCCTCCTACTAGCTGTGTTCCTAGACCTTGGTCAGTCTCTACCTCTCCTCCCAACTATGTTCCTAGAACTTGGAAGAACCCTGCACCTCCTCCCACCAGCTGTGTCCCTAGAACTTGGACACACCCTCCACCTTCTCTCCCCTACTGTGTTCCTCGACCTTGGTCAGACCCTCCCCATTATCCAACCAACTGTGTTCCTGGAACGTGGACAAAACCTCCCCATCCTCTTCCCAAGTGTGTTCTTGGACCTAGGCCAGACCCTCCCCTTTCTCCTCCCAGCTGTGTTCCTGGACCTTGGCCAGATTCTCTCCCTCCTTCTCACAGGTGTGTTCCTGGATCTTGGCCAAACCCTACCCCTCCTCCTCCCAGCTGTGTTCCTGGATCTTGGCCAGATCTACCCTTTACTCTTTCCAGCTGTGTTCCTGAACCTTAGACAGAAGCTCCCCCCCTCCTCCGAGCTGTATTCCTGGAAATTAAACATACTGTATACCTTCTCCCCCGGAATGTGTTCCTGGACCTTGGACAGACCCTCAACCTTCTCCCAACTATGTGGCTGGATATTAGCCAAGCCTCCCCATCCTCCTTCCAAATATTCCTGGACCTCAGCCAGATCTTCCTCCATCTCATCTCAACTATGTTCCTCCCACAATGCCAGATTCTCACCCTTCTCCTCCTAGCTGTGTTCCTGGACCTCAGCCAGAACCTTGACCTCCTCCTCCCAGCTGTGTTCCTGGACTTTGGACAGACCCTCCACCGCCTCCTCTCAACAATTTTCTCAACAAGGCCAGATCTTCCCTTTCCTTCTCCCAACTGTGTTCCTAGGCCTTGAGCAGATCCTCCCCCACTTCCTCTCAGCTGGATTCCTGGACCTTAGCCAAACAGTCCACTTTCTCCTCCCAGCTGTGTTCCTGGACCTTGGCAAAAACTCCCCCATCTCCTCCCAGCTGTGTTCCTGGACCTTAGCCACACAGTCCACTTCCTCTTTCCAGCTGTGCTTCTGGACCTTGACCAAAACCTACCGCACCTCCTGCCAGCTCTGTTCCTGGACCTTAGCCAGATAGTCCACCTTCTCCTCCTAGCTCTGTTCCGGGACCTAGGCTAGACCCTTCCCCGCGCCACCCCCCTCTGTGTTTCTGGACCTCTGCAAGACCCTTCCCCCTTACCCCCTCTTCCCCGACTGTGTTGCTGGACCTTGATTCCCCTCCAAAACACAACTGGATTCCCACTCCAAAACATGCCTGGGTTTCCCTCCCCCACATGGCTGGCTTCGTACTTCCCAACATGACTGGCAGCCCCCTCCACTACCCAGCTTTTGTCCACATTCCGCACCTCACTGGCCATTTAGGGCTTATCAGCTGACTCCACTACATACTCCCAGGCCTCAATGTCTACGGCCTGGACCACCTCCATGCTTCCGGCCTCTAAAGACCATTACAGTGTTGCCAGAGTCTTCTCCTCCAATACTTTGATCACCAGTATTGTTGTTGCTGTTCTCAAGTGGTCTCGTTCTACCTCCTTCCATCTTCCATGGAAGAAAATCCTTGCCTGTCTAAAGAGACAACTCTTTACCTAACAAATCTTAACTGTGGCAATAAACTCACTATAGAAAATTAGTTATCAACCAAAATTCGTAACATGTAAAAAAGAATCTCACAAATAGTGTTTCTTGTAATTTGATTAGATGTAAGATAAAGCCCACAACCAGTCAACACTGATATTTGTTCACTCAACAAACCCTTAGTGAGCACCTGCTGTCTGCTATGACAAACAATAGACTTGATCCTTGGCCTCATGGCCTTCAGACGCAACAGTCTGAAATAAGTGTGTGCACCAATTGTCTATAGCTCTTCAGGTTAGAGAGGAAATTAACCCATTGCCGTAGAGTCCATTCCAACTCCTAGCGACCCCAAAGGACAGAGAAGAACTGTCACATGGTGTTTCCAAGGAGCATAGATTTGAACTGTTAACCTTTTGGTTAGCAGTCAATCTCTTTACCACTGCACCACCAGGGCTCTGGAGAGAACATCAAGGCCCATCCTTACAGATGAGAAAACTAAGGTTGAGTGACTTGCCCCTAATCTCCCAGTAAGGGTGCCCCAAAGCTACATTCTTGCCCATATTCTCGTCTCATTCTGCTCATTCACAACTATTTTAATGACTTCAACTGCCCTGTATATACTAGTCATTCCCATTTCTGTATTAGGTCAAGACCTCTTCCCCTAAGTTTTCACGCGTCGATATGCTATCTGTAAGACACACAATTTAGATCTAAAATACAAACAGGTTGAAACTGAAAGGGTGGGGGAGAAATTCTATGCAACTTGTAACCAAAAGAGATGGATAGCTATATTAATATCAGACGAAATAGACTTTAGGTCAGAATCTGTTACAACACACAAGGATATTACATACTGATAAAGGGGTCAATTCATTAAGAAGATATTACCTATTACATAGGTACCAAACAACAGAGTCCTAAAATAGATGAAATGAACATGACAGAACCGAAAGGAGAGACACTTCTACAGTCCATAGTTATTTCAGTAACGCACAGAATGTCTAGACAGAACATCAGTAGTGAAATAGAGGGTTTGA